>NC_081406.1:602567518-603288465 GCF_030272615.1 Cryptomeria japonica | reverse complement strand
TATATTCTTGAGTCAATCCAAGTACGTGAAGGAGTTACTAAAGAAATTTGGGATGGAAAAATCTAAACTGGTAAGCACACCTATGACTACAAATGACAAATTATCACTAAGAAATGAATCTACACCTGTTAATCTGACTAGGTACAAATCTATGATAGGAGGCCTACTGTATTTAACACAAACAAGACCTAATATTATGAATGCAGTATGTATTGTTTGAAGATTTCAGAGTAATCCTAGAGAAAATCATGAATCATCAGTAAAAGGATTTTCCAGTACTTACAAGGCACTACAAATCTTGGCTTATGGTATCCTAGAGATGAAAACTTTGAATTATGTGCATACACAGATGCAAAATGGGTAGGAGATGTGGATGATAGAAAAAGAACCACTGTCAGAGTATTTTTTCTTGGCAGCAGATTAATTTCTTGGTTGAGTAAGAAACAAAGTTGTACATCTCTATCAATAGCTAAATCAAAATATGTTGCAGCAGCAACTAACTGTACACATGTATTATGGCTTAAGAAAATGTTGAAGGACATAAAGGTAAAATGAAAGGAACCCATAACTATCTATTGTGATAACACTGTAGCAATTGATATATCTAAGAATCTGGTATTACATTCTAAAACTAAACATGTTTCTATCAAACTGAATTTTTTGAAAGAGAATGTTGAAGCAAAAGAAGTAAAACTAGTTTATGTGAATACTAAAGAGCAGATTGCAGAATATTTTCACTAAACCTCTGCCTAAGGAGACCTTTGAATATCTTAGAGACCAGCTTGGGGTCATAGCCCCATCGGTAGAGACTTAGATAGTTGATGTTTGTCATCAACCGATAGAATAAATAGAGAAATCTTTTACTCCGGCTTTGATGAGGAAGCTACTTCTCAGGGGGAGTAGTCGGTATACTAAATTGGTTGGTATTTTGTATTTGAATGTGGTTTTGTATTGGCTTTGGCATTTGATGTCATAGGGGGAGAGATATTTATGGGAAAACACTTTATCTCTTGGGGAGAGATTATTCATTTGGGGAGAGATTGTTATTTTGAGAGAAATTGATTACTCTTTGTATCTGTATTTTGATTTCTGGTTATGATCTTTTTTGGGGAGATTGTTGGTTTTTGGTATTTGGCATTTCTGTTTTGGCACTTTGATGGTTTTGCCATCTTGTGTTGCCATCAATGCCAAATGGGGAGATTGTTGGTATTTTGGTATGGTTTTGTCATTGATGTCAACACCTACTATCACTTATCAACTCTGGCACTTTGAAGAATTGGAAATGTTCACCGACAAGCAAGTGACTTATGCATAGTCACCGGTATCTAGTACACCACCAAGATATAATGTTCACCGGCACTTGGAATGATATGGAAAACACTTGGTTATGTTGAAGACATCGTTTGGACACTTTGTCTTGGAGATTTGTTCATTGGCATATTTGTTGTTACCGACAAATAGGTCTAGGTCATACACTGGCAAGCTTATCTATTCCAGATCAGAATGACATGATATGGAGATCTTTTATTATTGTTGTAAATGCATCAAGCTAACATGTTGAATCATTTATTACATCAGATATTGTTTTATTTGTAAATTGGTTTTATTGTAATATCCTTTAGAGCCGACCTACTAAAATTGGTCTTAGTTTATGATATAAATGTAAGATCTTATTTGTAAGATCGAGTGTGGAATGCAAAGGAAGAAATAATTCAGTATATGCGAGAATAACAAGAGATTTCAACATAGATATCATTTGAAGGTGAAGAAAGGTTTTTGTGAAGACAATCAGAACTACACCGGTACTGAATCTAGCATAGTAAGATGCTATTTTGAGCAGTACATCCTTATTGGATTTAACCACCCAATTGTAGTCAGTGTGACTCCTATTTGTGTTTGAGTAGTGAGCTCTAAGCGCTTGGCCTTTCTGCATGTGCAAACCCCATTTGTATACACATACTATCTACAGTAGTATCATCTGATTGTGGGTAAGGTTTCCTATCGTGGATTTTCCCTTTACAGGGTTTCCACATACAAATATTGGTGTTATGAGTTGTGAATGTTATTGTATTTCTATTTCATGCATTAATCTTTACTGGTACTATAATTAACTGATAAAACTGTCTACCGACATAAAAGTTTGGTTTACCAGTATTAAGCATTAAAGCTGGTTAAGTTGTTTTGGTTTGAATTTATTTGACAGCTGATTCACCCCCCCCCTCTCAGTTGTCCCTGGGACCTAACAGTATATCAACTAAAAAGTGTTAATGGGGATAACTTGTCCTCTAAATATGATATTGAAGCCAAAGAATTATCCTTTTTTAAAAGTTTCATACTTATCTAGCTCTTGAGATGGATATCTCATCTCCTTTCTTGAATTGTATCTTCCATGTGGTAACTTTCGAGTAGAAAAAGTCTCTCATAGAAAAATTCACACTTTACGAGTTGAAATTTGTTGTATTCCCAATGGCCCTAGACAAAGCCCTTGTCCTGGATGGGTATATGACTCTCTCTTTTCAAAAATTGTTGGGAGATATTTTCTACTAGCACTTGAGTCAAGAAGACCTCAAAATATCTTGAAACAATTAAACACAATAGTCATTGGGCTCATTTCTAAGACACATAATCCCCAAAATTTTGTAGTTTTTAGAGCTATCTCCCTTTGTAATATAGTTTACAAAATCTTTACAAAAGCGATTGCAAAGAGGTTGGCAAAAATCCTTCCCATTGTCATCACGGATGAACATAGTGGGGTTGTTTTGGGTAGAGAAACTTTGGATGGGGCTATACTTGTACATGGAGTCATTCGCCCGGTTCAAGAGGAAAGGTAACACAAGAAATAATTGTCAAGTTAGATATGTTAAAAGCATATGGTAGGCTGGATTGGGACTTTCTCTCTATTTTTTTGACCAAGATGGGTTTTATAGGGCAATGGAACAAATGGGTGATGTCCTGCTTGTCTTGAGAAAAAAATTCAATATTGGTGAATAGGGTATCATGTAGTTTCTTTTCATCTTCCTGGGGTGTGAGAAAGGGGATCCCTTATCTCCTTCCCTATTCATACTAATGGAAGAAGCATTAAGTAGTGCAATTAGTGATTCTTATGAGAGAGGAGAGTGGAGAGGCATTTCAATTAGACAATGTTTTGAAATATTTTCCCACTCTTTGTTTGATGATGATACCTTGTTGTTTGGGCAAGCAAAAATACAAGATTTGAAGCTTAGGAAAGGTATTATTTCCAATGATTACAGATTTTTAGGACAACAAGTCAATAGTACCAAGTCAAAAGTCTTCTTTAGTAATGTATCAGATTGCATGAAGCAGAGATTGAATTCTTTTTGGGGTTACATGGTGGTTGAAATGCCTTGTAAGTATTAGGGTATACCTTTCTTATCTAGTGGAAACAATCCTAAGTTATGGGAACAAGTGGTGACCTTTGTTACAAATAGGATTTCCTCATGGAATGTGAAATGGTTATCCCTTGCTGGTAAAATAGCCTTAATAAAGGTTTTCTTGAATCCAATACCCATTTGCATCATGTCAGTGTTGAGCTCTTTAAAAGTAATTTTTACACAACTTCAAAATTTGTCTACAAACTTTTTATGGGTTGAGAACCTTATGAAGAAGGTACCCTTTTGAAATGGGATAAGGTGTGAACTTTGAAGCAACGAGGACGAGCTAGTGTCTACAATCTTCAGGAACATAATCAAGCACTTGGAGCTATGTTGGTATGGAGGTTATATTGTAACTTTGATTCTTCTTGGGCTAGGTTAATGGGAAATGAATACTTAGATACTTTGGAAATAGAATGAATATTTACCTTGAAAAATCTGCTAAAGGGGTCTAAGGTATCAAATTTTAAGAGACCCTTAAGAGATATTATTCTTCCTCACTTGTCTTGGGAGTGTTAGTTTTTGGGAGGAAGAATGGAATGAGAATAATCCCATCAATTTCTATCATGGGTTAAGACCAGTTGAAAGGGAATTATAAGGGGGAAATTTTGTTGCAGATTACTTTTGTTAGAGATTGTTGTTGTCGCAAGCTTGTATGGTTGTCATTGATGTCATACCTAATTATCTAGATGGATATTTGTCTGGATATGCTTTGTCAAACCTTGGTTATTTGGATGGATGTTGGTGTAGATATTATTTTGGTGTTGGTTGTGTCATGTTAGATATCCAGGGTGCTCTGGACTGATTTTGGTGTCCTCCAAATATGTTGTTAATTACATTGTGCTTTAGTGGATCATATTCTTTTGGTCCATATATGTGTTGGAATATGTGTTAAGATGTTTATTTGGGTCTCTCTTTGGTGTGTGGAGATTCTTAAGGAGTATTGTGTATTGGAAGAGGTAATGTAGTTGACTAGTTGATTAAATCTACATGTTATTCTTTGTAATGTTCTTTGGAGTATGCATTAGCATGTGTGTATTGTTGGATCATTCATGGAGTGATGTATTATGATATATTTTGGTTCCCTCTTTCTCCTAGAGTGGACTAATCTAAATATTTTAGGTCTGGGTGGCTTATTTGGTGTAATATTGCTTATTCTATTTTGGTTGACCTTAAATAGGATTTCAATGTTGTATCTCATATTTAAGATGTGTGGATGGATGAATTGAGTGTGGATGAGAATTGAATTATGTGAGAAGTGTATGTGAATGATTTGCAAGCAATTTTGAGTTTGAGGTGATTAGAAAGTTAGTTTAAGAAGAGCTTTGAAGCTGATATATTCTCTAAGGCAGTGTGTAGTGATGGTGAGAGTGAAATATAGTGTTGTTTTAAACTTTTGACTAAGTGCGAGCGAAAACAAAATCCTACTTGGCTAAGTAGGACTCAACTGAGTCTGTGTGGCGCCACATGATGCGTACTTGGAGGACGGGTGGCGGGGTATACTCAGTTGAGTAGGACTCGGCCCAGTCCTACTCGGTCGAGTAGTAGTGAGCCCTACATATACCCATTGACTGCACTTAGCCCCCTATTTCCATAGTTTGAAATAGCTGGAGCGGGAGGGAGACTAAGAAGTCTTTTGGCTAAGCAAGGTAGGGCCGAAAGGCTTTTTTTTTTAAACTTTTTTTTTTTGTTTTTAATTGTTTTAATAATTTATATGTATACAATTATTTAATTGTTTAATAATAATATATTTATTGTTTTAATTTTTTAAAATTAAGGTTGGAGGGATTTCAAAAGCATCTTTCAACAATAGTAAATACAATCAATGATTTCAAATGGCTCAAACAATGTATCCTCAAATGGAAAATACAACCGAAAAAGCATATTTGATCTATAACTCCCTGACAGTTCATAGATCCTCAAGTACAATGCTTCATTTTGGAGTCACCCAAATCATGTAAGCCTCATCCTTTATGACAACATTCTCCATTTTCTTTTCTACTAGCCAAAATTGAGAATATATCTTTTATGGGTCCAAAGTTCAATATAAACACCACTATAGTGAGATCCATCTCCTTTATGAATGCAATTACCACTAATATAAGAGAAAATAATTTACAAATAGTCTCTCTAATTACATTTAGGCATCCATGTATACCTTCCAATAGTTTTCAAGATACATAACATATTTACATAAAGATTGTATAGTCAATGGTGCCTTAATCCTAACAAAATTATTTCAAGAACCTTAAGTACTTTGTTGGTTTGAAATGGTGGTTTGTTTAGGAGATATTTTAGTTTCATGGAGTACCAAATAATATCATATTTAATAAAGGTAAGTTTGATAAGATCATATTTGAGATGCCTGGATAATGTCAAGGTTTGGGAAAACCTTACATAGAATTGGGAAGTAAATTGGACTATAGATCAACCCATCACCTTAAGATTGATCAACGAAAAGAGAGTGAACCAAATTCTTGAGGACTTGTTATGGATGTAGAATCTAGGATTCAATAATAAAGATGGGAACTTACTTACCATTAATTGAGTTTGCATATGATAACACTAACCATAAACACACTTCCTATTTCTTCATTGGAGGTTCATAAGAAAGTATTGTATGCTTAACAAATATTCTCATACATGGTAGTTGTGTATCCAAATGAACTAGAAAAGATGAAAGACCAAACTTAGATTGATTAGCAATTGCAAAATGTAGTGGATTTTGAGAAAATTTATAAATGACAAAAATATATACATCAAAATAGTCATGTATCGGAGAGAGAGTTTCTAATAAATTAGCCACTGACAAGCTTGATTAATTTTTGTCTTCCAAACTTGCATCTCACTTTGTGGAACCTTTTGAGATCCTAGAACCCTTTGGTGTAATAACTACTATATAGTGAACTTCATCATTTCAACTTCTAATTATAAAGTTATTTAAGTCTTGTCTCTATATATACCCTACTTCTCTCAAATTCTACCCCCAAATTATGATTCTAAATGTTGGTTCCCTCCCATTAATCATTATTTTGATTAGAATTCTTAGAACATTTTAATAGCTTCATTGCCATTTCCTAAATATTTTTGGTCCTTTGATCTTTGGTTCAATCCTTTTGTGTGAGTTTGATTTTGTTTGTCATATTACCATGGTTTTGGGATTAGGCTAGTGGGTTGATTAGATAACTATAAGGTAATGGGCTAAAAAATGGGATTTTTTTCTAACAAATATCCTAAATGGGAGAATTTTCTATAGTTGGGGTAAAGATTTGAAACACTTATAGATATAATATTAACATGGTGTAAAAATGTGAAATGTAAAATTTTATATCTAGTTTTAAAATGTTAGTTTTTATTCTAATACTTAAATGATAATAGGTATTTAGGTAAAAGAAATAAAAATGTGATATTTTTTAAAATTACATCAGAGGGAAACACGTGCATGTGGTCACCACATAAACAGTAGTAAATAAAAGTATTCTTCAAAATTATTGTGTAGATATGATGTAGGAGCATCTCAATGTAGCTTATCACATGTTACCACATAACATTACTTTAGATTATGATAGTGAATAGAATTTTAGCAATAACTCATGCGAATTAAATCCAAAGATCAAGAGTTTTGTATCAAATTGCAAAAAGTTAAACTAGATTAACTAGATTACATTGTACACTAATGAGTGCTTATAAAAGCAAAATGAAAACCCTAGATAAAGTAAAAGGAGACCAAATTAATGACATTAATAAATTAGGTGATTGTCTATTTTACTCCAACATTATATACCTATTACGAAATTTTATATTTGAAGTACAATAATGCTAGAGTGATTATTATTATTGATATTTGGAGTAACTTTCTAGTTTAATAAAATGATCATAATCATTATCTATAATGTTTTAGTGACATATGCATATTATAATTTTAATGTTAAATAAGTTCATGTGTATGTTCATGTAATTTATTTTGCAATGTAATCTTTAAGTTTCAATGTCTATAGGTCGCGGTTCATTTGATTTATTTTGTTTAAAATGTTTAACTTGCATATTTGTACAATGTTTCATCTTGTTTATGGCATACATTGTATATAAACTTGTTTTTAATTCAATTTAATGTATACATGAAGATTCACACACACACACAAATATATATATATATATATATATATATATATATATATATATATATATATATATATATATATATATATATATTTCACATTACATCTAGATATGGCTTCTAGTGGTTCACAACATTTTTCTTCTAAGCAGAGTGTGCATCCTGATCCTCAGTAAACCTCATGTAGGTCTGAGACTCCTGAGAGTACTCTTGAGAATTCAGAGGCTGCTCGTACTCAGACTATTTTTAGAATGAAGTCTAATCTAGCATAGTTACAGTGAACTTTAAACAACACTCTTGTGTTGTCCAATAGGGATAAATTAGAATGTATTAGAGATGAGATGATGCACATGACTGAGATTGCTTAATCATACAACCCATATGATGACCCTCAAATTGAGCATTTTTATAGGATTTTATCTCACACTGTCTATGGCATGGTTAAATGGAAAACACTAGATAGAGATGTTTCCGTAGTGAATCTGAAATCCATGTTCCCATTTTACATGAAAATGGTTGTGGCTAGATGATATCGGGTCACTAGATGTGAGGACCCTATTATTGCACCATTCATATATCCTAGATGGTTGGCGACACATCATAGGTAGTTGCAAAAGGATGACTTGCCACAATATTTCTGCAAACAATTGTATGTAGAATTTCATCTGGGATATGATTTTGATTACACAGACTTTCCATGACATTGTTGGCAACCAAGAACACTAAGAGGAGGGGGGGAGTGAATCAGTGTTCTACCGGAATGGATAAATTTAACCTTATTAATACAACAAATTATCAACCGGTAAACATAAAAGCATATAACAATAAGCAACAATGTAATCACAAAGATAAACGCCATAACACCATAGATTTATACATGGAAAACCTCAAAAAGGAAAAACCACGGTGGGATTGGAGACCCACAATATCTATCTACTGATCTGATGAGTAAATATTACAATAAGGGACCTGCACATGCAGAAAGACCAATAGCCTAGAGCACATTACTCATCACAAAAGGAGTCTCACTGACTACATCAAACATCAAACAACAATATAGAATGAAGATTGAACTACAAGTCTAGCATCTCCTATGCCTGAGTACACTTCTGGTTAAGCTCAATACCGAAGGCCTAAAACCTCTTCCACAAACCCAACTCGATCACCTATGATCAACCAAATCCTTTGCACCATTATTTGCATAATCCCATACCATACATGATCTCCTATTTTATACCATGATCTACAAAGAGATCTTACATCATATATACAAACTTGAGACCTAAACAATTAGGTTGGCCACCTAAAAGATAAAACAATAAATTCATAACTTAAGCCCCTAATCAAATGATCAACAAAGTCAACTTAGGCCGAAAACAATGTAATCCAATCCTTAAATCCTATCAGTAATGCATTAGGAACATCCTCCAACACGTTATAGAAATGGGTCCATAACCTAGATAGTACAGGACCCAATTTAGGCCCACACACACTAAAGAAATGATCCCAATCATCCAATTCTCGAACAAGATCATCATCAGCATCCCGAATCTCTACTAGAAGCCACACCAACACCACTTATGCATAACATCAAAGATCTTCAACAAAGCTCTGTATCGACGAAACCGTCACCGATAACAAAAGGCTTACTAGAACCAGTGATAGCTTCCAGAACATCAAATCAATATAAACTGACTATGATACACATCAGGAACACATGAATGACCAATCTAAACAAATTCCTCAAACCAAGGCATACTGAAGTATACCGGATCAATATGATCTAATCCAACTAGAAACCAAACAACCTATCAGGACCAACCAGATACTGGTAAACAACCAAAATAGATAGTGTAGCTAGTGTTGCCAGTGTTGCCATCAATGACAAACATCAATGCAACACATAATCAATTCCTCCAAATTGCCAACAATCTTCCCCTTTGGCATTGATGGCAACACTAGATGTGAAAAACATCCAAGTGCCAAGAAATGTCAAACAAATCTCCCCCAATGGAAGACAACCAACAATCTCCCACAAAATGATATGACAATAAGATTTAGAAATGTCTCTGTACCAAATAACCATCCATAGACCTGAACCAAAATTCCCCATTGGGATACAACCAATCTGAAATTCTGTTCCTCCTCTTTGTTCCAATAATCTCCCCTTAATGTATATAACTCCTTATGTTTTTCACATGCATATCTATCCCCCTTTGACATCAATGCCAGAAATCTGACATAAATATCAAAGCAAAAAAACACACTGAATCACAAGGCTAACTACTCCCTTTGAGCAGTAGCATCCCCACATCAATCCAGAATGAGTAATATCTCTGATAATGCATATCGGATTGATATCAAATAGCATCACTCAGGTCTCTACCAAAGAGGCAGAAAACCTTAACCTGTCTCTCAAATGCTCCAATGATCTCTCAAAGCAATCTGAGCTTGTTTGCTTCCACCTACTTCTTCAAAAATTTATAATTGATAGAAATAATGGATTCTATGATATGTCAATATTATAATGAATAACTACCAGTACATCACAATCCATCTTTATATCCTTCAACATATGCTTCAACCATAGAACCTGTGCACAGTTAGTAGCAACAACAACATACTCAACTTCAACAGTAGATAAAGAAGTACATGATTGTTTCTTGCTGGTCCATGAAACAAGTTTCTTTCCAAGAAAAAAAGCTTCACCGAATGAGCCTATTCGGTTACCTGTATCTCTAGCCCAATCTACATCTAAACATGCTCAAAGTGTAAAGTCATCATAAAATTAAAAACCATACTAGATAATCCATGAAAATATCTGAAAATCCTAGCTACCAGAGCAAAGATTCAACATAATCAATTCCTTCCTTCTGAAAATATGCATTGCAAACCAATCAAGCCAAGTTCCAATAACATCCAAGTCCATGTGTTGTCCCTTTCTAACTGATCCAATTCCTCTTCCATAGCTTTCATCTAACATTCATCTTTACATGATTCAATAACTGATGTCGGTACAATTTGAGAAATTAAATATACCTCAGTAGTTGCCGATCTTCTTCTTGTCCAAGTATCTGATCTTCTAAATGATTTGGCCTTATATACCTAGAAATCTTCTGACTCTCTGTTCCTCTTCCCCGATCTTTAGTTACTATTGAGTTTTCTGATACCACTGGAGTAACTAGTTGCATTTTGTTCCAATAAAGGTGTTACCAATTTAGTTAAGATCATTTCCACTGCAAGATCATTTTCTACCCCATCCACATCAAATTTTCCATGTCTATAGGTCACTTACACAAATATTGCAACTTGATCAAAATGATAATATTGAGCTTCAATCTGGGATTGAGGGGCAAACGTATAGTTCTAGGAGAAATCTACAATTGAAAGAATACAACCAGGTGGAAAACAATTTTTGGAATCACAAAATTGTTTAGCTTGCCATCCTGCACCATGACAATGTTGGATATGTGGATAAATCATAATATGAAATTTGTTCATAAATTCAAGGTAGAGAAATTCACTCTCCTTCAATGCAATTTTTTTGGATTCATCTCCTGTCTTAGTTCAATATGTCTCATATTGAAATATCTTCCAAAAAATTGGCATTGAAACATCAATATTCTCAAATTTTAATGGAATTTTTTGCAAATCTCCATAGTCAATGCATGTGCTTTTTATACACAGTACAGTGAAGTAATCTAAATCTTCTAATTTATCACATAAAATTGATTTCACAAATGTGTTGTACTTCTAGGGATGGCCATATCTGGATTAAGTACTACCATAGCTTTTTTATATGACTCTAAGTATAGATGAAACTCAACATGATTTTGACAACAACAAGTTTCATGTACCTTATTTATACGTACAAAGAAAGGGCACAACCTCTCAAACATTCTCTGACATATTTTCACATCTAAAAAATTCTTCCTTGAATGCTTCAAATAGTTCACTTTGTGTTGTATCTATAAAATATTTAGGATGTGAAATATTCATACCGGTCTCTTCATCTTTCTTCTGTATAGTGTCCCTTCTATTGGAAGAAACATTGGAGTGACTAGTCCAATATTAAATGACCAGTCTTCTTACATCTTGAGAAATTGTGTCTTTTCGAGGAACTCTACAAATATTTACCCAATTCATTTCAATGTTTTCATCTAAGATATTTCTCCTCCTAATATATCTTTGAACAACTTTTCTAAATATATGCAGTAATTTAGAAATTGTTGTAACTTATCTTTTATGTGACAACCTCTTACTACAAATCGTAGTCATCAACACTCTACGTGCAACACTTGAATCATCTCCTCAACTTGTGCTATCAATAAGGTTCGATGCATCTTGCAAATTTTCAACTATTGTTTCTTTTACATGACTTCCTGGGCTTTTCCCATTATCGACACCCTACAACTCCAAAACATGAGTCATTTCTGTTTTCCTAAATAACTTTACAAATAATTGTGCTCTCCCGACCATATATTGTTTTTTTAAATATTCCTCCCACATGTTTTTGCAATGCAATTTAATTGTGCTCTCAAGTACCATGTGTTTAGATGAAATTTGACTGAAAATAGAATCCTCATTCATCTCCATCAAATTTCTCATGACAGAAGAAAAATTCGTACCTTGACTAGTACCAATTTGTTCTGCTACTTGAGTTGCATCATCTTCAACATCAACGTGATCTTCTTCAACATCAACAGGTTGCTCTTGATTACGTTTTGTATGACCTTTCATTGAATCATCCCTTATATGATCATTTTTTTTGCTCTATATTTTTTATTCCCCATTACACAAAGTATTGAAATTTTCTTTCCTAAAATCGTAAGTGAATACTCCCTTTGGAAAAAATCAACTCCTTGATAAAAAATCACCTCATTCGAAAAAATTGCCTCCTTCCTTGAAAAAAATTAACTCCTTTGAAAAAAAATTGAAGATTTCATGAATTGTTTTTTGTTTTTTGTTTTTAAAAACTTAAAAAATCGCCTCATTAATATACGAGGGAAAGGGTGGGGAAGCGAGTGTTCGCTTCCCACACGATCGCTTGCGGAGGGTCTTGGTGCCTGTGGGACTTGACTGAGCCCTACTCGGCCGAGGCTTCTTGTGTGGTATCCCAAATGACAACCTACTCAACAAAAACCCCCCAATTTGCAAAAGTTTCAAGTTTTGCTAAGAATTAGACCATCAATTTTATATATTTTTTTAAAACTAAAAATACCCTTTTCGAGATCTCAGAGTGAGGAACGTTCACATAAATTTTTTATAGAATTTCAATTAGAATTAGTATATTAAAATTACAAAATACTATAGATTGATGGTATGATGAAAGAATAAGGATCTGGTTAACTACTGGGAGGGGAGGGGGTGAATGAGTAGATAGAAAACTGATATAAACTTTCACCAATCTCAAAATCAACCTCTCAAAGAAAACTCAGAACTGACTGGTTTCAACATTGAACTTCAAATACAATATTACTGACAAGTTAAACCGGTTGACTGTTATAACAGATTAACAATAAAACATCTCTAAAACTCACAAAACCTTTTAAACCAAAACATCCAAATACTTTACTAACATAAGTAAAAGCATATTTCAGATTGCTACCGGTTAACATAACATATCCAACTAGATTTAGTAGTTAAGAAATTCAACCATAGTAAACATAACCACAAAAACATTCACCACTTGACACAATATTTTTTACGTGAAAACCCAAATGGGAAAAACCATGGTGGGGATGAATACCCACAAGTATTTTGAACTCTTCTGAAGTTCGCCCTATTAGGAACCAAGCATGTTAAAGCTTTACAAAAAGTCTTGTTAAGAACAAATCCTGTTAGGGACCACCCGGTTAATGGATTGACTATAATGCCCTATTAGAAGCAATACTCTATAACGAGTAACCTTAGTAGAGGATTTTAAATCCAAGCTAATGGACCACGTCGTTAGAGGATTTGAATAACACTAATCTTGTTAAATCTTACCCGGTTAGGGGATTTGACTGTTGTAATTGTTAGAAAACAACAGGGGTTTGCTGATCTGTTTGAATATCACTACACTTGCTTGTTCAAATCCTTTTCACTCTCTTATTTTCCTTTACACAAACTATAGATATATCATCTCATTCGGCAACCATACTCTCTAACTCTCAACTACAAATTGCCAACTCTTCAACAAAATAACTCATTGACCTTATAAACAAAACAATAGGTCGGTAACACATCAGAAACTTAATTCTCTCATAGAGATTACAAAAAAATCGGTTCAAGTATGACCATTGGATTACATAATAATCACTACACATCATTCAAGACAACCTCGATCGCTCCTTGATCACCGCTTCATCAAACTCTGTAACTCATCACGTGGTTTACATTGCATGCAATGAACTTGCTCATTCCCAAGATAAAAACCATTATCTCTATGCACTAAAAACCATTTGAAACTCTTCTCATACAACATGCATACATGTCATAATCATTACTGCTCATCATTTGATCATAAACCAATACAACCGATTCACCAAACTTCATCGGTTAGGGTTTAGCATATCAATAGGTAGGGTTTACTAGTTCACCTCTCCATTTCATAGCAATACCAGTTTCCTCTACAAATTCATGTACCAGTTCCAGTTCCCTTCACTAGCTCTTCCTACTAGTTACAAAACAATATTATAACAACATCATTACTGGTTATAATTGACATCACTGATAATATAATATTTCATTAATGCAATCATCATACAAATTCCAATAATCTCCCCCTCTGGCATTGATGGTAATACAAATATCAATACCCTTGATTTCTATGATTGTGAATAGGAATCTTGGTTTACATTTTACCATGTACTCTCCTTTTCTTCAGTTGGTAACTGGATATAGACCTTCTCTCTGTCAATCATATAATTCTTCTCCCCCTTCGACAACAATGCCAAAGTGAAAGTAAAAAATGAAATGTCAAACTTCACTGCTAAGCATCATCAACTTGCAACTTGATGCTCCCCTTATGGAATAACTCCACTCTACACCAATCCTGCTGTAAAATTTTGCAAGTAGATCTAGGACTGATGTAATCTACATCATGCTTAATTGACCTCATGTAGGGGTACAAACCCTAGCCAACTTCTAAGATACTCAAAAGTAGTCTTAGGCAGAGGTTTAGTACAGATATCTTAAAGTCCCTCCTTGGTAGAAACATGCTCCAATATCACATCTTTACTCTGCATTTTTTCTCTCAAGAAATGATACTTCAATTCAATATGCTTGGTTCATGCATTCCAAATAGGGTTCTTTGAGATATTTATGGCACTGATATTGTCACATAAGATCTTTACTGGTTCTGTAAACTTCACCTTGAAACCTTCCAGAATGTTTCTCATCCAGATAGCTTGGGTACAATTCATATAAGTTGCAACATACTCAACTTCAGTAGTAGACTGAGGTATACAGCTCTGCTTCTTGCTAGTCCATGAAACAAGTTTTCCACAAAGAGAGAATGCTCCACCAGTTGTTCTTTCTCTATCATCAACATTACCTACCCAGACTACATCTATATACACCTTCAAATCAAAGTTACCTGGATATGGATACCATAATCCATAGTCAATAGTACCTTTTAAATATTTGAATATCCTCTTGGTTGCTATCAAATGTGTTTCCTTTGGATTCTTCTGAAATCTGGCAACTAGACCAACTGCATGAGCTATATTTGGTCTGTTGTCAACAACATAGTGTAATTTCCCAATCAATGACCCGTACTCCTTTTCATCAACAAATGTGGCTTCATCTTCATTAGACAATTTATAACATATAACCATTGGTGTCCCAACTTGTTTACAGTCACTCATACCAAATGTCTTTAATATGTCTTTCACATACTTAGACTGTGTGATAAAAATATCAGTCTTTATTTGCTATATTTGCAAGCCTATGAAATTTTTTATCTCTCCCACTAGAGACATTTCAAACTCACTTTTCATGTCATTTGCAAAGTCATTGCTCATGTCATCATTGCCTCCAAATATGATATCATCCACAAACACTTCACTAACCAGTATCATATCTCCTTCAGATTTGATATATATATTGTTGTCTGCACTGGTCCTTTGAAAACCTATCTTCATCAAGTGTGAATGTAACCTCTCATACCATGCTCTCGGTGCTTGCTTTAACCCATATAGTGCCTTGTGCAATTTGCATACCATGTCTTTCTCATCAGTCACAGCATAAACATTTGGCTGCTCAATGTATACTTCTTCTTCCAGTATTCCATTTAAAAATGTTAACTTCACATCCATTTGATATACTTTGAATCCCTTATGTGCTGCAAATGCAAGTAAATTCCTGAATCCTTCCAGTCTAGCAACTGGTGCAAAAGTCTCACCATATTCTTCTCCTTCTTCATGTGCATAACTTTTGCAAACCAATCTAGCTTTGTTTTAGACTACTACACCATCTTCATTTAGTTTGTTCCTGAATACCCACTTAGTACATATCACATTTTTATTCACCAGTCTGGGTACTAGGGTCCATGTGTTGTTCTTCTCAATTTTATCAAGCTCCTCCTCCATAGCTTTGATCCAATGATCATCTCCAAATGCTTCCTTAGTAGTTCTAGGCTCAATAGTAGAGATCATGCAAGAATTCTCTCTAATTCTTCTTCTGGTTAACACTCCAACATCCTTATCTCCAATAATCTGGTTAGGATTGTGATTGAGTCTCACGTACCTCGAAATAAAATGATCACTATCTTTAGGTTCTTCTTCTTCATTATCATCATCTTCTTCTGAATCTACCTGTTCTGGTTGAACTAGTACAACAACATTCTCTTTAACAATTTTAGGTTTCATCGGTTCTGGTTCCAAAAATAGAATGCAAGGATCTTCAACCCTTTTATCCACACTGGTTTCTCCTGAGACTTCAGGATACTCATCCACTCGAACATCAACACTCTCAATGATTCTCTATGTCTGATTGTTGTAACATTTGTAGGCCTTACTCTTTGTGGAGTAACCAAGAAATATGCCTTCATCACTTTTAACCTCAAATTTGCTAACATAGTCACCTCTTTTAATAAAACATTTACTGCCAAATATCTTAAGATAACTGACATTAGGTGATCTACCTTACCAGTATTCATAAGGATTTTTATCCTTACCTCTTTTTACCAATATTCGGTTCATAGTGTAGATAGTTGTGTTGATAGCTTCTCTCTAGAAAGTTTTTGCTAGACCTCCTTGTATCAACATTGTTCTAGCAGCTTCAACAACTAACCAGTTGTTCATCTCCGCACTACCATTTTTCCATGGTGTCCTCGGTGCAGAAAGTCATCGTTTGATACCATTTTATTCACAATATCTAGTGAATTCCTCAGAAGTGAATTCACCACCTTGATCAGTCCTCAGACAATTTATCTTCTTACCACTTTCCTTTTCAGCTAAGGCCCTGAATGCCTTGAATTTACTAAAATGCTTCTATTTTATCCTTCAAGAATGTGACCCACATCATTCTTGAGCAATCATCAGTGAAGATCATAAAATATCTATCACCTTGAATACTTTTAGTCCTTATGGGTCCACAGACATCCGTACAAACCAAATCTAATAGATGTTCTGCTGAAAAAGATTTGCTATTAAAAGTTGAGGATGCCATCTTTCCCAAATGACATTCCTTACATAGAGCATTAACCAGTTTGTCCAACTAAGGTAAACCTCTCATTGTCTTGAACTTACTCACTTTAACAATGTTATCAAAATTTATATGACAAAATCTCCTATGCCAAAGCCAACTATCATCTATTTTAGCAATTAAACAGTTGTTGACTTTAGGATTCAGGTGAAATAGGTTACCTTTAGTCTGCTTACCGGTTGCAATCAGTTCACCTTTTCTCCCATAGATTTTGCACATTCCATTCTTAAACTCCAATGGATATCCTCTTTCATTGAGTTGAGAAACACTTAAAAGATTGTGCTTTAATCCCTCAACCCAATAGATATCATCTGCACTTCTCTTTCCTTTTAGGTAAATAGTTCCCTTACCTTTTATCATGCAGGGCGAGTCATTACAAAATCTCACAACTCTTCCATCAAATTCCTTCAAGGAAAGAAATTTACTCCAGTCATTGGTCATGTCATGTGAACAACCACTATCAATGATCCAATCATTAGAATTATCCATGCAAGAAACTAAAGCTTTCCGATCAGATGTCTCCTCTTTAATGGCTACAAAAATAATATCTTCATTAGCATCTCCCTCATATTCCTCATCAATGATACCACCATCAATTGTAATGAGATGATCTCTTTTTCCTTTTCCTTTGTACTTCTTGAAATTCTCACGCTTGTGCTCATTGTCACCATTAGGATAGTTAGCTGCAATGTATCCAATCTTGTTACATGCAAAGCATTTCAAAGGTAACTTACCTCTATACTTACCGGTACCTCTGGGCAATTGCTTGGGCAACAATGCTTCAAGCTCAACCAAACTGTCTTCATCATCTTCTCTATTGGATCTAGATTCATAAATGTGACTGACATTTCTACTTTTCCTCATAGATGGGTTAGAAACTGAAGCTCTAAATGCAGATTCATATTTTTTAACACTACCATCATAACCATTTAATTCAAAAGCAGTAAGCTTACCAATGATGGAGTCAAGGGTTACCTTAGTTTTATCAATTGACTTTAGCTCCTGAATGGCTGCAACTAGGATAGCATAGACCGGTAGAAGGGTTCTCAACACCTTACTAATTCTTGTGGCATCTTCCACTTTACCACCAACACTCTTGATCTCACCAACTATCTCTTTGATCCTCTGACCATATTGTTGTATATTCTCACCTTAAACCATCTGCATGTCATCAAATTTTCCTCTTAGACTCTCTTTTTTGGCAATCTTCACATGCTCATCACCGCTATAGATCTCTTCAAGTTTCTTCCATACCTCATAGGTAGTCTCTAGACCATGGACATCAACATACTCTACATCAGACAAAGAACTAATAATAGCCTCTAGTGCTTGATTGTTTTCTTGTTGCTCTTTCTTCTGACCATCAATCATAATCCCACTAGGTGCAACATATTGAGTACAAACATGTTCCTAGTATTGAATTCCTAGACTCTTGATATAAATTTTCATTCTGTCACTCCATATCCTATAGTTCTCTCTATTAAACTTCTGACCTTCTTTCTTCATCATGTTCTACAAGATCTTTACCTCAAGTTGTTAGGCTTAGACCTTAGAGGACCTGAATAGCTCTAATACCAATTGATGGTATGATGAAAGAATAAGGATCCGGTTAACTACTGAGAGGGGGAGTGAATCAGTAGATAGAAAACTGATATAAAATTTCACCAATCTCAAAATCAACCTCTCAAAGCAAACTTAGGATTGACTGGTTTCAACACTGAACTTCAAATGCAATATTACTGACAAGTTAAACCGATTGACTATTATAACATATTAATAGTAAAACATCTTTGAAACTCACAAAACCTTTTAAACCAAAACATCCAAATACTTTACTGACATAAGTAAAATCATATTTCATATTGTTGTCAGTTAACATAACATATCAAAGTGGATTTAGTAGTTAAGAAATTCAACCATAGTAAACATAACTGTAGACACCTAAAATTGTCATGTCTAATTAAATAAATATTTTTATTTATTTAATTATTTTAAGCCTAATTATTTTATTAATTGAATAAATCTTTATTTATTTGATTAATTCATTTATCCTCTTCTAGCTTTATTTCTCATTTAAATAAATACTTTTATTTATTTAAATTATCCTTTTCCTAAATTAAATAAATATCTTATTTATTTAATTGATCCCACTTACTCTATTAATTAAATAAATCTTTATTTATTTAATTAATTCATTAACCTTTTCTACCCATGACACGTCATTCATCTCTTAATTCATACATTACCTACCCCTTTCATTATTTTATTATTTTCTCTACCTACCCTCTAATCGTAGCCAACCTCTTTTACACCTCTCAATCTTATCCCTCCATTTCTTATAGTGTCTTCTATATAAGGAGATGCTTCCTTCATTATCAAACCCTGACTACTTGATCAATTGACTACACTATGCTTTGCACTCTCATATGCGATCCTACTTGCAACCACATTTCCGTTCTTTGTTGAGCTCTTGTGCACATAAAATCTGAGAGCAAATATATCAAGCAAGATCAATGGAGATAGGAAGAATGGAGATTCAAACCCTATTGGACATGTGATGGTATAATCTTTGTGATTTCATTTGATTTGCATTGTCTTAGGTAATCTTCATATGTTATGGTGGATCTTTGTTATTGTTAGGCTAGGGTTTTGTGGTTGAATTCATTTAGTCTTTCAACATTGTTCTTATCCATTTTCACCATATACATTTTGGCACGGCCGGTGAGACCCTTGTCCCTTTTGCATTTAACATCTTTTGTTGCAGATTTTGTTTTGAAGTTGCAGATCTGACATTTCGGACAACATTTTGATATTTTCGCATCTGCGCACTTTCGGATCGCGTTTTTGATTTTCTACCGCGTCTGTGACATCTAGAACTGTGTCTGCATCTTCAACAATATGTTTTTTTTTTTCTACAGATTTTGGGAAACACTTCTATGTTTCATAGTCACGTCTGTGAAGTCTTCAACCGCATCTGTATTCGAGAGCCACGTCTGTGTCAGATCTAGGAGCGTCTATGTGTTCTGGCAGCTTCTGTGTCTATGACAACTGCGTTTGTGTTCGGTTGTTGCATTTTTTTTGTTTCATTGATTCAGTTTTTCGTCATTCGGATTTTAGATCTGGTTTATTTTGAGCTAACATTTTTAGATCTAGCTAACAAAAGTGGTACAACTTGTCTTGGAAGCAAAATCATTTTGTTGAAGGCCCCTATTTCACAAAGTCTTTTGGATCTAAAATTTACCTAACTTGTGTGCTCGCAAGAAGGGGTGATTATTTCAAACAATCCAAACTACTAATAGATCTTTGTTGCAGGATCTTGGCAAGGGTTTTTTTTATCTTTTATTGTATGCCTTGTTTTCATAGACTAGCAAACACTCCAATTGGTGCACTGAAATTGAACCATTGTCTTTTGTGTCTTGAGCAATAGGCTCTTTTTATTTAATCTTTAGAGGGCCTGTCTCCCCGTGTGGTCATTAGGACTACTAGTGAGGAGAGAACGACCCAAGTGGTAGCAAAAGA
Organism: Cryptomeria japonica; assembly: GCF_030272615.1. Taxonomy (NCBI): domain Eukaryota; kingdom Viridiplantae; phylum Streptophyta; class Pinopsida; order Cupressales; family Cupressaceae; genus Cryptomeria; species Cryptomeria japonica. Next base: position 603,267,747 of record NC_081406.1, on the reverse strand, counting down.
AAAGCCATCTTCTTCCAAACCACTATAAATAACTGTATCCATGGTGAAAACTATGGATAACATGTGTTGATTAGCTCTTACCGACACTATGTCTCCCCATAAACCCATTTGATCAAATTTATTTGATCATTTGTAGGGCGCAACCCCTACTGGCTGGGAGCCTTTTGTATTTACAGAGCTGAAAGTACCGCATGTATGGCCACACGAACGGATGCCCTTACTAGCACCTTTTTGTTTTAGAAGCCAAAATCCTTCTAGTTGTTGGAGCAGGAGGTCGAACCTCTAGTAGCGGCCCACACACATACGGTTCTTAGTAGAGATACAAAGTTTGCCACAAGGAGTTTTCGTGGGGATTGACGCTTGGCTTCCCCGAGAAGTGAGTGCCGAGGGTGGAGCCAGTGGGGTCAAGCATCTAAGTATCCACTCTGAATAGCGTAGCCTCGAGGGAAACTCCATGTGGGATCAACAACTATTGTCTTAGCCAGCCATAAGAATTGTGCTTGTCTTATTTTGAACTATCAAACATTCAAGACCAAACATTAAAACATTGTGTCTTTTGTGTCTTCAAGTGTATGCAAAACAATTTTACATCAAACAACACACTTGTCTTTGAGTCATTTTGGGAAGTCTAAACACTTGCAAACATTGAGTCCACATCAACATTGTGTCCTCTTGTCACGAAAAATAGTCAGACATTCAGGTTTGGTCACAATAAGCAACTTCATAGATTGGAAAAATTGCACAAATTTTGCAGAAATGCGTCTGTGTCTGACAGAACGACGTCTGTGTCATATAACCATGTCTGTGAAGGGTAGAAACGTATCTGTGTCTTTTGAGCAACATTGCAACATCTCAGAAACACATCTATGTCTGACAGAACCACGTCTGTGTCATTTAAACGCATCTGTGTCCTTTAAGCACGTCTGTGAAGTATACAAGCACGTCTATGTTCAGGATTGAAAACTTTCATAATTCAACAAATAAGAACAGTCAGTTTTAGACTTATTGAGCTTCCTAGATTATCTCTCTGGGGTTTTCATCTAGCATTCAACCTGTCTTTGGGTCTCACAAAGTCCATTATTTCTTTACACCTTACATTACACTCACATTTGTCTAAACTTGAGTCAAAAGGTCACTTGCTTGCCCTCATCATACTTTGTCAACACACTACATACAACAACATTTTGCTGAGTTGTCCCTCATCAAGGTTTATCACCTTTGGGTTTCATTTGATCTTACTTAGAGTGAAGGTCAACTTACCTCATCAAGAGAAACTATCATCTCTTTGGAAGCCACACCTACTCTACTACATACATACTTGGTCTTACACTTTGGACATTGCAAGTACACCTCAGATTCATTTACATTCTATCCAAACTCTTGGTCTTCCATACTCTTTTCATTTTCATCTAGTCTCACACATCTTGGTCAATACCTAGTTCATGGTTGAAAATCGTTCCCAAAAATCTAAGAGAGAAGCTAAAGAGGCTCAAGAGTCCACAAACATGAGTGTCTATGAGTATGACAATGATGTCTTTTTCAATTCTGATCATAACACATTACCTGACATGGATGCTTATAGAAACATTCCAAATGTTGAGAACATGGACACTACAAACAACAATGATACACACAATGACAATATGGAAAACATTTCAGTACATTCAGCAGAAGTGGAAGACTCTATTATGGATCCCCGTTTCAATCGATTGGATGAGGAAATAATGAGGAGAGATAGACAATACTTTCTACAAGTGATGGCACAAAGTGGAGCCAAGATCCCTCATGACTTTGACATGTCTCAAATAATGGAAAATCGACCTTTGAAACAACCTCACCTCAACATGGATCAAAGGAGGCCTAATAGTGGAGGAAATAGAGGACCACATATGGTGCCCGAATCACCATCAACTTTGTTTCAAAAACCAGAGTGCCCTCACACACATGGTCAAGCATATGATACTCACCTTTGCAAACCATTATGGAGGTTTTATGCAGAAAAATACACTCAATCACATGTTAATTCTAAGGATCAACCACCTAGGCAATTGGATATTCAAAGGCATGCTCAAAATTTGGATACAAGGAAACGCCGCTTCAAATTTGGGGGCAACAGACTAGAACAAACTCATGACATTCCTATAGAGTATGGTATACATGGACAAAGTAGATATTCCATTCCTCATCATGACTCTATACCAGGTGGTCCATACACATAGCATCACTATAGACCTCCTCCATATGAACATGTGTATGATCAATATCATCCATATATGCAACATGCCTCTCCTCCACCTAGTGGTCTAAGCATTGGATATGGTCTAAGAAGTCAATCTCCACCTAAGAACAATTTGGAACAACAAATTAAGGACTTGCAAAAGAAAATGGAGGACATAAATACACCGAAGCCAACATACATAGTGAGAGACATATGTCCTTATCCATTTGACAAGAGCATTCCAATGCCTCCATTTCCTACACATTTTGTGATGCCTAAGTTTGATAAGTATAGAGGCAAAGGAGATCCTAAGGCACACATAAGACAATTTTTCATGGCTTGCATTGAACTAGCAGTAGAAGAGACATATTTGATGAGATTATTCCCACAAAGCTTAGGTGATCAAGCTATGGAATGGTTCTCCCAACTTTCACCTGGTATTAAGTCATGGGGTGATCTAGCAGAGGCCTTTATACAACATTTCTCATACAAAATAGAGACAGACATATTAGTCACTACTTTGTGCAACACCAAGCAAAGGGATGGAGAGTCTTTTTCATCATTTTTACAAAGATGGAGGAATTTAGCCAATAGATGCTCTTGTGAAATTCCACAAAAACAAATGGTAGAAATGTTCACCTAGAATGTTAATAAAGACATTGGCTATGATCTCAGAAAAGCTTGTTTGTCCACTTTTAAGGACGTCATTGAAAAAGGCTTAGCAACAAAGAAGGTCCTAATTGATCAAGGAGTCATTAAGATATTCAAGGAAAACAAAGATGACTTTAAAGGAAAAGATAAGCCAAGATTTTGGAATAAAAACAAGAACACAGTCAATGATGGTGTTGTTGATGCCAATACAGTGCGACCCAAAATCATTTTTTGGGGATCAAGCTCTACAAACAATCAAGTGAATACTCAAACAACTTCCAGATCATGAAGGAAGTACATCCCACTGGGAGAACCACTTAAGTCAGTTTTCAAGAAGCTACTGGCAAACAAAGTAATCACAGTTCAAGATTTTCCTCCATATGAACCAAAGGTTAAACCAAATTGGTGGAATTATGATGAGTATTGAGAATTTCACAAGAGAAAGGGTCATAAGATAGGAAATTGTCATCGACTGAAGAACATTATACAAGATCTTACTGATAGAGGTGACATTGAGATCTAGGGACACTCATCCAATCAAGAACATGAGATGTTTAAGGAACCATTCCCAAAGAATGACAAGGGAAAAGTTGCAACCACAGATGACCAAACCAACTATACAAGAGCATCCTATAACTATGATTCAACTATCAATCACATTTCGATGGACAATTATGTCTCTACCATTATCATCAAGGACAAAACACCTGAGAATTCTACCCAAAGACCCAAAATTGTCCTAAAAGAAATTGGATCTTCTTCCGAACCAACCTCTGAATGTAATGTCACAACTCGTCGAGGTAAATTAACCTTGCAAGGTGCTCCAGCTAAAATCATTGCTTCCTCATCAACCAAGCTTGAGTATGACCTTGTAGAATAGTTAGGGAAGATACCTGCGCTCATATCCATTCTTGAGCTCTTACGCATATCCCCTGCACATAAAGCCATTCTTGACAAAATCTTGAGAGACACTTCTATCCCTACTGATCTGAACGTGGACCAGTTTCAAGCCATGGTGGGATACCTTTCCATTCCACACTCCCTTACATTCATAGAAGCCGATGATGCCTCCATAAGTCAGCCACATAATGCACCATTACACATTGAAGCCTTCATACACAAACATCGAATAAAACGAGTCCTGATAGATGGAGGAGCAGGTCTAAACATTTGTACATTGAACACTATTAAACAATTGGGATATTCTGATAAAGCTATGAGTTCTACAAACAAAATTACCATCAAGGCATATGATGATGAAGAGCGTTCATCCAAAGGCATAGTCACCTTGCCTCTCAGAGTTGGGCCAGTTACAAAGGATGTGGTTTGTCAAGTCCTAGACCTAGATCTCACATACAATATATTACTAGGACGTCCTTGGATTCATGAAATGAGGGCAGTCCCATCTACATACCACCAATGCATTAAGTTTCCTCACAATGGAGTTGAAATAATAGTTAAGGAGATCCTAATCCATTCATATACTGCAATAACTTGAGACCGAAAACTGAGATGATCATTCCCAGTAATCGTGAAGCTATTCCTTCTTCGGCATACATTGATCCTGAATCATTAAAACCTTCGACCTCAAAATAAGGTGAGCTTAAAGGCAAATTCCAGGACAAGGGCATGGCTGAATACACTTTGAATCAAACCATGTACTTACAACAAGTCATGGGTTCACCAAACGAATATGGAAGACCACATCCTAATAAGAAGGTATCTATCATTATACTCAAATGGGACCCTACTATCTTTCAAAGATGGGGTGAACTGGAAGAGGAAGACTTATACAAAATGCTTTACAAAGACCTTGAAAATGATACACAAGATCACATCAGTATACCATGTGAGAAGTATGGCAAAGGGTTCAAGATCCTACAAAAATTTGGGTATGATGGCAAAAGCCCTCTTGGCTTAAGAAAGGAAGGCATCATTGAGCCTTTACAACCTGAATTAACATTCAAAAGGAACGCTCGAAGGGACTTGGTTTTGTGACTTCCAAGGTCCACACTCAAAGGAAAAAAGAAGCATTACAAATCAAAGCTACCAATATTCAACAAGAAAATCGCTATTCCACAGACTCCAATGAATGGGAATGGGGTTTAGACAAATCCTCCAGTGACTACGAACTCACCGAGACATTCAGAGAGCCAGATGAACCCACAAAAGAAGAGGAATTTTATGAAAATTTCAAAGTTGGTCAAGAAACAACCCTGAAGGATCCCATACAGTCCTTGCCTCTAGGTCCTAGGTTGAAATCACATAGAATGAGAACACCTATCCCAGAATGCGATACTAGTCATGATAATTTGGATTCGTTCACGATCGAGACTAATGAGGAGAGTGCCAATGATGACCTTGATAACTACCTCGACATACCTGAATATAACCACATCTTCACTCTTAGCCCCGCTAACTTTGAATACATCAAAGGCCTTCCACTTGTTCACCACCAGCTCATTGACTGGGACCATGAAGGACCTGTACAGTTTGACATATTCCAAAATGATGAAGCTTTTATTGACTATCTTGGCATATGAGATGATCTTCCCCGTGGGGACCATAAAGCGGGATACACTATAGAACTCAATAGCGTGGCATATTTTGGTGAGGGTGTCGGGCCTTCTAGTCGCAAAAATATAAAAATAAAAACAAACCAAGGGTCTTATGGCAAAAACCACACTGTGGCATTGTCTGACCCCAAAAAAGTAAAAAGAAAGGACGTATCTGAGGGTGAAAACCTCTCTGAGGCACCCGAAGATGGAAGGCTCAACATTCTCCCAGCATCATATGAGGAAAAGTCATCCATGTTGGTAGAGGAGACTATCAAAACAAACATTGGTACAGAAGAAGTTCCACACAACATATTCTTGGCTCAATCTTTGACAGAGTCAGAAAGGTCAAAATTCATAGGTTTCTTCACGAAACGACAAATCAACTTTGCATGGTCATACATTGATATGCCTGGATTGGATCCAGATTTGGTAATGCACCATTTGACAGTTAAACTAGGGGAAAAACCAATGAAACAGAAATTAAGAAAGATGCATCCACAAGTCGCATTATTAGTCAAAGAAGAGCTTGAGAAATTATTGGATGTCCGATTCATATGCCTAATTGATTATCCTGAATGGATCTCCAACTTAGTTCCTGTTAGTAAATCAGATCGTAGTATCAGAATATATACAGATTTCAGAGACATCAACAAAGCTTGTCCTAAGGATGATTTTCCATTACCAAATATTGACTTGAATGTCGATCTCACAGCAGGTCATGCGATGTTATCTTTGATGGATGGATTCTCTGGTTATAATCAAATAAAAATCACATTAGAGGATCAGCACAAAACAACATTCACTTGTCCTTGGGGAACTTTCTGTTGGAATGTCACGCCCTTTAGGCTAAAAAATGCAGGTGCTACATATCAAAGAGCCATGACTACTATCTTTCATGATCTCATGCACATAACTGTGGAAGATTATGTTGACGACCTCTTGGGTAAATCAATAGACAGAGATACACATTTGGACATACTTTCAGTCATCTTTGATCAGTTGGAAAAGTATAAAGTAAGATTAAACCCCAAGAAATGTGTCTTTGGAGTAACCTCCAGGAAACTCCTGGGATTCATTGTATCAGAAAGAGGAATTGAAGCTGACCTATCAAAAGTCAAGGCCATCCTAGAAATGCAACCACCATGAAATATCAGTCAGCTTCGATCTTTGCAAGGGAGACTCCAGTCCATACGAAGATTCATAGCACAACTTGTAGATAAGTGTAATCCTTTTCAGCACTTGCTACATAAAACATCAAATTCAAATGGGATGATAATTGTCAGCAAGCTTTCCAGACACTTAAAGATTATCTTCTGAATCCACCAGTTTTGATGCCACTAGTTCCAGACCAACCTCTATTACTATACATATTAGCTACTTCAACAGCACTAGGGGCACTCTTAGCACAACAAGTTGTTGAGGGCAAAGAAAAGGCAATCTACTATATCAGTCGCACATTGGTGGGATATGAGCTAAACTACACACCAATTAAGCATGCATGTCTCGTTGTGGTCTTTGCTTCACAGAAATTACGACATTACATGCTAACTCATAAGACTAAGTTGGTTGCAAGGATTGCTCCATTGAAATACCTTCTCAATAAAGCAACACTTATTGGGCGACTAGCCAAATGGGTGATGATCCTGAGTGAATTTGACATCGAGTATGTGGATAGAAAAGAAATAAAAGGACAAGCTATCATAGATCAGTTAGAAAATGCTCCCATGATAGATGATGTTCCTCTAATTTCAGAATTTCTAGATGAATCCATTTTAATAGTGTCGTATGCAAAGCCTTGGCAACTATACTTTGACGGCTCATACACACAGCATGGGGTAGGAGCTGGCATCCTTTTCATAACTCCTCAAGGGGATTCTATACCAAAATCATATAGATTATGATTTCCCTGCACTAATAACATAGCAGAATATGAGGCATTAACAACTGGATTACGAATTGTAGTTCAGTGGAAGATCCAGGAACTTCATGTTTTTGGGGACTCTCAACTTGTGATTCATCAGGAAACTAATGACTACCAAACAAAGGATGATAAATTAATGCCTTACAAATGAATGGTGGACGACCTGAAACAACATTTCACGAAGATAGACTTTGAGCAGATACCTAGAGAGCAGAATAGAGCCACGGATGCCATGGCTACAATTGCTTCACTAATTGATCTACCACCGGATGAGACCTGCTATGAGTTCTTGGTGGATAACCTTTTGGTTCCCTCATATGAAATCACTCTCACTGAGATGATATGTGTTGTTGGTCCTGAGTCCCAGTTATACAGTTCCATTTTTGCATACCTTCGTGACAATACCCTACCTCTTGATCTATCCAATAACCAACGTCGCATTTTCATTTGCCAATCTTCTCGATATGTCATTTTAGCTGATATCCTATACCGTTGAGGTCTAGATGGCACTCTTCTTAGATGTTTAGAAAGCGATGAAGCTCAGATTGCATTACGTGAAGTACATGAAGGGAAATGTGGTCCACATTCTAGTGGTCCTACCTTAGCTAAGAAACTCATCAGGATTGGATATTATTGGCCCAATATGGAAAAAGATTCATATCAGTTTGTCAAGAAATGTAAACAATGTCAACTTCATGGAGACCTCATCCATGTGCCAGTGCAAGAACTTCAACCAATTGCGACTCCTTGGCCCTTTTGTCAGTGGGGACTCGATCTCATAGGCAAGATTCACCCTCCAACTTCCAATGGTCATAAATTCATCATCACTTCCACAGAGTATTTCACAAAATGGATCGAAGCCATCACGAGAAAAAAAATTGCTACCTTCATTCTCAACTATATCGTTTGTCGATACGGTATTCATGTTTCCATCATCACTGATAACGGGCGTCCCTTAAAAAATTAGGATGTTCGTGAACTCTGTGACCACTTTAATATTACCCATCATTTCTCCACACCTTATTACCCCCAAGGTAACGGTCAAGCTGAGGCGTCTAATAAAACAATCCTTAAAATCTTGAAAAAGATAGTCGACGACGCTGGTCGTAATTACCATATCCAGCTTAATCCTGCACTTTGGGCTTACCGCACAAGCATCTGCACACCTACAGGAGCTACACCCTATTCACTTGTCTATGACACTGAAGGTATCTTTCCTATTGAGGTCGAGTTACCCTCTTTATGAGTCTCTTTGTAAAACATTATCAATGATGAAGACTACAGGGTCTCTCGCTTACAAGAACTTGAACTATTGGATGAATGAAGACAAACTGCTTTTAATCATCTCAAGGCTTATCAACAACGAATGAGTCGCAGTTACAATCATAAAGTGAAGCCTCGCACATTTGAAGTAGGTGACTTGGTTCTCAGAGAAAATCCTAAAAATCAACAAGATAGAGAGAAGAAGGGCAAATTTGAACCAAACTGGCTTGGTCCTTACATCATCATAGCAGTATATGGATCTGGTGCATATCAACTCTCAACCACAGAGGGTGAATCCTTGGAGGATCCTATCAACAACATGCACCTTCACAAGTTTTACACATAGCTCTTTAGAGTACCCCAATTCAAAAATACAAAAAAATCAAATAAAAAATTCAAAATACAAAAAAATTATAAAAACATAAAAAAATCGTTACTTGGTGAAAACCTAGCAAACAGGCGCCTTGTGACACAAAAAAAAATTGAAAAATCCAAAAAAGTAAAGAAAAGCATTTTCATCCAACGGTGAAAACCACTTCGGTGGCGCCCTGGGCAAGTACCATGGTGAAAACTGGGTCACCAGCACCATGTGTAGAGACATTGCTCCTCCCTCCTTCAGGATTCCATTTCCTTCATTCTTCACTTTGCACACACTCACAACCTATCCATTCATAATAAACTTACCCATTCCCATCATGGCTTATTATTGATCCCATTCATAATAAACATTCCTTTTCATCCCTTTCTATTCATAATAAATTAGCTCCTATCTGTGGCTAAGGCTAATCCTACATCTAGTAATGGGTGCGAGACTGAAAGCATCACATGTTTTGAGGAGTGCAGTTTCTTCTACTTTTCTTCAGTCTATCCGTGCACAATCTGCAATAAAGCAACATTTGCATCGCCTATCCACAATAAAGTTACGTCTTCTCTACAATAAAGTATCAATTTCATGGATTCAGTCAGTTTCAGATGAGACACAAGAACAATGGTATTCAACAAATCAAATCTTTCAACAGACTCAGACAACATATGGTTTAGTGCTTCTATCCTTTTTGTGAAAGTAAACATTGTGATCACAATCAAATAGACTTATACCAATGACAAGAGACACTAAGCTTGAGGACTACAGTGAATGTTGGTGTCGAGTTTTTGTTTTATTTTAATTTTATCATTTGGTGACATGTCTTTTAGCTTTTCCAGGATGTCTCTGACTAGAGATTCTATCTCCAAGATGTCTTTGACTAGAAAGGCAAGGATGGGGTATCATCACCTATTTTTCTTTTGCTGTCTGTGGATTGTCTCTTAGTAATGCTATGACTTGTCCAAGGATATGAGGACACTATGAGTCTAGTGTGAACTGGGGCATTCCTTGTTTGTAACTGTCTTATCTCCATGCAAACAGGTACAATGACTTTCTAGGTCGAACATATGCCTTGATTGTCATAACCTACTTGCCATAATAAAGCTCAATGATGATAACGCACAAGAAGCTCATTTCACTCTCATATCTTCTATCTTCCATCCCCATTTCTTGATTGACCTCCATTGTCCTTCTTGAGTCCATGTAGCCTGCTATCACATGACTGAGTATAATGACACACCAAAAAAATATCTGCATTTCATGTAGTTGCACCTGCATTACCACATATTACCATTTCATACATACATATAGATATCACAATTGCATCACATCCTATACACAACACATATTAGCACATTTTACATTTTCATCATGTAAATAATCATTGGCATTATCATATTCATCTGCATTTCATACATTCACATTTGCATCATACATAACATATTAAAATATAAAAGATAAAAAATATTACATTGCATCACATACATATTTGGATCCATAACATCTCATCACATAGGTACACATGCATATAGCTGCCGCAAAAGATGAATCATCTCATATATATATAATCAAAAGTGTCATGATATAATGATGTCAAAATACATATAGCTACAATCACTTGAAGGTGTCTACATCATCATACAAAATAGTACAAAATTGATACATAGGGAGCCCTCTATGGCTATGATGAACTCCCTCCCTCGGAGCCGCCTGGCCTTGATGGAGTCTGAGCTCTAGAAGGACTTGCCCCAGGATCATCTCTCCTGCCCCCTCTATTTGGTGGTGGTGGAGGACCCATAACCCCACTGCTGGATGTCTGTCTCCTCTGGCTCCCTTCCATAGCCGACGTTGTCTGCGATGGTCTACGAAAGCTCCTTGCCCGCTGCTCTAGTGACACTGTCCCGTAGTATAGGTCTCGCCAATAACCTATCTCCTCCTCTACCCATAGAACATAGGTGTATCTAGCCCCTATGTCGTCTGCCACCTGCCTCCCAGCCCTCAGTGCTGTCTCAACCTCAGTATAATGCTGGATAGCCTGATCCCGCTCATGCTCTATGTCCCTCAGTCGCCTCCCGAGCCTAGATGTCTCCCTCTCCAGGTCCTGGATCTCATCTGCCTGTCCCTGACAGATCTCCCTCAGCTCAAGCATCTCATTCTCCTCCTCCTTGGCCCCCTGTGCCTCTTCTTGTGGCTCACCCTATACTGGTGGCTGTATCTGTGATTGTACCTGTACCTTCCTCTGCCCCTGTCCCTGCACCTACTGGCACCTGTAGTGGCAATCCACCATGACCCCTCACCACCCAAGCCTGTCTCTCCTCCCCACCCTCTCTCTGTGGAGCCACCCTCCTCTCCCCAACTGCACCTTGCCTCCTCCGTCGGCCTCTCCCCCCACCATCTCCATTATCATCCCCATCCCCACCACCATCTCTATCTAGAGGCTCCCCTGGGTTTGTCAGTCATGGAAAGGGATGCTCAGCCCAATACGCCATGTACTTTGCATCCATGCCTGCATCCTCAATCTCTGGCCACATATCCCATGGCATAGGCACCATCTCTACCAGCTGCATCACGACTTGATCATACGACAACAGTGGCCCAAAGTGTGCCTGATCCCTAACTGTCTAAGCATACATCCCGGAACCCCGTGGCATCCGCTAAATATGACCAAACTGCCTTCATGCCTTGTCAACCAGCTGTCTCTCCAATACATAGGGCATCCGCCCAATCAGATATCTGCTCCAGAAGGTATAAGGTAGATCCACTGCATCCTCCTCCCACTGCTCGCACTCATGATACGACCTCCATATCACAATGTCGATCTCATCCAAGATTTGACGCCAATGCTCCAACCGGCCAATCCATGGTTGTGATGTAATCATATCGTACAAATGAAAAAAGCTACATCCATGACCCCTACTCCTGAAATGTATCAGTCGAGTAACCGGTAGATGCTCATATGCCCACACCTGTAACAATGTAACTATGCATCCCAATCCTACGGATCCATGATACACAAACTGATGCAGCTCATAGTATAAGTGTGCCAGCACGCATGGTCCCTAGGCATATCTAGTATGCTATGTAACTAGTGTCTCCAAGGTGCTCCCCTAGCCCACAACCAACCCTCGTGTCGCCCTGTCAGGACACAGGAACCCACTGATCACTCCTCCTAGCACTGTTGGTAGTGCCAGTCCTGTCCCTATCATCGTGTCCCATGCCACGTGTCCATCCCTCATCTCCAGTTCTGGATCCTGGAACACTTATCTCAGGGCCTCCCTATCTCCATCTCGATCATAGGGTATCAACTCCCCATTGATCGGTATCTTTAGAATCCTGTAAACATCCTCTAAGGTGACTGTCATCTCACCCATCGGCAAATGAATTGTGCAAGTCTCAGAGTGCCATCTCTCAGCAAGTGTAGTCAGCAAACCCATGTTTTCCCGAAACTCAGGCACATATAGAATGTATCATAGACCCATACCCTCAATAGCAACTCGGTCCTCAAATGTCAGCTTTGGTCATAATCTCTGTGTCGACGAGAATCTCTCTCATGACTCTAGCATAGGCAAATACTCCTGCAAATCAATCATGTCAGTTAAAGTGACACTCACTGTTCATCACAAAGTGTTTCTATCTATCCTAGTGACACTCATTGTTCATCAAAAAGTGTTTCTATCTATCTTAGTGACACTCACTGTTCATCACAAAGTGTTTCTTTTTCTCCTAGTGGTACTCCCTGTTCATCACAAAGTACTACGTGTCTTGCACTCCCTATTCATCACAAAGTGCTGCTCATATTTGTACTCCTTGTTCATCACAAAGTGCTACTTCTATTGGTACTCCCTGTTCATCACAAAGTACTATGTCTTGGTACTCACCATTCATCACAAAGTGCCTTGATCTATCCTATCCTAGGGCCTCTGCTTGAGTGTATCCTCTTGAGTAGTTTCCTAATTGGCAATGTATGTTCTATCACAGAATTGTCAATCCTAGCCCTATCTACTATCCTAGTCTTCCCTAGAGGACCTGCTTGAGTGTATCCTCTCAGTAGCTTATCCAATCGACAGCGTATGTTCATCATAGAACTGCTGATTTGACCTTGAAGACACAAACACACCTTCATGACATAAACGCGCTTACAGACTGCACAAATGTGCCTGCTCTGCACAGACACGCCTGAAATACACAAATGTGCCTATGCTCTGCACAGATGCACCTATCCTACCTAGACATACTCACATTTCACAAACGTGTTTGCATAACACAGATGCGTTCGCATTTGACATAGATGCTGCTAAATTCATAGATGCACCTGACACAAACGTAGACGCGCCTAGTCAACCTAGATGCATCTGGAACCAATGCAGACACACCTACATGTCTTTGACATTTTTTTGACATTATCCTAAAGTGCATTTATTTCACTACCTAGCATGCGTTTATGACAACAATTAATGCGACAAAGTACAAGGAGGTTTTGTGGTACTTACCGGCTCTCCTGCGTCGACTGGCCTCTGAAATTGGCGAACGTGATCAAATTTGTGAACCAATGCCATCGCTACTGACTGTTGCTACTATATTCTCACTCTGCACTCTGATCTCTAGGATGTGTGGATGACAATGAGGATGTTTTCCCCTTGTGGTCTATCTTATAGACTGCCCTAGCCCTAGCCCTCATTTCCCAAGTCAGTCTTCTTTATCCCGTGACTCTGTCACTTTATCCGGTCAGTCCATTCTAGCCTTTCTTTCTTATTGAGAGATTGTTTGTTATCTTTTCAGACATTTTCATCCAATCTCTCGAGGGGGCATATCATTCCCATCTTGGGGCAACTTTGTATCAGTTCATATTATCTTCTTTGAAACAACACGACAAGCTGCATTGTCTCAAAGAGGGGCAAAATGAAGACACCTAAAATTGTCATGTCTAATTAAATAAATATTTTTATTTATTTAATTATTTTAAGCCTAATTCTTCTATTAATTGAATAAATCTTTATTTATTTAATTAATTCATTTATCCTCTTCTAGCCTTATTTCTCATTTAAATAAATACTTTTATTTATTTAAATTATCCTTTTCCTAAATTAAATAAATATCTTATTTATTTAATTGATCCCACTTCCTCTATTAATTAAATAAATCTTTATTTATTTAATTAATTCATTAACCTTTTCTACCCATGACACATGTCATTCATCTCTTAATTCATACATTACGTACCCCTTTCATTATTTTATTGTTTTCTCTACCTACCCTCTAATCATAGCCGACCTCTTTTACACCTCTCAATCTTATCCCTCCATTTCTTATAGTGTCTTCTATATAAGGAGATGCTTCCTTCATTATCAAACCCTGACTACTTGATCAATTTACTAGACTACACTTTGCACTCTCATATGCGATCCTACTTGCAACCACATTTTCGTTCTTTGTTGAGCTCTTGTGCACATAAAATCTGAGAGCTAATATATCAAGCAAGATCAATGGAGATAGGAAGAATGGAGATTCAAACCCTATTGGACATGTGATGGTATAATCTTTGTGATTTCATTTGATTTGCATTGTCTTAGGTAATCTTCATATGTTATGGTGGATCTTTGTTGTTGTTAGGCTAGGGTTTTGTGGTTGAATTCATTTAGTCTTTCAATATTGTTGTTATCCATTTTCACCGTATACAATAACCACAAAAACATTCACCACTTGACACAATATTTTTGACATAGAAACCCAAATGTGAAAAACCACAGTGAGGATGAATACCCACAAGTATTCTGAACTCTTTTGAAGTTCGCCCTATTAGGAGCCAAGCTTGTTAAAGCTTTACGAAACCTCTTGTTAAGAACAGATCCTGTTAGGGACCACCTGGTTAAGGGATTGACTATAATTCCCTATAAGAAGCAATACCCTATAAGGAGTAGCCTCGGTAGAGGATTTGAAATCCAAGCTAATAGACCACTTGGTTAGAGGATTTGAATAATACTGAGCTTGTTAGAGCTTACCCGGTTAGGGGATTTGACTGCTGTAATTATTAGAAAACAACAAGAGTTTGCTGATTTGTTTGAATAGCACTACACTTTCTTGTTCAGATCCTTTTCATGCTCCTATCTGCCTTTACACAAACTACAGATACATCATCTAGTTCGGCAACCACACTCTCTTACTCTCAACACAAATTGACCACTCTTCAACAAAACAACTCATCGACCTTATAAACAGAAAAATAGGTCGGTAACACAGCACAAACTTAATTCTCTCATAGAGATTACAAACAAATCAGTTCAAGTATGATCATTGTATTACATAATAATCATTGCACATCATTCAAGACAACCTCAACTGCTCCTTGATCACCGCTTCATCAAACTCTGTAACTCATCACGCGGTTTACATTACATGCAATGAACTTTCTCATTCCCAAGATAAAAACCATTATATCTACGTGTCAAAAACCATTTGAAACTCTTCTCTTACAACATGCATACGTGTCATAATCATTACCTCTCATCATTTGATTATAAACCAATACAACCAATTCACCAAACTTAATCAGTTACAGTTAAGCATATCAATAGGTAGGGTTTACCGGGTCACCTCTCCATTTCATAGCAATACTGGTGTCCCCCACAAATTCACCTACCGGTTGCAGTTCCCTTCACTAGCTCTTCCTACTAGTTACAAAATAATATTTAACAACATCATTACCAGTTATAATTGACATTAATGACAACATAACATTTCATTGATGCAATGATCATGCAAATGCCAACATAGATAGGTATATTAACATTCGAGAAGACTCTGATTCAGAAAAACAAAAAAAATAGTAAATCATATCATAAAAATTTAAAAATTATATATAACACTAGAGGAGAGAGTCCTCTTCATGAATATATAATTTTTTGGGGGATTGTTATAGTTTTGATAGGGGAAATTCGGTGGGAGATGAAAACTATTGATTTCAGGAAACTTTGACTTTGAATTGTTATAACGATGAAAATATACATCGAATTCAGTTTTTTTTTTTTTTTTTTGTGCACTGGCTATCAATATCATCTAAAACATATTTCAAAATCTGACGAAAACAATATTATTTATATATAGTTTTGTTGTGGGAGGTGAAACCTCTGATTTGCAGTATTTTTCAATAATAAAAAAATTGACTTTAATAGTTAGAAAAATAAATCAATTCTTGTTCCAATTTTTTTTTTTTAAATAATAGGCATAAACTTCATCTAGTTTTACACATTTCACCAGTTTACATCATCTTGAAATACCAAATAGAAATATCACTTTTGTGCCATTGAAGTTGAGATGTTTTGCTTTTGTTAGCCTTTTCCTTTATAAAAGTGAGACACAAGTTTGTACATTTACCTGTGAACATTATCAGAGACGTTTTCCATGTTATTAGTCACTTGATTATTGTTCAAGGATAATTTTATGATTAGAGGAATCCTTCTCAATTTAAGTTTAGCGCTTTCATTCGTTGTTGATTGATAGTTAGTCCTTCCATAGCAGTTCGTATCTTGTCTTGAAGAAGTGTTATTCAGATGTACAAGTCCTTCTTGTATCTTGCGTAAGGTAGTATGCCTTAGTTCTGCATGTCCTTGAAGTGTTGGTGCTCCTTGGTCGTAGCCTAAAATGTTGTAAATATTGTTATTCATATTGTGAGTTATATTCTCACCATGGTTTTTCCCCCCTATTTGGGTTTTCCACATAAATTTGGTGTTCATGTGTTTATGTGTTTATACTTGATGTGGTGATCATTAAAGTGTTTATCTGTTAATTAATTTGGTTAACATTACTTTTGAAGTTCCTAACTGATTGACCCCCCCTCTTAGTCTTGTTGGGTATTCAACAATTAGTATCAGAGGAAGGTTCCTCTTTGGAAAACTTAACACCTTGAGGTAGATCTATTAGGATTCCCAAAGATACTGAGGGGGGGGGTGAATCAGTATCCAACCGGTTAAAAGATTTTCTGATCTTATTAAACAAATTACAATCCAAAATAGTGTATCGGTAAACAAGAATTAATGCAGTAAATAAGAACAATAAGCACAACATAGAAAGCACACCATAACACAAGATTTTTAATGAGGAAACCCGGTGTGGAAAAATCCTCAGTGGGATTTGTGACCCACAATATTCACTCACTGGCCAATGAATGGATATTACTTACAATAGGACCTGCACATCCAAGAAGGCCAACTACCTAAAGCTCACTGCTTAATTACAAAAGGAAGTCTCACTGACTTACAAAATGGATTATGCAAATCTAATATAATGTACTGCTTTAGATTAGCATCTGCTATGCTAGGTTCAGTACTAGTTTAAGGTCATATAATAACCATAAACCTTACTCCAAAGTATTCCTTAATATTCACACATTACTTCTGTAATAATCTTCCCATATTATCATCTACATAATGATCTACAAGATCTCATACTTATATATGAGTCTTATTACAATTCGCCTTGTCGGCTTACAAAAAGATATTACAAATAAATACAATATGCAATAATAAAAAATCCTATCGGTGAGGGTGCCGGTAATCATCTTTGGCGTTGCCGGTAAACTATCTGCCAGTGTCGGTGCCATAGGATTGCAAGGTTGCCATCAATGAAAATACCTTCAATCACCTACAATTTCTCATTAGAGTGTTCAATGCAAACAATCTCCCCCTTTTGCATTGATGGCAACACCCATGAGAAAAATCCAAAAATTTGTAGTCCATAAATTTTACCAAAACTGTGTGCTCCCTCTGAGTAGATGATCTCTTATGATGATCATTTTTCCCATCACTACTACTCCCCCTTTGGAATCAATGACAAAGGTTGTCAAAAATGTCAATTGAGTGTAGTTCTTAGCTAGAACCCTGTAACCGGTTGGTTACAATCTGAAAAAGTTCTGCAAGTACAAAATTTAGGCTCTTAGTGAACTTTTCACTATCCTTCAATGTTGCTTATATCCTTTGTATTGTACCAGTGAGGGTGTTCATTTTGTCTTCCGGTGTCTTTAGTCCTAGAATAAGTGCCTCTGAAATCTCTTTTCTCAAAGAGATGAGGATGTCAAGTTTCGGACCAAGTCTGCATTTCAGTTCCTTAGCCTTGAACTTTATTCTTTCCTTCTCTTTTTCAAATTTTTCAATTTTCTCCTCAAAGCCTCCTATTTCCTGCTCTATTACCGATATGGGTTCTGATGAACCGATGAGATTATCCGCTATATCATTTATGTCTTTCTGCACTTTACTGATTTTCTTGTCTAAATCTATTGTAAGAGTATCAGTCTTGCATGTGTCCTTGTACAACTCTTTGAATTCCATTATTGTTTTGCTAAGTGCCGGTAAAAGGGTATCAATGTGTCCCATGCACTTCTTTATCATCTCACCAAATAACTTTTCCTTTTCCTTGTTCATTTTCTCACTGAATGTCTCCTCATTAATCTGATCAACTATCAATAAGTTGCTGGTGATATACTTAGACAATATGTCTAGTTAACTCAAAGAATATTTATTGTCCACATTGCACTTAGGTGCAATCAATTTCAATAAAGGAATTGTGTCATCAATAGCATTGTATGTAAGTGCATTGCTATCTATTATTTTCTTGATGGAATCCAATAATACCTCTGTCACATTTGTCGGTCTGAATTTTGTTAAGGAAGAACTAGATGATTGTCCAACTACCTTAACAATCTACATTCCATCAGTGTGAGTAACCTCTTTGCTTATGTTGACCTCTGGTAGGTCAGTCTGAGTTTGCATCTCAACTAGCAAAGGTTTGGGTTTCTCAGCTGTTGCTCGTGGCACTGTCTCTGTCTCAACCTTTTTCTCTGTGTTTTCTTTTGCTGGTTTCTTTGATGAAGTTTTAGTATTTACTCTCCGTTTCTCAATATGCACCTCTGAACTATCCATTGTCGGTGTCTCTAACTCTGTGGGTTTTTCACTATGTGCATCAGTTACCATTCTAGTACCAAGGGGATCAACTGATTGTTCAGTATGTGTTTCAACCCCAATCTCAATATTTCCAACTGTATTCTCAACATGTGTTTCCATTTCAATATTCTCAGTCGATGGCTCTATTGCCACATCTTTCTTCTCAGTGGTTTCCTTATCAACCACAATGTTTACCTCTTGTGTATCAATGTTCATTGTATATAACACTTCTAAACCAAGATTGGTGTCCTCGTGTGTTGATTCCAACTCAACATTATCGGTAGTTGGTGGTGTATCAATAGTTTGTGCTGGTGGAGTATTAGAAGAAGGTGGGGGCAAGTTTTCTGTCACTTTTATGCTCGGAGGTCCACCTACCTTGCCTTTACCTTTGTCCTTATCCTTTTGGTAAACTCTGAAAGCTTTGGGTCATTTAAATTCTTCTTTCTTTTCTTTCTCCATAAAGAAGATATCCCATTTATCCACTGTCTCATCAGATATTTCATTCACTCTGCCAGCCATTAAAGCTTTATGTCAGTGACTAGTGGAAAATATAGTCCTGTTTGCCTCACTTATTAGTTCATCAATTCTTTTGCTGATTTCACTCAGTGAACTACAAGCAATTTTTCTATCTTTATCTTCTTATCCAGTTCCACAATGGCTAATCTCTTAGCATCTAGTCTTCTATACAAGTTACTTGGTAGATCATCTACAACTTCTATCAAAAATTTCTTATATATGTCTAAGTGTAGAATGACACTATTTTCTATTCTTTTCTTTTCTTCATTGGTAAAAGTATTATACAATTTGCTGACATTAGATAAGTTTCCATCATCCGTTATTTCATTCAAAAGATTTTCTAAAGGAGGCATAACCTGTTTTTCCTTCTTCTTCCTTGGTGTTATTTTCTTTGTCAGGGGCCTTACTGCTTGTTGTTTCCTTCTTGTTCTCTTTGGTGTAGGAGAGGGTACCAATGAAGGTTTTCTTTTCCTTTCTACTCTCTTAAACTCAGTTAGGATTTCACTATCAAATGAGGTTCCAACCGGTGAAAGATGAGCTTCTGGTTGTATCCCTTCTAGGTCACTTTCCTTAATACCAGTGATATTCAATATGTTTTCCTTGATCTCTTTGGCCTATTTTGTTACTTTTTTGATAGATTGTTCTCTATTCTTCATTTGTTTAAGGTTCTATACATTGCTCTCAATGGTTTCAACATTTCCAAATATTTTCTCTTTAGGTTCTCTAGGGGCTTCAAGTAGGGCTTTAGCATATGTTTCAATTATGTTTTCATCTACCTCATAACCCATTTATGTCACCCAAATAGTTCTAGGAACCACTTCTTCCATCCAGATTTCATCTTTCTTTATAACAAAACATATCTCCTTCTGATATTTGTCAACTGTGTTTTGAGATAATCTTTCCCTTGACTTCATTCTAGCCTTAAATGCCTGAAAGTATTCAATTATGTTCTTTTCACTGTCATCTCCCATGTTGGTAAAGATATCCAAAAGTTGTTTGCCTACTAGTATGTCAAAACCAAATACTTTTCTACCTATATCGGGAACTTCCTTAGTAATGTATAGCATTAGGCATATAGGTAAATTGCCAAATCTGAAAGTACCTTTCTTGTCACCTTTAATTTTCTTTAGGTTTTCAATCAATTCATCCTTTATCCATTCACATATGTCAATCTTAGTGTTAGTGTTCACCATGTCATAAGCACTCTTGATATATAAACTAGAAACAAAGTTTAGTCTGTTAGCATGTGTAGTCTTGTATCCTAGTATTATGCTAATGAATCTGACATTTATATCTTTGACATCATTGACTCTCAAGGATCTATTGTCATGGGTTGCATTGGTTAGGGTCATCACAGTGTTGTTTGGAACCTTTTTAGTTTTATCAGGCTTGCTATCGGTGGAAGGTAAGCTAGTCACTACCTTAACTACTTATCTTGTAATCTTATGGATGGAGTCAAGCCAAAATAATTCCCCATGAACTCTACTAAGTATAATTCTTATAACTTCCTTGGGAAAATCAGGAATGCTAAGTATCTCCGCAAAACCCAGGGTTTCAATTTCCTTGTGTTCCGGTTTCACATTACCATTTTCATCACAAATTACAGTCCTATACATGTTCATTATCTCATTAGCACCAAGTTACTCAATATGACAATGTATGTATATCCTAGGGTCTTCAGCATAAGCAACTCCTTTGGGTATTTTAGAGAATGCTCCTAGGGTATCATCATGCTTCACTATTTCGGGTATGATCTTAAATACAGGCCTAGGGCATTTAATCACCTCAATAACGGTAGGGTTTGCAATGAATACAGGTGTAGAGGAGGAAGCCATTTGATAAATACCTTAATCTGCCTTTAGGTTTGAATGCTTGATAGATTTTTCTTCACTTCTCTCTATGGATGCCTTTGCTCGTGTTTTTCATGCTCTTAGGAAATTTGAATGCTCAGTGAGTTAGAAGAGTGAAAAACACTTGCTTTATAATGTCATTTCCTTCAACTACCATAATAAATGCCTGTCGGTTAAGTGAAAACTTAACTCATATGTCAGTAAAGAAGAATTTCATCTTCTTACCATCAACCGAGGGTAAACTAGCATGATTTTCAATTAGTTGCTATACCCCTAAGGGATTTCTTTTCAGTTAGATGAAGAATCTCCTGTCAGTGGAGTGACACTCTATTCTACCGGTGAAGGAATAGCCTCATCAACATTTTGATCTATCTTTCTAATCCATTGTTTTGAAAATTATTGCTTTACCTCATCAACCTTTTATTTACCTTTCAAACTGGGTCCTTTGTTATTTGTCGGTGATGCCTCACTTCTACAAAATTTTGCAATATGTCCAATCTTGTTACAAGCATAACAAGTCACATTATTTTTCTAAATAGCTTTTCCGTATCCTATGCCGGTATGTGTTCTACATTGATTAGATAAGTGTCCAAATCTTCCACAAACATAACATCTTACATTCATTCTACAATTATTTGAGTTATGACCAATTTTGTTGCATTTAGAACATTGATCGGTGGGTGCATTAGTGTTCTGATAGTTTCTAGATTTACACTGCTTTTCTCTATGACCATACTTGTTACAGTCAAAGAATTTCCCATTAAATTTGTAGGCATTAGGTTGTCTTACTGGTTTACTGTGATCATGAATTTTTGAAGTACCAGAGCTTTCACCAACTTCAAAGCCAAGTCCATTAGTATCTCCATTAGGTTTCTGATTTTTCAGCATATCATCAAGTTCTTCTGAACTTTTCTTGAATTTCTCTTTATGTTGATTTGCAGTAGCCAACTCATTTTCCAAGAAATCTTTCTGTCTCATGAGTTTAGTTTTATCATGGTCCAAGTGAATCAGATTTGTCTTTAACATATCATTTTCATTACTGAGTCTTAGATTTTCATTTCTAGCATCATTGATTCTCCTAGCCAAATCATCTTCAGTCTTATTTCTTTCTTCAATATCTTTACAAAATCTCATAGTCATGTCTTGCATCTCATTCCTCAAGGTCATGTTTTCTTGCTTCATCTTGCTTAGAAGATCATTAAGAGTTTCCTTTCCATCATCATCACTCTGTATCTTCTCATGAAGTTCTCTTCTTTTTCTTCTAGCAATAGTAAGATTCTCCTGAAGTTCTTGAATGATTTCCTATGCAGCCTTCAGATCATCTTCAAGTTTGATATTCTTCAAATTTTCTGCATCATAATCTACAAGAGTTGTTTCCAATTGCTTTCTCAAATTATTCATCTATACCGGTGTCGAAATCTCCCTCAAGCTATTAGGCTTTTGAAAAAAGAGGACCAGGCTCTAATACCAATTGTTAGGATTCCCAAAGATACTGAGAGGGGGGGGGTTGAATCAGTATCTAACCGGTTAATAGATTTTTTGATCTTATTAAACAAATTGCATTCCAAAACAATGTACCGGTAAACAAGAATTAATGCAGTAAATAAGAACAATAAGCACAAAATAGAAAGCACACCATAACACAAGATTTTTAACGAGGAAACCTGGTGTGGGAAAACCATCGATGGGATTTGTGATCCACAATATTCACTCACTGGCCAATGAATGGATATTACTTACAATAGGGGCCTGCACATGTAGGAAGGCCAATTGCCTAAAGCTCACTACTTAATTACAAAAGGAGGTCTCACTGACTTACAAAATGGATT
The DNA here is from genome assembly GCF_030272615.1 of Cryptomeria japonica. Taxonomy (NCBI): domain Eukaryota; kingdom Viridiplantae; phylum Streptophyta; class Pinopsida; order Cupressales; family Cupressaceae; genus Cryptomeria; species Cryptomeria japonica. The sequence continues at coordinate 603,244,645 of NC_081406.1, read as the reverse complement.
ATGCAAATCCAAAATAATGTACTACTTTAGATCAGCATCTAGTATGCTAGGTTCAGTACCGGTTTAAGCTCATATAATAACCATAAACCTTACTCCAAAGTATGCCTTAATTTTCGCACATTACTTCTGCAATAATCTTCCCATGTTCTCATCTACATAGTGATCTACAAGATCTTATACTTATATATGAGTCTTATTACAATTCGACTTGTTGGATTACAAAAAGATATTACAAATAAATACAATATGCAATAATCAAAAATCTTGTCGGTCAGGGTGTCGGTAATCATCTTTGCCGTTGCCGGTAAACTATCTTCCAGTGTAGACTCTGCCAGTATCGATGCCATAGGATTGCAAGGTTGCCATCAATGACAATATGTTCAATCACCTACAATTTTTTATTAGAGTGTGCAATGCGAACAAGATCTTGAATTAGCATAGGAACTTCATGTTAAAGATTTGATGTTTCATGAAACAAAATTTAACTATTGGAAAGAAATAATGGAATCTTATTTGGAAGCATTGCAGAATGGAATCTGGGAGATTATTTAAATAAGTTACCATCAACCTCCAAATGGACCATTAATTCCAAATGATATTAAGGCTCAGGCAAAAAATGCAAAGGCTAGAACAATTCTTAGCCATCTTAGTGATGAAGTATTTGAAAAGGTTAAAGGAAAGAAAGAAGCTAAGGGAATCTAGAATAAGTTTTGTTAAATGAATATGAAGGTGATTCAAAGACTCAGCAAAGAAAATTTTTGAACTTGAAGCAAAATTTTAAGGTTTCATAATGGCTGATGATTAAAGCATTTGAAAGTTACATACATAGAGTGAATGATACAATGAAAGATATCTGAGCTATTGGAGGAGTTCTTGATGAAAGTTATGTCATTAGGAAGATCTTGTTTACATTGAAAAACCCTACAAACAAAAGAAGTGTGCTATTGAAGAATGTCATGAGTTGAACAACTACACAATTGATCAACTTATTGGTACATTATCTACCTATGAGATTGAAAAGATGGAAGATATAAAGTCCTATCGACGAGAATGTGCATTCAATGTTTCAAGGATATCAGGAGATGAATCGAAAGAAAGTGAGAACTTGGATGAGATTAAAGAAAACTTCATAAGAAGACCGAAGTGAGGAACTCGAAAGTATAAAGGTAAGTTGCCCTTAAAATTCTTTAATTATGAAAGAATTGGTTATTATGCTCTTAAATGTAAATACAAAGAAGATTACAGAAAGCCTAAGGATGATGAAAAGAAAAGTAAATGTAGAAGAAATGATTTTAAGAAAATAACAGATGATAGAGATAAAGGAGAAGGATTTTATGCTCTATAAAAACACATTCATCTGAAGAAGAAGATGCTCAATACTCAAATGAAGAATCCTTATTTCTGGCTATAGACGAGAAGTATTAGGAAGAACTGGAAGACCAGAAGAGAAGACTGCACTAAATACTAAAGTTGAACCTAGATCATGGATCATTGATTCCAGATGCTCGAATCACATAACCAGAGACAAAGACAAATTTATCAATCTAAAGTATGATGGTGGATCTATAAAATTTGCAAGAGAGGAAGTTGCATCAATTTGTGGAATAGGAAGAATCTTGATTGATGGTAAGCGTACAACTAATGGTGATTATTATATAGAAGGATTGAGACATAGTTCATTGATTGTTAGTTAGATGTGCAATAGAGTTTATGAGGTTGTGTTTACAAAAACTAGATGTATGATAAAAAAAGATAGAACTAGAAAGTTAGAAGAAGAAGGAATTAGGACAAGTTGAAATGTTTATTACATAAAGGACAAAAGCAGAAATAGATGTTATCTAAGTTAGATTGTTGAATGCTAGTTATGGCATAAGAGGATGGGACATGTTAACTTTGATAACATAATAAAGATCAATCACTATAAAATAGTAGGAGATTTACTTAGGATTATCAAGCCTATTGACACTGTGTGCAGGGAATGTTGGCTAGGAAAGAAAACAAGGAGAAGTTTCAAGATCATGGAGTATTCTATGTCACATCTGTTGGAGATAATTCATGCAGACCTATGTGGTCCTACATGGACAAATGGACTTAATGGTGAAAGGTATTTTATGTTAATGATTGATGATTATTCTATAATGATATGGGTTACATTTAGGAGGGAAAAGTCTAAATCTTTTGAAATATTTAAAGTTTTCAAGTCATTAGTAGAGAATTAGGTTGATGCTAGAATCAAATATTTTAGATCTAATAGAGGTGGAGAGTTTATTTCAAATACATTGGACATTTTTTGTGAGAAATATGGAATTAGGAGACATCATTGTGTTCCAAGAACTCCCCAGCAGAATGGTGTGGAAGAACGGAAGAATATTATTGTAATTGAGATGGCTAGAACTATGATGAAAGATGCTAACTTGGCTAATGTTTATTGGAAAGAAGTTGTGCATATTATTGTTTATATTCTTAATAGGGTTTAGATAATGATAAATAATACAACATAGACACCTTATGAAGTGTGGTATGGAAGACCACCTACTGTGAAATATTTTATGGTCTTTGGGAGTAAGTGCTATATCAAAAGAGATGAGAATGACCTCAGAAAATTTGATACTAGAGATGATGAAGGAATATTCTTGGGATATGGTATGAACAACAAGGCTTTTTGGTGTTACAATAAAATATTAAACAAGATAGTGGAGGGTACAAATGTGAAAGTATGCAAGGAATGGGATTAGACTACTCTAGAACCTGTTTAAGAGACTGAATTTGATATCATACCGGTTGCTATAGAAGAAAAGATAACTCTGAAAGGAAGAAATGAAGAGAAACTAGATGAAGAAGAAGAAGAAGAGGATGAAGAAGAACAAGAAAAACAATTAAGACCTCAAAATAGGTGCAAAGGAATCATTTAGAAGATCAAATAATTGGAGACTAGAGTAAAGAAGTCCAAACAAGAAGTGTTATAGAGGTACAAATGAGAAAATCAATTGTTGTTTTCTTTCACTCATTAAACCTAAATCATATGAAAAAGAAAGAAAAGAAGAAGTTTGGGTTAAATCTATGGAAGAAGAACTAAATCAAATACAAAAGAATTAGAATTGGGAGTTGGTACCTAGATCAGTGGATAAAATTGTTATACGAACGAAGTGGGTGTTCTAGAACAAACTGAATGAACAAGGACTTGAGTCATAAAGAATAAAACAAAATTAGTATATAAAGGTTACTATCAATAAAACAAAATTGATTTTGAAAAAACTTTTGTGCCTGTTGCTAGGATGGAAGCTATTATAATGTCTCTTTCATTTTATACCTACAAGAACTTTAAAGTATATCAAATAGATGTTAAGTCAACATTTCTGAATGGAGAATTGGAAGAAGAGGTATACATTGAACAACTAGATGGATTTAGATTGTCAGAGGATCTGAACATGGTTTGCAAATTAAAGAAGACATTGTATGGACTTAAACAAGCACTTAGAGCATGGTATGCAAGACTGGACAAATATTTGTTTCAACAAAATTTTAGAAAAGGTACTGCAAACAACAATATTTATTTTAGGTTGAAGGCATTTAGTTGTTGATTGTTGTTGTTTATGTTGATGATATTATCTTTGGAGGAAGTGATGGCTTGTGTACATAATTTGCGGAAGAAATGCATAAAGAATCTGAGATGTCTATATTTGGAGAAATGTCATTTTTTCTTGGTTTTCAAGTTACTTAGTTGGATGATGAAATTTTTATTTCTCAAACTAAGTATGTTAAAGAGATGTTGAAAAACTTTGATATGGAGAATTGTAAACCTTTTCCTATCCCTTTAGATGTTGGATGCAAGTTAGGCAAAGATGATGTACCTGTGGATGTTGATCAATCAAAGTATATATCTATAATTGGAGGACTATTCTATGTTACCACTTCTACACTAGATATTATGCAGGTTGTATGTTTGGTTGTAATATTTCAAGCTAGTCTAAAGTAGACTCATGACCAATCAGTAAAGAGGATCTTTAGGGATTTGAAAGAAACCTAGGATTTTGACTTATGGTACAAGAAATATGGAGATTTCATGTTAAAGGCATATACATATGTTGATTAGGCTGAAAGTGTTGATGACAGAAAGAGTACCGGTGGTGTAGCATTCTTTTTGGGAGATAAATTGGTTTCATGGATGAGTAAGAAACAAGAATTTGTATCATTATCAGTTGATGAAGTTGGATATACTGTCACAACATCTTGTTATACTCAATTTTTTTGGATGAACCAGACTCTTAAGGATATCATAGTAGTATATGATGAATATTTTCCTATTACGTGTGATAATAGTAGTGCTGTAAAAATTTTAAAGGATATGGTTATATATTGAAGAACTAAACATATTTCAATCCGTTATCATTTCTTGAGGGAGAAGGTTGTAGAAAAGATAGTTAGACTAGAATACATTTCTACATTAGAGAAAATAGTAGACATTTTTACAAAGGCATTGGCAAAGGATACTTCTGAGTATCTCAACCAGAAAAGGGTTATTGCTCCTCCTTTTTCAAACTAGATGCATTTTTAGTGGTGCATCTTTCCACGGGGAGATTTAGTGCTTATCCTTGTCTCCTAGACTGATGTTGATTTTTCTCTCAAGGGGAGTAGTGGTGTGAGTTGGTCAGAATGAATTATTTTTTCTTTCAACGCCCTTTGTCATTGTTGTTAAAGGGGGAGAGATTTGTCATGATATTATTAGAGAGAGTTGTTGTGAGATTTGTTATGGGGAGAGAGAGAGAGTTGTTGTGAGATTATTAGATTTTCATTGGTGTTGCTATTTATTGGTGTCAAACCTAGTTATCAAAATGGATATGCTTTGTTAGACCTTGGTTATTTGGATAGATGTTGGTTTAGATATTATTTTGGTGTTGGTTCTGTCATCCTGTATTTAGGGTGGTTCTGAATGCTTTTGGCACCCTTCGGATATGTTGATTATATCTACATGTTATTCTTCATAACATCATTTGGAATATGTGTTAGCATGTGCAAACTATTGAATCACTCATGGAATGATGTATTATGATATGTTTTGGTTTCCTCTTTCTCCTGGAGTGGGCCAATCTAAGTATTTTAGGTTTGGGTGGCTTGTTTTGTGTAATATTGCTTATTATGTTTTGGTTGACCCTTAATTAGGATTTCAACATTGTATCTCATATTTATGATGTGTACATGGATGAATTGAGTGTGGATGAGAAGGGAATTGTGTGAGAATTATGTATGAATGATTTGCAAGCAAATTTGAGTTTCAGGTGATGAGAAAGTCAATCTAAGAAAGCTATGAAGTTGATATATTCTGCAAGACACTATGTTGTGATAATGAAGATTATCAAATATGTTTGCCATGTTATTGGTCACTTGATTATTTTTCAAGGATAATTTCATGATTAGGAGAATCTTTCTCAGTTTTAGTTCAGCTATTTCATTTGTTGTTGATTGATAGTGAGTCCTTCGGTAGTAGTTTGTATCTTGCCCTGAAGAAGTTTTCTTCAGCTGTACAAGTCCTTCTTTTATCTTGCCTAAGGTAGTGTGCCTTAGTTTTGTAAGTCCTTCCGGTGTTGGTGCTCCTTGTCTGCAAGCCTAAAATGTTGTAAACATTGTTATTCATATTGTGAGTTATATTCTCACTTTGATTTTTAGTGTTCATGTTTTTATGTGTTTATGCTTGATGTATTGATGATTAAAGTGTTGATATTAAATAAGTCAGTTAATAATTTTTTTTGAAGTTGCGAACTAATTCACCCCCCCTCTCAGTCTTTCCTTTGTGTTCAACCACTTTAAAATTTATAGATCAGATTTTCCTCCAAGATTGATTTAGAAGTCTATATTTTTTGTTCATTTCTTAGTGGATCTTAAAGAAAGTTATGAAAGAGAGGTTCAAAGGAGAAGTATTGTTTTCTTTGATAAGTCAAATGAAATCAAATGGAGAAAGGAAACAACTAGAGCTTACACTATTAAGATGAGTTATTTGAGTATTCTATAGTAGCCTCAAAGATTAGAATGGTTGAGAAAGTTAGGCTGGTCATATCCCTATTTTCCTAAGGTAGGTGCATTCACTTGGTTGGCTTTGTATGATCGAATATTAACCTCTATGAGGCTTGACAGGTTAGGTATCAAGATGGCTTTCCCATTTGTTATGTGTGGTAGCTCATATGAGGACACAAGCCATCTTCTGTTAAAATTTTTGGTTGCTTCTCATTGCTGCTCTAGAACCCTCCATCATCATCTTGTGTGGATAAATTTTGATGGTGTCTCAAGGGGGAAGCTGAGAGTGTCATAAGAAGGTGTTGTGTTGCACAACGAACATGGGGAGGTGTTGGTCTCAGTTTGTAGCTATTTACAAAAGGGCACTAATAATCTGGCAAAGCTTTCTAATTTGAAATTAGGTTTGCGGTTAGCCATGAAGCAAGGTGTTGACAGATTACAAATTGAAGGTGACTCTATAGTAGTTATTAATATCTTGGATTAAAGAAGCTTAGATAATTGGTAGTTAAATTACCATTTTGGGCATATAATGTAGCTCTTGGGAAAAAATTTAATTTTGGAGGCTTTTAGGAGACTGATTCTAGAATTGGTAAGGGGTCTTCACATATGTACCAAGATGGATTTGATTTCTCGAGAAAATAGCAGAAAACAAGGGCCTTTGACTTTATTGTAGACCATATTTCCATTGCCAAAAAGGGAATAAAGTTACTTGAAGTGCAAGGTATCATACTGATAAAGTTTGATAAATGTTGCCAACTATTATGTTCTGCAAAAAAAGTAGCCTCATAGTCAATGCAAACAAATTTGAGATTTTGAAATTATCTTTCTATTGGTGGCTTCTCCATTTCAATAAATAAATAAGTTGTTTGATACTTATTGCATATCAAAGGTTTTTGAGTAGTTATTTTTAGTTGTTTTGTGGGTTGTGTGGAGGAGATTGAAGATAAAATCATGATTCAATTGTAGGAGCTAATGAAGGCCTTGAAGGTCCTTATGAAGCATTTTGTGCCAACCTCTCTTGATCTTGATTTAAACAAGTTTGAGGATTTGAAGGATTCAAAAAGTTAAATTCAGATAGAACTCTTTTGAGCCACATTCTATGTTCATCCTGAGGGTAGGGGCTTAAGAGCTCTCACTCATCCTCAATTGGATGAAATTATAAAACTAGTTGAATGTACTACTGTTTATGAGTTGTCAAATGTGCATCTTGATCTATATGTGCTGTCAAAACCAAATGATGTCATATCTAATGAAGAATGTAAACTTGTATCTACACTAGGGATGTGCATGACATAGCTAGACCATGCACATGCTTCTCTATTTTACAAGAGCAATACTAAGATAACCAGTGAAATGACTCTTAATTCAGGGGTTGGCGATTTCTACTTAGCTCTAACACTTGTGATTTTGAGCTTGATTGCCTTAGTGACTTTTTGGGGGTTTTCATAGTGAAGGTTTTGGGTTGTTATCTTTTCATGTTGGATGATTTTTTGTCATGATCCCCTGTTGCGTAGATTTACATTTTGACACTGTAGTGCAGTTGGCTCTTGATTTAGTAGCTGCTGGGATTTTGAGCACAACATGTGTTGAGTTTTGGGGGGTTTATTTTAATGGTGATAATATGTAGCTATAAATTTGTATGGAGACATAATCTTCTATATATTTTGTAATTTTTTATATTCATTAATATAAGTATGGGACTTGCCTCTTTGTAGAAAAAAAGAAACTACATTACTTTTTGAAAATAAAAAATAAAGTAAGTCAGAATTTTTAGTTTAGAGTAACTATAAAATAAATATAGATGATATATAGGAATTAGATTCAATATTATGTTATCTTCAACACTATTATCCAACTAAAAATATTACTCCAAATGATTAGGAGGACCAAACTTTGGTTTTTTATCTCATAGATACAAATCCTCCTATTTATACTATTTCTATTATAATATACAAGTAGATATCATCTATAATAAAGAATTTTTTCTTTTAAGGAAGCCGGTCTCATCTACCTACATCTAACATAATACATTTTAGGACTATTACGATTTTCGCAACTAAAAAATTACAAGCCCATATCTTCCATGTTCATCTCATAATGGACTACATTGAGGTGACCTTGAAATATCACTGCCTGGGCTTTAAATATTTAGATAGATTATATTATTTATATATAGTGAAAAACACACCAAATGATAGACTAAGATACATCCCACTTATGGATTCCCACTCATCCTCGTGCTCCCAAAATTTAAACATTGTCTCCTACCTTTGGTGATTGGTAGCAACAACTCTCTCAACAATGGCTCTCGTCAACAAACTAGTTGTGGATGTTTCTAACTAGAGTCAGCCCCATTGCACAAGGCTCTACTTGTTGCATTGGTTGTCAACCCTTTAGTTAATTCTCTTCGTAAAAACTCTTTTGTGGACCTTTTGTAAACCCCTAAGGGCTTCCTTTGCCTAACCTATTAAATTCCTTTCCTATGCCTCCTCTATTCTATAGGTGGTGTTGGGTAAGGACGTGTTGGAGTGCATTTCATATTTAGAGAAGTTGCTCCTTATTGGTAACTTCAATTGTTTGTGGTCATCTCTTCTCACATTGTACTCTTGGATCTCTAAATAGTGAAACTTGTTGGTGTTAAGTAAAGTGGAAATTTACACTCGTTCTCTTGGTTTCTTTGTGATTTTTTTTACACTACAGATGATAGGAATATTGAACATATGTTGTTGGGGGTTTGGAAATGGGGTTGACATGACCTTGTCTCTTTTCTCTTCAACACCATCCTTCAATCCCCTTGTGGATTCTATCGAATCTTCACCTACTTAGATAAGGCTCTCCCACCTCTCTCTCTAATTCTGGTGCACTACAACATATGAATCTATTAGTAATAAGCTAGAACATTTTATAAAATTGGACCCTAATACTAGTATTTTCTACTTTTTGCTAAGACCACTCTTTATCTTGGAGAGTTGCAATGGAGATAGATCCTAGACTATGAAGGCATCTCATTTAGGTGTAGAAGTTATTTTGCAACTAGGCACTTGGCCTCTTCTTGTCTTAATGACTCTTGACTTCACTCCTCTCCTACTTGGTGGAAAGATGTTGAATGATGCCATCTTGTGGTCTTCCTAATGGAATCAAACTCTACTTTGAACTTCCCTACGAGCTTGTCTCCCCCCTCTCCTATGATGGTTCCTACTTTAGTGACTTGTGTCAACTCTACTCCAATGGGTCCTGCCCAAGTTTCCTCTAACTCATTGATTGATGTTGTTCCTACCTTGGTAGCCCCTTCTCTTTTTTCTATTTGGCATCAATTTGTGGGTGTTCATCTAACTTCTTTAGGTTCTCTTTCAAGTACTAACTTTATTCCTTCCATCATCCTTGTTTCACTCTCTCCAAATTGTGAGGTCCCCCTTTTGGGTTTGGTGGCTCACCTTTTTGACTCGTCTACTACTTTTGAGTGTTTTGCAAACATTGTTCACCTTGCTTCTCTAGAGAAGGATATTTTATCTTGGATAGTTGTATGATGAAATAAAAAGCCTCGTCCCCCTCTAACGTAGAATTATTATATTCTTTTGTTGGGCCCACTTCTTGGTTGTAACTTTGATTTTCAATATTTCATGCTTTAGGTCTATTTCATCTTTGTGGTGTTGTATTTGACTTATGTAGGTGTAGCTCTATTGTTTGGTCATATAAAATTTTGTTGTTCTGATATTTATAATCTAATCTGTAATGGGTTGGGGACCTCCCCATTTACATTAGGTTAACCCTTTTTCAAACTTGGCAAATTTTAAACTTTTGCATGCAAACTCATGTGTCAACTCCTTCGTAATCAAAGATATTCATGACCATATGTTCATGTTGAGTCTCTTGGTATTTCAGAGAATATTTGTCTGTGGTCTCAATCAAAATCCACAAGTAGTGCTACAACTTGCATATTTGAAAAATTAAAAGATTCAAATCAATTACAAATTGAATTTAACACTATATTTTATTTATTCAATATCTATTAAATAATGATTTACCTCTAAATAGAGGATACATTTTGATCTGCCTAAACAATACAAAAAGAGAGTATTTTATAGAGGTTGTAGCCTCTAAAAACACAACAATTCACTACATCACCAATAAAGAAACTTCTAAAACATGAAGTTGCCATCTAAGAAAATTTACCAAAACCACTAAATATCTAATTTAGAATCTATCTTTTAGAAATTATAGTTGCATTCTTGACATTACTAATTCTATTTCCAATTGCACTAACAATATCATGATGTAAACTGATGAACAAGACGCCTTGAAGAAATCTTGTCTCATTAAACGTAATGTTTGCAACATAGTAGTAAGCATGGTACACGAAGACTGCCATTGTAAAATCGTGCTTGTAGAATATGTTGTTCGACACCCATTGGACTCAAACTTTGAAGATCTTGACTACCGTCAAACATCTATGCCACAGCTGGAAAATGGGAGAATGTGGAAATGGATACAAATCACATCCATACACATAGGAGATCTACACAAAGTTGGAAAAATCGACCTGGCAAATAAGGCATGCGAACTATCCAACAAAAAGTGTTAAAGAGATTTCATCTCATGCAATGCAATGATGATATGGTGCGCATAGGTAAATTGCATAAAAAGTTTAGAAATTTTCAAGCAAAGAAATTTACGAGGTGCATGGAGTAGGTTGGCGGAATCCTCCAAAATAACCTTTTCTCATTGAAAACAATTGCACAATGAACTCTTGTCAATTTCTTCCAGCATAAGCGCACAAACATTCAATGAAACACAAAGGGCAAATCGAAACGCATTGGTATCGGCAACTTTGCCAAGATCAATAACTTGGCGACTACTCCTAAATCACCAATGAAAGTTAAGCATTCAAATTCAACTGCAAGCTAACTTTTGTGAGAGGCTGACCAGCTTATGGTTAAGCATGCCGATAACGAAAGAAATGGATCCACTAAGAGAACATTTTGCCTATCGATGAATTGAGATAAAGAGATAAAAGGTCGTTGCATTAAAATCATAAGCAAATTCGGTAAGTTTGTGCGTGCTATTAAATTGCCGATCTTGAACTTGTTCGAAGTTGGATATAAAATGTTATTCAAATATTATCGTTTGCTTGGCCAAAATATTGTGAATTCAATGGAGCGCTGTGGTGAGTTGGTTCTGTTTGCAAAGGACCCGATGCTCTCATTTATTGGTAAATTGCTAAGTCTCACTTATCCATCAGTGAATTGCTCAAATCTTCCAAGCTACTGATATGTTGCATTATTGACTTTATCGGCGTATTATCCAAGTTGGCAAAGTGTGTGAAACTGCAATTGGGTTTATGAACTTTGATATCCTTATAATTTCTACATCTTTTTTCTTTCTCTTTGGATCAATCTTAAACCACAAACATTAAACAATATATTAAGTCTAGAGGATGTTAGTCAATTCTGAGTGTTTAACACTTTTAAGTCTAGAAGCGTATTCTTAGTGTGACAACATACATTAAGCCTAAAAAGTATCAGTCAATTCTAAGTATTTAACACTTTTAAGTCTAAAAATATAAACTTAATGTGTGTGATTTAAACGATTCCCTTTTCACAAATTGCCGTTATTAAAAAATGATGTTGCAGTGAATATAATAGTAACAGGGTATGCATAATGAAACGGCTTTATAAACAGTGAAACAAATGCAATTGGCATGCATAAAGCCACATTCTACAAGCTTTGGCAATCATTCCCCATGCATACATTGAATAATGAAAGGTCTGGGATAGTGTATGGAGATCCATCAAAGCACAAAGGATAGCAAACTTTTGTCAGATGTTCGAGGCGTTTGCTCTACTCGACATGTTTATCGAATGTGGAAGCAATGACCAGAAGCACGAACAATACAAGTGAAAAGATGAATAAAATGTTTCAAAGAAGTTTTCTTTCCTGGATACGTAATAGTTGCAGGATTTACATAGAATAGATTTGTTGAAAAGGGGTTTCGAAATCATCAAGCCAATCTATTTAGTAACACCAAAATCCTCTCAGCCGAGCCAATCTAAAGAGCTTGTGTGTTGGCAATTAACAATTACATTGGCAGTTCTGTTTAGGCATTATAGCATCGTCACCAGTTCTATTTAGTCATTATGGCATCGCCAAGTTTCTACTTTGGATTGCAGCTAAGTTTTTTATTGCAAGATTCTATTTTCATAGAACAGTCTAGTGTATGATTTAATTATTTCCCAATGGTGGACTAAAGTCAGTTCTTATTAGTTAGTTTATATTTTTATGTAATGTTCTCAATATTGTATTAAGTGTGACTTTTATATAAGCTGCTATGTTTCCTTTGTAATTGTGACATTTTTATAAAATAATAAAAGTGTGAATGTTGTTCATAGAAACAGTTTTGTAGACTTGTGTAAATTGGTTCTATGATAGATTGTTTATTCTTGTTTCGTAATTATATTTATATTATCTTTGTTCTGGGGTTGTGTTGCTCTTGAAACTAAAGAACTAGAAGAGGGGCTGCTTGGTGGATGTGTAACACTTGGAATTAAACTAGTAGATGACTGTCCATTCTCAATATCAGAAAAAATACCACCATTCAAAATGGATTTAGAATTCTCAACATGGTCTTTTTGATGACCATAAACTCCCCCTTCATAAAAAGTTACGTTTCTTGAGAAAAGAATGGTATTAGTGCAAGGGTTATACAACCAGTAAGCTTTACTATGCTCACTATACCCAACAAAAATGCAAGGCTCACTCTTGGGATCTAACTTTCTCTATTTTTATTAGCAATATGTACATAAGCTAAACAACCAAAAACTCTAAAATTAGTAACATTAGGCTTCTTTGCATACTATGCTTCATAAGGAGTCAACATTGCAAATTTTCTAGTGGGACTCCTATTTAAAATATACATTGTTGTAGTAATTGCATCACCCCAAAAATAATTGTTTAGACCTTTAGTTTGCAATGTACTCCTTTCCATTTCCACCAGTGTATGATTCTTCCTCTCAACTACCCTATTCCGTTGAGGTATGTAAGTAGTGATTAGTTGTCTTCTTATGCCATGCAAGTCACAAAAAATCTTAAAATCTCTTGAGAAAAATTCTCCACCATGATCAGTCCTTAGGCATTTAATTTTACAACCTTTCTCATTTTTAAAAAGGGCTTTGAATCTTTTAAATGTGTCAAATGTTTCATCCTTAGATTTCAAAAAATAAATCCAACAATATCATGGGTAATCATCAATGAAAGCAAGATATTATGATGAATTACCAAAACTTTTGGTCTACATAGGACCACAAATATCAGAATGAATCAATTGGAGAGGGTCATGGGCCCTCCATGCTCCGCCTTTAGAGAATGATTCTCTTGCATGTTTTCCAATAGCACAACCCTCACAAGGTTCTTTGTATTATTGAACCTTAGGCAACCCAAAAACCAAAGCTTTTGATGTAAGAAACTTCAAGCTACTCAAATTCAAATGGCCATACCTGTTACAAAGGTAACATTGAATATTTCTCTTATCGAGACAACCTCCGCCTCTTCCTCCTTGACAACCTCTTCTTCCTCTATTTCCTCTTGAATAATTATGATTTTTGCCTCTACCTTGGCCTTGATTACTCTTGGAACTACTACTTGCATTTTCATTCTTTGAAAGTTGAACTTTAGATGAAAAGGCTTTCTCATCAACATCTCTAGATGAATCTGTCAATCTTTCCTCATGTGACATAAGAGACCCAACAAGCTGATCATATTCAAGAGTGGTCAAATCTTTGCTCTCTTCAACAATGATGGCAACATTATTCCATCTCAGTGTTAGAGATCTTGACACTTTTTTAATCACAACTTCTTTGCTCATAACTTCACCCAAAGTAGCCATTTTATTTACCGCATCTTTGACCCTTACACAATAATCACTCACATTCTCCATTTCCTGCATCTTTAAATTTTCAAACTCCCTTTTCAAGGTTTGTAGCTTGACAACCTTGATCTAATCACTGCCTTGGTAAGCTTCCTTTAGAGTCTTCTAGGCATCCTTCGTTGACTTTGCATCAACAATTCTTGGAAACAAGCTCTTATCAAGAGTGATCTGAATGTGAAACAATGCTTGTACATTCTTCTTCTTTGCTTCTATCTTAGCTATCTTATCATTGGGTGTAAGTGCATTCTAATCAGCTAGCTCTTCATACCCTGCTTCTACAATTTCCCATAGATCTTTTCCAATCATAAATGTCATTATTTTAATACACCAGTAATCATTATCACTACCATTGAATTCTGGGATTGGAAAAGTGTTAGTATTCGACATTATGAAATTTATTCAAACCCTCCTGCTCTGATACCAAATGAAGAATTGAAAAAATAATCCTAGAACAAAGACAATAGAAATATAATTGTAAAACAAGAGTAAACAATCTACTATAGAACCAATTTACACAAGTCTACAAAACCGTTTCTATGAACAACATTCACACTTTTATTATTCTATTAAAATGACACAATTACAAAAGAGACATAGCTTATATAGAAGCCACACTTAATACAATATTGACAACATTACATAAAAACAAAAACTAACTAATAAGAACTGACTTTAGTCCACCATTGGGAAATAAATAAATCATACACAATAGACTGTTCTATAAAAATAGAATCTTGCAATAAAAAAAATTGGCTGCAATCCAAAGTAGAGACTGGGAGATACCATAATGACTAATTAGAACTGGTGATGATATTGCAATGCCTAAACCGAACTGTGGGTGTAATTGTTAATTGCCAACATTGTGAACGAGCTTATGATAGGTAGATTTGTTGAAATGGTTTTAGAAACCTTCGTGTTAATGCATTCGGTTGGTGTAAAACCTCCATTCCTGAGGCCGCTATCTTGAGAACACTCCAAACATTATTATTGACACCATTTAATGTTATGGTAGCTCTGTAAACATGTTTTTCTTGATGCCTGTAGGTCATATATGAGTATGGGCTGAATGGCTCATGGTTGATTACATGCAGAATGTGGAATCATTATTTGACATGATGCCTCAAATAAATATTATCGCATGGAGTGCATGGTCACAAGTTTTAGAAACTTTCAAGCAAATTCACTTGGCAGTACAAAAATCTTCACACTCGCACCAAAATGGAAGTGTTAGAATAGGGAATGTTGCAGATTTTATCAGATGTTGTGTTAACGATCCTTGAGGACATGCAAGAAATAGATACCATATGCAATGGCCTGTTTGGTAATAAGAATTGATGAAATGTAGTCTCATATCACTGCGTGAAAATATTGGTGTAGAATTTTCCATCAAGGCATAGGAAATGATTGACAGAATGTCACCTCATGAAATGTAAAGATTGCTAATTATAAACAAGTAGAGAAAACATAATGAAATGAAACTAAAAAAGACACAAGTACATAACAACACATAACACGATAGTTTGAGGTGGTTCATCAATAAATGGTTATATCCACTCTCAAGTAGGGAATACTTCTATTAATCGATATCAATACTCTAGAACATCATACATAGGTTGCACATTGTTATGATATATAATTTCTCCCTCCTATTAAATTTAATTAATTAAATGAAAAAGACAAAATTGAAATTGATATATTTCTAAATAGAAACTAGATAAGAATGGAATATTTTAGAATCAACAAGGGATAAGGTTAAATGGAAGAAAATATTAGAGACTTGTTATTTTGGGCATGTGGGTCTAATGCCTTGAAAGGCCTAGGATGTTTCTAGAAAGTTTCCAGAAGTATCTAAAGACCTCTATATATAGAGGCATCATGCAATGGTTTTGGATGAAGCAATCATGTAATCAAATGATGGATTGAACGTCGTAGCATTTGAAAGCAGTTGTGTGTATTTGCAATTGATGGATGAATAAAAGTAGCATTAGACCAAAGTGTTAAGCTCTCCTATTAGGAGTGAAGTTGAACTTTATTAATGTTCTCATTGATATGTAATAGTGATTTGAGATATTAGTCTGTATTCATAAACTTAGGATCTCATTTTTGTACCTATCAAATATATTTTTCCTTCTATGAATTAAAATATACCTCTCAATGTTTAAGTAGAATATCTTCACAACATAGATTAAGATATAATACCTTGAAACCTATAGAAAAACCTACCAAAATAAGTTATGTCTTAACTCAAAATGAAATTTGTCTTGAAAAAATAAATATTTCCTCTACAAACATAGATAAACAACTAAGCATAAATAAATATCTAATTATCATTCCTTTAAAATCCAACCAAAAAATGATACAAAATCTTACTTTTCATGTTAAAAGCCACTCCAAACAATTAGCTTTATCCATTTAAAAATTTCATACTTTTATCTTTTGTAACCCTTTTTTTAACTCAAAGTAAAATGATGACAACAAAATGGTTTCTATTTGAAATTTTTTGCTCTAATATCGTAAACGTGATAATGATCACATAAAATAGAAATGTTAAATAGATGTTAATTGAACATGATGGAAAATAATGAGACTAAAGTATCCCAAATAGTAGTTACAAGCAATTGCACCTTTTTTTGGTGCAATGAATGCCCATAGGTTCATATTTTTAAATAACAAATTTAAAATTAAATTGTAACGTTGCACTATCATGTTATTTAATTAAACATTTTGAAATAAAGTTCTACAATAAGACATAATATTTTCACATTTCATATTCGTAAAAATAAGAACCTGGAGATTACAACAATAATGTATATTTTTTATCAATGACTACAATCTTTATGTTACAAATATTTTTTGATACATCACCATCATTTGGAAAAGATATATTTGAAGTTTCTAATATTTCCTTAAAAATACTTCAAATCATATGCTAGAAATCCATTACTAACTACTAAGGATTTTTCCAACATTGGGTGAATTAGGTTTCTAAAACAATAAAAATCAAAACTCATTCCACATGTTGGATCCTTCTTCTGAACATTGCTCTAAGTTATCCATTTCTCATGATGCAGGAGCATCCCCGGTTCATAGAAATCTTACATCAACCAAAAATATTTTCTTTATGTTTTTCTTTTTGTTTGCAGTTTCAACTTTTCTTTTTGTGTGTTCCGGTTTTGGCTCACCGGATCTTGTGGAGTTGGATTATACTTGAAGACTTGATCATGTTTCTTATTTCTAGACCGAATTGCATTTGGATCATTTTTTGGCAAGATATTGTTATCGGTTTCCTTGATAGTTTCTTGTTACCGTTTTCCTAGACCTATTTTGGTGATCTACCAAAACCCCTTCCGAAGCTTGTGGAGCCTTGGGTGTTGATTCCGATGTTCCTTGGAATGTGGCCGACCTTTTCCCATGGTCTACACTTCATCCTTTGGATTTTCCAGAGGAATCTCTTGATCGAGGCCGACCTTGTTGGTTTTACACGTTAGGTCTTTTTCTTTGGGTTTGGATCCCTTTTTGGGCTGACTGGATCCCCTTGGATCATATATATAATTGTAATTGCGCATTAGAATGGATCAATCATAGAATCAAGTAACTAGACTTAGCGTAGAAGATAGATCTTAAGAAATTAAAGATCCCAATTGTGACCTATTCTATATTTGAGTATGTTATAGCATGCCTGTGAGCCGGTTATGTTATAACCCAGTTGTTACTAGTTGGATGTAATCAATTTTCATGAAATAAAACAATATGTTCTGTATTGTGTCCATCGTATCTGTATGTTTCCATTGTGTTTACTCTTGCTGACCGATCCGGATTGATCTCTTTGAGGTCCCTCCTAACCGATGGCTGCTTCAAGTGGTATTAGAGCGACTTTTATTCTGGAGGTTGCGTGTCATAAGATTTTGTTGTAGGGTGGCAGACTAAGGATCCAACCTGCAGTTGCAGAGGACTGGCGTGAACGATGGCGCGAGGAGGAAATAGGAATGGTGGAGTGCATGGGAATGTAGATCCTGTTGTGATGGAAATGTTGTGAGATATAGAAGTGTTGGCATTACAATAAGTTGGGAGATTGTTGGCATTACAATAAGTTTTATGGTTGATAATATTGAGAAGGTTGTTGGAGATGAATGATATAATTGATAAAGGATGATTACTATCTTAATATTATTATTTTGTCATTGATGTCAAACAATTGATTTTCTGATTCAGTATGAGGTTGCCATATCTTAAAAAGTATGTTTTGATGAGTATAAAGATGTCGGTAAGTGACATAGAAAGAATGTGAAAATGAAGAGGAGTAATAAGTTATTCAATGGGCAACTATTACCGAGTTAGATAGTGATGAGATTATGATGTTTTGATTATTTTGATATCCTATATATATGTATTCAAAGACTGAACAAGAAGGGGAAAAGATTTCATGTAATAGAATGACTAAAGGTTTGATACTATTCTATTTTACCGAGCAAGGAGGTAGTCGGTAAACTCCAAGGTTACCGATGTCAGTTAATGAAAGAAAAAGTCACCGAGAAGAGAATGTCTATCGAGTAAAGTTCAATATTAACTGAGTATCAACCGAGCAGTGACAAAATGCATTAAATAAGTGTATACATTATTAAATGAAGGATGCCAATGAGCTGGAGGTTTATTGAAGATAGGAATGTCATGCAAGAAGTTTGTTAAGGATCAACGGCAATTAAAATTCAAGAGTAAGATCTCCAACACAGATTGAATGGTCCTAACCGAGCACAAGTACCAAGAAAGGTATGCAAGTTTCAAGGCAAGATAAAACATTTTTCAGATCGAAGGATACAATGAACCTAGTCAAGTTTGAAGATCTGATGGCTAAGATTAATCATGGGAAATGTGATTAAGGAGATTAAGTGGTTGGGAATTGCTTATAAATAAAGTAATGTTGTTGAACAAAGTAAGCGGGCAAACTGAAGCACAGTGATGCTACAGAGGTGATTACCGAGTACAAAAGATTGAAGATCTGATTGAAGAACAGATTGAGAAGCCCAGGAAGGAGAAAGATAAGTCTTATGACAAGATTATCTTGAGCACATTGAGCACATAGAATCTGCTTTAACATTTTAGACGTGAAGTTGTAGATATATTTTATTACTGTTATTTATTTTTGTAAGTGACAGGAAATCTCTTAACTGAGTGGACTTAACAGTCTTATTTGTAAATCCTCTTGGAAGGTAATATTCTGAATGAGTGTTTGAAATCCTTTGACAAGGTCACTTCTAACAAAGTGAAGATTCTAATAGATCTGAGGGAAATCCCTTGACCGGGTCACATCTAGCAATGTGTATGTAATCTTTAACAGGATTTTCTTTTAACCGAGCATACTCTAGAAGAGTATATTTTCTTATGGGTCCAAAATCCCACAGTGGTTTTTCCCTATTAGGGTTTCCACGTTAAATCTAGTGTCAAATGTGATTTAATGTTTAATGTTTATCTGTTTATGATTTTGAATGATTTACAGTCATAAGTTCCATATCAGTAAATGCTACCGTGGTTGAATCTGATTAGAGTAATTATTATTGAGGTTATCTGATTCACACCCCCTCTCATCTAACTAACAAGAAGATCGATTGGAAGTCATGGAGACAGCTCAAAGAAGAGGCCGACATATTGAAGATGTAAGTGAAGATGAAGGAGAAGAAGCCCCGACAGAACAAGTAAACCCACCGGTGGTTGATCTGGATGAGGAAAGGTTTTTGAGGGTTTTGAGTAGGGAGAATACTAAACCTTATTTTACCCCACCAGAAAATGATGTGAATTTAATGAATTGATGGATTGGATCTCAGAGATGGAGAAGTACTTTAATTTTGAAAACATTGCAAAAGAAAGAAAGGTGAAATATGCATGTACCTGATTGAAAGGTCATGCATCTCTTTGTTGGGAGCATTTGCAAGTTGATAGATAGATAAGAGGTAAAGAGAAGAGTAAGACATGGGATTGGATGATTGCTAAGTTGAAATCAAAATTTATGCCAGTTGATTATCAAGTGAATCTATTTAAGAAGTTGCAGAATTTGAGACAAATGAATCTAGTGTGAAGGAATACACCGAATCATTTTACAAGTTGAACATCAGATCCAAACATGTTGATGATGAAGTTGAACAAGTTGTAATATATTTGAATGGATTGCAGATGTCTATACAAGATGAACTCAATTTGATCAAATTAGAGAGTGTTGAAGAGGCTTACCAGTATGCCCTAAAGGCATAAGAGAAGCTAAACAAAAGACATGAGCAAAGGAAGAGAGGCAGAGGTGGAAGGTTTACCTGAGGAATAATTCAAGGAGGAAGAGGATTTACTAGAGATAAAGGAACCTGTACAGATCAGAACGAGGACAAGGAAATGAACAAAGAAGGTAATTCATACTGGAAAAATGATAGAAATTTCTACTGGAGGAGAGAACCAAATGGCTATCGAAACAATAATTTTGGAAGACAAGACAAGAGAACATTCAGAGGAACTTGCTATAAGTGTGGAGGAGAAGGACATCATGCTTTCGAGTGTAAGAAGATAGAGAATACTGGAAGAGCAGCAGCGATGGAAGAAAACCCCACCGGATCAGACAATAAACCGAAAGATGGAGAACTGTTGATGATGAGGAGAGCTTTGTGTCATATTGGAGGAGATGAAGATCCCTTGCAGAGGAAGAATTTGTTCAGGACCAGATGTAACTTATCTGGTAAGTGTTGTAAAGTTGTTATTGATAGTGGTAGTTCAGATAATCTTGTTTCAGAAAAGATGGTAAATAAGTTGAGTTTAGAGAGATTGAAACACCCTATGCCTTATCAGATTGCATGGATTCAAGATGAACATAAGTTGTTAGTAAGTGAGCAATGTTTGGTGAAATTGAAAATTGGGAATTATCATGATGAAGTCTTGTGTGATATTATGCCTATGGATATTTGTCATCTTTTGTTGGGTAGACCTTGGCAGTTTGATAGATACGTAGTACATGATGGGAGGAATAATACATACACTATTATGGCCAATGAGATGAAGCAAACCTTGTTACCTTTGGAGGAACCTTTGAAGAATGAAGTTTGTATGAATGCTAGAATCTGTTTGGTAGATGGAAGGAAATTCCTAGATGGATTGAGACATGAGAATGTGTGTTTTTCCTTAATTCCTAAGAAGACTGAGAATCCAGAGCATGAGGAGGAACAACTAGAAGAGATAAAAGATTTGCTAACAGAATATGAAGACATCATTTCAGATAATGTACCTGATGGATTGCCACCTATGAGAAGTATTAGTCATTGCATGGACTTGGTTCCTGGAGCTAGTTTTCTTAACAAAGCTGCACACCAAATGACACCGACAGAGAATGAAGAAATAAATAGACAAGTGTAGGACCTATTGAAGAAAGGTTTGATTAGGGAAAGTCTGAGCCCTTGTGCAGTACCAACAGTATTAGCACCCAAGAAGAGTGGAGAGTGGAGAATGTGTACTGATTCCAGAGCAATAAACAAGATCACAGTGAAATACCAGTTTCCTTTGCCTAGGATGGATGAAATAATGGTTTGTCTGAGTGGAGAAAAATACTTTACAAAGATAGATTTGAAGAGTGGATATCATCAGATCAGGATCAGAGAAAGAGATGAGTGGAAGACAACATTCAAGACAAATGAAGGACTGTATGAATGGTTGGTGATGCCTTTTGGGTTAATAAATGCACTAAGTACTTTCATGAGCTAATGAATGAGGTATTGAAGAAATTATTGGGTATGTTTGTTATTATATATTTGGATGACATTCTGATTTTTAGTAAGACAAAAGAGGAGCATTTGTTGCAATTCATACAAGTTTTGCAGAGGTTGAGAGAAAAAAAGTTGTTGATAAATATTAAGAAGTATACTTTCATGAAGGATGAGTTAGTCTATTTAGGATTTGTGATATCTGAGGATGGTTTGAAGATGGACCCTGAGAAAGTAAAAGCAATTGTTGAGTTTCCTACATCGGAAAGCATTGGAGAGGTAAGATCATTTCATGGATTGGCTAGTTTTTACTGAAATTTCATCATAAATTTCAGTTCAGTTTGTAACCTTATGTTTGAGACCATTAGAGGAGATCGAAAGGAATTAAAGTGGACCACTGGAGCAAACAAAAGTTTTGAACTATTGAAGTAGAAAGTGACTGAGCAGCCTGTGTTCACTTTACCAAATTTCAATAAAGTATTTCTAGTGGATTCTGATGCAAGTGGAACAACAATAGGAGCAGTCTTGAGTCGGGAAGGGAGAGTAGTAGGTTATTTCAATGAGAAATTGAATGATGCCTGGAGGAAATATTCAATGTATGATCAGGAATTTTATGTCATATTTCAAGCCATGAAGAAATGGAGACATTACATGTTGCCTAAGGAGTTTGTGTTGTATATAAATCATCAAGCTTTGCAATATTTGAACAGTTAGAGTAAGTTGAATTAAAAACATATGAGATGGGTAGAGTTTTTGTAGAGTTATACCTTTGTGTTGAAGCATAGAAGTGGGAAATCTAACAAAGTTGTTGATGCATTGAGTAGGAGAAGGAATTTGCTGAGAGAGATGAGAGTGATAGTGTTAGGATTTGAGGAATTGAAGACTTTGTATGATGATGAATTGGATTTTGTAGAACCTTGGAAAGCATGTAGACAACCGGTTATGGTAGATAGAAGCAAGTGGTTGGATTACTTCATTTAGGATGGGATGTTATTCAAAGGAGTTTAGTTATGCATACCTAAGAGTTCTATGAGGGAGAATCTGATAAAGGAGAAACATAGTGTAGGATTAGCTGGACATTTTGGTATTGACAAAATAGTAGCATTGGTGAGTGAGCAATACTTTTGACCCCATATTCATAAGGATGTTAAGAAATATGTGCAAATTTGTACAGTTTGTCAAGTTGCAAAGGGTATTAATCAGAATGTGGGATTGTATAAACCTTTGATAGTATCGGTAAGACCTTTGGAGGATATAAGCATGGATTTTGTACTTGGATTACCTAAAACACTGAGAGGAAATGATTCTATATTTATGGTAGTGGATAGATTCTTGAAGATGGATCATTTCATACCTTGTAAGAAGACATCAGATGCATTACATGTAGCAGACCTATTTTTCAAAGAATTAGTGAGATTGCATGGACTACCTAAGAGCATAGTTTCAGACAGAGACACTAAGTTTGTTGGCTAGTTTTGGAGAATACTTTGGAAGAAGATGAAGACATATTTGAAGTTCAGTTCTACTTTTCATCCATAGACTGATGGATAGACATAAGTAGTTAACCGAAGTTTGGGAATTTTTTTGAGATGTTTAGTTGGAGATAAAACCAGAAGTTGGGATTTAATCCTTTCACAAGTGGAGTTTGCCTACAACAATTAAGTAAACAGGAGTACTGGAAGAAAACCTTTTGAGATTGTTATCGGAGTGCATCCTAGAGGTATATCAAAATTTAGAGATATTAGTAGTGAAGAGCGGAGAATTTCAGAAGCAGAAGACTTTACAGATCACATGGCAGCCTTGCATATTCAGGTTAAGCAGCATTTGGAAGACATGAACAACAAGTATAAGGAAAAGGAAGATGAGAAGAGGAGACATAAGGAATTTGCATTTGGTGATGAAGTGATGGTATATCTGCGAAAATAAAGATTCCCAGTTGGAACATATAACCAAATTGCAAATGAAAAAGCTTGGACCTTGTAGGATTTTGAGAAAGTTCAATTTTAGAAATGTATATGAAGTGGAGTTACCAGATAGTCTAAGTATTTCACTTGTGTTTAACATTGCAGATCTTCATGAGTATCATGAACCAGAAATCAATGAGGACAGTATTCTAGACTTGGAGAAATAGTTGCCCTAGAAGGAACCAGATCATATAGAAGACATTTTGGACAGTAGGATTGGGCATAGTAATCGGAGCAGTCAGTATAAGGAGTATCTTGTGAAGTGGAAGGACAGACCAGTTGAAGATTCATCTTGGATTTCTCACTTGGAAGAGGTAAACCATCTTGGTTTTCCTCTGACCCCAGCAAAGTGAGAGGCTCACTTTTTCAATAACCCCAGATGCTTGATGCAGGAGCATCCTCAGTTCATAGAAATTTTGCATCAACCAAAAACATTTTCTTTCTATTTTTCTTTCTATTTGTAGTTTCAACTTTTCTTTCTATGTGTCTTGATTTTCACTCATCGGATCCTGTGAACCTGGATTCTACTTGAAGACTTGATCATCTTTCTTATTTCCAGACTGCATCCAATTTGGATCATTTTCCGGCAAGATATCGCTATCGGTTTCCTTGATAGTTTCCTGTTACTGGTTGACAATTTCTTGTTACCACTTGCCTAGACCTATTTTGGTGATCTATCGAAACCCCTTCTGAAGCTTGCGGAGCCTTGGGCATTGATTTTGATGTTCCTTGGCATGTGACCGACCTTTTCCAACAATCTACACTTCATCCTTTGGATTTTCTGAAGGAATCACTTAGCGGAGGCCAACCTTGTTGGTTTTACACAATAGGTCTTGTTCTTTGGGTTTTGATCCCTTTTTGGGTCGACCAGATCCCCTTGGATCGTATATATAATTTTAATTGTGCATTAGAATGGATCAATCGCAGAATCAAGTAACTAGATTGAGCGTAGAAGATAGATCTTTAGATTAAAGGTCCTAGTTGTGACCTATTCTATATTTAAGCATGTTCTGGTAGGCATGTGAGCTAGTTATGTTGTAACCCTATTGTTATCAGTTGGTTGTAATCAATTTTCATGAAGTAAAACAATCTATTCTGCATTGCCTCCATCATATCTTTGTGTTTCCGTTGTGTTTACTTGTATTGGCTGATCTGGATTGATCTCTTTGAGGTCCCTCCTAACCGGTGATTGATTTAGCTTGACGTATTCATCATTTCTATTTAATGATCAATCAGTAGATTTTGGGGGTATTTTATAGTCTGTGTATAATTTGTATACCTATTGTGGATAAAATTAGTAAAATTGAGTGTATGTGGCATTAAATATGTCTTGTATGAATAGTCTGTATTATTTAATATCAACTTTGTCCAAGTAAATGTGGTATAATCTATAAAATGGATGCACCCTTTTAAGAAATAAAACCCTTAGTGAAAAATGAATAAGAAAAATGGGTAGCTTTCTTGAGTTCAAAAGGGTCCTCAAATGAATAGTATGACATTATCTTTGAACATGCACATGTATAAGCAACAATAAAAAATTATTCCCAATACCTTATAAAGTGGGATTTGTGTTTGGCCTTTTGGTGATATAGTAGTAAAATAGTTCTTATTACTAAAACATTAAATAATTTATTGTGTGTTTGTTCTTTTTGGCCAAAAGCTTCAACAAAAAGTTCAACATAATATAAATATACATTGTCACATACAAAAATGTAATCATTTAAATGTGAAGCACTATATTTTAATTCTAATTATGATATTTAATGTAAAAAATTGAAATCAAGCTTGGACATTTATCACCTAACCTATTAGTATTGAATTGGAATAGTTGCAAATTGTCTACTTTCTAAATGCAATCAAAGTCTTGAAAACAATTAAGTTGCATTACATGTTTGCTAATGGTTTGTAACTTTACAAAATCAAGCATTAAACACAAACATTGCTAGCATATTAGATATTGTTAAGTACAATATCAAACACAAACATTTCTAGCATTATTAGATAAATTACATGAGTCAAATTAAAGAATTTTTCTTTGTATTTTTTAGACAATTTTAGATATAAAGGAATATGTCTTAGAAGAATATTGATAATGAATAGAATGTTGTGCATGTAAGGGAATAAATATTTATTCTGTAAAGGTGACTAGATATCTACAAAAGCAGATATGATAAAAATAAGAAATCCTCCTATATTTTATGTATATGATGTTGAGGTAGACACAAAATTTTGGTATGTTAAATTGATGTTGTTTTTTCAAGAAGAGGGCTATTTGAAGAAGATACAAATCAATAATGAATGGTGGATGTAACTACTTAAGTTCTTAACTTAGCCTATCAAAACATGAGAGGAAAAGATGAAAAAGAAAATCTCATAATCATAAGACATGATATCCTAAAATAAAATAGATAAAACCAAAATTAAAGGTGGGGTTGAATCCTTTCTCAAAGAGAATAACCTACAATTATGGTGTTTGGTAATTATATTTGACACCATTGACCTGAAAGTGACATTTTATATCATTAACTATAAAATGGAATTTGATATCCGTAACTTGTTAGTGACAACTCAATGATGAACAGTGAGTACCAAACCAGTACTAAGAGGTGGGGTGAATCAGTACAGACACAAAAACTTTTTCTGAACCGATTTGACTGCAAACAGTGCACTTGACAGACAAACACTAATACCGGTCTAAACCAGATTACTACCGGTTAAACATAATGAGACTATGAAAGATATAAACCGGCAACACTTAGCTTTCCATGCAATCTACTCCCTGATTTCCACTTCATCCTTATGCATAAACATATAATCTATCATCAAAGATACAATAATTTACTAGAACAACATGATTCACCACTAAATAGGAAATAAAAAAACATCACATGAAAGAGGCATCACACATGACACACATATTTTTCACATGGAAACCCAACTAGGAAAAACCACGGTGGGGATGAATACCCACAAGTTGTTTTTAAATTCTTTAGAAGTCCGCTCTGTTAGGAGCCTAGTCCGGTTAAAGACTGTTACAACAGGTTCTGTTAGGAACCGATCCTGTTAGGGATCACCTGGTTAAGGGATGGATAGAATACCTGGTTAAGGGTTAAACCCTGTTAAAGGTTACCTTGTTAGAGGATTTTATGAACTCAATGGCTTTGAGTCACCCTATTAAAGGATTTGCAGCAAGCTAGTTAAAGCTACCCTGTTAAGGGATTTTCCAACTATTGAAGTGATTAGAGATCAACAGGTATTACAATGATCTGGTAATAGCACTCAATGCCAATGCAGATCCATTTTAGTTCCTTCCTTCTGCAGACACACTTTGCAGGTATCAATTCTCTTATTTGGTTTGGCAAGAATCACGTATCTCTACACTTAGATACACACACAACATTTGCCAACAATCTCAACATGAAACACAACATCAACCTTATAGGAAATAGATAGGTCGGTAGCATAAACCCTAAACCCTAAACATTTAGGTTGAGCAATTCAGTCGGTTCAATCCTGACCATTGAACACTTTGCATTTGAATACAACAGTCTTGAACAAATCTCAATACATTCTCCATCATTTGTTCTTCACCGCTTCTTAGTGGCGATAACCCATCACGTGTTCTTCACTATTTGCAGGGACTTCGCACATTCCCGAGGTAGATAGGATCAATCTCCTTCATGAAAGATCCTTCACATGCACAAGGCTAACATGGAAACATAATCTGATCTCCATTACAATGCTAACTCATCACACAATGCCATCGGTTGAATCACATAGGCTCGAAACACTTCAACTGGAAACCCTGAGGCTGGGACTACCAACTGGTAGTCATACCATATTAAACCTTGATAGAAAACATTCCATATACCGATTCACTTGGACAAACATACCGCTTCACCTTTTGCACATATACTGGTTCACAACATTATACTAGTTCACTTTGCCAGTTGCTTAACTTCAATAAACCGGTTCACTCTTCAACATATTACCGGTTCACTCTTCAGCATATTACCGGTTCTCTCTTTAGTATATTGACATCAATGATAACACAATATCATCATGTCAACATACTTTGCACATATGCCAACAGTTAATGATATTTGACATACAAAAGTCTTGCTTAAGATGAGAGAAGAACAATGCTTACAAATTATTGATTAACATATTCATAAGAAAACTCATGTTCTCTACTAAGATATATTGAATGACATTTATATTTAGAATATCTTGTAATTTGTGCCAAATAAAAAACTGGCCTTTTATCTAAGTTGAATAAAGATGAAAAGAGAAAACATTGTTGCGACCCTCTACTTGGTGAAATTGTTGATGAATTTATGGATCAATTGAATATTTCACAAAGTCCAATATCGAAAGGAGAAATACATGAAAAAGAGAAGAAGACTTGATGAAATTAAAATGGTCTTGAAAACAAGATACTTCTATGAGAGCAATATTATGCTTATACAAGAATAATGAAACAATTGTGAAGATCGTATATCCTAACACAATAAAGAAAGGGTTATGAAGAAGAATTGTGAGTCCAAGCTTGAGAAGCTTGCCATCCTCAATTGGAATTATTTTCTGCAATCTCTAGGACTATCTCTTCCATCTAGTATAGCTCAGGATTTAAATAGAATTGCCTTTTGGAGTTGGATATTGCAAATTGAGCTCATGGTCCAAAAATCCTTCACTGCTAACTACAATTTGAGAATAGCAAGTTAGGTATGATGAAATATTCTTGTTCATGTGTTGTATAAATTACTAAGAAACTATCGGTTCCTAATAATTTCACCTTCACTGCCCTCATACATAGATACCGCAAGTGAAAAAACACACCCAAGATTGTGAAATTATTTAATCAAATGGCAAGAAGATGGTGTAAGGTATATGTTGGCCCTTATAGTGCACTAATTAATGGGTATTGTAAAGAAGGGAAAATGCAAGAGGCCTAGGAAATATTTGAAGACATGCAAGAAAAGGGACTAGTCCTAAATGAGGTCGCTTTTAGCATTGTCATAGAAGGGTACTGCAAGCAAGGCGATATTGTGGGAGCTTGATAAAATGTTGCAGAAGGGTTTTATACATAATAAAGTGACATATAATATACCTATTAATGGACTCTACAAGGCGAATAGCATGCACTTAGGACAGTTGGAACAAAGTATGTACACAAAATTGCAAGCCATCATCTATCAAATGTTCCAAGATGATTGGGATTATAAGGCTACAACTTATAATATTATTATCATGGGTATTTGTGTTAGGAAAAAATCACAATTGGTTCTCAAATTGAAAGACAAAATGTCCACAGAAGGTTTTCAACAAGATAAAGTTACATTTGCAGTTTTGTTGCATGGTTTATGTGACAAGAATAAAATAAATGATATGAATAAGATTTTACGTAAAAAATTGAGAGATTTGCAAGATGTTCACTAAAAATCTAAATATTGAATATACAAAACAATATTTAACAAAGCCTTATAAAATCACAATGTTGTATGATGATTAGGATTATAAGGCTACAACTTATAATATCACGAATTCGTGTCAAGAAATAATCACAATTATTTCTCAAATTGAAAGACAAAATGTTCATAGAAGGCTTTCTATGAGATGGGGTTACATTTGTATATTTTTTGCATGGTTTATGTGACAAGAACAAACTAAATGACATGAATAAGATTTTATTTTAAAAAGTTAAGAGTTTTGCAAGATGTTCACAAAAACTCTAAAGCCTAAAAATACACAATAATAGTTAGCAAATCCTTAAAAAACAAACTACAATAATCTTCAAAACTTCCAAGGATTTGCTAAATATTCAAAGGTATCTCTAAAATACAACCTATGTTCAATGACATAACTATTTAAAAGAAAAAAGAAAAAATAAAAAAGAGAACAAATGTTTACCTTACCGTCTTTGAGAAAATTATTCATTGTATTCTACAAAACTACCAAGGATTTGCAGGATATTAATGGACACTTTCAAAAGTATCAAATGTTGGCCCTAAAAGCTCTCACTAATAACTAAAACTCAAAATGCACATCAAATTTTAGGGTCCTTGTTTAGAAACATAATAGAGAGTCACATTCTTTGTTAAATAATTTGAAGCATTGAGCATCAATATTAACAAAAACTATCATCAGTATTAACAAAAATTGTTTATAAAAATTAAAAAAATTAAAGAGAAAACGGTAAGTTCCATTATCTCAACAAACTTATTTCATAGATAAACTCCTAAAAATTTCTAAGAAAATGCCTCTACTCACAAAATTTCGTTCACTCAAACCTTATAACAACAGAAAATGTTCCCCCAATAGATGCTATCTTTGTCTCAATGATGAGGAATCCGTGAACCATATTTTTATACACTGTCCTTTTGTCCAACCCATCTGGGCTATGTTTTTTCAACATTGGGGTTTGAATTGGGTCTTCCCATAGGAGATTCAAGATTGTTTCAGGAGTTGGTATTGCAATACAAACAATCCAATCATAAGAAATTTATGGAAGTTTTCCTTTCCATATCCTTTGGGGTATTTGGAAAGAAAGGAATAACAAAATCTTCAGGAATGATATTAACCCCTCCGAGGTGGTTTGGGCTAAGATAAAATGCAATTTTGTTGAGAATGTGATGGCTAGGGGAAATCATTACTGCAATAGTAAGGAGAATTTTGATGTTTTAAAAAGCTGGAACATTCCAACCTTCATGGACATCAATACGAACCAACTCAAAAGAAGGATTTGCTGCTAATCTTTTCCTCCTAGTGACTTGTTTAAGGCTAACTTCGATGGGGCTGCTAAAGGGAACCCAAGCCCTACTGGCTATGGTGGAGTTATCCAAAATTGTGTTGGCTTTTGCATTGGGGTGGTGGCCTTCCCTTTGGGGAACCAGACTAATCATCTGGCTGAAGCTACGGGCACCCTCCAAGCTATCAAATTAGCACACAATCTAGGGGTCAAATTGTTATGGTTGGAGGGGGATTCTAAAAACATTATCAATTGCCTCCTTGGTAAGCACCAACCCTCGTGGATGATTTAAAATATCATTGATTCGGCCAGGGAGATGCTTGAGGGTTTCGATCAGTGCTATATTTATCATGATTATAGAGAGGCCAATAGGTGTGCTGACTGGGCCACCAATGAGGCAGTACAGAGTGGGCAAATCAAGATTTGAAATAGTGAGGGGGAGCTCCCTCGAGTGGCACATGACATTTTAAATTATGAACAATATCATGATAAGCAAGGCAGGATTTGATATCATTTCTCGAGATGATAGGGGTGCTCATGGTATCATGAAGCGGTTTTGTATGAAGCCAAGAAGGAGGTACATTAGTAATTGCCAGATCAATTTGCATTCTTTGTGGGTGTTTTTTTCCTTTTGGAGTGGAAGCCTAAGAAATATCCATTGGCTTCTAGTAGCTTCTTCCTTGCTAATTAGAAAGTCCATAGTGAAGAGTGATATTTATAGGAAATTACAGTTGATAGAAATGATAAGAAAATGAGAGGAAATCGTAAGAAAACGGAGGCAACTAAAATTGATAAATGGTGGGACTGTCCCCAAGTTTGGGTTGTGCTGCAAGTAGCAAAAATGCCTGATTATATGGAGATAATGCAAGAAAGATGGTTGGAAATCACAAGGATTTTCAGAAAGGGGTGGAATAAGGGCACCTTGACCATTGGCAGTAGGAAATCCAAGGTGAATGAGACCATGATCACTGAGGCTACGGGTCTACCAATGGATGGTATCAAATTCTATAGGGATAGGAAGCTGCCAGATGCTCCAGTGAAGAAATTCCCTAAGGATGAGGAGGAGAAAGCCAGGTTGGTGAAGGGAAGTCACACTTACTACTCCCCTAAGGTAATTAAGATGATCTGGTGATGGGTTTTGTTTGCAATTATGGAATTTATTACTTTAGATGGTATATTTACTAGGGTTTACAGCCATCATTTTGTTATTCTTAACCATTTTCGGTACAAGGAGAAAATTTCCATCCCCTATTACTTGTTCTGTGCCCTAAATGCTGGGATAAAGGACATTATCTCCAATCCCAAAACCAATCCTTCTATGCATGAGGGTCTTATGGTAGTTTTGTACAACCACATCAAGAATACCATAGTTCAACTGAATGTTGCAGAGGTTTCTGATTTAGATGATGATGATGGTGACGGTTATGACATTGAGGCTGATGTTGAGGATGACCCCCATATCACTAGGCTGAGCAAGCGAAGAAGAAAAATAGGGCAAGAGGATTAGGGTAAAGGGTTGGCTAGAAGGAAGAAGAAGAGGGAGGATGATGAAAGCTAGTATGAGGAGGAAGATGAGACTGAAGATTATATGGAGACTGATAGTGAGGATGTCCAAATCCTCTCTAGCTAGAATCATAAGGGGAAAACTCTGAGAAATGAGGATGTGGGAGCTAAGAGTCGTTCACCCTTCTCTACTAGTTCTAAGGATAAAGGCCTAGCTGGAAAGGACACCTCCATGAAGGAAGCTAGGAGTGTAGATTTGAAGGAGGTGGGTTTGGAGGTGAACTTGGATCTTGCAAGAGACAAGGCCTAGGATGGCTCCCATCTAGATATTGACCTATGTTTCAAAAACAACATGGACAACTTCAACAAGGTTTTCCTCTAGGTTAAGAAGGAAATAACAAACATAAAAGCCAAACAAACCTGAGAAGCTAGCAAAATTGAAACTTTAGAAGCTATAGGTACTGGTAAATTCAACTTCCTCCCTGATTGTTTAAGTGAGCTTACCAATGCAATCACTAATGCTGAGAAAATCCTTAATGCCCAACGTAATAGCTTTCAAATCTTGGAAAACAGAGTTGGGGCTACTGAAAAAAGGTTGGAAGGGGTTGAGAATATGCTCAAAAAGATTTGGGAGCATAGTCATAAGATCTTAAAGGCCGCCTCTGAAAGCATTAAGGTTCTTATCAACAAGCTTGAAATTGATCAAAGGGAAATGGCCTCCGGGGACACTACTGAGGTGAAGGAAGACACTCCTGAAGATAAGGAGACCAGTCATGGTAGAAGAAATCGTGCAAGCACCAGAAAAAAAGCAAAGCCAAAGCAAGGAGATTGATGAAATTAAGCGGATTGCTGAGAACATGGAGCAACTGGAGCTGGAAGCTATCGAGCTGCTAAAGAACTTTACCTAGCCTTGGCTTGTTATCTATAGGTCCTATTTGTTGTGTCTTTCTGCTGCTGGATTTGTGTTTGCTGGTCGGCTGTCTTGTCTTTGTTTGTTGTCTCTTGCTTTTTCATTGTGCTTTATTGGCTACCTATTGATCTAATGTTGTAAATGGTTTCAGGGGCCCTTCAAAACTTATTTTCCCTTAATCAAAAACAATAGAAAGTGTTCAATGAAATCAATGAAACCATTGACAATAATAACATCTCAAACTAATATACCAAAATAAGGACACATAAAATGAGGGGAGTGGGGAAGAAAAGAAAAGAAAAAATAAAACCCCAAAATAAAACATGTTAGAAAGATAAACAGAGCTCTTACTCAATTTTAGCAAGCATACCAGAAATACCACATATTTTTGAGTTACTTTGAATATTCACACCAAAACCCTAAGTGACTAGTTTCGATCATTGTTTCAAGTTGTAACTGCATCTATCAAATGTTGTAGTTATAGTTGTATCCTATCTCCCTTCACACTACACTTGGTTGTCAAATAAGTATTCTATCCTATCCATGAATATACAAATATTACATACCTACTATATTTTTAGCACCAGAGCACAACTCAAAAGACAAAACTACATATGTTTACAACAGATCCAGAAAAAATATATTGTTAAAAGATATTCTATTTTAACATTATGAACTATGGCCATTCACACAACAAAACCCATCAAATTAAAAGAAAAATAAGAAGTTAATAAGAGCTTAGAATAAATACCCGATCTTTAGGGTGAAACTAGGGATGAATGATCCCTTTCATGTCCAAGTTGAGACTATCAAATTGCATCTTATTAGGGTTTGGCTTACTCGTATCATTTAGAACATCAACACCATTGGTTTTTAATTTATCTTCTTCTATTATGTCCACCATGATCATTGAATAATTTTCTGCTAGCCATTTGTAAAATACATGGATTCTAAAGAAAAATTAAAAAAGTAATAGAGAACCTCTTATGAGTGAAATTTATGGAATATATCCGTCTAAAGTTTTTGACATATCTATTCCTTGGAGCTTAAATTTGAATTGCCTTCTACATTTTAGCTAGAAGAGTCAATAATGTTACCTCATTAGCATGCATAAAAATACAATTAAAAGAGGGTTTTTTTCAAAGTAAAAGCTCAATATAAACTTCTCAACAGTTAATTTCTCAAAAAATAGCCACATTATTGTATTCATAAGCCATGCAATTCTAACTGAACTTAAATAAAAAAATGGAATTGTTGAGACAGAGTAGCCCTCTGAAATTTGTGGTTGTTGTTCAACTTTAACCTATGCAACAAAAAGAACAAAAAATATGAAATCCCAATAGAAGTTTTCATCTTGCACATTTAGACAAATAAAAGATGGAACCCTACCTTGATGACACTGATCTTGTTTAAATATTTTGGGGGGTTTTCAAATTTGAGGATCTCACATTAAGAAAACCTAATCTTTTTCTAGTTTGCGCATAATTGAGTTAAGGAAAGAGTTACAATTTTAGGGTTTCATTATAGTAGTTTTATCACTTAAACCTGCACCCTTTGTTAAGCTATCAACTCCATAGGCTTGTGACACATGGGAACACTCCTAGGCTTGTTGGTTGCCTAAACTTGGAGTGAGCCTCCAAAGAAAGTTATTTCTTATGGGGCCTCACCTAGATTTAACTATTCTAATGATCTTATTGAGAAAAGAGAAAGAAGGATTGCGTGAATTAAACCTACAGACTAACATGTGATGCACCAAAATATTATATCCAAATATTGTAGAATCATCTTTTAAATGACACAGTTTCAATCAAAAGATAAACTAACCTGCACAACCCAAATTGTATACCTTGCATAAACACTTCACAAGAAGGTTTACACTGCACCTAATTCAAGAAGGAAGAAATAAACTTCACAATGTGAACACCTACAACACAACACAACTCGTAAAGGTTTGCAACAAAGTATAGTCCCTTTGCAAAAGATGTTGAATAATTAAATAAAACTACAAGGAAGAAAGAACTTCACAAATAGCAATGCCAAATCAATTAATTGCATATAATATGACAAAAAATAAGAGAAGGCCAAACACTTATCTATTGATGTTTTCTATTAAGTGAAAAGAGGGTTTTGAAGGGGCCCCAAAACCCTATTATAGAAAGATAATCAAAAGATAAGACATTAAAGACTAGCTATATAGAGTGAAACAGAAAAAAGAGACAGCTAGCAAAGACAAAAAGCCAGCAAGAAGCCAAATGAGGCAAAGGGATAGCACAAAGATAACTAAGGGACAACCACCAGCAACAAATACTAAGAAAAGTTTATGATAAGCTCCGTTGCTTCTTGCTCTAGTTGGACCATTGAGGCACAATGCTCTTCAGTTCCTCCAGCTCCTTGGCATGCTGGGTCATCTTCCTAGTACTATCTTGAGTTCTTTTTCCATGACCAGTAGTCCTCTCTTCAAGAGTTAGAACCTTATCCTCATAGTATCAATAGTGTTTTTTTCCTGATGGATTTGTTCTAGTTTTCTGATCATCACACTGAAGCTATCAGCAGAGGCTTTCAAAATTTTTTGGCTTTGTTCTCCAATTTTCTTCAGGGTGTTCTCATGATTGACAACCCGCTTCTCCAGATCATTGAATCTAGCCTCTACAACCTTAAATTGAGAGCCACACACTCCAGTAATCTGAGATACAATATGACAAAAAATAAGAGAAGGCCAAACACTTATCTATTGATGTTAAAAGGTAATCTGAGATACAAAATCTAGAAAAACTGAGTTACAAATCTATTTCTGCAATAAAGAACTCTCAAAGTGAGTTACAATAATGCTAGTGAATAAAAAGAGATAACTTCACAACTGAAGTTTGGACAATATTTATAAATTTTCCATGCAGTTACGAGATAATAGGAATCCCAACCTCCTTGGTCAAATTCAACCAAAAATCCTAAAATTTAGGAACTAGATTTCCTCCAAATGAGCTCCAAAAGGGTGAAAAAGTCAAGTTCGACCATGTCAAACATGATGACTCTTCAAAAATCACTTAACACTCTCAAACTGTCTCTAAAATAGTTCCTAGATACCCTCCACATGTTTTGCAACCTTTCTAACCTCCCTATATATTTGGCACATGTTTTGACACCTCCCTATACACTTGGCACTTGTCATAAATTTTCCAACCACATCACTTTGACTTGGCTTCTTGTTAACACGTGTCATCATTTGCTCCATAAAAAATATTTATTAAGTGATTTATAATCCACCACTTAATAAACATTCATTACATTGATAATTTTATTAAGTGATGGATTAAAAACCACTTAATAAATATTACTTTACATTGAATAATGATGCAAGGTAGAACAATATTTTACCCTAATACCCACGAGGGTATTAGGGAAGAAGATATTTAAAAAAAGAAAAGAAAGAAAACACCAAATGCCTAAGTGTATTAGGGTAAAGAAAAACCTAAGATATTCATTTATCTTCTTTTTGCATATGATTCTTTTCTCTTTTCTCTGTTATGCGCCACCATGAGGGTTTGAATGGAGGTTTTGTGAAAGATTTTGTAAATCGAGCACTGGTTCTCTTGTTCATTTACATGTATGCTCGTTGTGATTCACTGTCAAATTGGGATGTGACTACCACTATTCCTTATTTTCATTGGGGCTTTCTTCATGACTTCTTTTGAAGATTTTGAATGATTTGGATCTACTATTCTACATTTGTTCAAGACTATCATACATTGTTGTCATTGTGAGAGTTATTTTTGATAGTATTCTGCAGCATTTGAAGACTGTGTATTTGTATGAAAGCTTTGATGACTGCATATTGTTCTACCTTATAAACAATGTGATGTCTTTAAGTTTGTTGTGATGTGAGACTCTTCCTTCGCATCCACAACTAACCCTTCACAAATCTTTGGACTCTCATGAGATTCATAGTATCAAGGGTTGCTCCAAGAATAACTGGAATACCTTTCTTTAGCTATTGGAGGTCATTGTGAAGCTCATCTCTAACCAACTTTTTGTTGCATATTACCTTGAAAAGAACTATGAGGTTTCCCTTTAAACATATATTCATTTTACTCGTGCACATGCTGGAACTCTTTTAAGGACTATATCTTATTTTTCCCCTCATAATTTCTTTATTTTTAATCAATGGACTGCTCTAATCTTCGTGACAGACCTATCATAATTTCTTGTTTAAAGTCATTGCTATTTATATGCTCTTTGGATTGAATACAATATATACTGTTGGCAATTTGGAGGAGTTAATTATGTGTTGCATTGATGTTTGTCATTGATGTCAATACTAACTTGTTTAGTTGTCTCCTGGGTTCCGGTAGAGTGGTTGGATTATGATGTTGATCTAGAGATCATCTTTGGTATTCTTCGGTATGTTTAGTTTGGTGGAATTGGTTTGGTTCGGTCATTCATGTGTGTGTCACACTCAGTTGGTTCAGGATTTGGTGATCTGGAAGCTATCATATGTTCTAGTAAGCCTTTTGGTTACTGGTAAGGGTTTTACTGGTAGAGCTTTGTTGAAGATCTTTTGATGGTTTCGATAAGTGGTGTTGGTGTGGCTTCTAGAAAGTTCTCAGGGTGCTGATGGTTATCATGTTCATTTCTAGTTGATCGGTGGTGCTGCATTTGGCTTATGGCGACCTATTTTAGGTCTGGTGCTATTCTATTAGGTTATGGACCAGTTTATGTAACGTGTTGGTGGATGCTCCCGATGCGTTACCGGTTGGATCTATTGTTTGGTTAATGTTGTTTCGGTATTAGGCTAACTTGGATTATCATTGGTTTGCGGGTTTATGTAATGAATTTATTGTATTATCTTTTAAGTGGCTGATCTAATTGTTTAGGTCCTAGGTTTGTATAAATATGATGTAATATCTCTTTGTAGATCATGGTCACGAATGGGTTATGGGATTATCTATGTGTGAATAAAGTTGTAATCATAGGTGATCAAATTAGGTTTGAGTACCGATATTGAGCTTAACTAGAGTTGTACTCAGGCATAGGACATGTTATTCTTGCAGTTCACTATTCTTTCCAGATTGTAGTCCAAAGATTTATTATAGTCAGTGAGGCTCCTTTTGTGATGAGCAGTGCACTCTAGGCTATTGGCCTTCCTGCATGTGCAGGCCCCTTATATGTTATATTTAATCATCTGATCAATGGATAGATATTGTGGGTCTCCAATCCCACCATGGTTTTTCCTTTTTGAGGTTTTCCATGTATAAATCTGTGGTGTTATGTTGTTCATCTTTGTGGTTGCATTATTACTTATTGTTATTTCCTTTTATGCATATCGGTTGGTAAGTTGTGCTAATAAGGTTAAATTTAATCATTTCAGGAGAACACTGATTCACGTCCCCCTCTCAGTGTTCTTGGATTCCAACATACACATGTGAAAGAGAAAAGAGATGGCATCTTTGTTGTCATTATTTCGTCTCTAAGATGGGTGAATTGGCTCACACTTTAGCTTTCCTATCTGCACCCTATGGTTGTCTTTTATTACAGAGGACTGTTCTGAGTGCTTAGAATGCTTTTGACTGTTAAATCTTTATTCCTATTGAACTGGTCATTAATTCTACGTATGGTTGTGATTCCTCATGCTCTACCATCTCATCTGTTATGATGCTATCTTTGTTCCTTGGGTCATAATACACTAACTGTAGTAACTTAAGCACTTGAGCCTCTCTTCTAATCATGGATACTCTGAGTTAGCCTTTTTTACTCTTTATAATAGTGGTTGTATCTTTTTCTTTGAGTTATATCTTGTGAATCACTGCTCATACTTTATCTTGTTTTTATGATCAATCACTACCTTATATTGACTGCCCAAGATGGCTTTCTTGCACCTCACTATGATTGCATGATCTACCTCAACTATGCCCCTTCTTTGTTTCTATTTTGTGCTTTTGCCTCTATGAGTTTGCAATGGGAATCATTGTCCTGATGAGGCTACTCACTATTTGATCTTAGAATGAATCTACCCTTTATTGACACTATATCTAGTTTGTATATCGCCATTCTTTACTAGCACTATATTCTTTGCCCCTTTGATGATTATCACCATTTAATAGTCCCTTTAACTATCATACACTTGGTAGATTTGAAGAGAAAAGGTGGCCATACTTTGTAGCAGTCATAAATGATTGTCTTTTAGAGTTGTGTCTAAGCTCTTATTCACTGTCCTCTTAACAATGATACTTTCATTGTATCTGCTCATGTTTTCCCAGTTTGATAGTGATTTTGTTTGATGTTCACTGCTTTTGTTCCAACATTGTTACTTTGACTAAAATCTTATTCATACAACTGCCTTAAGTAATTCTTAACAAACTCACAACTTAACATTGCATTGTTTTCTTATGTCTCTTAGGCTATCATCTACGCTCTCCTATTCATACTAAGGTTGACCACAGTACTTTGAATCTTCATGTTTTGACTGTATTAACAGCAATTAATATCTAATCATGTTGTGACTGAGACCTATCATGTCATTGTTCTTATCCTATTTGTAGAGGATTGTTATAATGCTTTATTGGCTACCTTTCATGCTATCACAGTGTTCAATATCCTTTTTTATCTTATTCATTATCCTGTTTGTTGAGGGTAGTTATAATGCTTTATTAGTCTACCTTTGATGCTATCACAATGTTCAATACCCCTTTTTATCTTATTCATTATCAGATATGGACCCTTTTGACAACATTAGGACTGCCATGCCATTAAGGACTATTGTGTCTTCTTTGACAAGTCTAAAACCTTCATAAATTGATTGTTTTCTCTTTCCCTTTTGTAAATCTGTGGAGGCTTTTCAATATTAGATTGCTTGGAGAATCTTGTGCATTGGCTTCTTGAGACTGTGACTATTCTTCAACTGCAAGATTGTCTTGATCATGTAGTTTAAATTTTTCTCAATCATTAAAGGATCATGTTGCACATCCTTATTTCTTTGTGAATTACGACTGAGTTGCAAAGGGAGGTTCCTATGGTGAGTTTGCCTTTGTCTTTGCTTTATCAAACACTAAGGTTTGAAGCTTTAATGTATATGTTCCTTGACAAAGAACTCATGTTCTTTATTCATTTGACATTTCCACTTGTGTGCTGCTATATCATACCATTATGTGACTATCTTGAAGGTCCTAAACAATCTATCATTCTTCTCTTGTGATGACTGTCCCTTAGAGTTGTTCATTTTGCATTTGATATCTCAAAAATCTTAATGACTACAACATTGAATGTTGTCTCTATTTGGCTATTAACTTCACTATGTTTCATAGTTGTGAAAGGTTGTTGTTTTGATTTGCCTTGGTGAATACCATTGCTCACACTCTGTGATCTATGGTGAATGAGTACTATGACTTTGTAGGTTTTGATACTTGTGCTTTGAGATCCTTTTCTAATCAATCAAAGCTCACTGTTTAACCCTATTTATATCACTGCCATCTGAGAGTATTTACTATATGGCTTTCCTCATGTCAGTAAGGTTCCATCATGCACAAACCTGTTATCTATAACAATGATCTCATTGGCTCATTATTGTGGATAATTAGTTCATGCTTAATGAAGCCATAGTGACATTAAAGCATGTTGGGCTCAACCCTTGTGGGAGCCTCATTTTACTCCACATGATGTAACAATATTGAATCAAACCCAATGATATAATTTCACCTGTATCTACATATGGAAACAAACAATGTTAGACAAAAAAATCATATGATAGATGTTTTTGACGATTCTCTTGTTTTCTTGGGCATCTATGATATGCTAGTTGTTTGAATGCACGTGAGAAAATCAAATTGTATGTTTATAGATGCATATACATGTATAGAATGGTGGCCCTTCATTGCTCTAACAACACCCTCTCTCGTAGACGTAGGCAACTAGGAGCAGCAAAGGAGCAACAACATGGAGGCTTGGACAAGGGAGGAAAATTGAAGCTGATGCAGGATAGATAACTAGGATTCATCATTCAGGCAATGACATGTCCCCTTTCCCTATATGCACATTTTCTTTCTTTTATATCTATAAATGT
Organism: Cryptomeria japonica; assembly: GCF_030272615.1. Classification (NCBI taxonomy): domain Eukaryota; kingdom Viridiplantae; phylum Streptophyta; class Pinopsida; order Cupressales; family Cupressaceae; genus Cryptomeria; species Cryptomeria japonica. Next base: position 603,203,813 of record NC_081406.1, on the reverse strand, counting down.
ATCATTTTTTCCATTATATGCATTCAGATAGTTAGTTCCACGGCTTGTGTGGAACACCATACATTTATACTATCAATAAAACTATATTTTGAAAAGATTGTGTATTCTCTTATGTCATATGCATCTGCATAATACAATGTAGTAGTATAGTTTTTTTATATTTCTTTATGCACATGAATGTGACATAGCAGAGTAAAAATGTACCTTATTCTTATTTGCAAAACATCAAATAGCAATTAGATAACAGATAGAAATTATAATAATTAACAGCCATAGAAATAAGGCTGTCGGACATGACCAGAGTAAAGCCGGCATCGTACAGTTTCACCGTTGGGTATCAAATGATAAAACACGTAAAATCCAGCACAGTCAATTTTGAGATATGACAGTTTGCCAGACTTAAAAGCTCACACTAAAACCTGTGGGCTAATTATAATCTCAAGAACATTATACGCTATGTTCAACGCATGTTAAAATCATGATGTCATGCCTAACGCATGCAATTTTGAATGCAGAATAGTGGCTGCCAAATTTGTTTATTCCTATTGGTAGTGCGAAATGAACATTATTTATTAGGCTATTGAAACCCCACTTGTATTGCCCGTGTCGTTCATGCCATTTCAACGTCAACGATTTTACGTTTTACGCCCTTAAACCACGCAAAAATCCCCGTGCATGTGTGAACGAGACTTTTGAATCTTAGATTTTTCCGTGGAAGAAAACGAGCAATCCCCGTTCAGGTGTGAACGAAACTTTTGAATCTTAGATTTTTCCGTGGAAGAAAACGAGCAATCCCCGTTCAGGTGGGAACGAAACTTTTGAATCTTAGATTTTTCCGTGGAAGAAAACGAACAATCCCCGTGCAGGTGTGAACGATACTCCCTTAAACCCCGCAAAAATCCTCGTGCATGTGTGAACGAGACTTTTGAATCTTGGATTTTTCCGCGGATGAAAACGAGCATGTGCGATGTGGGACCTTGTATGTTAGGAAGCAGCTGCCCTCAAGATGGGAATTCAACGCAATCGTGTTGTTATATACGATATCAAGTGTGGGCCGCTCTGTCAGCCATGTCTCCTGCAATGGGATCCTACGAGTGCGAAGCAAAGCTTGATGATATTCCTATTCTGGATCTCTCTCACTCCGGGGAGGACAAATGTTTAGAAGCGTTGAGAGAAGCTTGCGAAGAATTGGGTTGCTTTAGAATTGTAAACCATGGAATCTCAGCAGATCTTCTCCTCAAAGCAGAGCAAGCATGCCGTGAAGTTTTCAAGCTTCCCACAGAGACGAAAAAGAAAAATGTCTCTCCAAATCCTTATGCTGGTTATTATGGTGGAATGCCCTTTTATGAAAGCCTTGGCATTGCCCTCTCAAGCACTCGTGATCCACAGGCTATCCAAGACTTCACCCATCTCATGTGGCCACAAGGAAATCAAAACTTCTCGTAGGAAATCTGCCTCTTTATTCTTTTCTTCAGGATGTTTTTTCTTTTCTTTTATTTTTTAGGGTTTCCTCTGAATTGTTCATGCTTTTGGGACAGCGAGACTATGGAAGAATACACATGTGAGATGATGGAACTGTTGAATAAAGTGCACCAAGCAATTCTTGAGAGCTTTGGAGTGAGCAAGTACTATGCTACTCACTTCGACCATAGGAAGGGGATCTTCCGTATGAATTTGTATGACTTGACTTCTGAGTTGTGTACTGAATCGACTCGTCAGCCAGCTCATACAGATGCGAATAGCATTAGCATACTGTATGAAGATGCCTGTGGTGGGTTTCAGGTTTGGAGTAGGGAAGGCAATTGGATTGACGTGAAACCCATCCCAAATTCGTTTGTGGTCCTGGCAGGCGATAGCTTTCAGGTGACAGTCATAACTCTCTCAAACATTGATGTTATTTTTTTCACTGATCTTTTCTATTGTTTAGAAACCTTTGTTTTAAATAATGTATATTTATATAGGGTGTATTCTTATAATCTTATGGAAGGATGCTATTATTTTCTTTACGTAGTTAACTAATTTTTTTTATTGTTTTTTGAGAAATTAGGCATGGAGTAATGGAAAGATTCGTAGTGTGAAACATCAAGTTATGGTAAAAAGACAACAATCTCGTTTATGTTTGGCCACTTACAATCTTTTTCCAGATGAAATGGAGATAAAAGCACCAATGGAATTTGTTGATGATAAACACCGGCCACACTACAAGGCATTTAAGTTTGTGGATATGCTTAAGTATAGATTAGGAGAGGGGAGAGAAATACAAGAACCTCTACAACAATTTGCTGGTGTTTATGTGTAGTAGAAGAGGTTCTTCTCTATTTTTAGCTATTCTCAAACTTCTAAACTTTTGTCTTATTTATAATAAAAGTGACAATTATATTTCAAATGTGGTGTATAAATATTCTCTCGTCAAAAGGTTGTGAGGTAGTTGAAAGTCTTAATGATCTTGTGAGGTAGTTGAAAGTCTTAATGATCTTATTGTTTAGTGAGTTTGGATTATCTAAATGTATGTTTTTTGTTGATGTAGATTGACCTTTATCTAAATAATTGTTGACTATTTTTTTAGTATTATATGTCCTAAGTTGATTTTAAGCATAGGTTTTGTTTGTATATGTTTTTTTTTTTCTTAGATTCATCTATATGACGATGCAAAATGTATCTTTACTTTTATAATAATAATAAAATATTATATATATTTTAAAGTAGCTACATAATCATATATGATATAAGATTGTGTGAATTAATTTTAAGTGTACTCTATCTCAAATAGATTAGGCAAAATGTAAAAAGTACAATTTACATCTTACATATTTCATGTCACTATGGTATCTTAATTTTTTATAATGAATTATGTTAGCTATTTTTCATAAACATCTATGAGCGTGAACAAATTAAAAATGTAATAGATACATCAATAGCATTGAATTTTTTACAATAAATTGACTTGTTGGACTTTTATATTTGTGAACATGCACATCTTAAATGTGAATTTTATCTTATAGTTAACAATATTTATTATATATAATAATTTAGTTATTAAAAATATCATCTTGATTTATAGTTAACAATATCTATTATATATAATAGTTTAGTTATTAAAAATATCATCTTGAGTATATATATATAGTGCACACACACATTGATTTTTTCTTTTTATAAGAACAATATTTAATATAATTTTTTTTATTAAGTATATTGAAGTCACATTACATATCCAATGATAAAAAATTCAATCAAGAAAATAGCAGACTGCAAGAGTATATCAGTATCCAACTCTCTAAGAAATATTATCACTATCCTATACAACAATAGTCATTACAAAAATACATCAAAATTTCAAAACACTAGACCATAATCAAACTATATGTCCTATATATGATTTCTTAGATCTGTCAATCATCCTATCTATCCTCAAACCAAGTAGTACATCCAAGTGGGCCCTCCATCCATTTTTGGGCTATACCCCAATGGTTGGGGATTATCACATTATTTGTCATAGGAGTCGTTGTTTCTACAATTGCAGCTGGAACCATTGGAATCATTGGCTCTGCCCTTCCCTCTCTCTTCATCTTCTCTTTTTGTTCTATGATGAAATTATTGAGGCCAATTTTATAGGGAGTTTTTTCCGCCATTTGCCTCAGGGACCATTTGGACCCATGTGAAATTTCCTAGGTGAAAACCCTGGTGGCCCCATCCTGTAACAACTTCTCAAACTTGTCCTTTTCCAATCTCATAGTAACTGTTACTTGCAAAAAATATTGTAGGTTATGGATCTTTTGAGAGACTTAGTAAGCACTCTAGCTTTGCCACTGAAAATATTATCATTCCTATATTTCTAGATTAACCATATAATCTCAATGGAAAGGATAGACCAAAAGACATTAATATTTTTTCCAGAGAGTAGAGACAACCCACTACAATCTCCCAACTACAAACATTACAATCAATAGCTATGCCAAAAAATTTCTATACTTCTTTAGCAAACAAACAAAAATAAAAAAGAATATGCTTCACAGTTTCTGTTGCATGAAGAGAAAAAATTAGGATCTCCATCAAGTTTAAGGATGGGTAACTTATGCAGCAGTAGGTGCGACAAAAAATATTTCTTAGGTAGAACCATAGGTTAACAAGGGTTTTCTACCAATAGGATGAGTGAAGGTACATATTCTAACAGTCATTAGGGCAAGACAAGATGTCCTCATTATCAGCATGCTGGCTATAGATATTATTAGCTTTAACACAAGGAAGGAGGGTGTCATTAGGCCATTTGTAAAGGGTGAAATTATCTTCAACATTATCACAAGTTTTATGATGGGAGGGGGTGGCACACGCCTGCCTAAGCATAGTGTAAGTCCTCCATTGTGATTGGTGAACATCAAATCTTGAGAAAGTTTCATTCTAGGACACTAAGTGACCCTCTTTTATAATGTCAATGAACCTCACAATCCCCTTGGTGACTCAGCTCTTGGCCGAACATCCTTGTAGTAATGCTAGTGGCTTACCATTATGAAATAAGTTCCACCATATAGAGGTTTATCTCCAGATATCTCATTCCCTTCATTCACAATACTGTTATGAGAAATTAAATGTCTAACACTATCCCATGCTTTCTAGACTGACTTGAAGACAACTGATCTAGCTAGTTTAATAGGGGATTGTCTAGCAACCAAGTGACTCAATGGAAGATCCTTCCAAGTTGGACTTTGTTTTAGAACAAACTTAGAAATGTTATGTCTAACTAAGATCTTCCATGGTTCATCTTCTTCTAGCGATTTAAAGATCCATTTAGCAGCAAGAGAGAGTTCCTGAATCCTTAGGTCGGTCAACCCAAGACCCCCTTTGTTTTTACTCTTAATGCACCATTCCCATTGAACTCCATGCTTCTTTTTGTTTACTTTCTCATATGACCACAGAAATCCCCTAATCTGCTACTGAATATGGTTGAACTAGTAGTTGTTAAATAGCTAGGCTAAATTATAGTAGATGTTATAAGAGGATATTTTTTTTTGACAAACCTATACCCTCCCTGTCAGTGATAAGTACTGTTTATTTCGTGTAGTTATTTTTTATATCAATCTTATTCTTAATCTAATTGCACATTTCTTTGAGGTTTGGGGAAATGGTCAATGGTATTCCCAAGTACCACACTTAATGCTCTACACCTCCCTACATCTAGGGATATTTATTGAACCATTGTGTGGGGTGATTGTTCCAACCTAACATTATTGATTTAGGTAAGGATATTTTTCTCCCCAAGGCCTCACAAAAAATATCCATTTTCATCATTTGAGAAGCTAAATTCTCCTCTTCCATTTTAAGTAATATAGCAATATCATCAACAAATTGAATATTTGATAAATCCTTTTGGTTAGGTAAGGTAATGCCTTTAACCCTAGGTGAGAGGAAGTTCTCCCTCATAAGATAGTACATTGCATTTGAAATAATGACAAAAATAGCAGGTGCTAGTTGACAAACCCACTAAATGGATCTGGTAAGCTCAAAGATTTTATACCTACTCCCATTAACCTCAACACAGGCTCTAGCATCCTTCTTCATGGTCTTAACCATTAGAAAAAAATGCATAGGGAATCCCAAAATTTCCACATCATAAATATGAATCTCTATGCAATCCTGTCCTAGGATTTATCAAAATCTATCAACAACATGGAAACATTTTTTGTTGAGACTCTTTAGCTAAGTTCATTTCCTCCCAACATGTGAGAAGGTTTTCCAGAATATGTCTTTCCTTCACAAATCCTATTTGGGTAGGGTTCACTATATTGGGAAGGACATCCTCCAATGTCCTAGTCAACAACTCAGCTAGAATCTTATAAGACACATTTAATAATGTGATTGGTCTCTAGTTTTTTATGAGATATTTGTCTCCATCTTTAGATACAAGCTTGATCAATCCATTGTTGATCTCATTCCCCAGCAATCCTTTGTCCACAACCTCTTTATATACCACTAGCAGGTCCTCCCCAATGCACTCTATATTTTTCTTGTAGAATTCAATAGGCAACCTGTTAGACCATGGAGCCTTATCATTATTTAATGCAAGTATAACATATTTTATCTCCTCCATAGTTTTTTCTTTACTCGACTTGTCAAAGTCCTCCTCCTTAATTTTATTTGGTATGATGTTTCTAATTTTATCTCTAGCTCTTTTCTTTCCTTGCTCATCATCTTTCGTGGTGAATAACTTACTATTAAACTACATAAAGGCTTTCAAAATATTAGACTAGTCAACTTGATGTTTCTATCCCCTTCTCAAATACTGCCAATCTTTTCTTTCATTTCATTACTTTTAAGTATATGAAAAATAGCTTAGATCCATTATCTCCATGTTTGAGCCAGTTCATTCTAGCCCTTTTCTTGAGCCCTTGAATTCTAATATTTTGTATTTTTCTAAGAAAATATATGGCCTGACTCAGGGCCTCTTTGACATCTACATTAGAGGGGTCTTTCTGAATGCACTCCTCAACTTTAACAAGCCTATTATGTAGGTCTCTATCTCTGCACACCTAATATCTTTAGCCTTCTTTCTCCTCACAATCTGGAAGAGGCTCCTCCAGCTCTTCACATTTTGATTGCACCTTTCTCCGACATTCTCAAATTCCATATTCCATCTATTGAGCTACCTAATGATTATAATTTCTTGGATAATATCTTCATCATATAGTAATCTTGTGTTCAAGGAAAATGTCTCCTTTTTATTTTGGTACACCTAAGAGGAGTTACAGAAGGAGATGACTGTATGGATGGGGTGATGATCAGAAAGGGTATTTGGGATAACCTTCACACTACATCCATTACTATCCTTTCTAAACTACAATACATCCTTATTGGCATAGAACCTATCTATTCTATTGTAAATCCTTCTAGCACCCTACTGAAAATTACACCATGTAAACAATATTCCATTATTCTGATTCTTTCTACTAGACATTGAGTCAAATGATCTTAGTTTACTAACCATTATGTTCCAAAAGAATCTATCCTCTCCTTTCCACTCAAACTTATTTCCTCCTTCCTTATCTAAGGAGCTCTCTATCATGTTGAAGTCCCCCCCTATGAACCAAGGAATGTCTTCCATCTGAGCTATCCATCTCCAAAGATCAATTCTTTCTTTATGGTCATTATATGCATAAATTGAATAGATTCCAACTTGTCATAATGCTTTAGTACCTATTGCAGGGAGAGTACCCCACCCTAGTTACACACTTACTCCATTTATAACTAATCATAATAGTTGCTTGTCCCTTCCCTTTATTATGCCTAGTAGTATAGTAGTCTACATCCCTCCAAATGCATTTCATGTTAATGTCTAGTGAAAGCTAAACCACCTTAATATTTTGTAAGAGGAGGATATCAACATTCTTAATAACTTATTTACTTTACATATTTTCTATCTAGGGACTCCAAGCCCCTAACATTCCATAAGATGCTAACATTCCATAAGATGCAAGTCAAATATAAGACAAATTAAGGGGCAATTCCATGGGAGCCTTGAATGTTTTATAAAACTTGGGAAATTGTCCTTTAGAAACCCTTATTTCTACCATGCTAGCAATAGAACCACTAGGTGTGTCTCTCTTCTTCTTAAACCCAAACATTTGTTCAGCCCCAAGGGTGGAGATAGTAACCTTTTTGGCCTTTTTTTTCTTCTTAATACCTTCTTTTCTTTGGTTTTCTTAGCCCCAAAATCCTTCATCAATTAAGACCTCATTGTTACTACCTTTGAAAGGTATAATATCTCAACTAATCTCTTTATAATCCTATAGACTGTAATATACAAAATAATCCTTCTTGTGATCTCTAGTGCACCCGTCATAATCTCTGCCTATAGGGACAGGCTCACAGCCCTGACTATCAAGGCCAATTTTCAAAGTAGCCTCTTGATTGAGAGTACCAGAGGGAGGAGATTGGGATATTTTGCCACATTAGCATCTCGCTGAGACACCGTGCATTTAGCGTTCTTGCTAACATCACTTTGAATCTCCCTAATCTCTTGGTGAAGAGCATCGAGATTTTGATACAAAATAAAAGACTAGATAATGGGGATCCCCTCTCTACCATTCACAACCAGACTGTAATCTAGGTAGAGGCCTCACTATCCATGATCCCGATGTCATCCCTGGTAGGGGAGATCATGAGGGCCTAATTTTCTTTAGTCCTAGAGGAGTTAATCATTTCTTTACTATTGCTAGTCCTAGAGTTTATTGGTGCTTCAATTCTTTTCCTAGTATTAGAGATAATTTTAACTTTTTCAAGTATAATTTGTTGAGAATTCTAAGTCTTGTTCTTAGAGAGGGTGGTTTGAGGCTCAGTATCCTTATCTAGGTCAATCATGGAAGGATGGGTGGGGGTAGAGCTAGCTTTTTGGAAAACAACTTTTTTTATCGTATTACTTAGGTTTTCTAGTTCATTAATAAGAGAATCATTGCAGGTAATCTCAAAAGGCTTCGGATCAGACATGGTGGGCATATCCATGGATACTGTGAGGGCTAAATTAGAGTTGGGTTTGGGGAGGGGAGTGAATATGGGATTTTAGGTGGTCCCATAGAATCAGTAATGACATCACCCTTCTCGTTAGGGTTAAGTTAAGCAGTAGTATTACGCTTCAAGGAGGATTTGCTAGCTTGTTTATTCTTTTTCAATAGAGGGAATTTATTTCTAGTATTTCCCTTCCTACATAAAAAGAATGCATTTATACCTCCCAAAAACTTATTATTGAAAACTTATTCATTTGCATCAGTAGGTCTTTATTTCATTCTTTTTCATTAAGTTTGGAGGGAGATCTACTAATTTTTGTAAAACACTGTGAAAACCCTACTAGGGTAAACAACGAGGTTGTAAAAAGTATTACACCTGCATTCAACATTGATCAAGGGTCAAATCTTGGTGTAATGGAGGGTACATATATATATATATATATATATATATATATATATATATATATATATATATATATATATATATATATATATATATATATATATATATATATATATATATATATATATATATATATATATATATATATATATATTACTTTCGTTGTAGGGATCCATGAATGGTTGGAACGTGCAGACAAGTTGTGGAGTGACTGAAATCGTGTCTCAGTGACAGTATAACAACAAGAGAAGGGTGTAGATGATGAACTAAATGAAAAGGGTTCATTGAGTGAGTGAGGAAAGAAAGTAAAGAGTGTGTGTAGAGGCTATTGAAGTGTGTCAATAGGTTGCAAGCCAAGGAAACAACCCAAAAGTAAAAACACATTCACTATTCCAGAATAACAGTGAGTACATTAGTTTGTGAATGCAACAAGAACTCAAGTGTTTGCATGAATGAATGTTGTTTGGGTTTGTGGTTAGGGTTTTGAGGAGTGTAGGAAGTCCCTATTGAGTACCTAATAACCTTTGAAGGCATTGCGAAGTGAGATGGAAGACAAAGTCTATGACTGTCACTGCACTTAGTTGACTATCTTAATTTGACAGTGATAAAACATATCCATTTTTTGTGTAAGATTGAGTGTTGATGATATTTAGAGTCAGGAGTACTGAGGAAGGTCTGGGAGGTTCTTTGAATCTTTGTGTAGTGTTTGGAAGCCCTCGAGTGAGGAAATATTTATGTCAACATGACTGTCCTAAAGGAGCTTTGTTATTGTCTAGACTGGTATTGTTGCAACAGTATTCATTGTGAGTTCTCGGGAGGTTGGATGGGTAGAGAGAGTCAATTTTGATCATGTTGAGAAGATTTTTAGTGGTGACAAAAGAGTATGTGATTTTGTAGGAAATCATTGCATATTGTGTGTTAGCATTGGTGGAAGAGTGGAGGTCCTAATTCAAGGTAGTCTAGGCCGAATGAACATAAAATGATTTGAAGGTATTTGAATGCTTTATAGCATGGATGTGGGTTCAATATGGTTGAATGTGTATGGAGGAATGTGTGTGAGTGATTGGATAAGGGTTTGAGGGGATTAGATGTGTTTGGGCTATTGTAACGTTGTGAGTGGAGTAAGAGCCTAGTGAGGGATTTGTGAAGTTATGGAAGGATGAGACCTTTTGAATAGGTAAGTTGGGAGAAAGAAATCTCCCTAATGTGGTTTTGGTGTGGATGCTTTGCATCAAAGTGGTATCAGAGGTCGAAAGTAGATCAAGTGGATATTGAGAGGTTGGGGGAGTTTAAACCATCATGGTGGATATTGAAGAAATAAGAACAAGGCATTCCAAGTTGAAGGAGGTGACTCAAAGGAAATCTATATTGAGGACCATATGTAAATGTCAAGGTAAGGTATGTCAAGTGATTGTTGACAATGGTACATTGGATAATATAGTTTCATTGGAAATGGTAGAAATAATAAATTTGCTAAGGATACCTCATGAAATACCTTATACACAATATTGGGTAAATACTGATTAGTATGTTGATGTTAGAGAACAACCATTTGTGGATTTCAATATTGGTTCATATCATGATACTGTACTTTGTGATTTTATACCTTTGGAGGATTGTCATTTGATCTTGGCTAAAGTTTGGCACTTTGATAGACATGCATTACATGATGGTAGGAAGAATCCTTATATTATTGACACGGATGGAGAAGAGTTTGTGTTGAATCTATTGCAGGATGTTGAGGAATCAATGAAGGTGGCAAGGATAGGTTTGATTGGAAGAAGAGAGTTCCTAAGGCATGAGGAACATGAGGATTGATAAGAAATAGAGATGGAAATTACTCTAAAGCTTGAAGATGACAAGGTAGCATGTGTGCAGTAGGTTGATAGTATGAGGGTAAGACCTGAGATGGAAAAGAACAAGGAATAAATCCATGACAAGGAGCAAGGTGAGTTAGTTAAGCATGATGTAGGTGTGCAAGTCAAGAGTCCATTGATAGGACATGAAGCATGTGAGTCAGGTGATGTAAATGTTTGTGCATCAAATGAGTCAAAGATGTTGACAAGAGGAGAAGATAAAGTGAATAAGAGTGATAGCGTGTTACCAATGACAAGGCAAGGATGACCTAGTGGGGTCATAGTGGGAGATATAGTTTGTTTGCTAACTGAGCAAGAGAAGAAAGAGTTGTATGACACAAAGAAGGAAGGATTTTCTGTCATGAGTATTGATATGTCAGAGATTTCAGTGGAAGAGGTAAAGTCTACTGTGAGTTTTGGAGATGATGAAGTGACAAGGACAACACTTAGTCCTTTGGAAGTTGATGAACAATTAAAGTTTGCAGATGTAGTGTCTTTTCAATCTAAGAATAAGGTAATGACATTGGTAAAGTTCCTCATACAAGGCAAGCAAATGGAGAATATGGTGAGCCAAGGCAAGTGGAAAGAATTTGACAAAGATCTTGAAGAGGTTGATGAGATAAAGAGAGTTGTGGTCACCCCAAGAGGTGAAGCGGAAGAAGTAAATATGGTAAGTGTAGAAGAGGTCTCCAAGGTGAGTAAGACTAGTGAGGATGATTAGAAGTTGCTGGTGATTGAACATGAGAAGGCTAGCGACTTTGTGTGGTCTCCAAGTGACATGTGGAGAAGATATGATGATTTCAAGGTAGTGAGTTGTCTTTGGATGGTGAGTTTGACTGTGAGGAAGATGTATGCTATTTCAATAGGGATTCCAAGCATGAGGAAGTTGATAGTGCATGTGAAGATTAAAGGTAACGGACATAAGGTAATGAGAACTTGTTATTTCTTCTTGATTTTGTTGATTTTGCTCATGAATGCTAAGCCAAAAGTGAAAATAAAAGAGTAAATTCAAGGTACAATTTTTTTTTCCATAAATGAAGTTGAGGTATAGGTTGGTAGCAGGTGGAAGAAGGTAGATCAGAATGTAGAGAGGCAGATCCAAGTTGATGGAGCAAGAATAAAGGATTCTAGTGACAAAGAAAACATTAAATTTTAGGGAGAGGACAAGTATAGACCCAAGGTGAAGATTAAAATAGTACAAGTACTCATAGGTGTATTTAATCTAATTTGTTTTGCAAGTATAGTAGTTCTAAGAGACATGGAAAACTTTCAAGGATGGGAGTATGGTGCAGGAGCACCTAATGTTAGAGTAAAGTAATTAATTAACTTTACTCTCCTCTTAAGATTTCACTTTATGCATATTAGTCATTTAATATTTAATATTTAATTATTAAATGCTCTCACCTTAGGGTTAGGTTTTCCTTTCGGTGTTGATCTCTTTTATAAGGATTGATCTCTTGTATTATTGTTATTCTCTTGATTCATTTTTTCTCTGATAATAAATCTTTTCACTTTGTCAGAACCAAAGCCCTTGTATTCATTCTCTCTCTTTCTCTGTGACAGGTTTCTTGCATGTAGGTTTCTTTGGGTTTTGTGGATTTGTATTTCTAAAATCCTACATGGTATCAGAGCCATATCTGCTGCAGCTTGTTCAGACTTTTGAAAGATTTTGAGATCTAGGTTTTGGTTGTATCAGATCTGTGTTTGTCTTCTGTTTTTTATTTTGGAATAGAGGGGTATTTTTTTTTCGATGCACTTTGAGCCCAAACGGACCTCACCCTTGTGCTCGTAGTGCCCAAAAACCCCTATTTTCATATAAAATTCATCTGATTTGGACACAGTTGCTCCAGAAGGCAAAAAATTTTTTGCCCCAAGGCCGTATGGCCCCAGGGCACGAAGTTCGAGGTGCATTAAAAAAAATCAAAAAAATCACAAAAAATAGCGCAGTTTTTTAAATAAACAAAGGGCACCACCGTTTCAGAAAGGGCGCCGCCAGTTTTAGGCCCGCGCAGCCCAGCGGCCACCGCCGGCCGCGGCCAAGCAGCCACCGCCATGCCGCCGGCGAAGCCCGCCACCCTCGAGTCGCCCGTGCGCCTCCCTCTCTCCGCCGGAACCAGCGGCGCCGCCCCCGCACCGCCCCCGCGCCGCCAGCCCCTTGTGCTAGCTCCTGGTCACCCAGAGGACCAGGGGCCTCCTTTTTTAAGCCCTTGAGGGCTATAAGGGCCCAACTGGGCCTTTTTGGAGCTGTTTTACAAAATCGGGCATAAATCGAGCGTCCGATCTCCGTTTTTTGAAAACAAATAGGCGTTGAAAAGCTGAATCCGAGCCCGTTCTAATGGTGCAGGTATTTTTTCATATTTATCTAGTTTGATTGCATTTTTTCGCAGTCAAAGTCCGATGAGCCTTTTTGCACTCCGAGGGCCATAACTTGCTCGTTTTTGCTCTGTTTTTCGAAAGTGAATAGGCGTCGGAAAGGTGGTTCTGTTCTCTTTCCAGATCTACAGTCTATTTCCTTAGTAAATTATTCAGGTGCTCAAAATTTTGTCTCAACCAGTTACTGCTTTCTATCATTTTTTGGCTTTCAGTTTGTACTGGTGATTAGTTTTTTGCATTGTGGGGGGGTGTTTTTTTCTTGCTTTCTATTATTTACATCAGAAAACTAGAATATACAAACACCAAAACAAAACAACCGATCCCCTTCTGCATCTTCTGTCTAGTTTTGAAAGACCACTTAATAATAATTAAAAAAATTCAGAGCAGTTGAGGCACAGTTCACAGGATGGCTAACAGACCTATTGAATCTCTCACCCCACATAATTACCACACTTGGAAGGGTCGCATGATGACTCTTCTCCAGTCTCAAGGGTTATGGTCCTGTTTGGATGAGGTTCAGCCTCAGTTGACACGTCCTTTTGAGGTTATGCAGCATAGGAACAATATGGATCAGGCTATGGGATTGATGGCTTTACACATTTCCGATAGTCTCCAGTTTCATCTTGAGGGTTGTCTCACTCCTCGAGCCATTTGGACCAAGTTTGATGGACTTTTTGGTACTGTCAATGAGTTCAGAGCTTTGCAGCTTGAGGCAGAGTTAACTTCCTTGGCACCTGATTCGTTTCCCTCTATTGAGGACTTTCTGATGAAGTTCAAACAACAAAGATCTATCTTGCAGGGTTGTGGTAAGACTAAGACTGATACAGAGTGCATTTTCCTGATCCTCTCCAAGCTTCGGGGTCCATTTCAGATCTTCTCTTCGACCTTCTATTCCACCATGGATGCCTTGGGTGCTCGACATGTCATGCCTTCTTTTGAGGTCTTTTGTGATCGTCTAACTCATGAGCAAGCTAAGCTTAAGCAGTTGGATTCACTTTCAGGTTCACAGAACCAAGCATTGGTAGCCCAGTCCTCCAAAGGAAAACAGAAGCAGAAACCAAAGCCTAAGAAAGATTCAGAGGCTAGTGAGAATCCCTCCAAGCCACCACCTAATTTTGATTCAAAACCCTAGTCCAATTCTAAATAGGGCAAATCTTCAAACTCCGGTGAGTCTTCCTCCAAGACTAAGAAGAAATCTAGTGATCCTTGCAGTTTTTGTGGCAAGGAAGGACATCCCATTTCCAAGTGTTGGAAACGTTTAGAGGCTTTGGAGGAAGCCATGCAGCAACATAATATCAGTGCACCTCAGCCTCCTTCACAGCCCACAGGGAAAGGTCATGCTCTTTCTGCACAAGCATTGTCCTCAGCATCCACTTGGATTCTAGATTCTGGTGCCTCTCACCATATGACACACACAGAGGATTTGGTCACCGCTCTTGCCCCTACCAGCACTAAACATATTGCAGTTGGTGACTCAGCACAAGTTTTCGTTCAAGGTTTTGGTACTGTTTCATTGGATGGTGGTTGTCTTCAGGATGTGCTTTTGGTTCCTGACATTTCGACAAACCTTCTATCCGTTTATCAGATTTGCCACTCTGGCTCTGGTAAGACAGTTGAGTTCTCACCTCATGATGTGGTTATTCAAGATCTTCATGATCCTGACTTGGTTGTGGCTACTGGGAGTGTGGATTCTGCATCTCACTTATATAGTTTTGATGGCTTTGAGAGTTCAGACACTGTTGGTTCCTCTCTTATAGCACATGCAGATTCAGTGAGTAGGCTTTGGCATGAGCATTTTGGCCATGTCAATTACAAATACCTACAGCAGATGAATACACAGGCACTTGTAATTGGGCTTCCACAGATTTCTTGTATGGATGGTGTATGTCGTGGTTGTGTCCTTGGCAAACATCATCGAGATCCTTTTCCTAAGGGTTGAGCCTCTCGTGCTAGGGTAGCCCTAGAGTTGGTACACAATGATCTTATGTCCTTTTTGACTCCTTCCTTTTCAGGGGCCCGCTATATGCTCACTTTTATTGATGACTTCTCCAGACGTACGTGGGTGTACTTTCTTAAGTACAAGTCTGATGTCTTTGACTCATTTAGGATTTTTAAGACATTTGTGGAGAAGCAATCTGGACTTTCTATCAGGAGGATACGCACAGATAATGGGGGGGAGTATGTTAATCAGGCTTTCAGAGATTTTTGCACTGAGCATGGTTTATAGCATCAATTTACCGTTCCTTACACCCCTCAGCAGAATGGTGTTGTTGAGAGAAAGAACAGAACCTTACGGGAGATGGCAAATTGTATGATACAGTCTCGAGCTATGAGTTCTTCATTTTGGGCTGAGGCAGTCATTTGTGCCAATTATATTCAGAATCGGATGCCTCATAAGGCATTGCGACATATGAATCCTGAGGAGGCTTGGACCCATGTCAAGCCTGATGTTTCTACATTCTGAGTTTTTGGTAGTGAGGCTTGGGCATTTATTCCTGATGCTCAGCGGAAAGCCATGGAGAGGAAGAGCCGACCACTCATATTTGTTGGCTACTATGAGGATGTTAAGGCATACAGGTTGTTTGATCCTGATTCCAGAGAGGTCCTGTTTCGGCGGGATGTCTAGTTTGATGAGCTCTATCCTCAGATGGATTCTCCATCACCAGCTTCTCCCTCATTGCCTACTCCTTCCTCTTCATCTCTTGAGGATTACTTATCTCTTGAGGATGATGTAGATGATGATCCACCATCTCCACCACCACCAGTTGCTCCGTCTTTGCCGAGGCGGGCCCATGATACAGTTGATGCAGCTGGTTCTTTGGCAGGTGATCCTTCAGATACTTGTCGCACTCGTGCTCAGACATCTGATTCTAGTCTTTTGAGTCATGCCATTTTAGCTGATCCTCAAAAGTTTTCAGAGGCGATAGGACACCTTGAGTGGGATAGGGCCATGGATGAGGAGTATTCTTCTTTGATGAAGAATCATACTTGGGATCTTTGTCCTCTTCCTAAGGGAAGAAAGTTGGTTCGGTGCAAGTGGGTGTATCGTACCAAGTATGTTGCAGATGGTTCTATTGATAAGTATAAGGCACGTCTTGTTGCGAAGGGTTTCTCTCAGGTAGAGGGTATTGACTACTCTGAGACCTTTGCTCCTGTCGCCAAGATGAATTCTATACGCCTAGTACTTTCACTTGCAGCTTCAAAGGGATGGACAGTGTTTCAGATGGATGTGAAGAGTGCCTTCTTGCATGGAGACCTACATGAGGAGATCTATATGGAGCAGCCTCAGGGATTTGTGCAGGACACTTCTTTGGTTTGCAGACTTCGACGTTCATTGTATGGTCTCAAACAAGCCCCTAGGGCTTGGTATGAGAAGATGGACTCTTTCTTGCTTTCCTCTCACTTCACACGTTGTCATTCCGATCACACAGTGTATATTCAACGTTAGGAGGGTGATCTTTTGATTCTTGTGCTATATGTAGATGATATCATCCTTACAGGTAGCTCATCCTCCATGATTCAGAGTGTTCAGAGAGCTTTGATGGAGTAGTTTGAGATGACAGATCTTGGTCTCTTGCACTTATTTCTGGGTTTATAGGTTATTCAGTCTTCGGATGGGATTTCCATATTTCAGGAGAAGTATGCTCTTGATATGCTTCACCGATTTGGCATGCTTGATTGCAAGTCTGCCCCCACTCCATTTCAGTCAGGTGTTGTTTTGTCTTCCAGTTGCTCTACTCCTTCAGTAGAGCCCACTTTATACAGGCAGTTGGTTGGCAGTTTGATGTACCTGACACATTCTCGTCCTGATCTTTCCTTTGCGGTTGGCCTTGTCTCTCAGTTCTCCCATGATCCTCATGAGAGCCATTAGCAAGCAGCTAAACGTATTTTGAGGTACATTCGGGGCACCACACATTATGGCATTCACTACACTTCAGGATCCCCTCACATCATTGGCTTCACTGACTCCGATTGGGCAGGTGATGTCAATGATCGGAAGTCTACTTCTGGCTTCATTTTTTGCCTTGGTTCTGGTCCTATTACATGGTCTTGCAAGAAGCAGTCTGCTATTGCATTATCATCTACAGAGGCTGAGTACCGTGCAGTAGTGTTAGCCAGTCAGGAGGTTTTATGGCTTCGGCAGTTGATGACAGAGTTTGGGTTTCCTCCAGATTGTCCCACTATTCTTTGGTGTGACAATCAGAGTACCATTCACATTTCTCGCAACCTAGTGGAGCATCAGTGGACAAAGCACATTGAAATCCACATGCACTTCATCAGGCAGTTGATTTAGGATGGTTCTCTCATCTTGGAGTACATTCCTACAGAGGAGCAGGTTGCAGACATCTTCACTAAACCTTTGGCATCTCTGCGCTATCTTCAGTTACGCTTCATGCTTGGGGTGAAGGAAGTTGTCCTTGGGGGGTCTTAGTGAGGCCTTCCTTCCTTCATGTTTTCTTTTCAGCATGATTCTTTATCTCTTTTTGGAGAGGAGTTTTTCCCCACTGGGTTTTCTCCTTTACTCCGCTTTATAGAGATTTTCTTGTATTCGGGTACCTGATCAGGCCTTGTTGTCGGGACCCTTTATTGCATTGTAGTTCCTTTGCTTTCTTCTGCATTGTTTGTAGCTGCATTGTAGCTCATCTTAAGGGGGGGTGTTAGAGTAAAGTAATTAATTAACTTTACTCTCCTCTTAAGATTTCACTTTATGCATATTAGTCATTTAATAATTAATATTTAATTATTAAATGCTCTCACCTTAGGGTTAGGTTTTCCTTTCGATGTTGATCTCCTTTATAAGGATTGATCTCTTGTATTATTGTCATTCTCTTGATTCATTTTTTCTCTGATAATAAATCTTTTCACTTTTTCAGAACCAAAACCCTTGTATTCGTTCTCTCTCTTTCTCTGTGACAGGTTTCTTGCATGCAGGTTTCTTTGGGTTCTGTGGATTTGTATTTCTAAAATCCTACACCTAATAGGTCCTCATGGCACAATGAGGTCAAGTTGGAACAAGGACAATTTTTTTTGTGTTTATTATATGTAATAAGGTAAATAATGACCATTTATGATGTAATAAGTGTCTATGAGTCCCTTTGTTAAGGTTTTGAGTCCTAAAGTTGTAATGTTGACAAAATTGTCATAAGTTGTCAATATGGTACAAATATGTGAAAATGAGTCATGTAAGGGAATTTATGATGTAAAAGGGTTTATTTGATATATTTGGACTTATTTGAATCATTATTGGGTCATAGAAGTCATAGATAGGGTCTATGCTCAATTTGGAGCAAAAATTGTCAAAGTTGACAACAATGGTTAAGCAACTTTTGAGTTTTTAAGGGGTAATTTAGACATGGATTGTACCAAATAGGTCATGAGGGTGGTTTTAACTATATGAAAGCTTGAAAGGAATTATAAAATTGTTATACATGTTTGGTGGTGGTTGTTTTTCAATGTATTGAAGGAGAATATCAATAAATTTGTGATTTCTTGCACTTTCTTATGTTTTTCAGACGTAACAGTTTGATATCAATATTTTTTATTATTGAAAACTTATTCATTTTCATCAAGAAGAAATTGGGAATGATAGAGGGGTGAACCCCCAATAGTTTGGTCTTTATTTGATTCTTTTTCATTAAGTTTGGAGGGAGATCTACTATTTTTTGTAAAACAATGTCAAAACCCTACTAGGGTAAATAGTGAGGTTCTAAAATGTATTACAAATATATTCCATGTTTATCAAGGGCTAAATATTGGTGGAATTGAGGGTACATGTATATATATATGTTTTTAACTTTCCTTTCAGGGATCCATGAATGGTTGGCATGTGCAAACAGGTTGTAGACTGATTGAAATCATGTCTCAGTTAGAGTATAACAACAAGAGAAGGGTGTAGATGATGAACTAAATGCAAAGGGGTCATTGGGTGAGTGAGGGAAGGAAGTAAGGATTGTGTGTAGAGGCTACTGAAGCATTTCAATAGGTTGCAAGCCAAGGATATAACCCAAAAGTAAAAACACATTGAGTGTTTCAGAATAACAGTGAGTACATTAGTTTGTCAATGCAACAAGAACTCAAGTGTTTGCATGAATGAATGTTGTTTGGGTTTTTTGTCAAGGTTTGGAGGAGTGTAGGAAGGCCCTATTGAGTACCTAATAACCTTTGAAGGAATTGACAAGTGAGATGGAAGACAAAGTCTATGACTGTCCATGCACTTAGTTGTCTGTCTTAATTTGATAGTGATAAAAAATGTCCATTTTTTGTGTAAGATTGAGTTAGAGTTGATGAGAGTTAGAGTGGGGAGTACTAAGGAAGGTCTAGGAGGTTCTTTGAATCCCTATGTAGTGTTTGGAAACCCTTGAGTGAGGAATGATTTATGTCAACATGACGGTCCTAAATGAGCATTGTGGTTGTCTAGACTGATATTGTTTTTGATAAAGATAAACGGATTTTACATGGACTCGAAACAAAGAGTTTCATGGAAACTAGCCATCAGCCAACCAAACAGAAACCAACAACAAAACAGGGGAGCACCTGAGACCGAGCTCAAAAGCAAAAAGAAACAACATGCAACAAAACAAAGCACATACAAGCACTCAATTAAGCGAGTGCACTGGCTCCTTGTTCTTCTAGATGGTAACCTTGTTGATTTCCTCAAAGTCCTCCATAATGAACCTGGAGGTACCCTTATTGCTACTACTTCTTTTGGTCCTAGAACTAGGGCCCATAGTTTTATTGCCATCCACAATAGAGTCTTCGCCACCTAGTTCTTTATTTCTGTTACTGTCACCAGGATAATCATTATCAATAGGATTGGATCTATACTCCACCACCATGGCATTGATCTTTTCCAGCCCCTCCATACTATTTCTCATGGCCTCCTTGCTTATGTCTACTAGATTCTTAAGGTTATTCTTGATCTCCTCCATAGACTACTCAACCTTCTCAATTCTTTGCTCATGATTACATTTCATAGCTACCACATCATGGGAAATCTTCTGGGTCATGATCATGGGCTTCTCCATTTTGTTAGCCTCAGGCGAATCGGTGAAGATATCAATTATCTCCTTAATCCCCTCTTTGATGGTGTCAATCTGCTTCCCCACCCACTTCTAGCAGTTCTCCTAGCTTCTCGTCGCTTTCATTACTAGATTCATTAGAGTACTTTCCTTCTATAAGCCACTATATACATCTTTAGGCAGAGTCCCCTGCTTCTCCTTCAGGACATGAAGAGGAATGCCCAATTTGATTTCCTATTCCAAGGTCTTGGGACCATATTCTTTAGCAACCAACTTCTTCTTTTTGGAATAAGGCTTAGTTTGAGAAACCATCTTGCTGGTCAATTTATATTTACTTGTAGCCCATGCGAGGGGGTTCTTTCTGCCATGGGTTCCAGGAGTGACCAACATCTCACCCTCTTCAACCGGCTTGTAATCAGAGTCAACAAGAGGTTTGGTGCTCCCACTATCCTCCATCTCCATATCTGTATCATAGACATCTTGAACATCAGTATTATGGATTTGGCCTTTCTCAGAGAGAGAAGGCACAACATCATGGGCTTTGGTGTACTCCATAATGAGCACAATAATCCCTTCATGGAGGACCAGATTATTCGGATTCTCAGCATGTTTTTCTAGACTATTCTCCAAAGAAGAAACCAGATAGAATGGAATCGAAATAAATTTACCATTCCTAAAGTGATTTAAGATGGTAAAATGATAAGAAAAGATACTGTCATATCTTCCATCAAGTGTTATGTACCTCATAATGAATTCAACCATATCCGCCTAGGGAGCCATTAGGTCCTTTCTGTTGTAGCCACTATCTGCCATTTTATTAACTCTTAAAAACTCCTTATCTTTATCAAAAAAATTCACCATGTCTTCCTCCCCTATTTTTCTATCTCTATAGAACCTTCTTCCATTCATAGCCAATTCTGTAACCGTAGCCACCAGGGTTTCATCCACCTAAAATTCAGCACCATAAGCCCTCAAAACCCCTTTCTTCCACCTGTTGACAATGAGAAGAGGAGAAGGGCCATGGAGTCTTTCCAAGAAGGGAACCATTCCCCCATCTTCAATTTCCTGCCAGAGCTCCTTATTTTTCTTTCATTTATCAAAAATGGGTTGTTCTTGCCTATTCTTGTCCCCACCCATAATGGTTTGGGTCATGAAATAGAAGCATGAAATGGGCCACACAAGACAAGTCTCCAAACATAAGTAGGACATGGGCCACACAAGAAGACAGAAAATCCAAGCATGAGGGAAGTTTCTAGATTTTCGAATAGGGAAATCAAAAGGAAACCATTTCCTCAATACCTTAATAAAATCATGATTGTTCTTCATTAATTACCACAAGTAGAAATGGTATCATCATATACTAGGTCACACAATTTTTTTGGGAAAGAGTCCCAATTTCTCCACCATTTTGTCACCACATAGCCCACTGCCATATTGGCCAATAAATCCGCCTCTTTATTGCCTTCCCAAAAAACATGAGAGATTTTGAATTCATCCAACTCTTTAATTATATCATAGAAATCTTTGATCAAGTTGGCAATAGTCCAACTAGGATCTGTACGCCCATTGAAACAGTTGATAATGTTAAGTGAGTCAGATTCTAGACAGATCTTTCTAGATCCTTCCCTTTTAGCAATGTGTATCCCTAAATGGGCAACATTGGCCTTCGCAAAATGGTTGGACTGGGTGCCCAAAGGGAGCATCATTGTAGAAACCAACAGACCCATATGATTCCTTGCCACTCCCCCACACCCAGCTAGCCTAGGATTCCCTTTAGCCGCCTTGTCCACGTTGATTTTGATTCATCCCATAGGGGGCGGATGCCATAGAACATTATGTTTGCACTGTTTAATTTTGTGCATAGGAATGGAGATATTCCAGCCAATTTGCCACCATTTGATAATATCCCACTTATCCTAGAGAGTAGGGAGGGGATGGTCATTCCTTCTACTAGGAGAGGAGTGAAGAAAATTCTCCTTGATAGCATTTCTAATTCTAATAGCCACTACAAGCGCAAGAGATTCCAAATCTCTAAAAACTCTATTATTTCTTTCTTTCCAAATAACCCATGCAATATGAGGAAGAGACATATTCCAAAGGACTCCCAAAGCTTGATTGATGAAGGGCTACTTCCATTCAAGCCACAACCTTTGAACATAATCAAGGAAGACCCAATTAGTTTTCCAGATATCAAGGAAGAAACTCTAGATATCCATGGCATAAGAGTAGTGAAGCAATAGATGTCCAACATTTTTCGTGGCTTCTTTGCATAGGAAGCATCTATTAGTAATAGGAAGACGTATTTTGCAAAAGTTGTCAATGGTAGAAATCTTACTTTGCATGAAAAGCCAAAAAAAGATGTTAATTTTCGGAGTTAGAAGCTTATTCCAAATACTAGCCTAGAAGGGGGAGGGAAAGGAAATTGTGGAGATGAACTTGTAGCCATCAGCAACCTTGAATTTCCCTCAAGAGGAGAAATTCCAAAACACTTCATCCTCCACATGAGAGCGAGGGATATGAATATAGTTCAACCAAGGTTGCAAAGGTATCAAAGCATCATCTATAGATTTGAGATCTAACCAGGATCCATCTCTAATATAATCAGCCACCTAGGAGCCAATTTTTTTGAGACATAATTCTTTGAAATGAGGAGCCCAAAAAGAATCCGAAAGGGGGCCATCACCAATCCACCAGTCCTCCCAAAATTTGATTTTAGTTCCTTTCCCCGACACCCATCTACAACCATGCACGATAATATTGGTGGAACCAAATAAATTGCTCCATAAATCAAAGATAGAGTCAGAAAGGTCATAAGATTCCAGTGTGTTTTGGATACCCTGGATGTGGTATTTATGTTTGAAAATGTCAATCCATTAATTATTCTCTTTAAGATATCTCCACAATTGCTTGGCCATCAAGGCATTATTGAAATCTATCTGATTTCTAATGTCCAACCCCTCAAGGACTTGGGAAGGCAAACTTGGTTTCAAGCCACAAGATGCAACCTATTCTTAATTTCAGTCCCTAACCATAATGTTTTTTTTTTATTCTTTCCAGTCTATCAACAATTTTGATGGGAATTTTGAATAAATTCATAGCATACACCGGGAGGCTCTGTAGCGTAGCTTTGAGAAGTTGGAGCTTACCATCCTAGCTTAACAATGCACGTTTCCACCCAACCAACTTATTCTGGAATCTATCAATAAGGTTTTCCCAGAAGGAATCTAGGGTCGGACCATGGTAGAGGGGAAGACCTAAATAAGAGTTGGGCAGAACCCCAACTTTACATCCCAGAATCATGGAAATCTTCATTTTCCTGTGATTCAGGGTGTTAAAGAAAAAAATGGAACTTCTAGCTAGGCTAATCTTTTGTCTAGTACCTTGCTCATAAGTATCTAGAGTCTTTTTTAAATTCTTAGATTCTTTAACCGAACTTTCCCCATCAACAAAGTATCATCCACAAATTGTTGGTGAGAACAAGTAGATGCTTGAGAAGAGGGATGTAATCCCAAAAGATTACCTTTTCTAACTTCCCTTTGGATAATTTTACTAAGAGATTCACTCATCAGAATGAAAAGAAAAGGAGATAAAGGATCCCCCTATCTAATGCCCCTCAACATAGAGAATAAGCCAGAGACAACATCATTAATCAAGACAGAAAATTTGGGAGTGGACACACATTGATCAATAATCTGGATGAAGTTATCTCCAAATCCAAATGCCCTAAGGATTCTGAGAAGAAAAATCCAATTGATTATCAAAAGATTTCAACAGATCCAATTTCAGAAAAAAAAAACGAAAAAAAAAATAGCTTTTTTATTGATAGATAAGGAGCGAATGTTCTCATGCACCACAATTATGGAATCCAAAATCTGCGTCCCAAGAACAAACCCATTATGTTGTTTTGAAATTAAAGAGGGGAGGTATTTCTTAATCTTGAGCACCAGGATCTTGGTGAAAATTTTATAGATAGAATTGCATAGACTAATAGGTCTAAAATCCCGAAAAGAGTAGGCATCAGGTTTCTTGGGAATGAGGACAAAGAAGGTGGCATTCAACTCCTTCAGAAGAGAGCGGGACCCAAAAAACTCTTGCACTGCGATGACCACATCAGAGCCTAAGATCTGCCAAAAGTTTTGAAACAATCTCAGAGGGAAAACATTAGGGCCAGGGACTTTGTTACCTTCAAAAGAGAATACCGCATTGCAAACTTCATCATGAGTGGGGATCCTGGTCAGCTCCATGTTCATATCCTGAGAGACAATGTTGGGAACTTTAGGTGCAAGGTCTTATATTGGGCCAAAGCATTAAGAGGGTCATCAACTGATAAGAGATTAGTGAAGTAACTGATGGCTTCTTGACAATTCTCTTCATTCTTATCAATCCATCTCTAGCCAACCTGAATTTTACTGATTCTATTAGTATCCCTGTGCTTGAGGGTCATCATATGAAAAAACTTAGTATTTTTGTCACCACTTTTAAGCCATAAGGCTCTAGATCTCTGCTTCCAAAATTCCTTCTCTTTGGAAATAATATCATGTAATTTGATTAAAATCTCAATTTATTTGTTCGAGACGTCATTATCAAACCCGAAATCTTGGATATGGTTCTGAACCTTCTCAAGATCCTGCTTGAGCTTATCCTTAATTTTGAAAATATTACCAAAAGAGGACTTGTTCCAACATTGAATATTGGACTTGACATTGGATAAATTCTTGGCAATACGTGTAAAGCGGAAAATCGGAATCGAACCCTAGTTGCTCTCCCCTCTTCCAACTCCAAGGAGAGAGAAGGGAGGTCGCTAGGGTTGATGGTTTTCACTTAAGGGAGAGACTTTACATTCAAAAGAGGGGTTGAAACCCACAAGATCCAATCCAACACAATGCAAGATTGGATGCTAAATGTGTTTCAAGGGTTAAGACAGCAAGGCTACCCTCTTTTGTAAAGAATGTTGATAGAAGAATTAAGCTAGGAATGCATAGAAAGTGACAAAGATTCGCTTATAAACTAAGATACAGATATAGGATGAAGCTGCGGACCTGGAATTAGCAGTAAAATGTCGATACGGCGCTGTCCTGCAAATTTGAGCAAAAGTTGTTGGGACGATGGCGCCCGGTGCCACGGTCCTCCGAAAAATCCGCGAAATGAAGGGGGATCTGTTCGTCTCTGCACAAGGATTCCAGATCTTCAATTTCAGCCGCGTACCTGCAACCTACACACAGAAAAGCGAAGACGATTGGGGGCTTAGGGATTAGGGGTTTGCCTTTAGGTCAAACCCCGGTTTTGGAATTAACCAAGAAATGAGAAATTGCTGTAAATGTAAATGTATGTAATGTAAAACAAGTACTAATACCTTGTTGTAAGGATGTTTGTATCCTTATGTGCGAAGGTATAGATGTTGTTGTTTGTTGTATGTTGTATGTTGTATGTAGCATGTAGTAAGTGATCTCCTCTTCAATGGTTGAATCCTTGTCTTGAATGCAACACTTAGCCTTGAATGGAGACTTGGAATGAATGCTTGAATGCTTGAATGCTTGAGTATAGTTTCCACACTTGTACACATATGTCCTTCTTACCCCAAATGGGAGAGGAAAAATGTAGTTTATATACTTGTCAATTAGGGTTAATAGACTGATTTTCCCGACCTTAGGCCGACCAGGAAAGTTAATTTCCAATTTGCAAACAAAAAGACCCGAGACCCCATAGGAGACCGGGCCCAAAATAGGCCCAGGGACCAGGGCACTGGGCGCCATGGTCCTGGGGGACCAGGGCGCTGGGCGCCCTTGTCCTGAAGGACCAGGGCGCTGGGCGCTCTGGTCCCACCTCCCGGGACAGTAGGGTGCAAAGGAAGTTCAGGCCAGGGTGCTTGAAAAATGCAGTTTTTAGTGTCGTAATCAGGTTTTGGGGTCTCCATTCAGGTTGCGTGTTGCATTGCCATCGTGAAGACCGAAATGCAGTCGAAATTGCAAGTGTCACAATTTTAGGACGCTACATTTAGCCCCCACTTTAGCGGGAGTATGTATGCTCATACTTCCAGTAAAGTACAAGGAAACAACATTGAAAAACTTTCACCACGTCAAGGAGGCAAGATACACCAAGCCCCCAGTGGACTAAGGATCTTACGACTTCGATTGACAAAGTAAAAGGGAAGATCATGAGGGAGAACCATGACTGTTAGTAGTAAGGTTCCCTCACTATGAGTCATGCAAGAAAGATATCAAAAATTTTCAAGGCAAGGCTAAATTTGCCATGAAATTTTCTAGTATCTTGAAAAGATATGAACGGGATGTATGCCCCCCTACGTTAAAGCGATCGCACACGCCTCACTAGGGGTGATTGCTTTAAGGTAGTGATACATATAAGAAATGAGAAAGGAGCACGTTATCACAAGGATTTAGCCCCCAAGTGTGAGATAAGCCCAAGGATAATAGACACAAAACACAAAGCACAAGGTGACTTCGCTTTCCTCGGGGTCAGGATGTTGTATGATAATTCATGTATATATATCATATGTATGTATGCATAATTGTTCTTCATTCCCCAATCAAGGAAGGTCACCTAGAAGAAGGGAACACATGTGTCTTTTGAGTCAACATGAGAGAGACCAAAAGAGATCGCAATGCTTTGCATTGTCCTCAAGTAGACAACAAATAGAAGAATGAGAATAACACATAGAAGAAGTAACAAAAGAGAGGAGGAGAGAATCTACTATGCTAATGAAACTAGTCTAGCACGTCATCTACCCCCCGATCTTGCTGATCAATGTTTCGGGAAGGCAGGGAACACGCTAGAGGAGGAACATCCAACACAGCTGATGGAGCTATCACAAGATCCAAACAAGGGCTATGTTCATATCCCAAGCCGCGGTGTTCTTGTCTAGGAGCTAGGATAAGTGCTTTAGAAAATGCGTTAGATAAATGGTTATCAACATCAACAAGTTCATATTCACTATCAGAAGCAAGAGAAGTAACATTTTCATCATGAATAACACTTTCATCTATATCATCATCAAGATTTATAAAGATAGGGTCTTTAACTCGCACAGGATCAAGACCATCATGCATCTTATGTTTAGGAGATTTCGGCTCAATCGTCGGCTGAGGAGAAAATGGAATAATGCTTGTTGAAGGTGTTTTTGGGGATTGCAAAGTTTGAGAAGCAGCTGCCTGAGCTCTAAGACGACGCTTTCATCGGCGTTCACGTGCAGAACGATTTCGTCTAGTCTTAGTAGGAAGTTGAGAAGATTGAGGAGGGGTAATGTTCTCATCCTTATCACTTGGGTGTTTAGGTTGTGGTCTCTTAGGCTGAACAATAGGAGAAGAGGAAGGTCTCTTCTCTCCATAAGAGGAAGGAGGAGGAACTGCTCCATATAAGGGAGGAATATTTGGTTTAGGAAGGAGACCAAGTCCATCATGACGAGGAGGTATAGGTCTACTCTTACGAGGTTTATCGGACATAGACATAGTCACATCCATAGGGATGGTTTGGGAATCTTCTTGAGGAAAGACATTAGTTTTATCTTTCAAAGGAAGAACTTCCTTCTCAAGAATGATAGGAATGTCAATTTTGGGTGTTCTAGGTTAACTTAGAGATAGGATCATATCTTTTTTCCACTTTTGATAAGATTTGAAAAGATGATCACTTCGCGGAGGAAGAGATTGGAATTGTTTAGGCCAAAAGTAATCAATAGGAACGCTAGAAGTTCTTTCAGCTGGTTTAAAGAGACTATGATTGACAGTAACAACTTCACCATTATGGGGAAATTTCAAACACTTGTGAATAGGAGAAGCAATAGCTTTCATGGAAGATAGCCAAGGATAGCCAAGCTTCACACGAAATTGTTCGGATGAAGGAATAATAGCAAAGTTCACATCAAGAGATTTGTTATGGACCTCAATAGGTAATGTAAGAGAACCAATTGCAGGAGAAGAAAATGCATCAAATAATTTCACAACCACATCTGTTTTGTCATAGATCACTTGATTCAATTGCAAAGTAAAAAGAAATTCTTCATTAATAACATTAACCATGCACGAAGGATCAATAAGCACTCCACGGCAAGGTGTATCCTTAACTTTTGCAACTATGTATAAAGGACCATCAGGTGCCTTGATAGTTTCACTAGAATCAAATGTAATGGAAGGTTCTTTAGGGATTTCTTGCTGCTCTACAAAGTTAATCACATTCGGAGTCATAGACACAAGATCATCAGGTGAGACAGAGGAATCAGTAGTTTCAATCGCATTAGAGGTATGAGAAGGCAATGGATCAGTAAAAATCTGAAGATTTTGGTTAGGAGGAGCTACAGATGTGTTGCCTTTATCATTCACTCCAGAAACAAAGATAGTATTATTATCAATCAAATCTTGAATTTTACCCTTTAAAGAAAAACATTTTTCAGTATCATGCCCAGGCTGACGATGAAATTGACAAAAAGATTTGTTATCAAAATAAGGTGAATTTATCTTTGCAGGATCAATTTGCCTTATAGGAGGAAGAGTAAGCACATTTTGTTCCAATAACTTATTCATAATACTATGCAATGATTCATTCAAAGGAGTATACTTTCTTTCTTTCTTGAAAAATTTAGAAATAGGAGGCACACCTGATGCTGCATTCACATTGTTGTTGATGATGTTTTCATTGAATTTGATGGAATCTCTGTTCGGTTTAAACTTCCCAAATGGTTGTTGACTACTATCACCCTTATCACTCGGAGTCATAGGATGTGATTGTTCCATTTGACTCACAGTCAGTTGATAATTGTGAAGAGTTGCACACAACTGTTGGAAAGAAGTAAACTCAGAAAACAGAAGTTTGTCTCGAATATCTTTTTGTAAATTAGAAATAAAGATTCTTTGAATATCATTGTTAGGCACTGGAAAAGAAATTTGAGCATACAAATGCTTATATCTACCAATGAAATCAGTCACTTTTTCTTTAACACCTTGTTTACAATGCATTAAATCAATCAAAGTAACCTTAGGACTTATATTGTTTTGAAATTGTTGAATGAAAGCATTTGCAAGTTGTTCAAAAGAAGTAATAGAATAAGAAGGCAATGAGCAATACCATTGTAGGGCTTTGTCTCTTAATGTTCTAGTAAACAATTTCGCAAGCAACCTTTGGTCATAAGCAAAATCAGTACATATTGTTTGAAAAGTCTTAACATGTGTTAGAGGATCGCCTTTACCGTTATAAAGCTCCAAATGCGGAATTTCAACATGTTTAGGAGGGATAGCTCGAACAATGTCAAGAGAAAGTGGGCTCGCAACATCACATGTGGGCACACTAAACTTAGATTGATTCATAGAGGCAATTTGTTGCTGTAAAGAAGAGACAGTTTGTGCAAGATTGTTAATAGTCGCTTCAGTCGAAGAATTCATATTAGATGTGTTAGATTGAGATAGAGGTGTTATGTTATTCAAAGAAGGTAAAGAGTAAGGTGGCGGGACCCTATGATAATTAGTCATAGGAGATGATTGGACAGGAGGAACACTACAAGGAGGAATGGAATGGTTAAATGAATTGCCCCCTTGTGTTATGTTCATTTGTGGAGATATAATAGGAACACTCATTGAAGGAATGAATGAATAAGTCGGATTGAATGAAGGAAGAGGGTTAATTGAAGAGGGAGGATTGCCCCATGACTGGTGATCACAGGGGGAATGTCTTGTATAAAAGTAGTCATTATGTTTGATGTAAAGGTAGGTATGCTAGCAATAGAAGTTGTCAAAGGAATAGAGTGATTGACTTGTGTAGGAGGTTGTGTATAACCTAAAGTTTCGGCACAACTCTTCATAGGCATCACATTCGAATCCACAATGTGTGCAATACCACGCAAAATATCAATTCCATTCTTATCACTTTGAAGCATACGTTTTAGACCCTCAATTAAAGGAAGAGCTTGACTATCGGGATACTCATGAGACATCCATTGGTGAAAATCATCAAATTGATTATCCAATTTTGAAAGTTGTTCTACAGAAACCTCATGGAGAGCTTCTTCATCATTAGGAGGATTAGAGGAATTACCCATGTCCTCGTTAAAAAGGCTATTCAAATTAGGTTCCATCTCCTCGGTAATTAAACCTCGGAAAGACTTAATTCTACAGCTTCGTCTAACGGGAATAGTGTAAGTAGGGCTTGTTGTTGTAAAACTCATGCACTAGAGAGGGAGAAAAGATTTTGAATTTTAGAGGTAGCAATTTTCAGTAAAATCAGCCAATCTTCTAGATTTAAGCTGTTAAATACAATCAGGACAATCTCCCGAAATTTTGGAAAAAATGTCCGGGACCGTGGCACTCGGAGTGCACATGGTCCTCGCAACTTTTTTTCGAAATTTGCAGGGATGAAAGTTATGATGATTTTGCAGCTAACCTGAAAAAATTGAGTGATTTTACGATCTCTAGATAGGCCAAATTAAAGTTGCAATTTCAAAATTGAACCCTACCAAGATTGTCGAAAAATGCAAAATTTGAATTTTGAAAAAGAGAGGGAAACTGAAATTTTGAATTTTATGATTTTAGAGGGAATACCAAAAGCAATGCAAGTTTTGAAATTCAAAAGTTGACTCAATTTCACGCAAAATTCAATTTTGAAAGCGGAAATCAAAGTTGTTGTAATTAAGCACCTAATTTCAAAAGTCACAAATTGCAAAAATTTGAATAAATCACTGAAATTTCGAATGAATGCTAACACACTTTTCAGATTTAGGACTGTAAGAAACACAATTTTGACACAAATTTCAATTTCAACAATTTTTGAATGATTAGAAGCCTCAATCCAAGCAATCACTAGACCAACTTTGACTGTAATTTTGAAGGTGTTAAAATTGATAAAATCAGCCAAAATTCTGGATTTTAGCAGGAAAATACAGTAAGATCTCGCTCCCGAAATTTCAAAAAAAATGTCGGGGACGATGCCGCTCGGAGTGCACACGGTCCTCGCAACTTTTTTCCAAATTTTCGGGGATGAAAGATATTGTGATTTTATTGCGGAATCCAAAGTTACAGCTGATTTGGAGATGTTTTGATCAGTGAAATTGTCGGACAAAGGTTGAATCAAGAGGGTTTCAAAAATTAGGGTTTTGACACTTAACCACTTAATTTTCAAAATTAAAGCACAAATATGAATTGATAATTTGTAATAGAAGAGAAGATCTGAAACAAGCATTAATAATTAAACATTTCGCAAGCTCAATTACTTAAAAAGAAAATTTAGGGTTTTTATGCAATTAACCTCTAAAATTTTGCAAAAGATCAAACATGGAAATGTAATCAAGGAATCCAATTTTCAGATCTAACTATGAATAATCAGAAAGGATGTTCATGTCGGGTTCACCAAAATGTAAAGCAGAAAATCGCAATCGAACCCTAGTTGCTCTCCCCTCCTCCAACTTCAAGGAGAGAGAAGGGAGGTCGCTAGGGTTGATGGTTTTCACTTAAGGGAGAGACTTTACATTCAAAAGAGGGGTTGAAACCCACAAGATCCAATCCCACACAATGCAAGATTGGATGCTAAATGCGTTTCAAGGGTTAAGACAGCAAGGCTACCCTCTTTTGTAAAGAATGTTGATAGAAGAATTAAGCTAGGAATGCATAGAAAGTGACAAAGATTCGCTTATAAACTGAGATAGGGACATAGGATGAAGCTGCAGACCTGGAATTAGCAGTAAAATGTCGATACGGTGTTGTCCTGCAAATTTGAGCAAAAGTTGTCGGGACGATGGCGCCCGACGCCACGGTCCTCCGAAAAATCCGCGAAACGAAGGGGGATCTGTTCGTCTCTGCACAAGGATTCCAGATCTTCAATTTCAGCCGCGTACCTGCAACCTACACACAGAAAAGCGAAGACGATTGGGGGGTTAGGGATTAGGGGTTTGCCTTTAGGTCAAACCCCAGTTTTGGAATTAACCAAGAAATGAGAAATTGTTGTAAATGTAAATGTATGTAATGTAAAACAAGTACTAATACCTTGTTGTAAGGATGTTTGTATCCTTATGTGCGAAGGTATAGATGTTGTTGTTTGTTGTATGTTGTATGTTGTATGTAGCATGTAGTAAGTGATCTCCTCTTCAATGGTTGAATCCTTGTCTTGAATGCAACACTTAGCCTTGAATGGAGACTTGGAATGAATGCTTGAGTATAGTTTCCACGCTTGTACACATATGTCCTTCTTACCCCAAATGGGAGAGGAAAAATGTAGTTTATATACTTGTCAATTAGGGTTAATAGACTGATTTTCCCGACCTTAGGCCGACTAGGAAAGTTAATTTCCAATTTGCAAACAAAAAGACCCGAGACCCCATAGGAGACCGGGCCCAAAATAGGCCCAGGGACCAGGGCGCTGCGCGCCATGGTCCTGGGGGACCAGGGCGCTGGGCGCCCTGGTCCTGAAGGACCAGGGCGCTAGGCGCTCTGGTCCCACCTCCCGGGATAGCAGGGCGCAAAGGAGGTTCAGGCCAGGGTGCTTGAAAAATGCAGTTTTTAGTGTCGTAATCAGGTTTCGGGGTCTCCATTTAGGTTGCGTGTTGCGTCGCCATCGTGAAGACCGAAATGCAGTCGAAATTGCAAGTGTCACAATTTTAGGACACTATAATACGAAACATGGCCGTACCCTAGATATCAATATTCCACCACTCCATAATTTTATCATGGATGTCAGGGGCCATCAGCCACATTTTCTCAAATCTAAAGGGTAATGCCTTTCTTCCAGACAACAGAATCACTGAAAGACAAATAGAGAAGTGATCAGATCGTAATCAGGTCAAGGCATTGAGTTTACAAGAAGCATTATGTATCCAATCAGGAGAGACAAGGCCCCTATCCAGCTTAGCCTTTGTGAGGTCCCCCCCACTGCATCTGTTAGACCAAGTGAATTTAGCCCCAATAAGATCCAGGTTCAACAAACTCAAAGAATTAATCATATCAGCCAAGTCTTGTCTACTGTCAATAGAAATAGGCATGCCCCCAGATTTCTCCAAGTTTGAGAGAGGGTTGTTTAAATCGCCTAGAAGTATCCATTTCTCATTACAGAAAAGTGATATAGCATGACAACTAGAAGACCAGAGAACTTTCCTAGCAGTTCTTCTATTAGGAGCAGAGATGTTGGAAATAATCCAGGAGGATCCATCTTTAACATTATAAAATCTAGTAGCAATATGATTAGGAGAAGAGAGAACCACCTTACCACATAACAGTCTCAGATTCCAAAGAGTGGTGATACCGCCAAAAGCACCATCCACATCAACACATTGAGCACCACAATCTCCAAAAATCGCCAATTTAATCTTTTCCACTTTACAACCAGGTATTTTAGTCTCTTGAACAAGGCAGCTATCCGGCTTATGATTCCTAACCAAGTTGGATAGCAGATCATGCTTATGCGGATGATTCAATCCCCTTATATTCCACAAAGTAATTTTTATTTAGCAAGAGAGGGGGATCCCATCCTCATTTTTGGTAACGTTCTTTGGCTCCGTCTGCAATCGAATCTCGAATTTTTCTATCTCTACTAACCGCATTGGGTGGCCTCCCGACCCCCCGTGAATCCGACCCACAGTCCACTTTTTGTCTATTTCTAGTTGAAACCCCGCCAAGAGGCTGGAGTAGATTGGCCAATAGGGGAATTCCTTCTTATTTTTTTGGGTTTAACCTCAATAAAAGGATAGGAGTCCTCCTGGGATGATTCTAGTGTGAGAGAAACCTGGGGTTTCGTCTTGACAGAGTTACCCATTTCAATGACCAATTGAATGGGAATATTTGGGACAATCCTGTTAGTATTTAAAGTATTCCCTTCTTCATAGGGAGCATTCACAATAGGCGATTCCCAAACATTCTCCTCCATGAGTGGAGGGTTAGGAGCAGGGATCACAGGTACATTACCTGCTCTAGGCATGACCCCATTTTCCACAATCGGGGGAGGGATAGAGGAATCAATATATCCATTTGAATCATTGCACAAACCTTCTAGAGGAGGATTAGAGGGTAGGGCATCCCTCTTCTCTAAGATCGTCTTGTCATTCCTCTTTCTCCATACCTTCTTTAGCTTAGACGCACATTGCCTGGCCCAATGACCCACTTTTTTACAGTGGAAACATGCAAAAGGGATGGATTCATACTCCACACTGCCTAGCCCAACTTAGAAAAGAGATAAATCTTGAATGGAAGATTGGTAGATTGTTTGACATTGACACACAATATGGCATAAACAAGGCATCTTTTAGCTGCAGTCATTGGGTCAACTGAAATTAGCTCTCCAAAACATGCTGCAATTCCCACAAAAATATCTTCTCCCCAGAACTCTATGGGTAAACCTAGCAATCTGACCTAGATTGGGGCTTCATTACATTCCTAGTCTTTGGGATTAAATCCTGGTTCCCACTTTTTAAGGGCCAGTGAGGCTTTTCCCAGCATCTAGGGACCACCCACCAAAACAGATCAAAGATCTTCCTCACAAGCGAATGAAAAATAGAAGAAACCACCAGCCATAGCAACAACATCAATTTGACCCTTACCCTTCCATTTTCTTGATACCCAGGCTCTAACAGCCTCAATGTTGGGATGAGGTCCTAAAAAATTACCCACCAAGAATAAGTTCATGTAAGCCATATTCTAATCCACCATATAGTCAGGGATAGAGATGGAGCAAGCACCAGACTCCAGGTCAACTTTATGTGGAACCGGCAAAATGGCCTTACCCTTAAGCTTAGACCCAAATAATGAAGCCCATTTCTTATTGTACTTCGCAAATGGAATCTTAAAAAAAACCTCCGTAGTATTGGGGCCATAAACACCACTAGATTTCTCGGATATGAGAAATCTACCATTGGTTGTATTCTGCAGGGTACCACCATCCCATGTATCATTTGAGGCCCATCCATGGGATCAGGGTCTGAATCGGCAGAGGGATAGGTCACGGGGGAAACCCCTAGACCCCCATTACCCAGGAAACCCGCACCAAGGCCATTCAAATTCAAACCTGAATAAATTGAAACTCCCGCTATTGCTCCTGCTCTCTCCATTAGTTTGGCTCATTGGTATTGTTGGGAGGTTGGATGGGTAGAGAGAGTTAATTTTTATCATTTTGAGAAGCCTTTTAGTAGTGACAAAAGATTATATGAGTTTGTAAGAAATCATTGCATATTGTGTGTTAGCATTGGTGGAAGAGTGGAGGTCCTAATTGGAGGTATTCTAGGTTGAATGAACATAAAAGGATTTGAAGGTATTTGAAAGCTTTAGAGCATGGATGTGGGTTCAAGATGGTTGAATGTGTATGGAGGAATGTGTGTGAGTGATTGGATAAGGGTGTGAGGGGATTAGATGTGTTTGGGATTTTGTAGCCTTGTGAGTGGAGTAAGAGCCTAGTGAGGGATTTGTGAAATTGTGGAAGGATGAGACCTTTTGAATAGGTAAGTTGGGAGAAAGAAATCTCCCTAATGTGGTTTTGGTGTGGAATCTCTACATCACAAAGAATGCAATATAAGAAGGTAAATAACTCCAAAATAGAATCAATAACACCTCCAAAACACAGGGAAGAGGAAACATGAAATACATAGGGAAATATCATTTTCCAGCAAGTAATTTTCAATCTCAAAAATTAATCAAATAAAACTTTTTCCATATTCCCTTCCCAAATATCTTTCCAATACTAATTAAATCCTTCAAATTGAATCCCATTTTTCCTAAAACAATTGCAAACAACATTCAACAACAATTTTGCATAGTCATACAGAAGACTTGTTTTTTTTTCTGGAAATTAACATTTCAAAGGAGAAATAGAACCAACCTGCAAGTACAATCCAAATAAGGTTGGAATCTGAAGAAGAGAAATCCACAAGCCATCTCAATTCTTCAAGCCAATCCTCAATCCAATTCGAAAACCAGTTCCAGAAATTTGTCGGATGATTACTCGACAACATTCCCAGAATGCAATTTAAATAAAAATTAAATTTAAAAACTATAGGGAAAAACTAACCAATCAGAAAATTCCAAAGAACAATATATCTTACTGTAGAGGGGAAAAAGCGAGACCAGATGACTAGGACCTAATCCTAGTTTTGCCAACACATTGGGAATACAAAAGAGCCTAGGGAGATAGCTCACTTTTGCTACTTCTTGTCAGAAAGAGAGAGCCAAGGATTATCTCTTAGGGTTTTTATTCCTCTTTTTTTATATGAAGAGAAGATGTGAAAACTAGGGTAAGATTGATCAACTAGACTAGGAGATGAACAATGAAGCATATATGAACTGAAATTGTAGAAACTTGCAGATCTGAAAGTGAGATACTAAAAGTAGAGAAGGAGAAGGAATTTGAATGTGTACTTGTTGTTGAAAAATGAGCCAAAGTGACCTAGATAGGGGTGCCATGCTCCGAACCTATTCTGTTTGACAAAGAGCTACAACTGAGAGACTGCAAACTGAAGGTTTTGAGACACCACCCTGCAGAAAATCACCTGAAAGTGGGGGGACTAGGGCGCCACGCCATTGTCCTAGGTAGTACTAGGGTGCCACACCCCTATCCTAGGTAGGACCAGGGTGCCAAGCCCTTGTCCTTGATGGTTTTAGGGTAGATTTGAGGCTTGCAACTGTCCCCATGTCTTCTATTGATCCTGAAAGTCTCTCGGGTACCTATACCTGTAACTAAAAAGAGAAGGTTTTGGGTGGCTATATAGGGTTTTACCTTAGTCAAACCCCTATTTTGGTGATTTCCATCTCAACAAATAGCTGATTTGTATAGTAATATAGTGTCTGTACAAGACCCTAAAAATGAGAAAGATAAGAAACTAGAGCTACCCTACGCTTTGGAGAGTAAACCCTAAATATAAATGTAAATGAGAATTCTCTAACTCAAATGTGCTAAATGATCTAAAGCATGATTATAAATGTGATAATGAATGTAAATAATCTCATACAAAGACATGAAAATAACATGACACCATACCAATCCCCAAGGGAGAGATATAAACCACTTGATCTCCTATTATTCTTCAAAGTCTTCAAGGCTCCTAATTGATGAGGAATGTTTGATGAATATTTGATGAATGCTTGATGAATGTTGTTGAACACTCTACATAAGCTTCTCTTCCACTACATATAAGGCTTCTTGTGATCGCTAGCTCTTTTTGCCAAAAAATCCTTTTCCTTAGATTCGATTAGATGCCTTCAAATGAAGAAAGAGAGCTCTTATGTGTGAAACCCTAGATCTTAATTTTGTCTTTAGACTGACCTAGGATTTGAATTTCTCACCAATTTCTTGGGGTTAAACATTATAAAATCATAAAATTATGCTCCCAAATTTTAGGGAAAAATGTCGAGGACCAGGTGCACTTTGCACCTAGTCTGACCAAATTTTTAGGGCCATTAGATATGATGATATTAGAGATAATCCCAAAGTTACAACTGATTTTTAGGTGTTTTGATATGCGAAATCGGTCCTTAAAGGTTGAAATAAGATATAATTAGGGTTTATGATTTGATGATTTATTGGAGGAATAAAATAAAAAGAGGCACACTTAGGGTAAAAGGCCCAATTCTATGATGTAGGGAGTGATGAAATATAACTTTAGATTTAATTAAATTAATTAATTAAATGCTTAAAGGGAATTACAATGGAAGATGCAAAAACACTAAGGTGGGTGCTAAACTAAGTGTAGAATTGTACCACCCTAGCAAGGGTGTACAATTTACGACACTACATTTAGCCCCCACTTTAGAGGTCATATGACACTATGTGCATATGCAAGCTAAAGTAAAGATAGGTAAACATTCATGAAAAATGAAATATCCACAAGTTGTCAGATGAATCCCTCAGCAGTATTTGTCGTACAGAGTTAGGAACCACACCCTACAAAACCACGTGTTAAATAAAATCATGTAAATGCTTACTAAGGAAGGTGATGAAAATTCAAGGGTAGCTATATGCCCTCCCTATTTTGGCTTGCTAATTTATTAGTTGAAATAGGGTATCATGTTTACCCCATTGAATTGTGAAAGAAGATTTATGACAAATGCTCACAAGAAGATTTGATACAAGATCAAAAACTAAATGGAGAATCATTTGGTAAGAAAGAGGACTAAAACTCAAATCCAACAGAACAAAGAGTGTGAGGATTTGAGAGCTCTATAACACAAGACGAAAGATTTAGATGGAAACAAATGCAAGAGATAGAATCCAAAAATGCAACTCCATAAAGGAAATTGGAAAAGAATGGGGGATTGAAATGACATCAAAGAGATTATTTATAGCGACACTCTTCTAGAGAAGGTAAGGGATCCTCATTAGGGACATGCACTTTCACAAAATAGAATGGTTTATTATAAAAGATACTACTCAATGAAGAAAAGAATTTGATGAATGATCAAAGACTTCCAACACCAAGGAGGAGGTCCCAATTAGGGATATGTACTTAAGATCCCCATTAGGGATGATTGTTCCAATATGAGAGAAGGAATTCAAATATGAATAGACCTCTACAATCAATAAGAAATCCTTATAGAAGACACTACTTCACAAAGGGGAAATTTTAATCACTCTTAAGAAGGAAAGATGTTTGAAATCACTCTTGCCCCCATATATATATAGGGAGAAGAGATGAGATAGAAATGGGCTATCATGTTGCTTCCAAAAGTATGATTGCATGTGAAATTGTACCATCATGAATGACAATGACCCCCAGTAAGTGAGCTAACAATGTCACATAATGATTAGCAACATAATAGCCATTAATGTTATTTAAAGACATGATAGATTGAATGAGGTATTTGAATATGACATGTTAAATATTGTACTATAAGTGAGATTAAAAACATGTATAAGATGATGAATGTTAAAAAGTCTTTACAAAGAGAGAAGTTTA
Source organism: Cryptomeria japonica (assembly GCF_030272615.1). Classification (NCBI taxonomy): domain Eukaryota; kingdom Viridiplantae; phylum Streptophyta; class Pinopsida; order Cupressales; family Cupressaceae; genus Cryptomeria; species Cryptomeria japonica. Next base: position 603,164,808 of record NC_081406.1, on the reverse strand, counting down.
TAGGAGAAGAATAGGCCATTAAGTCATACTTTTCTTGCACACAAGAAATATTAGGAGAGGGATAAGTGTATTTTCATTAGAGCCTTATTCCTAGAAGAAGGGATTTTAGAATGAGTAGAAGATAAAGTCTCATAAGTGGGATTAGAAATCTCTTGAGGAGATTCATAAAGAGATTTCTTCATCGCCAAGATTTCCTTATGAGGGGAATGAGTGTTGAAAGGAGTAGGAGATGATTTAATTGAGGTGAGGTCATCATAACTACTAAATATAGCATTCACATTGAGAGATGGTATTTTAGATGCTTTGGTGGGCTTAGAGGGATTATACCCAAGTCCAAATGAAGCTTTAGGTGTATTATGTTCTAAAGGAACTTTAATTCCTTGTTCATTTGCACCACAACCATTTCCATTATAGCCACTCTTAGCTAAAATGTGAAAACCAGGGCCATAAAGGGATGCCAAATCAAAAAGAGATGGTTGTGCCTCATAGGTATCAATGCTATATGAATTAGAGGAAGGATTTGAAGAATTATTTGAATTAGAAACATCCACAAAGTGGATTTGTCTTTAATTTCCTCCTTAGATTTCTCCTTCTCAGACTTAGATTCTTTTCAAGATACTCTATACTCTCCTATTAAAGTAGGGTTAAAGTATAGAGATCCCCAATCATCATCTGAGAGCACTCCTTCGGGAGAAAAGATTTCTTTGGGAGGAGATTCCAATTGAGTAGAAGAATCAGAAGTACTAGAAGGAACAAGATCATTGAAGGAAATAAATTTATTTGAAGAAGTAGGAAGATTGGGAGAAGAATGGGCAGTTGTCGAACAAGAAGATCCAACTTTGAATGGAGCTTGTATATTGGTATTAGCTAACAAGATGTATGTATTATTTTCATAAATGAACTTGAATTTCCTATGCAAAGTTGAGGGGACAACTTGCATGCTATGAATCCACGGTCTTCGTAATAGAAGGTTATATGTCAAATTACCAGGCATGACATGAATAGGTGTAGATAAAGTAACATGACCTACCTTAACATGCAAGGTTATGAAACATAAAGATTGTTTATCAACATTATCAAAGCCTCAAATAGAAATAGAAGCGGGTTCGATGAGAGAACGATCCACATTAATCTTATCCAATAAGTCCACACTGCAAACATTAAGGCCAGAACCATTGTCCACAATGGTTCGTCTTATAGCACTATTGTTGATAATAACCACAATCATAAGAGGATCATATTTATGTTGGATTTCATGAGAAGGTAACTCATCTTGCATGAATACAATTTGATCTTTAGGTATTTTTGTAGAATCAATCAAAGAAGCCATGTTATTAAATGTCATTGCAGGTGGGACATCTAAGTTTTTAAAAGCATCTTGTAACATCCCATGATAAGTAGGTGAAGTTTGAACCAAATCCCAAATAGAAATCTTGGAAATAGTATCTTTAAGTTGTTCAATAAGATCATACTCCTTACGAAGAGTCTATGATATACGAGGTACTTTTGGAAGAGTAGGTTGAGAGGGAGGAAGTGAAGTTGGGGTAACTGGAAGAGGATTAGTTTGCCTTTTGTTTCTTGTGTTGTAGGTATGTGCAACCATATGATAACTTTCTTCGGTTATTTTATTAGCATACTCACAAGGTCTCTTAGTAGGATAACCTCCTTGCACAGTAATAATAGGTTTCTTAGGAGTGCAAAAAGAATCATTAGAATAACCACCTTGAACCACTAAGATAGGCTTACGGTGAGAAATTTAAGAAGGACAAGCACCTTGAACTTTGAAGATGGGTTTATTAGGTGTTTCATTCACATGTATCAAATTGATTGAAGATGGTTTAGGAATATCAAATGTGTCCTTATGAGTTTTAGAAGAAGAACGGACATGATTGTTGGAAGAATTGTTGATAGTCTCTTCTTGCACTAAAATGTTATCATGGATAAGATCAAATTTAGGAGGTAGACTAGGAGTATACATTGATGTTTTTGAAGGAAGAGTATTAGTAAGAAAGGCCATATCATCCTTTATTGTCAAAGGATATATGTGGGGAATAGACTCTCTAGGAGAAGGATCAACATTACTCTCTAAAGTTTCACCTTTGAGAGGGAGACCTTTGAAAGAGATGTTAACAATCTCTTCTTGAACTAAGGTATCCTTATGAGTATAGCCTAGTTAGGGAGAAGGAGATGCCTTACCTTTAGAGAAAAAATTATTGAGATTCATGGAAGGTGAGATTCTATCAAAAGAGTTATCAATCATGATTTCATCCTCTTTGGCTAGGGTTCTCTTATGGGGTAGAGAATAATCAACACCTTCTTCTAATTGTTTGTCCAAAATAGTGAGGTCATTGAAAAAAGTATTAGAAATATCTTGCACAAATATGTCGTTATTGTTATTTCCAATTTTGGGAGAAGGTATAACATTATTCATTAATTCTTCATCCTTAGGAGGGAGAGCATCACTACATGTGTTTAAATCATCCCCTTTCCTCAAAATGTGTTCAATAGGATGTTTAGGGGAGAGATAATTAAGGAAATTGATTATGATTTCATCTTCTTTTTCTAAGGCATCTTTATGGGTAAGACAAGCTTCGGGGCAAGGAGAAGCATTTCTCATTAATGCATCATCTCTAGTGGGAATTTTGTTGAAGTCAAAAGAGGAAATTCCATCAGTAGGAAAAGTAGGGACAATACCATCCTCTTGCACAAAATGATCCTCATGAGGGGAGTATTCTTTAGGAGGAAGATTAACATATTTCTCCAAAGATTCATGCTTAAGAAGGAGATCTTTGAAAGGAGTCCTCATAACCTCTTGTTGCACTAGCATGCTCGCATTGGTAAGACCAAATTCAGGAGAAGATAAATCAATGTCCATTAATACCTTTTAATTTAAAGAGGCATCATGTAAAGAAGGCAAAAATGAAGAGGAAAAAACAGATTAGAAGGTTAAATGATCAAAACATAACAAAATAAACTTGCAAAATGCTAAAATAGCATGAAAAGATCATTTTACCTTGCTATTTTACCTTCTCCTTCAGATTGAGCTTGATGAAGTTTAGGCGCCCCTCGATAATGCTCCACTTGATGTGCTCCTTTGATTGCTAGATGTGGATGGCTCTCCAATGATGTGCACAACACGAAATGGATTTCAGGAGGATGAAAACGATGAAGCTGCCAAGATGATTTCCTGGGCTCAAAAGGGCAGCATAAGCTTACTGGATCTCGAGATGTTTTTGAATGAAGGGATGGAGACCTTTATTTATAGGAAGAGGAGAGAAAAATGGATAGCTAGGATGGATTCGAGATGAAGGGCTAGGATTTACTTGTGAGCACACACAAGGTCCAAGAGAGGGTGTGGAGATCAAGAAATATGCCTTAAAGGCATTTCGTATCTCCACACTCCACAAGGTGCATTGGAGGAATTAAAAATTTTCCAAAACGGATATCATGGGGATTGAAGGAATAAAAAAAAGAATTAAAAATTCCTTGGGAGAGGGGATGCTTGGAGGAATGTGAGATTTCAAAAATCTTACATTCACCTAGGAAAAGAGTATTTAAAAGCAAGGAGTTGACTTTGTGGCTAATCATGCTGATTAGCCATTAACGATTCATTAAGAGGGGGATTAGAGGAAATGTTAGGTGGGATTAGGATAATTTAACTAGGAGAGAGAATGAGTTGAGGGAATAAAAAATTAGAAGAATAATGTTAAGTGAGTTTAGGGAGTTTCTAGAAGAATTTATTAGGTTAATGATGAATTAAGAAGATGATTTGTAGGAATAATCTGAATTAACATAATTAATTAATTAATTATGTGAGGCATTAAAAATAATTAAAATAATTATTTTTAAGTGTCTACAGAAGGAAAAGTAACACTAAGAAAGGTGTTTATGTGTAAAGCGGAAAACCGCGATCGAACCCTAGTTGCTCTCCCCTCTTCCAACTCCGAGGAGAGAGAAGGGAGGTTCACTAGGGTTGATGGTTTTCACTTAGGGGAGAGACTTTACATTCAAAAGAGGGGTTGAAACCCACAAGATCCAATCCCACACAATGCAAGATTGGATGCTAAATGTGTTTCAAGGGTTATGACAGCAAGGCTACCCTCTTTTGTAAAGAATGTTGATAGAAGAATTAAGCTAGGAATGCATAGAAAGTGACAAAGATTCGCTTATAAACTAAGATACGGATATAGGATGAAGCTGCGGACCTGGAATTAGCAGTAAAATGTCGATACGGCGCTGTCCTGCAAATTTGAGCGAAAGTTGTCGGGACGATGGCGCCCGGCGCCACAGTCCTCCGAAAAATCCGCGAAACGAAGGCGGATCTGTTCGTCTCTGCACAAGGATTCCAGATCTTCAATTTCAGCCGCATACCTGCAACCTACACACAGAAAAGCGAAGATGATTGGGGGGTTAGGGATTAGGGGTTTGCCTTTAGGTCAAACCCCGGTTTTGGAATTAACCAAGAAATGAGCAAGAGCTGTAAATGTAAATGACTGTAAAACAAGTACTAATACCTTGTTCTAAGGATGTTTGTATCCTTATGTTCGAAGGTTTAGATGTTGTTGTTTGTTGTATGTTTGTATGTTGTATGTAGCATGTAGTATGTGATCTCCTCTTCAATGGTTGAATCCTTGTCTTGAATGCAACACTTAGCCTTGAATGGAGACTTGAAATGATCAATTGCTTGAAGGAATGCTTGAATGCTTGAATGCTTGAATGCTTGAGTATAGTTTCCACGCTTTGTACACATGTGACCTTCTTACCCAAATGGGAGAGGACAATGTAGTTTATATACTTGTCATTTAGGGCTGATAGACTGATTTTCCCGACCTTAGGCCGACCAGGGAAAGTTAATTTCCAAATTGCAAACAAAAAGACCCGAAGTCCAAAAGAGACCGGGCCCAAAATAGGACCCAAGGACCAGGGCGCTGGGCGCTCTGGTCCCACCTCCCGGGACAGCAGGGTGCAAAGGAGGTTCAGGCCAAGGTGCAAGAAAATGCAGTTTTCAGTGTCATAATCAGGTTTCGGGGTCTCCATTCAGGTTGCGTGTTGCGTGGCCATCGTGAAGACCGAAATGCAGTCAAAATTGCAAGTGTCACAATTTTAGGACACTACATTATGATATCATCCTCTTCCTCCAAGATAGCTAGATGGGAAGGGCACATTTTAGTAGAATTGCCAAGATCACTCTTTAAATCTTCATCCTTAGAGCATGGGAGAGTTTTGAAGGGGTTGGTAACAAATCTTTTAGGAACTAAAATGTTGTCATAGATAGGAAGAGGTTATTTAAGTGATGGAAAAATTGAAGCGAGGGAAGCTAACCCCTTATCACATTTATGAAATTAATGCATCATGATACCAATTTTCCTCTTTCAAATGATAACATATGCAAAATAGAAGAAAATGTTCAATTTTAACCAATGAAAGCACTCTAAATGTTGATTTAGAAAATAAAATTTATGAGTGAAATGTGTTCCCAAATCAGATCTTAAATTAAAGATCCAAATTAAACTATCCACAAGTTCAATTTTGAGTTGAAAAATTAGGGTTTTAACAAAATTTACCTCTAAATTTTTTGAAATTTGCAAGGAATTGAAACTTGTAAATGAAAATTTAAATTTAAAATAGAAAAAATACTCAGATCGGGGAACATAAATAAGAATTAAAGAATATTGGATTCATGTCGGGTTCACCAAAATGTGGAAGGGAAAAATCGAGACCGGGTGACTAGGACCTAATCCCACTTTTGCCAACACATTGGGAATACGAAAGAGCCTAGGGAGATAGCTCACTTTGGCTAATTCTTGTGAGAAAGAGAGAGCCAAGGATTATATAATATGGTTTCTATTCCTCTTGTTGTATATGAAGAGAAGATGGGAAAATTAGGGTAAGATTGATCAACTAGACTAGGAGATGAACAATCAAGCATATATGAACTGAAATTGAAGAAACTTGTAGATCTGAAACTGAGATACTAAAAGTAGAGAAGGAGAAGGAATTTGAATGTGTACCTAGTGTTGAAATATGAGCCAAACTAACCTAGATAGGGGTGCCACACTCTGGTCCTATTCTGTCTGATAGAGAGCTGCAACTGAGAGACTGCAAACTAAAGGTTCTGAGACACCACCCTATTGAAAATCACCTAAAAGTGGGGGTACCAGGGTGCCACGCCCCTATCCTGGGCAGGACCAAGGCACCATACCCTTGTCTTGGGCATGACCAGGTTGTCATGCCCTTGTCCCTGATGGTTTTAGGGCAGATCTGAGGCTTGCAATTGTCCCTGTGTCTTTTTTTGATCCTAAAAGTCTCTCGGGTACCTATACCGACAACTGAAAAGAGAGGGTTTTGGGTGGCTATATAGGGTTTCACGTTAGTCAAACCCCTATTTTTGTGATTTATACCTCAAAAAATAGCTGATTTGTATAGTAAAATAGTGTGTGTAGGAATCTTGTGTGTGTGCAAGACCCTAAAATGAGAAAGATAAGAAACTAGAGCTACCCTATGCTTTGGAGAGTAAACCCTAAATGTATGTAAATGAGAATGCTCTAAATAAAATGTGCTAAATGATTTAAAGCATGCATTTAAATGTGAAAATGAGTGTAAATAAGCTCATACAAAGACACGAAAATAACATGAAACCATACCAATCCCTAAGGGAGAGATATAAACCACTTGATCTCCTATTATTCTTCAATGTCTTCAAGGCTCCTAATTGATGATGAATACATGATGAATATTTTATGAATACTTAATGAATATTGTTGAAGACTCCACTTAAGATTCTCTTTCACTACATAGAAGGCTCCTTGTGATTGCTCTCTTTTCACCAAAAACTCATTTTGCTTAGATTCGATTAGATGCCTTCAAATGAAGAAAGAGAGCTGTTATGTATGAAACCCTAGATCTTAATTTCGTCTTTAGGCTGACCTAGGATTTGAATTTCTCGCCAATTTATTGGCGTTAATTATTATAACATCATAGAATTATGCTCCCAAAATTTCGGGAAAAGTGTTAGGGACCAGTGCACTTTGTACCTGGTCTGACCAACATTTCACCAAAATTTCAGGGCCATTATATATGATGATATTAGAGCTAATCTCAAAGTTACAGCTGATTTCAAGGTGTTTTGATATGCGAAATTGGGCCTTATACGTCAAAATAAGACATAATTAGGGTTTATGATTTAATGATTTATTGGAGGAATAAAATTAAAAGGGGCACACTTAGGGTAAAGGGCCCAATTTTATGATGTAGGGAGTGATGAAATATGACTTTATATTTAATTAAATTCTTAAAGGGAATTACAATGCAAGATGCAAACACACCAAGGCAGGTGCTAAACTAAGCATAGAATTGTATGACCCTAGCAAGGGTGTACAATTTATGACGCTACACTTACCTATCAGGTATAGTTTCAAGAATACATATTTATCAATATTATTTACCTACCAATTCAAAATCAACCAATCACACACAAGGTTAGGTAAACTTTATAATATACATTTTTTATACAAACAATATTAACGCCACATATAATTAAAAATAGATTAATGAACCATATTATTTAATTAAATATTAATTTAAATAATAATTCAAATATAGGAATTAAATAAATAACACAACTATATAAAAATCAAATAAATCAATCTCAACAATTAATTAATTAAATAATTAAATAAATCAAAATAATAAATAAATCACAAATAAATAATAATTAAATCATTAAACAAAAAATTAATTAAATCACAATAAATCAATTAAATTAATTAAACCGATTAAGTTAATCTCACTTAATTAAATATATCTCTCAACATTAAATAATTATTAATAATCAAATAATCAAATAAATAACCATTTTTCAACTATAGGATAAATTAATTAAACATTAATAAATCATATAATCCCATTAATTAATTAAATATAAACCATACACTCACATACACAAACAACTGACGAAAGGAAACACTAATGCAAGACTAGACACCAACTTACGTCATGACACAACTAACAAGGTGACCTACTAATCCTAGAGTATGAGAAGGAAACACATGCGATCTTCGACAACTTACCATTGGGATAGGACACGCTCAGACTTGTGAGACTAGGTGGAGTCAATGTCTTGTACCTGCAATCCTGCAATCACCACTAAACACATATACAACATATATATCCATCATAATAACCATGCAAGTGAAAAGAGAATCGCAACACCTTATCATGCCCGCAATGAGTGATAAGGCATTGTCCCTAATCATCAAGACACTGGAAGACAATAAAAAACATCATTGCATCATTTGAACCATCATAATCATAGATTAGGGTTAGCGTAATCATAATGTCATCAACATCCCATAATAAATATGCTCCATCATGAATAGTGAATACATATAAACCATAAAATATAGATCCATCATCATCCATTAAGTAGACTAAGCTAGATCAATGCAATCCTTTGATATACAAAAGATAAGATGAATCAGGGAGGGACACTACATCCTCCCCCCCTTGGGCTCGACTTACTCCTGGAAGTCACCACAAGTTAAGTTGAAAGCATACACACGTCAACCCAAAACTTCTTAATTTAAACATTTCCTAGTTCAAAGTAAGATAAAGACAACAAAAGTTTCCTTTCTATGCTTCAATTATCCAAAGTAAATAAGTTACATAAGGGACAAAACAAGTCACAAAACTCTAATAAGCATGCTAAATCAGTAAAATATTTTCAAGGGAAACTTTATATAACCACATTTTGCAAGACTTAAACCATAATTCATGTATCTACGTTAGCATCTATAAGAAAAAATTGCAATAAATCACACTATTCAAGCATGGCAATACTTCTTTAACATTTAGTTGTATGCAAATAAGATTCTACAAATATACATTTTACACAATACACTACAAATAGGCACATCCTTAAGAAGCCACATGCCATACAACTATCTGAGGAAAATTTGCATAAACTTCCTTCATGACCGAATAGAATCAAGAGAATCTCGGAACTACCAAAAATCTATGTTCTATAATTCTCAAAGCAAAGAAAGATTTGCAGTATTCAAACTTCTCAGTCCCTACCACACTTCTATTGCACTACTCTGATATAAGCATTAATGCATCTATCATCCAATCAATTATTCAAAGGCACTCTAATTCATTCACTTGCATGATATATATACATAAAGACTCAATGAAGATATGAAATCAATAGTTATTTTGCTTTTATCTACTTCACATATAACAAATTTTTCAAATTCCACTACACTTTTATTAAAAATTTCATGAAATCTAGAAAATTCCAATACCTATCATCTTATAAATATATTTCATTACTCTACTAATATCAATATTATCTAATTGATCACTAGGGCTAGTGCACTTCTCCACGATGTCCTCCCTTACACAAATTATTAGAGGTTCAAAATGAACATGATAGAATCAACATTGACATAGAACAAGGGCCTACAATACTCAACATATAGAATGACCACTATGGAAAAGAAGAAGGAATTCCAAAAGGAGAAGATCATTAAATCCAACATTAAATCACAAATTACCCCACTGGCTAAGAAGAAAAATAACCAGAGCCCTATGACCACTAATATTCTCCAGAGAAAGGGAATGATTCTCTAAATGTCCAACCCAATCCTCTAGACCCCAATAAAAAGATAGATGATGTTGAAGAAGATGGGAAGACGATGATGGAAGGTGACTCTACCTCCCAATGATAAAACTACTAGTGCTAATGTGGTGACCCTAGATAATACTACTCCTAAGTTCAACATAGATAGAAGAAAATCTCCTATCACCATGTTGAATACCGCGAAGAGTGGGATGATAGAGTTCTGCAAGGTTATTAAAGATATGGATAGTTTGAATAACAAGCAAGAGGATTCATCTAGGAAAGTGGGAAGTTGTTGGAATAGAAAAGATTAGTACCATGCCTAACTAGCTGAATGAATTGACAAAAGCCATCAGCGATGTGAAGGCTATCACTGGTGCGTATGAATCTCAATTTAAGGTTGTGGAGGCTAGATTCAATGATCTGGAGAAGCGAGTACTCAATCATGAGAGTACCCTGAAGAAAATTGGAGAACAAAGCCAAAAAATTCCAAAAGCCTCTGTCGATAGCTTCAGTGTGATGATCAACAAACTAGAATAGATCCATTAGTAAAAAAACACAATTGACACTATCAAGGATAAGGTTTTGACTCTTGAAGGGGGGACTACTGGTCATGGCAAAAGAACTTGAGCAAGTACTAGGAAGATGACCTAGCAAGCCAAGGAGCTAGAGGAACTGAAGAGTGTTATTTCCTCTATGGTCCAGTTGGAGCAAGAAGTGGCAGAGCTTATCATAAATATTTCTTAGGTCTGTTGCTCGTGATTGTCCCTTAGTTGTTTATGTGTTGTCCCTTTGCTTCTTTCAGCTTCTTGCTAGCTTTTTGTCTTAGCCAACTATCTCCTTTTTGTTTTTTTCTCTATCTAGCTGCTCTTTAATGTTTTATCTTTTGTTTCTCTCTCTAGAAAAGGGTTTTGGGGCCCCTTCAAAACCTCCTTTTCCCTTAATCAAAAACATTAAATCACAAAAGGAAGAAAATTTTCTGGTGAAATCAATCAAGAAATAAAGAGTGGCAAGTGCCGCCACAAGAACAAAACAAATGAAAGAAGAAAAATGGTGGTCAATCCTAAAGGATACAAAAATCAATTTAACTCCAATGATTCTTTACAAAATCTCAAAATAACTCAAAAAAATTAACTCATTCAAATATTCGTCATGAGGTGACCAATATCAGTCACACTAAAGGGAGTAACCACTACACAACACCTGAGGATACAACACCCTGGATGTGTTAGAGAGTGCATGCCAAAAATTTAAAACCATTAAATTGTTAGGATAAAAAATGAACAATTGGGAGGGGGGAGTGAATAAGTTGTTAATAGATTATAACATTTAATCCACTTAATAACCCTTAAATAAATTAAGTACTGGTAGAGCAAAAACAGATACCGGTAAACAATACAACCTAACAATTAGACAAATAATTAATGCAAAGCAACCATACCACATAACACCATGATTTGTACATGGAAAACCCAGAAAGGGAAAAACCACGGTGGGAAACCTACCCACAGTTAGATGATACTTCTATAGAAAGTATGTGATACAATGAGGGGCATGCACATGTAGGAAGGCACACTGCCTAGAATGTACTGCTCATTACAAAAGAGTCTCACTGACTATAGAGAGGCTATAACCATCTCAGGATAAATGGACAACAATCCAATAGAGTAAACTACCAGAAATAGCATCTACCATGCCTGATTACAATCTCGGTTAAGCTCAATACAGGAGGCCTTTGACCTCTTCCTCAATCACAATTTGATCACCTACGATCAACCAAGTCTTCTTCACATATGATATTGCATTTCAAGACCACAAAATTTTATTCCATTCCCATACCATGATATATAATGAGATCTTACATCATTTTATACAAACCCTAAGGCCTATACCAATTAGGTCGGCCATTTAAAAGATATTACAATAAGATCATTACATAGATTAATATTACAATGATATGCCATGTCAGAATAAGACCAAAACAATAATAATAAATCCATAAATCATCTTGAAACATCCCAGTAACATGTAGAGTACATGTTAGCATGATACCGGTCCATAACCTAGATAGGTACCGAACCTATTCTAGGTCCACCATGCCAAAGCAATGTCTTCCAGTAGTTGAAGCATGATCAAAGAACATCTTCATCATCCTGAAATCCATGTAGAAGTTGCACCAACACCAATTATGCATCCTATCAAGATTGCTTAGTAAGAGCTATGTCAGTAAAGCCTTAAACTAGTGCCAGTAAGGGTTTACCAGAGTGTATGATAGCATCCGATTACTAAGTCAATACCATTTGACCAAGACATGCTCCAAAAGAACGTACCACATGTAACCAATCACATTCCATAGATCAAAACATGCCGAAAGTGTCCAACAAATAGTCTCTTCTGCTAGTAACACTGGATCTTCTACAGGTAACCAAAACTTGTCTTTCGGTAACCAACCATAACCACTAGTGTTGACATCAATGACAAAACATCAATGGAACACATAATCAATTCATCCAATAATGCCAACAAGCTCCCCATTTGGCATTGATGGCAACACTAGATGTGAAAAACATCTAAGTACCAAGAAATGCCAAACAACTCTCCCCTTGTGGAAGACAACCAATAATCTACTGATTATCAATAGCTCTCTCCCTAATGTATACAACTCCTTTTCTTATTTTTCACATCAATATTTCTCCCCCTTTGACATCAATGCCAGAAATATGACAAAAATATCAAAGCAAGAATATAAACCATTTTATCTCAAAGCTGACTACTCCCTCTGATTAGTAGCATCACTCATCAGTGTCAAAATGAATAATATCTCTGATAATGCACGTTGGACTGATGACAAACTGCATCAATCAAGTCTCTATCAGAGGGGCAAAACCCCCTAACTTGTCTTGTAAATACTCAAATGATTCCTTAGACAATGATTTAGTGAATATATCTGCAATCTATTCTTTAGTGTTCACATAAACCAATTTGACTTCCTTTGCTTCTACCTTGTCCTTCAAAAAGATACTTTATTGATATATGTTGAATCTTAGAGTGAAATACCAGATTCTTATATAAGTCAATAGCTGCAGAGTTATCACAATAGATAACTACCCATTCACTACAATTTACCCTGATATCCTTCAAAATTTGCTTCATCCAAAAGACTTGAGTGCAATTAGTTGCTGCTGCAATATACTCAGCTTCTGCAGTAGATAAAGAAATGCATGACTATTTTTTGCTAATCCATGAAACTTGTTTCTTTCTAAGAAAGAAAGCTCCACTAGAAGTGTTCTTCCTATCATCAGTATCTCCTACCCAATCTGATTCAGTATATGCACATAAAGTGAAATCATCACTTTTATAATACCATAAACCATATTCTATTGTTCCTTGCAAATACCAGAATATCCTCTTTACTCCACATTCATGATTTTCTTTAGGATTACTTTGATATCTTGAAACAATACTTACTACATTCATAATATCTGGTCTATTCTGAGTTAAATATAATAGACCACCAATCATAGACTTATACCTTGTCAGATTTACCGGTTTAGAAGTATCCTTGATAGATAATTTCTCACTTGTCACCATAGGAGTACTTACTGGTTTGGAATTATCCATACCAAACTTCTTCAACAATTCCCTCAGATACTTAGTTTGACAGATAAAAATGTGTTTGTCTATTTGAGTAATCTGCAAACCTAAGAAAAATTACATCTCATCAATAATGGACATTTCAAATTCATTCTTCATATTGTTAGCAAATTCCATGCACAATTTATCTTCTCGTCCAAAAATGATATCATCAACAAATACTTTAATAATCAGAATATCATTATCAATAATCTTATAATATAAATTACTATCAGCACTGCCTTTAGTAAAACCAAGCTTCAAAAGATATTTATCCAATCTTGCATATTGAGCTCTACGAGCTTGTTTCAATCCATATAAGGCTTTCTTCAATATGCAGACCATATCTTTATCATCTGTTAGTGAAAATCCATCAGGTTTCTCAATGTATACTTCTTCTTCAAGTTCACCATTCAAAAATGCACATTTAACATCCATATGATAAACTGTATAGTTCTTATAAGCTGCATAGGCAAGAAATAGTCTAACAGCTTCAATTCTAGCTACAGGTACAAATGTCTCACCATAATAAATTCCTTCCATTTGAGAATATCTTTTACAAACCAATATAGCCTTGTTTCTTACAACTTGACCATCCTCATTCAATTTATTCCAAAAAACCCATTTAGTTCCAATAACATTCTTAGTTTTAGGCCGGGGAACTAAAGTCCAACTTTCATTCTTCTCTATCTGATCTATTTCATCTTCCATAGGCTTTAACCAATGTTCATCCTTACAAGCTTCAATAACAGATGCTGGTTCAACTTGAGAAATAAGACATACCTCTTCACTTGCCAGTCTTCTTCTTGTCATAACTCCCTTGTTCCTATCTCCAATGATTTGATCTTAAGAATGATTTAATCTTACATACCATGGTGTCTTCTAAACTCCAAGTTCACTACTCTGATCATCAGTCACAGTTGAAATTTCTCATTATGTCGGTGTAACTATCTTAGTTTCTAGTACTAGTTGAGGTATTGTCGGTTCAGTTATGATTATTTCCACTACCGGTTCCCTGTCATATGATATAGAATGATTTTTGTACTGCTCATCCACTTTCACATTAGCACTCTCCACAATTTTCTGCAATCTTTTGTTATAACATCTATATGCTTTTCTTTGAATTGAATAAACAAGAAATATCCCTTCATCACATCTAGGATCAAAATTTGCAATTGAATCATCTCTTTTGATATAGTATTTACTTCCAAAATTTCTGAAATACTTAACAGTAGGTGTATGTCCAAACCATAATTCATAAGGGGTCTTACTGGTTTCACCTTTAAGGTGAACTCTGTTAAATGTGTAGAGTATTGTACTCATTGCTTCTCTCTAGTAGATATGAGGAAATTTGGTTTCCATCAGCATAGATCTTGTTGCATCTAAAATGGTTTTTTTCTTTCTTTCCACTACTCCATTTTGTTGAGGAGTCCTAGGTGCAGATAACTGTTTCTTGATTCCATTTGTCTGACAATAACTATTAAATTCATGAGAATTGAACTCACCTCCATGATCAGATCTTAGACATTTGATTTTCAATCGAGTTTTTGTTTCAACCTTTTCTCTAAAGATCTTGAATTTCTCAAAATCTTCAGACTTCTCCTTAAGAAAAGTTACCCACATCATCCTAGAATAGTCATCAATAATCAGCATGAAATACCTATCACCTTGAAAGCTTCTAGTCCTTGTTGGACCGCATAAGTGAGTGTGAATCAAATCAAGTATATCATTAGATTTATCATGTATTCTCTTAAAAGAACTTCTAACTTGCTTTCCCAATTGACATTCCTTACATACCAGATTATGAGGCTTCATAATCTTAGGTATGTCTCTAACTACCTTAGTTGAACTGATCTTATCAATATAATCAAAATTAACATGATACAACCTCTTATGCCATAACCAACTCTCATCAATATGAGCAATCAAACATGTCTTATTACCAGTGTTCAAGTGAAAGATAATACCTCTAATTTGAATACTGGTTGCAATCTCCGAACCAGTCTATTTAATGATTTTTTATTTTCTATCTTTAAATTGAAGTTGGAAACCCTTGTCCACCAATTGACCAACACTCCAAAGGTTATGCTTTAAACCTTCTATATAATAGACATTATTAGTTTTATGCTTACCATCCAAATAAATAATACCCCTACCTCTAATCATACATGCTTTGTCATGCCCAAATCTGACTTGACCGCCATTGTATTCTTGTAGGGACAAAAATTTCCCTTTATCTCCAGGCAAATGATATGAGCATCCACTATCAGTTACCCATTCATCCTTATCTTCAATTTTTTCTGCCAGGGCCTTTTCTTCATTTATAATAGCCAGTTCCAATTCATCTTCCTTTAAAGCATAGAACACCCAATTCCTTTCTATTGCTAGATC
This sequence comes from Cryptomeria japonica, assembly GCF_030272615.1. Lineage (NCBI taxonomy): Eukaryota > Viridiplantae > Streptophyta > Pinopsida > Cupressales > Cupressaceae > Cryptomeria > Cryptomeria japonica. Next base: position 603,149,165 of record NC_081406.1, on the reverse strand, counting down.
CATTAGCAGGGTCTTCTCTCGGTTCATCTCCAGAGTCATCAGTTACTCCTTCCTCATCCACTATGTATCATTGTTTACTTTTCTTGAATCTATATCTGTTTTGGTTAGGCTTCAATGATTTCTTAACTCTTTCCTGAAACATTGCATTCCTTTCAGGACATCTAGATGCAATATGACCAATCTGATTACATGAAAAACATTTAAAAGGTGCTTTTCCTTCATACTTACTTCCTTTCAGACCTCTAGGTACTCTTCTATCAAATAAGGCTTCAAGTTAGTCAAATTCTTAATCTTCTTTCTTCATGTCTTCCAATTCTTTTTCATATAAAACTTTCCAATCACTTTTGCCAGTAGATGATGATGATGATGCATGAAAAGCAGGTTCAAACTTTATAGCTCCAAAGGATCCAAATTCTTCAAGCTCAAAAGAAGATAATTTCCCAATTAGAATGTCTCTGTTAATTGAAGAGTTTGCCATTGTTCTCAACTCATTAATTGCAATTGCCTTCATCTTGTAAGCTAATGGAAGGGCTCTCAAGACTTTGGAAATTATTTCATCTTCACTCAGAAAATCTCCACAACATTGAATTCCCATAACAATCTCATTTACTCTTTCCATAAACATAACAATTATTTCATTATCTTCCATCTTCAAGTTGTCATATCTTACCTGGTAGCCATCAAGTTTAGCAATTTTGACAGTAGGATCACCTTCATCCAGAGTTTGCAATTTGTCCCACATAACCTTTTCTGATTATTTATCAGTCAATCCCATAATTTGCTTATCAGTAAGTGCACATAGGAGGGCTTCTCTAGCTCTGCAATCATTTTCAATATTCTTGTCCAAGTCTGTAGGAGCAGGATTGCTAGATGCCGAATCATAAGGTGTCTACCGTTTCTCAGTGATCTCCCAAATATCCTTATGAAGACATCTAAGATGAGTCTCCATTCGAATTTTCCATATCCCATAATTTATTCCATCAAGCTTAGGGATTTCTCTTCTAAAAATAGTTGTCGGTGGATTAGAAGTGTTAGCTGCCATAGGATCTACCTCAAGATATTAAGCTTCAACAAAAGAGGACCAAAGCTCTGATACCAATTGTTAGGATAACCGATGAATAACTAAGAGGGGGGGTGAATCAGTTGTTAACAGATTATAACATTTAATCCACTTAATAACCCTTAAACGGATTAAGTACCAGTAGAGAAGAAACAAATGCTGATCAATAATACAACTTAACAATTAGACAGATAATCAATGGAAAGAAACCATACCACATAACACCATGATTTGTACCTGGAAAACCCAAAAAGGGAAAAACCACAGTGGGAAGCCTACCCACAGTCAGATGATACTTGTGCAGAAAGTATGTGATACAATGAGGGGCCTACACATGCAAGAAGGCACACTGCCTAGAGCGTACTATGCATTACAAAAGAGTCTCACTAACTACAGAGAGGCTACAACCATCTCAAGATAAATGGACAACAATCCAATAGAGTGAACTTCCAGAAATAGTACCTACATGCCTGATTATAGTCTCGATTAAGCTCAATACTGAAGGCCTCTGACCTCTTCCTTAATCCCAATTCGATCACCTATGATTGACCAAGTCTCCTTCGCATATGATATTGCATTTTAAGACCACGAACTTTTATTTCATTCACATACCACGATCTACAATGAGATCTTACATCATTTTATACAAACCTTAAGGCCTAAACCAATTAGATCGGCCACCTAAAAGATATTACAATAAGATCATTACATAGATTAATATTACAATGATATGCCATGTCGGCTTAAGACCAAAACAACAATAATAAATCCATAAATCATCCTGAAACATCGCGGTAACATGTAGAGTACACGTTAGCATGATACTGGTCCATAAACTAGATAGGTACAAGACCTATTCTAGGTCCACCATGCCAAAGTAATGTCTTCAAGAAGTTGAAGGATGATCAAAGAACATCTTCATCATCCTAAAATCCATGTTGAAATTGCACCAACACCAATTACGCATCCTGTCAAGATTCCTTAGTGAGAGCTCTATCGGTAAAGCCTTAAACTAGTGTTGGTAAGGGTTTTCCAGAGTGTATGATAGTATCCGATTACCAAGTCAATACCATCTCACCAAGACATTCTCCAGAAGCACATACCACATGTAACCAATCACATTCCATAGATCAAAACATGTCAGAAGTGTCCAACAGATAGTCTCTTTTGCCGGTAACACTGGATCTTCTACTGGTAACCAAAACTGGTCTGTTGGTAACCAGCCATAACAGCTAGTATTGACATCAATGACAAAACATTAATGCAACACAATCAATTCATCCAATAATGCCAACAAAAATTATTTATATACTGAATTTTTTTTTACCATTTTTATTGCAAGAGAATGCTTTAGGATAATCTAGGCAACTGTCCTTCATGAAGGCTAACATATGCAATAAGGCAATAAGGTGTCTCATACACATACAAGACATACTCTCATACATGATTAAGGTTCAAGATATCCTATATATAAAATGATCACCTTTACTGAGTTATAATAGATACAAATGTTAGAACTTCAATTAATCACTTAACGATATACTTTAACATACATACACCATTTCTAGATCAATACTCAATAAATAGTGTGTAGATAATTATAATGTTCTACATGATGTCATTAAAAATTTGGTCAACCATATATTTACTCAAATTAATTACTCATAACAAATAAATCTAATAACTTAAAGAAAAATTTAATATCAAATTTCCACTTCAACCACCTATGGTCATTTCTCTAAATGTCATTAGCTAGTGAATTGTCTATATTAAGCGTAAAACTTGATATCACATCCTTACTTGACACCACTTATTTTTTATTTAATGTCACACACAAATTCAACAACATAAATAATTTACCTTATTCATTCTCATCTCCTACTATCCCTTAACTATAATCATTCACAAACTAAGCATACTTAGCGATCAAGAAGCACAGTCATCTAGAAACACAATACAACTTCATACAATACACTATCAATTCATCCTGTTAGAATTCAAGTAACAAACACTTTCTTTAAATTTGAATAGGATAAGGAGATAGCATCTTGTCTTAATCTATCCATTTGATCAAGTCGAACATTTCATCAAACCACACAACTCCTACTTAAGACTAAGACCTTTATCTTACCAAACCAACATGATTTCAAATTTTCTATACATGTAATGCACCAGAGTTTTTACTTCATTCAACACAAACATTATAACATTCTCTTTTAACCTGTCAGTTTGTAAGAACTTCTTACATTATTTATGAAAAAGAGATTCTATCTAATTAACTCTTCCTTTAAATAAATTTCATGGATGCAATGCACAAGTCTCAATCTTTAAACAGTTTTATCTTATCCAAAATTTTCCCTTTAATATATGCAATACCACATTTCATCAATGAGTATCCAATGCTTCTACTCATTACCAATAAACTCCTAAGAATTATGAGTCTTTTACCCAAATGAAGAGAAGAGGACGGAAGAAAACTCCCAATCAACCAATGTATGGACACAATAATTATGCCTGAACAATTTGAAATTCCTAGTCATGTCACATTTATCGTGCTATGCAGCTATTCACATCATTTTCTAAGGTATGCAAATTGAACTGTTAATCCAATAAGGATCTGGTTAATACTGAGAGGGGGATGAATTAGTATTAAGACCAATTGGAACTTTAACCTCAAAAACAAACTTATCTCAGATCTAAAACCATTTAACAAATATCTCAACTTCTTTAATCAGATCTAACAACCTCTTTAGCAAATTTGCTTAACACATTAATCAAATCATTTACCAGATCAATCAATACTTTCACCACTTAAGAAGTCATATAAAATTGATCATTAACCTCATCAATCAGATCGAATACTTTATGTATCGATTCTTATCAGTATCGGTAACCTTTGATAAACTTTTGATAAAACATCATAACCAATGTCTCATAAATAATGCATGAAATGAAACATAAACAAGAACATCACATGAAAACAATAAGTTTTTGACGTGGAAACCCAAATAGGGAAAAAACACGATGGGAGTTTCCACCCACAAATATTTGTACTCTTTTGAAGTACACCCTATTAGGAGCAAACCCTATTAGGAGTCACCTAGTTAAGGGATTTTCCTAGCAACCTAGTTATGAGCTTGATGATCTATTAGGATCAACCTCATGAGAGGATTTAACACTCTTTTGAGAGATTCCCTATTAGGGGACTTAAATGTTTAAGACCTGTTAGGACCTACCCGGTTAAGGGATTTAACCTGTTGCACCTGTTAGGGAACAACAATGAAAGAATGATCTGTTACTTGCACTTCTCTATTACTTGATCAGATCCAGTTATGCACAACACTCTATAAATCTCAGGAAGATCTCACACTTCATTTGGAAGGCTCAACATATTCTCTAAGACCACCGACATCATAAACATCAACTGTGTCTTCCTAAATATCCATCTCAACTAGGTCGGCCACTAAACCCTAATTACATCATGAATTTATAGTACAAATCATAAGAGATCATCAAAAATCAATATATAGATCATTACAACAAATTAAAATGCAATATCAACTGTTGGTTGATCATAACCCATCACAAAAATCCAATCTGTACCAAAGTCAAACCCTCAAAACACTCTACTAAGCATTTCGTTGATTACTAAGAAATTCTTCCTTGAATCGCCCAAAAAAAAAATTAAATATTTTCACGCGGGTTGTGTCGTGTTACCAACTTCATGTATACGTGTCGTCGATCACCGCCATAACAAAAATGATTACCGGTTTGATGATTTCTTCACGAGACTTAAACCCTACTAAAACCTTAGCAAAACTTCATGAAAATTTTGAAACATGCCTTTCGATAATCTTCACAAGTTCTAGTTCCAGTCAGATACACCTTTCCATGATACAAGTTCACCATCCAAACCGCAAATAACCAACCATCACTGATTGTCTGATTCAATCAAAACAACTCTGCTTTACCATTTAAAGTCCTATTTCACAAACTTTAGTTCTCTGTCGATAAACCCTATCTTCTAGTAACACAAATCACTTAGATGAAAAAACAAAACATTGGGAACATCTATTGCCATCAAAGACAACATAAATAATTGTTCATGTCATCTAATCATAGAATCTCAATCTCTTCATCACAAATAGACTCCTATCCTTTACCGGTGCAGTCATTAGTCTTCAACTGCAATAGTTATGCCAAATGCCAATAATCTCCCACTTTGGCATTGATGGAAACACTAATCAGATATACAATTAGAGTAACATCATCATCTGCAACTTGCTTGCCACTTGGTTGTCGGTATCACATCATCTGCTAGTTCTCCTCCTTTTTTCATCTCCCCCTTAACCAATACTTCTCTCAATTTGATCTTCAACTTTCATATCTAATTTCTTTTCTTCTCCCACATTTGCCATATATGATTCCTATTATTCTCCCCCTTTGACAATAATGCCAAAGGTGTAAATGCATTACTTGTTTTCAATTCTATTGTTGCCTCTTCCATCATCTCACAAAAATTACATCAGACTTGCTCCCCCAAAGGAGTAGCCTGCACCTTCATCAATCCTTAATGAAAGATAATCATGAAATCCATAGGATTTATGGATCTCTATCATTCTAGTTCTTCTGATGTAGGGCTCTAACACCTAGTTTACCTCTAGGAAACTCAAAGGTAGCCTTCGGTAAGGGCTTAGTAAAGATATCAACTAATTGATCTTTACTCTTCACATATTTCATCTTCACCTTTTTTCCTTGAACTCTTTCCCTTAGGACATGATACTTCAATTCAATGTGCTTGGTTCTAGAATGGAGTACAAGATTCTTAGAAATGTTTATTGCACTTGTATTATCATAATAGATAGTCACTGGTTCAGACATATCTATCTTGAATCCTTCTAGTACATGTCTCATCCATATTGCCTATGTGCAATTTATGGATGCAGCTACATACTCCATGCCACTAATCTTCCTCCAAGTAGAAAAGGTCCACCAATTGTGCTTTTCTGATCATCCACATTACCTGCCCAATTAGCATTAGTAAAGACATCCAAAGTAAAATCTCTTTTATAGGGATACCATAAACCATAGTCTATTGTGCCTTTGAGATACCAAAAAATTCTCTTCACAACCACCATGTGACTCTCCTTAGGCTCTTTTTGAAATCTAGCTACTAATCCAACATCACGATCAATGTTTTGTCTGCTTCGAACAACATAGTGTAGCTTTCCAATCATAGATTTGTACTCTTTTTCACTAACAATAGGGGAATCATATTCCTTTGACAACTTGCAGCCTATCACCATCGGTGTTCCTACCATTTTGTAGTCTTCCATGCCGAATTTTTTTAGCACCTCTTTGATATACTTGGTCGGACAAATAAAAATACCACCATCAAGTTGTTGGACCTATAAGCCAATAAAGAACTTTATTTCACTGATTAGAGACATTTCAAATTCATTTTTATTATCTTAGCAAAATCCATACACATATCCTCATTTCCACCAAAAATTATGTCATCTACAAATGCTTCTACTATCCAATTTTGATCAAATGTGCATGTAATCTCTCATACCATTCTCTTGGTGCCTACTTTAGACCATATATTTCTTTATGCAATTTACACACCATGTCCTTATCATCAGTCAAGGAAAAATTCATTGGGTTGTTCAATGTATACTTCTTCTTCTAGAATCCCATTTAGAAAGGCTTATTTGACATCCATTTGATAAAATTTGAATCCCTTATATGTAGCAAATGCTAGCAGCATCCTTACTCCTTCTAATCTAGCAACAAGTACAAAATTTTCACCATAATCCTCACCTTCTTCTTGAGCCTACCCTTTGTAGACTAACCTTGCTTTGTTTCTTGCAATTCTTCCTTCTTCTTCTAATTTATTCCTAAAGATGCATTTTGTTCTAGTTACATTCTTATCCTTTGGTTTAGGAACAAGTGACCATGTCTGATTCTTCTCAATTTGATCTAATTCTTCATTCATTGCATTCACCCAACCATCATCCTTTAGTGCTTCCTTAATTGTCTTGAGTTCTATTGTAGATATCAAACATGAGTTCTCTCGGATCTTTCCTGGTTTGCACATGTGCATTCTTACCACCAATTATCTGCTCTTGTGAATGATTCAGTCTAACATATCCAAGTATTGCCTATTTCCATTTTGCATCATTTTCTTCCTCACTATCATCGCTTACTGGTTGAGCATCTAATTATGCATTTGTTAGTTCTTCATTATTCTTTGTCTCCGGTTCAATGATTACAAACTTTTGCTTATTATCATCCTTTTTAGGTTCAGATCTTCTTGTACCTTTAGACTTATCAAATAGATCACAACTTTTACATTATCACTTTCAACAATTTTCTTAGTTGTCTTATTGTAACATTTATATGCCTTACTCTTAGAAGAGTAACCAACAAAAATTCCCTCATCAGATTTTGCATCAAATTTCTCAGTGTAGTTATCTCTCTTAATAAAATATTGACTTCCAAAAATTTTGAAATAACTTACACAAGGAGTTTTTCCATACCATTGCTCATAGGGTGTCTTATTGTTACCTCTCTTTACTAGTACCTAGTTTAAAGTGTATACAATAGTACTGATTGCTTCTCTCCAAAACATTTTGGATACATTACCCTGCAATAACATGGTTCTTTCCACTTCAACTATTGTTTTGTTCATCCTTTCTGCTATGCCATTATGTTGTGGTGTCCTCGGAGAAGACATCTGTCTCTTTATACCCTGTTCATCACAATACAATAGATTTATCAGATGTGAATTCACCTCCTCAGTCTGATCTTAAACACTTTAGGTTCTTATCATTTTCCTTCTCAACCAGACCTTTAAATGGCTTCTGATTTTACTCTCAAAAATGTCACCCACATCATTTTAGAATAATCATCAGTGAAAATCATGAAATACCTATCACCGTAATAACTCTTTGTTCTCATAGGGCCACAGAGATCAATATGTACCAAATCTAAAATATTCTCATAAATACAATTCTTTCTCTTGAAAGAAATAGAGGTCATCTTACCGATTTGACAATCTTTTCATATCACACTATCTACTTTGACAAGTTGGGGTAATCCTCTTACAACACTCGACTTTCTTATCTTAACCAAATTATCAAAATTAACATGACAACATCTTTTATGACATAACCAACTATCTTCCATTCTTGCAACTAGACAATTATTAATATTACTATTCAAATGGAATAAGTTACCTCTAGTTTGCTTCTCGATAGCAATCAATTCACCATTACCTCCAAAAATTCTACAGACTCCACTTTTAAACTCAAGCAAATAACCTTTATCATTGAGCTAACCAACACTTAAAAGATTATGCTTAAGATCATTAACCCAAAACACATCATCAACATTACTCTTCCATTTAGAGAGATTGAACCTTTACCTTTCACCATCCAAGAAGAGTTATTTCCAAATCTAACAGCACCTCCATCAAATTCATTAAGGGTTATGAACTTACTTTTATCTTTGGTCATGTGGTGTGAGCACCCACTATCTATAATCCATTCATCATTATTCTCCATATGAGATACTAGTGCCTTTTCATCTGACAGTTCCTCCTTCACAGCTACAAACACAATTTCTTCATTGTCATCTTCATCTTCATCTTCAGACTCCTCATCAATCACACCTTCATCTACTGCAACATAACAATATTTCTTTCCCTTTCCTTTGAATCTTCTAAACTTCTCTTTCTTATTGATGTTAAGGGAGTTAGCAACAATATGACCAATTTTACTACAAGAGAAACACTTCAAAGGTAGCTTTCCTTTATACTTACTAGTGCCTCTTGGAAATATCTTTGCTAATAGTGCCTCAAGTTCCATCACCTTTTCTTAATTGTCTTCATTTCCATGGCTACTTCCATGACTTGTCCTACACTTATTATTTTGACATTTATCTTTTCCTTTTCTAGAAATTGAACCAGTAACAGAATCTTTAAAGGAAGATTCAATAGATTTTGTTGCACTATTGTCAAAATATTTAACTCAAAAGTTGTAAGCTTACCAATCAATGAATCAACAGTTAACTTATCCTTTGAAATAGATCTAAGTTCTTGGATTGTCGATACTCTTATAGCATACAAAGGTTGAAGAGTTCTGAGCATTTTACTTACTATTGAATCATCTTCTATTTTACCTCCAACACTCTTTATTCCGCTGACAACTTCTTTGATTCTCTGACCATACTGTGCAATATTTTCTCCTTCAAGGATTCTCATGTCATGAAAATTTCCTCTCAAGCTTTCCTCTTTGGCTCTTTGAACATGCTCATCTCCTCCATAGATTATCTCTAACTTTTACCAAACCTCACCTGTAGTTTCCAATCCTTGAACATCAATATATTTTGAATTAGATAAAGCACTTACAATAGCTTCTAGGGGTTGCATGTTAACTTGTTTCTCTTTGATTTCATCTGGTGTCAATGGTGTAGTAGTAGGAGCAACATATGTTGTTTCAAATTGCTTCCAATATTGTGCACCAAGACCTTTGATGTAGATCTTCATTCTGTCCTTCCAGATCTTGTAGTTATCCTTGTTGAACTTGGGACCCTCTTTCTGTTAGGATAATCGGTGAACAACTGAGAGGGGGGGAGTGAATCAATTGTTAATAGATTATAACATTTAATCCACTTAATAACCTTTAACCAGATTAAGCACTAGTAGAGCAAAAACAGATACTGGTAAACAATGCAAATTAATAATTAAACAAATAATCAATGCAAAGAAACCATACCAAATAACACCATGATTTTTAGGTGGAAAACCCAGAAAGGGAAAAACCATGGTGGCAAGCCTACCCACAGTCAGATGATACTTCTACAAAAAGTATGTGATACAATGAGGGGCCTGCAAATGCAGGAAGGCACATTGCCTAGAGCATACTGTTCATTACAAAAGAGTCTCACTGACTATAGAGAGGCTACAACCATCTCAAGATAAATGGAAAACAATCCAATATAGTGAACTACCAGAGACAAAATCTACTATGCCTAATTATAGTCCCAGTTAAGCTCAATACTGGAGGCCTCTGACCTCTTCCTTAATCTCAATTCGATCACCTATGATTGACCAAATCTCCTTCGCATATGATATTGCATTCCAAGACCACAAACACTTATTCCATTCCATACCATGATCTACAATGTGATCTTACATCATTTTATACAAACCCGAAGGCCTAAACCAATCAGGTCAGCCACCTAAAAGATATTACAATAGGATCATTACATAAATCCATATTACAATGATATGCCATGTTGGCTTAAGACCAAAAAAATAATAACAAATCCATAAAAAATCCTGAAACATCCCAATAACATGTAAAGTACACGTTAACATGAAACAGGTCCATAACCTAGATAGGTACGAGACCTATTTTGGGTCCACCATGCCAAAGCAATGTCTTCAAGAAGTTAAAGCGTGATCAAAGAACATCTTCAACATCGCAAAATCCTTCTAGAAGCTGCACCAACACCAATTATGCATCCTGTCAAGATTCCTCAGTGAGAGCTCTGTCGGTAGAGCCTTAAACCAATGCCGGTAAGGGTTTACCAGAGTGTATAATAGCATTTGATTACCAAGTCAATACCATCTGACCAAAACATGCTCCAGAAGCACATACCACATGTAACCAATCACATTCCATAGATCCAAACATGTCGGAAGTGTCCAACAGACAGTCTGTTCTGTCGGTAACACTAGATCTTCTACCGGTAACCAAAACCTGTCTGCCAGTAACCAACCATAACAACTAGTGTTGACATCAATGATCAGGATTAAATTGGGAAAATATTGAAATCTAATTTTTCCAAAATTTTATATGTTTTAGTAAATTGCAATTTTGAGGGTCTTCGGTGCATTTTTGGACAAATATGGTCATGATGAGACATCATTGATGTTTCCGAAATTTGGTTCTAGATTATTTGAGTACCTTTCCAACGCATCAAACGGTTTGTAATTCGGAGCTAGGATGAGAAAGTTATGCCTTCTCAAAGTGGACTGAAATTTTACATTTAGTTTTTTTGATAATTTTGATAGTTTTAATAGTTTAATTATAATAAACATTATGATGACTCTTCATTTCAAATTCCAAGGGATTTGTGTGACCCTTGGGATACATTCGACTTGTATAAACTCCAATTTTGAATAGAATGGAGACAGTTTTTGGTTTGCAATCTTCTTGTTGTCAATTTTTTTTTTTTTTTTTGTGTGTTGAAATCTACAATACCGCAAGTATCACACTAGGTATTGTAATCTGGTTTTCATAAATCAGATCAGTGGTATCAGAGCGGGAACGCTCCTTTATGCCAATTTACACAAGGTCTTCCTACCAAAGATTAGGATTGGATACACAAGATTTGTCAAAATACCCACCTTTGAGACGCACACAATCGAAGATGTCAGACAATGATGTTAAGAAGTTGGTCGAGGAAGCTTTAAATAAGCAACGAGAGGAGATGATGAGTCAATTTTCATACCTCCTACAAAAGCAAAAACCCTCTGAATTTGAAACACCATTTCGTGGAAATACCCCTTTCAAAGTGCAGGTCAATTTCGACATCCCAAATTTTGAAGGAAAGGTCGATGCTGAAGCTGTTGATAACTAGTTATCAAAGTTGGATAGGTACTTTTCTGTAAATAATTTCTCAGATGCTGAAAAGATAACATTTGCTCTCCTCAAAGCTGAAACCCATGTGAAATTAGCATGGGAAACCAAAGTAGCAAATAAAGAACAAGAATCAGTTGCTGAAGATGGTTTTATACTATCTCTTGATAAGAAGCCCACATGGGGAGAATTTGTGGAATATATCAAAGAAGCCTACCTCTCGGAGGATGTATATGAACAAAAATACATAGAATGGCAGCTTCTTCACCAAAGGAGGGATCAGTCTGTGCAAGATTACACCAATACATTCCATTCACTTTCAGCAAAACTCGATATTAATGATTCAGAGAAGCATAGAATTTTGAAATATCGGAGTGGAATTCATAGGTATATTCAAATAGAGATGGATTTTTTAAATATTGAGACAATGGCAACTGCCTATAAATATGCTACAAAAATTGAAGAAAAATCCAAGCAAAGAGGGAAGAGGGACTACTTTGCAAACAACAAGCCAAGGGCTGAAGGTGGCAATAAATTTGCAGGGAAACAGATGACCAAGGAACCTCATTCAAATTCACCCAAGAACACATGGTGGTCTACTAAAAAGACAGACACAGGCATGTGGTGCGAGATGCATAGGTCCCCAACCCATAATACAAAGGATTGTCGAAGTATTAAAAATTTGATGACAGAAATACGAGGGGAGGAAGCTGAACCTGAATCGTCACCAATAGATAATTCTAAGAAAGAGGAGAATGATTCCATCATAGAAGCAAACCCATATGCCGTAGTTGGAACTGCTAAAGTATTTCCCCGTGAAGATGAAGAGAGACTTTTTCATTCACAGATGTGGGTTGATGGAAAGCCTCTACATTTTATTGTTGACAATGGGAGTCAAAAGAATTTGATCTCTAGGGAGGTAGTCAAAAGATTAAATTTGAAAGTAACAAGACACCCACAACCATACTCTATGGGATGGGTGAATGAGGGACAAGATATTCAAATCAATCAACAATGTCATTTGCCATATTCAATCAAGCCTTTCAAGGATGAAGTGATATGTGATGTAGCACCATTGGATGTATGCGATGTCTTGCTGGAGCAGCCATACATGTATCAGAGGCATGGGGTGTATGAGTCAAGGCCACGTAGTGTTACAATCAAGCTTGGTGAGAAGAGGTACCGAATACCAGAGGTATGTCCAACACAAACTACATCTTTAATTAGTGCTAAACAATGTAAACGCTTGATTGCTCAAACTGGAGCTTTTATTGTACTCATGATTCGCCCTGAACAAACAAAGTCAGTTGTTCTTAATACACATGCTAAGGTAACAGAGAATCAACAAAATCAAATAGATATAATTTTGAAAGAATATCACAGTGTGTTTACACCACCAGTGGGAGTACCAACACACTGTCAAGTCAGGCACTCTATTGATTTAATTCCAGGCACACCGCTACCACATGAGCCAATATATAGGAGGTCAGTTTTGGAAAATAATGAGATTAAGAGACAAATTCAGGAGTTGATTCAGAAAGGACACATTCGTCCAAGTGCTTCACCTTGTGGAAGTCCAATTGTCCTTGCTAAAAAGAAAGATGGGACATGGAGGCTTTGTATTGATTATAGAGCATTAAACAAAATCTCTGTTAAAAATATATATCCAATCCCTCGAATTGATGATTTGTTGGACCAACTTAGGGGGGCTAAATTCTTTACAAAAGTTGACTTGAATTCTGGATACCACCAAGTACCAATTGATCCAGCAGATGTGTGGAAGACTGCATTTAAATCTAAGGAAGGTTTGTTTGAATGGTTGGTCATGCCTTTTGGCCTAACAAATTCCCCAGCCACATTTATGAGATTGATGAATGATGTGCTTAGACCATTCATTGATTCCTTTGTAGTTGTTTATTTGGATGACATACTCATCTTTAGCAGAACTTGGTCTGAGCATTTGCAGCATGTTGAACAAGTTCTTTCAACTCTGCAAAAACACAAACTTTATGCCAACATTGAGAAGTGTTCTTTTGGTATGCAGAGTATTCAATACTTAGGGTATATCATTGACGATGAGGGTGTTCATGTTGATCTAGCAAAGATTCAAATAATTCAAGATTGGCCATCCCCTAAAAATTTCACAGAGCTTCGCAGCTTCTTGGGCTTAGCCAACTTCTATCGTAGATTTGTGTTTGGTTTCTCACACATATCATGGCCTCTTAATCAATCACTCAGGGGTGGAGCACAAGCAAAATTTCAGTGGGCAGAGGCACAACAACAAGCATTTGAGGAGTTAAAGAAAAGACTATGTTCAGCACCAGTATTGGTCCTTCCAGATCTACACCAAGCATTTGAGATAGAAACAGATGCATCAGATTATGCTCTTGGTGCGGTATTCACACAAAATGGGCATCCTGTTGCCTATCACAGTGAAACTTTTTCTGATACAGTACGTAAGTATCCCACCTATGATAAGGAGTTGTATGCCATTGTTCAGGCTTGCAAACAATGGAAACATTATATACTGGGAAAAGAAACTGTTATACATACAGACCATAAACCACTCCAATTCTTGCAAACACAAGGAAAGCTACAGAATGATAGACATCAACGGTGGTCAGCCTATTTACAACAATTTCACCTCAACATTCGTCATAAAAAAGGAAGCAGTAACAAGGTGGCAGATTGTTTGAGTAGGCCTCCAATTGCAGGTTTGACAATAGTGTTGGATTCATGCGGTCATCAATCATCCACTTGGGAACAACTATATAGTACTGACCCTGATTTTGCTAACATCTATAGTAATTTGGTAGAAGGAAAATCTGTCTCTGATTTTCACTTGCAGGATGGGTTTCTTTGCCATAATGGTCACATATGTGTACCCACCGAAGAACGGAAGAAAATGATATGGGAAGCTCACTACAGTCGTGTTGCAGGACATTTTGGTATTGGTAAGACTACTGCTATCCTTCAAAAGTATTTCTATTGGCCAAAAATGAAGCAAGATGTCATTTCACATATACAAGCTTGTGCAGCCTGTGCGATTGCAAAACCAGCAAACCGTAAGTTGGGTCTATACTTACCATTACCTATTCCTGATAAGCCATGGCAGTCTATTTCAATGGATTTTATGTCTGGGCTTCCAACTACCAGGCGGGGGCATGATTGTGTATATGTTGTGGTAGATAGGTTTTCTAAAATGGCTATCATGGTGGCATGTAAAAAGATGATTTCTACAGAAGATACTGCCAGGCTATTTTTTGAACATGTGTGGGTTCATTTTGGTTTGCCAAAAACCATTATTTCTGATAGGGATAGCAGGTTCATCAGCAAATTTTGGTCTGCACTATGGGCTAAAATGGACACGAAACTGACAAAGTCCACAGCATTCCATCCCCAAACAGATGGGCAGACAGAAGTGGTGAATCGAATGATTATTCATATTTTACGGATGTATCATTCAAAACATCCTCGCACGTGGGATGAAAGCTTACCCTATGTGCAACACAACTACAACCGTGCACTCCATAGTACTACAGGGCACAGTCCATTTGAGGTTTCTCTTGGGTACCAGCCATTGGCACCTATGGATGTAGCAATACCATCTCTACAGTCTAGTAGTCCATTGAATGGTGACAAGGAGGTAGATAAAGCAAAAAAATTCATTGATAACATTAGACACCTACAACAACAAGTTTATGAGATATTGGAGCAGAGTAATCAGAAGTATAAGGAAAGACATGATAAACATAGAACTCCCCATCAGTTTCAGGTTGGTGACAAGGTATGGTTACATCTTCAGAAAGAGCGCCTACATGGACCAAATAGGAAGCTTCGACCTCTTCGTTATGGACCATACACTATTGTGAAACAAGTTGGTGAGAATGCTTTTGAACTTAATTTGCCATCCTTTTTGGGACTGCATCCAATTTTCAATGTGGAGTTGTTGAGACCCTATTTTCCTCCTTTATTGGATATCTCCCAAGCTACTGAATACATTCAAGCTGCAGAGTTAAACCCCTCTACTACTGCTCCAGTCTAGTGTGACCATGTTACTGAAGCCATTTTAAAGACTTTGAGAAATCAAAAAATCCCTTTGTATCGGGTGGTTCAAGCTGGTCAGCATTCTCATCAAGGCAAGTGGCTTACTAAGGAACAAATTGAAGAACAATTTCCTCATCTGCTGCAGCAGATTAGTGCAATGGGGCCCATTGCCTCTTAAGGGGGGAGGAATGATCAGGATTAAATTGGGAAAATATTGAAATCTAATTTTTCCAAAATTTTATATGTTTTAGTAAATTGCAATTTTGAGGGTCTTCGGTGCATTTTTGGACAAATATGGTCATGATGAGACATCATTGATGTTTCTGAAATTTGGTTCTAGATTATTTGAGTACCTTTCCAACGCATCAAATGGTTTGTAATTCAGAGCTAGGATGAGAAAGTTATGCCTTCTCAAAGTGGACTGAAATTTTACATTTAGTTTTTTTGATAATTTTGATAGTTTTAATAGTTTAATTGTAATAAACATTTTGATGACTCTTCATTTCAAATTCCAAGGGATTTGTGTGACCCTTGGGATACATTCGACTTGTATAAACTCCAATTTTGAATAGAATGGAGACAGTTTTTGGTTTGCAATCTTCTTGTTGTCAATTTCTTTTTTTTTTTTTGTGTTGAAATCTACAATACCGCAAGTATCACACTAGGTATTGTAATCTGGTTTTCATAAATCAGATCAATCAATGACAAAACATCAATGCAACACATAATCAATTCATCCAATAATGCCAATAATCTCCCCCTTTGGCATTGATGGCAACACTAGATGTGAAAAACATCAAAGTACCAAGAAATGCCAAAGAAGTCTCCCCCTGTGGAAGACAACCAACAATCTCCTGAATATCAATAACTCTCCCCCTAATGTATACAAAACCTTTTCTTATTTTTCACATCAATATCTCTCCCTCTTTGACATCAATGCTAGAAATCGAACAAAAATATCAAAGTAATAATGTAAACCTCAGAATCTCAAAGCTTACTCCCCCTAAGTAGTAGCACCACTCATCAGTGCTGGAATGAACAATGTCTCTGATAATGCATACCGGATTGATGACAAACTACATCAATCAAGTCTTTGTCGGAGGGGTAGAAACCCCTAAGCTATCTCTCAAATACTCAAATGATTCCTTAGACAATGGTTTAGTGAATTTATCTACATTCTGTTCTTTAGTGTTCACAGAAACCAATTTGACTTCCTTTCCTTCTACCTTGTCCTTCAAAAAGTTATACTTAATTGATATATGCTTAGTCTTAGAGTGAAATACCAGATTCTTAGACATGTCAATAGCTACAAAGTTATCATAGTAGATAACTACCAGTTTATTACAATTTACCCTGATATCCTTCAACATTTGCTTCATCCACAAGACTTGAGTGCAATTAGTTATTGCTGCAACATACTCAACTTCTGCAGTATATAAAAAAATGCATGACTATTTTTTGTTGATCCATGAAACCAGTTTCTTTCCAAGAAAGAAAGATCCACCATAAGTGTTCTTGTTGTCATCAGTATGTCCTGCCCAATCTGAGTCAGTATATGCACACAAAGTGAAATCATCAATTTTAGAATACCATAAA
This sequence comes from Cryptomeria japonica, assembly GCF_030272615.1. Taxonomy (NCBI): domain Eukaryota; kingdom Viridiplantae; phylum Streptophyta; class Pinopsida; order Cupressales; family Cupressaceae; genus Cryptomeria; species Cryptomeria japonica. The sequence continues at coordinate 603,131,810 of NC_081406.1, read as the reverse complement.
CCATATTCTGTTATTCCTTGCAAATACCGAAATATCCTCTTTACTTCTCATTCATGATTTTCTTTACGATTACTTTGATATCTTCAAACAATACTTAATGCATTCATAATATCAGTTCTAGTCCGAGTTAAATATAATAGACCACCAATCATAGACTTATACCTTGTCGGGTTTACCAGTGTAGAAATATCCTTGATAGATAATTTATCACTTATCACCATGGGAATACTTACCGGTTTGGAATTATCTGTACCAAAATTCTTCAACAGTTCCCTCAGATACTTAGTTTGACAGATAAAATTCCTCTATTAGTTTAAGTAATCTACAAACCTACGAAAAATTTCATCTCACCAATCATGGACATTTTTAAATTTATTCTTCATATTGTTAGCAAATTCCATCCACAATTTATCTTCTTGTCCAAAAATGATATCATCAACAAATACTTCAATAATCAGAATATCATTATCAGTGATCTTATAATATAAATTACTATCAGCGCTGCCTTTAGTAAATCCAAGCTTCAAAAGATATTTATCCAACCTTGCATACCAAGCTATAGGAGCCTGTTTCAATCCATATAAACCTTTCTTCAATCTGTAAACCATATCTTTATCATCTGTCAGTGAAAATCCATCAGGTTGCTCAATGTAGACTTCTTCTTCAAGTTCACCATTCAAAAATCAACATTTAACTTCCATTTGATAAACCTTATAGTTCTTATAAGCTGCATAGGCAAGAAATAGTCGGACAACTTCAATTCTAGCTACAAGTGCAAATTTCTCACCATAATCAATTCCTTCGATTTAAGAATATCCATTACAAACCACTCAAGCCTTTTTTCTTACAACTTGACCATCCACATTTAGTTTATTCCTAAGAACCCATTTAGTTCCAATATCATTCTTATTTTTAGGCCAAGGAACTAGAGTCCAAGTTTTATTCTTCTCTATGTGATCTAATTCATCTTCCATAGATTTTAACCAATCTTCATCCTTACAAGCTTCAATAATAGATCTCAGTTCAACTTGGGAAATAAGACATACCTCTTCATTTGCCAATATTCTTCTTGTCATAACTCTATTGTTCCTATGTCCAATGATTTGATCTTCAGAGTGATTTAATCTTACATACCTTGGTGTCTTCTAAATTTCAGGTTCGCTGCTCTAATCATCAGTCATAGTTGAATTTTCTGATTGTGCAGTTGTAACTGTCTCAGTTACCTATACTGGTTTAGGCATTGTCGGTTTAGTTATGATCATTTCCACTATCGGTTCCCAGTCATATGATACAAAATGATTTATGTACTGCTCCTCCACTTTCACATTAGCACTCTCTACAATTTTCTGCAATCTTTTGTTATAACATCTATATGCTTTTCTTTGAATTGAATAACCAAGAAATATCCCTTCATCAAATCTAGGATCAAACTTTTCTGAATGAATCATCTCTTTTTATATAGCATTTACTTCCAAAAATTCTGAAATATTTAATGGTAGGTGTATGTCCAAACCATAATTCATAAGGGGTTTTACCGGTTTCACCTTTGATATGAAATTTGTTGAATGTGTAGACTGTTGTACTCACTGCTTCTTTCCAGTAGATATGAGGCAATTTGGCATCCATCATCATAGATCTTGCTGCATCCAAAATGCTTCTATTTTTTCTTTCCACCACTCCATTTTGCTGAGGAATCCTAAGTGCAGATAACTGTCTCCTGATTCCATTTGTCTAACAACAATTGTTAAATTCATGAGAAGTGAACTCACCACCATGATCTAATCTTAGACATTTGATTTTAAATCCAGATTCTATTTCAACCTTTGCTCTAAAGATCTTGAATTTCTCAAAAGCTTCAGACTTCTCCTTATGGAAAGTCACCCACATCATCCTAGAATAGTCATTAATAATCAGCATGAAATACCTATCACCTTGAAAGCTTCTAGTCCTTGCTAGACCACATAAGTGAGTGTGACTCAAATCAAGTACATCATTAGATTTATCATGTATGCTCTTAAAATGACTTCTAACTTGCTTTCCCAATTGACATTCCTTACATACCGGATTATGAGGATTCATAATCTTAGGTATATCTCTGACTGCCTTAGTTGAATTGATCTTAACAATACAATCAAAATTAACATGACACAACCTCTTATGCCATAACCAACTCTCATCAATATGAGCAATCAAACATGTCTTATTACCAGTGTTTAAGTGAAATATATTACCTCCAGTCTAAGTAGCAGTTGCAATCTCCAAACCAGTCTTGTTAATGATTTTGCATTTTCTATCTTTAAACTGAAGTTGGAAACCCTTGTCCACCAATTGACCAACACTCAAAAGACTATGCTTTAAACCTTCTACCTAATAGACATTATCAGTGTTATGCTTGCCATCCAAAGAAATAATACCTCTACATCTGATCATACATGCTTTGTCATCTCCAAATCTCCAAATGTGAGTATCCACTATCAATTACCCATTCATCCCTATCTTCAACTTTTTCTACCAAGGCCTTTTCTTCATTTTTGATAGCCGGTTCCGGTCCATCTTCCTTTAAAGCATAGAACACCCATTCCTTTCCATTGTAGGATCCACTAGCAAGGCCTTTTGTCGGTTCATCTCCAGAGTCATCAGTTACTCCTTCCTCATCTGCTATGTAGCAGTATTTACTTTTCTTGAATCTATATTTGTTTTGGTTAGTCTTAAATGATTTCTTAACTCTTTCCTCAAACCTTGCATTCCTTTCAGGACATCTAGATTCAAAATGACCAATCTTATTATATGTAAAACATTTAAAAGGTGCTTTTCCTTCATACTTACTTCCTGGCGGACCTTTAGGTACTTTTCTAGCAAGTAAGGCTTCAAGTTGCTCAAATTCTTCATCTTCTTTCCTCATGTCTTCCAATTCTTTTGCATATAAAACTTTCCAATCACTTTTGCCGATAGATGATGATGATGATGATGCATGAAAAGAAGGTTTAGAATTTACAACTCTAGACGATCCAAATTCTTCAAGCTCAAAAGCAGATAATTTCCCAATCAGAATGTCTCTGTTAAATGAAAAGTTTACCATTGTTCTCAACTCATTAATTGTGGTTGCCTTCATCTTGTAAGCTGGTGGAAGGGCTCTCAAGACTTTTGAAACTATTTCATCTTTACTCAGCTATCCTCCACAACATTGAATTCTCATAACAATATCATTTACTCTTTCCATAAACACAACAATTCTTTCATTATCTTTCATCTTCAAGTTTTCATATCTTACCCGGTAACCATCAAGTTTAGCAATTTTGATAGTAGGATCACCTTCATTTAGAGTTTGCAATTTTCCCACATAACCTTTGCCGATGATTTATCAGTCAATCCCATGATCTATTGATCAGTAAGTGCACATAAGAGGGCTTCTCTAGCTCTACAATCATTTTCAATATTCTTTTTCAAGTCTGCAGGAGCAAGATTGCTAGATGCCAGATCATAAGGTGTGTATCCTTTCTCAGTGATCTCCTAAATATCCTTTCCACAACATCTAAGATGAGTCTCCATTTGAATTTTCCATATCGCATAATTTGTTCCATCAAGCTTAGATATTTCTCTTCTGAAAATAGTTGTCGGTGAATTTGAACTGTTAGCTGCCATAGGATCTACCTCAAGTGGTTAAGCTTCTACAAAATAGGACCAAAGCTCTGATACCAAAAGTTAGGATAGCTGGTGAACAACTGAGAGGGGGGGGGGGGGGTGTGAATCATTTGTCAACATATTATAACATTTAATCTACTTAATAACCTTTAACCATATTAAGTACCGGTAGAGCAGGAACATGTACCGGTAAACAATGCAACTTAACAATTAAACAGATAATCAATGCAAACAAACCATACCACATAACACCATGATTTGTACATGGAAAACCCGAAAAGGGAAAAACCATGGTGGGAAGCCTACCCACAGTCAGATGATACTTCTACAGAAAGTATGTGATACAATGACGTGCTTGTACATGCAGGAAGGCACACTGCCTAGAGCGTATTGCTCATTACAAAAGATTCTCATTGACTACAGAGAGGCTACAACCATCTCAAGATAAATGGACAACAATCCAATAGAGTGAACTGCCAGAGATAGCATCTACCATGCCTGATTAGAGTCTCAGTTAAGCTCAATATCAGAGGCCTCTAACCTCTTCCGTAATCCCAATTCAATCACTTATGATCGACCAAATCTCCTTTGCATATGATATTGCATTCCAAGACCATGAACACTTATTCCATTCCATACCATGATCTACAATGAGATCTTACATCATTTTATACAAACCCTAAGGCCTAAAACAATTAGGTTGGCAATCTAAAATATATTACAATAGGATCATTACATAAATCCATATTACAATGATATCCCATGTCGGCTTAAGACCAAAACAAAAATAACAAATTCATAAAACATCTTGAAATATCTCTGTAATGTGTAGAGTACACATTAACATGATATCAGTCCATAACCTAGATAGGTATTGGGCCTATTCTGGGTCCACCCAGCCTAAGCAATATCTTCAAGTAGTTAAAGCATCATCAAAGAACATCTTCAGCATCCTGAAATCCTTCTAGAAGCTACACCAAGACCAATTATGCATCCTGTCAAGATTCCTCAGTGAGAGCTATGCCAGTAGAGCCTTAAACCAATGTTAGTAAGGGTTTACCAAAGTGTATGATAGCATTCAATTACCAGGTCAATACCATCTGACCGAGACATGTTCTAGAAGCACGTATCACATGTAACCAATCACATTCCATAGATCCAAACATGTCGGAAGTGTCCAACAGATAGTCTCTTCAGCCGGCAACTCTAGATCTTCTACCGATAACTAAAAACTATCTATCGGTAACCAACCATAACAACTAGTGTTGAAATACATGACAAAACATCAATGCCACACAAAATGAATTCATCCAATAATGCCAACACTTTCTTCATCATCTTGACTTCCTCATAATGTTTCCCTCAAGTGGTTAGACTTTCTGCACACATAGGACCAAATCTCTAATACCAATTGTTAATCTTATGAGGATCCAATTAATATTGAGAGGGGGCAGTGAATCATTATTAAGACCAATTGAAACTTTAAACTCAAAAACAAACTTATCTCAGATCTGAAACAATTTAACAAGTATCTCAACTTCTTTAATCAGATCTAACAACCTCTTTATCAGATTTGCTTAACACATTAATCAAATCATGTACCACATTAATCAATAATTTCACCACTTAAGCAGTTATATAAAATTGATCATTAACCTCATCAATCAGATCAAATACTTTCTCTACCAATTCTTATTAGTACCGATAACCTCTGATAAAATTATGATAAAATATAATAATTGGTGTCTCAGAAATAATGCATGAAATGAAACATAAACAAGAACATCACATGAAAAACATTCCACACATGAACGCCATAAGATTTTGACGTGGAAACCCAAATAGGGAAAAACCATGGTGGGAGTTGCCACCCACAAATATTTGTACTCTTTTGAAGTATGGACTATTAGGAGCTTAGCCATGTTAGGAGTGTATCCTTGTTAGAAGCAGACCCTATTAGGAGTCAGCCGGTTAAGGGGTTTGCCTAGCAGCCGATTAGGAGCTTGATGATCTGTTAGGATCAACCTTGCAAGATGATTTAACACTCTTTTAATAGCTACCCTATTAGGGGACTTAAATGTTTAAGGCCTTTTAGGACCTACCCAGTTAAGGGATTTAACCTGCTACAACTGTTAGGGAACAACAGTGAAAGACTGATCTGTTACTTTCACTTCTCTGTTTGCTTGATCAGATCCTGTTATGCAAAACACTCTCCAACTCTCAGGTAGATCTCACACTTCACTTAGATGGCTCAACACATTCTCTAAGACCACCGACATCATAAACATCAACTGTGTCTTCCAAAATAGCCAGCTCAACTAGGTGAGCCACTAAACCCTAATTACATCATGAACTTACAATACAAATCATTAAGAGATCATCATAGATCGATATACAAATCATTACAACAAATTACAATACAATATGAACCGTTGGTTGATCATAACCCATCACAAAAATCTGATATGTACCAGAGTCAGACCCTCAAAACACTCTACTAAGCGTTTTGTTGATTCTGAAGAAATTCTTCCTTGAATCATGCCAAAATAGAAATTAAATCTTTTCACGTGTGTTGTGTCGTGTTACCAACTTCATGTAGACTCACCGTCGATCACCGTGATAACAAAAAGCATTACCGGTTTGATGATTTCTTCACTGGTCTTAAACCCTACTAAAACTTTAGCAAAACTTCATCAGAAATTTGAAACACACCTTTCGATAATATTCACAAGTTTCAGTTCCGGTCAGATACACCTTTCCATGATACAAGTTCACCATCCAAACCGCAAATCACCAAACATCACCGATCATGCAGGATTTAATCAAAACAACTCCGCTTTACTAGTTAAAGTCCTATTTCACAGACTTTAGTTCTTTGTCGGTAAACCTTCTCTTTTGGTAAACCAAATCACTTAGATGACAAAAAAAAATATCAAGAACATCAGTTTCCATGAATGACAACATAAATAACTGATCATGTCATCTAATCATAGAATCTCAATCTCTTCATCACAAATAGACTCCTATCCTTTATCGGTGCAGTCATTAGTTTTCAACCACATCACCTCATCTGCATTAGTTATGCCTATAGGAGTTGAGAAAATACAACACCACAGGAGCCCAAATAATCTTTGCAAGCTGAAAAACCTATTACAAAGAGAAGAAATGAAGCAAATCACAGAAGGAAAGAATACATAGGAAAAATATGCTCCAAAAGATGAGAGCTCAATAATCTCCAAAATATATTGTCAATAATAATCCTTCTTCATACAAAGAAAAGAAAAAACTCAACCTTTAATAGGTCAAGAAACCCTAAAAGGGAAAACCTAGGTTTGCACATAATAATTAATTAAAATAATTAATTATATGCACCTAAAGTTAGCTTAAGTGTAAAAGAGATAAAGGGAACTTAAATAATTAAACAAATAATGTTTAATTAATCAAGTAAATACTCGAATACTCTAACAATGCCAAATGGCAACATCAACTTCCCATGAGGTCTCCTAACATTACAAATGTAGTTAGAAATCTCAAGTCCTTATTGAAAGATGATTTACTCAAACATTTTTTTCTTAATGCAGAATCACACACATATAAAAACACCCAATAGTTCTAGTTGGTACCCATACTTTACTAGCTAAATCCCTTACATTTTACATAGAAGAATAAACAAAAGAGAACGGAATCATCAACTATTAATTTCTTATATAGGTGCATTCCAAGCAAGTTCTTTAATTTTACATCATGATCTATACTAAATCATTCTTATATGCATAATACAAACACTCCATCTTACTATTCCTAAGAGACTCAACATACAACGAGTTGATCCTATTAATGTAACATTAGTTAAGAGAACACACACAATTTTCTTTCATTCTACATCATGATCATTTATATAGGAAAAATAACCTCTAATATGCAGGTAAGAACTAGAAATTACGAGCAAGCAAGACCACATAGAGTCGTATAGAAATCACTCTCATCTAAGAGGCATGAATAAGAAATGAATATACATATTACACACAATTATGATTTCTAGGAAGGATTATGGAGAAATACAAAGCATAAACATATAAGATCTCCAAAATTTCAATGAGGTTTTTTCATCACAAATCTCAAAGAACAACTCAAGTCAAGAGAACATTATAGTACATTAAGCAAGACTAAGAGCAGCAACCTTAACCAAAGAACCCAGTGTTTGTAACATGAGCCCTGATACTAGATGTAATGCCTGCCAAAATACCCTAGAGAAATAAACATAAACTAACTACAACTAGAGAATTTTACTTTTTTTGAAACATCCACATACCACATATGTAACTGTGAACAACTATCATGTACATCTCAAATGCATCATTTACACTTCACATGAATGCATAAAACATCATAATATTAACATCTTGTATGCAAGTGGAAATAAAGAATTACATGCCCTAAGCCTACCTCCGAATTTAATTTCAAAGTTGTTGAAATACACAAATTCTTCCAGGGAACCTCCCCTTGATGAGAGGAAAGACTTTGTCTTAACATAGTTGTGTGTGAAATAAACATTTTGTCATTGGTACGCTAGTGACAAAATATTCACCCAACAATATGTTATCAATGCTAATACTCTATATCGATGGAGTCTAGATACTACCCTTCTTACATGTCCTTATTTAGAAGAAGCACAGATGAACTTTTGAGAAGTACATGACAGTGTATGTGGAACACACTCTAGTGCTTTTTCCTTAGCTAAAAGTCATAAGGATTGGATACTACCGACCCACTATGGAGAAAGACACATATATATATTTTTTTAAATATCATCAGTGTTAAACATGGAGATCTTAACCACGTTCCAACACAGTAATATTAATCTATCACATATCTGTGTCATTTCTCTCAATGGGGACTTGACCTCGATAGAAATATTAACACTACTTCTGCTAATGGTCATCCTTTCCACCATAGAGTATTTTACAAAGTGGATCAAATCCATTCCGCTCACATATGTTACTAGAAAATAAATTGCTAAGTTCATACTCAATTATATCATATGCTAGTATGGTGTTCTATTATCCATAGTCACAAATAATTATCAAACATTTGTGAATGAAGATGTCCATGAATTTTATGACAATGTTCATATGCAACACCATTTCACCACTATATACTATCCTCAAAGTAATAGTCAAGTTGAGGCATCCAACAAAAACATTATGAAACTCCTAAAGAAAATAGTCAATGGCATTGCACGAGATTGACAAATTCAACTAAATCCTATCTGATGGGCTTATAGAACCATGGTGGCTTCACTAGCTAGGCAATATTATATCACATGCATTCATATTGAGGGGTTTCATATCCAAAAAATGAGGGTTCAATATATTGTCTATCAGTGAAAATAGGGGTTTTAAAAATTTTAGGCATGAAAAAATACAATATTTGGTGAAAATAGGGGGGCAGGTAATTCAGGTTGTGTATTGGGAGGGGGTGACAAAAAACGAGTTCTAGGCAATATTTTTTGAAAATAGGGGTATTATTTAGTATGCCATGAATGGACGTGCTATAACCTACGTTCATTAAGTGAAGCCCCCGTGTATAGAACCAATATTTTTACTCCTATAGGAGCCACTCCATTTTCCCTTGTCTATGGATTAGAAGCCCATATTTCTAATTGAGGTCGATTTGCCATCCTTGAGAGTACCTTTGTAGAACTTAATTTTGGATGAAGAATATTGGGTATCCAGACTATAAGAGCTAGAGCTACTAGATGAGATGCATTAAACAACACTAACCCACTTGTAAGATAACCATAACTATCTTTGTCGCAGTTACAACAAAAGGGTCAGAATCCACTATTTTGAGATGACTGACTTGTTCATCAAAGAAAATTAGAGAAACCTTACAAAAAGAGAAAATTTAGGTAAATTTGAATCTAAATGGTTGGGTCCATACATCATAACAACATATGGATCTGGTGCTAATTAGTTGGTTTTGCAAATTTTATACATACAGTCAAAAAAATTAAATAGTATAAAAAAAAATAATCACCTTAATGGAAACTTGGAAAATAGGCATTTTGTGTGACAAATTTTGAAAAACAAGAAAAATAATTTCATTCTATGGTGAAATCCACTTCAGTGGTGCCTTTGACAAATACCATGGAGAAAACCTCTTCAAGGAACCATGTGTAGTAGGCTATTGCTCTACCATTATTATACCCAATTTTCTATAATAATCAACCCTACATGTCCTTATATTATATATTCCCTATTTCCACCATAATAAACCCATGTCACACCTCTCATAGATTGATATTTATTAGTATTCAACATCCTTAACATTACCACTTACATAATAATTGGTCCTATGTTTGACTAGGGAAAATCCTTGATCTTTGTATATAGTCTGGATCTTTGATATAATCCATAATAAACCATTGCAAAAAGTACTTAAAAATATAGAAATATGGCAAAAAATCTAAGTGAAAAAACCCAAAAACATTATAAAAAATCTTAAAAAATACAAAAATCATCATAAAAAGTCCTAAAAAAATCCAAAAGCATCATAAAAATTCCTTTAAAAACTCTAAAAACTTCATAAAATATGTTGAACAAAATCCCTAAAAAGTCATAAAAAGTCCTGAAAAAAATCAAAAAAAAAAAAAAAAAGCCCTAGAAAATCCAAAAAAAAATCGAGCAACCCTATACAAACTTAAAAAATTGAAAAATAATAAATAAATCTATCATTCAACTACCCCTAGTAAATTATCTTCGCAAAGGTAGACAATTGAGCCATTACAAACAAGAAAACATACAAAAACATTGAGCTTACAAATCATCCAATTAATAGACAAACTATCAACTTAGTTTGCAAATAAACTGATCAAATTGTATCATCAAACAATATCAATATGTCCTTATCAACTATCATTAGTCTTAGATTGGGTGGGGTATGGTCGAAACTAGATGGTTCTATCTTATTTGGGGTAATCCATTTCTGAAACTAGATATCATGATCCTCACACACACTCAACATTGGCAAAAAGATCAATACACTTGTTTGACTTGTTTAGTCAAGTGGGTCTTATCCATTGTTTATTTATCTTCAATCATGTTATTATGCACTTGATGATATCCACAAGTGACTAGAGGAGTCATGAAAAATCATGTTCTTATTTTTTTGTTTTCTATTTGTGGCATGTTTTCATGAAGTTCTAGGGCATGTGTGTTTTTTATTAGGGGAAAACGGGTTTTAAAGGGTCCTTGAAACCCTTTACATCATAGATTCAAAAGATGGTCATCAAAGTCCACCAGAAAAAAAAAAAAGACAAAAACCAAAGAAAGGACAGCTAGCCGAAAACAAAAAGCCAGTAGCAGAAAGACACAACACAAAGAGACTAAACACCAAATAGCAAAAAATGAAGAGAAGAATAGCCAAGCCTAGGTGAAGTTCTTTAGCAATTCGGCAACTTCCAGCTCAAATCGCTCCATTATCACAATAGTCCTCTTGATATCTTCAATGTCCCTACTTTGGTTTTGCTTCTTCCTGGTACTTCCTCATGTTCTTTTTCCTAGACCGGCTTCCTTATCTTCAGGGGTTCCATCCTTCTCCTCAGTAGTATCCCTGAGGGCCTTATCCCCCTAGACTTGTTTGAGTTTATTGATAAAGACCTTGATACTATCAGAAGATGCCTTTAATATCTTGTAACTCTGCTCCCTAATCTTTTTGAGGGTCATCTCAATCCCTTCCATCCTTTTCAGTTTCCCTTACTCTATCTTCTAGGGTTTTAAAGCTATTGCATTGGGAATTTATAATTTCCTCCGCATTGATGATAGCTTTAGTTAGCTCACTTAAGCAGTCAAGTAGAGAGCTGAAGATTCTGGTGCCAATAACTTCCGAAGCTTCAAGTTTGCTAGCTTCCTGGACCTGTTTGGCTTTTATGCTTTTAATTTCCTTCTAAATCCAAAAGAAGACCTTATTGAAGCAGTGAATTCTATTTTTGATATAGAGGTCAAAGTCCAATGGGGATCCATCCTAAGCCTCATCTCCGACAGGGTCCAAGTTCACCTCCAGACCCACCTCCTTCCACTCAATTGTCTTAATTTCCTTGTTGGGGGTATTCTCCCCAGCCAAGCCCTTACTCTGATCCTTAGAGCCAGTAGGAAGGGGCAAGTGGTTCTTGGCTCCCAACTCCTCACCTCTCAGCATCTTCCCCATTTTCTTCTGGCTTGAGATAATTTGAACCTCCTCACTATCTGTCTTCGTGTCATCTTCACTATCCTCTTCTTCCTCATACCAAATTTCATCATCTTCCCCCTTCTTTTTCCAACTGATTGACCCTTTACCTTGTTCCTCTAGACTGGGTTTCCTTTTACGCTTGCTCGACCTAGTGGTATGGGATTCCACCTTGACATTTGCCTCTGTGTCGTATCCTTCATTATCTTCATCATCTGAATCACCCAAATCATCATCTGACTCAGATACCTCAGATATAGCCTATTGAACAATGGTGTTCTTGATATGGTTGTATAGGACTACCATAAGACCCTCATGTAAAGTAGGATTAGTCTTGGGATTAGAGATAGCATCTATAATCCCAGTATTTAGGGCACAAAACAGGTAGTAGGGGAGGGAAATTTTCTCTTTGTGCCGGAAATGATTAAGAATAATAAAATGGTAACTATAAACTCTGGTATATCTACCATCTAAACTAATGAATTCCATGACATAAAAAAAAATACATCACCAGAGAAACTTGATTACCTTAGGGGAGTAGTATGTGTGGCTTCCCTTGACCAATTTCATTTTCTCCACCTTGTCCTTGGTCAATTTCTTCACAGCAACATCCGACAACTTTCGATCCCTATAGAACTTGATTCCATTCATCGGCAGACCAATAGCCTATGTGATCATTGTCTTATTAACCTTAACCTTCCTACTGCCAATGGTCAGGGTGCTCGTATTCCACCCCCTTTTGAAAATTCTAGTCATTTCAGGTCTTCTTTCTTGCATTCTTTCCATGTAATCCGATATTTTTGCTGCTTGTGGTACAACCCAAACCTTAGGATGGTCCCGATGTTTATCAATTTTTGTAGCCTCTATGCACTTACTATTTCCCTCCATATTCTTATCAGTATTAACAGAATGTAAATTCCAGCAAATACCGCTCTTCTCTGCAAACTTTCTTTTTTTAAGAAACAAAGAAGAAGCCTCTAGAAGCAAATAGATATTTCTCAAGCTTTCACTCCAAATGGAAAGAAGAACCCACAAAGCATGTGAGATGCTATGAAAATCAATGGTGTACCTCCTTCTGGGTTTATTATGATATCGTTTCATCATGCCCAGACCACCCCTACCATATCGAGAAATGATATCAAATCCTACCTTGTTTTCCATGACATCTTTCATAATTTAAAATGTCACATGCCACTTGAGGGAGCTCCCCCTCTCCATACCAAATCTTTATCTGCCCACTCCGTACTACCTCGTTAGCAGTTCAATCAACACTCTTGTTCAAGTCTCTATAATCATGAGAAATGTGATAATGGTCGAATCCCTCAAGCAACTCCTTGGTCGTGTCGATAATATTTTTAATCATCCATGACGATTGTTGCTTACCAAGGAGGCAATTGATTATATTTTTAGAGTCCCCCTCCAGCCACATATTTTTTTCTCCCAGTAGATGCACTAATTTTATGGCTTGGAGGGTGCCCATGGCTTCATCCAAGTGATTTGTTTGGTTGTCCAAGGGGAAGGGAACTGCCCCCATGCAAAATCTAGCACTATTCTAGATAACTCCACCACAGCTAGTTGGCCCTGGGTTCCCTTTAGCAGCCCCATCAAAGTTAGCCTTAATCCAATCATTAGGAGGAAAAGACCAACAACACATCCTTCTATTGAGTTGGTTGGTATTATTGCCCATAGAGGCTAGGATATTCCAGGTCCTTAAAACTTCACACTCTTCCTTACTATTGCAATAATGAGATCCAATAGCCATCAAATTCTCAACAAGATTGTGTTTTATCTTAGCCCAGACCACTTCGGGGGAGTTAATGGCATTCCTAAAAATTCTATTATTCCTTTCTTTCTAGATACCCCATAGGATATAAGGAAAAGGAAAATCCCACAGTTTCCTTATAGTAGTATTTTTTGTTCAGCAAGACCAGCTCCTGAAACAGTCTTGAATCTCCTCAGGAAACATCCAATTTAAACCCCGTAGCTGGAAAAGCATCGACCATATAGGTTGGACAAAATGAGAGTGAATAAAAATATGGTTCATGAATTCTTCATCATTAAGGCATAAGTAGCATCTATTGGGGATGCAAAATCCCCTCTTTCTCAGGTTATCTATGGTTAGAATTTTATTTTGCAGAAGAATACACAAAAAAACATTTATTTTAGGAGTCAAACCTATACACCAAGCTTTAGCCTAGTAGAGGATAGAATCTTGAGACTGAGCCAGCATAAGGACAACAAAAGCCACCAAATAAATCTCTAAAGGGGCTCTTCCCCACACCAGGTGATCCTCCCTTCTTGGATTAATGATAGCCTGGTTGAGTTTCATATTAACATGCTTTAAGTTAGGATCAATAGTGCTCAGGTCCACCCACTTCTGATCTCTCCAGTATTCAGCAACTTTGACACCAAACTTGCTCTTGTGGGATTGGATGATCACCTGAGGAACACAATGATCATTAAGAGGAGCACCTCTAATCCAAAAATTATCCTAGAACTCAACCTTTCTACCATTACCAATGGCCCACACTTTACCCAGAATAACAATTCCTTTTGCATGAGTAACACTATTCCATATGGTAGAGCCACTTGGGATTTGATCTAAGGCAAGGAAATCTTCCATGGTAGGATTCAGATGTAAGTATTTAGCCTTCCAAATTTCATTCCATTCACCTGTTCCCTAATAGATTCCCCATATTTGTTTGGCCAGGAGGGTTTTATTCAAGATTTTAATATTTCTTAGGCCAAGCCACCCCACCTTCTTCAGTTTGCAGACTTTATCCCAGGCAATGAGGGAAACTCTCTTCTTCTCCTCAACCCCAGACCAAAGGAAAGCTTTCTGAATTTTCTCAATTGCATCTACAAATTTACAAGGTATCTTGAAGAGACTTAAGGCATAAACCGAAAGACTCTTAAGAGAAGATTTCAATAGCTAGATTTTACCTGCTTGGCTAAGAAAGGTCCCTTTCCACCTAGCCAACTTCCTGTTAAATCTATCCACAAGATTGTTCCAAAAAAGATCTGTAGGTTTGGTACCCAAGGGGAGACTCAAGAAAATAGAAAGAGGCTGGCCAAATTAACATCCCAGGATATGGACCATCCTAGTATGTCTGTTGTCCGAAGTGTTGAAGAAGAATAAAGAGATTTTCTCCCAGTTAATCGATTGACCCAAAGTAGTACTATAAGTATTGAGAAGGTTCTTCATGTTAGTTTCTTCTCTGATCAATGAAGTACCCATTAAAATGGTATCATCAATAAATTGTTGGTGAGAACTGGCCTTGAATCCAGAAGAGGGAGAAACTCCCAACAAAAGACCCTGAGAAACAAGTTTGCTTATATTTCTGCCGAGACATTCAACCAAGATAATGAAGAGAATAGGGGAGATGGGGTCCCCCTTCCTGATGCCCCTAGAAGATTTAAAGAAAGGGGAGGGAACACCATTCATGATAACAGAGAATGAAGGAGTCAAAATGAGTTGGCCAACCAACTGAATAAACTTATCACAAAAACCAAAATCTCTAAGCATCTTGTCCAAAAACCTCGAGTCCACCCAATCATAGGCCTTAGACAAATCCAATTTCATCAAGAAGTTGTATTTCTTTGATTCCACCAGCGAGTGAGTATTTTCATGAATAGTGATGATAAAGTCTAGGATTTGTCTGCCAGGCACGAAGCCACTCTCTTGAGGTGAGATAATGGAAGGGAGAACAATGAGAAATCTGCTAGTAACCACCTTCAAGATAATCTTATAGAAATAATTACACAAACTGATCGGTCTGAATTGATCCATTGAGTCAGCCTCTGGACATTTGGGAATCAAAACCTGAAACGTGGCATTAAGTTCCTTTAGGATAAACCTATCCCCAAAAAAATCAAGCACTCCCTTAAACAAATCCTTTTTTATAATGCTCCAAAAGGTTTGAAAGAAGAAAAATGGGAACCCATAAGGTCGTAGGGCTTTATTGCCACCAAAGGAGAACACCTCTTTCTTAACTTCCCCTTTAGAAGGAATGGCAACCGGGACATTGGTCTAATCTTTATTAATGAGGGAAGGAATGGTCTCCAAGAGGGACCTTTGAGAATGATAATCCAGCCTTCTATCCGCAGAGAGAAGAGAGTTGAAAAATTTCCTGGCTTCATTCCTATTCTCATTGTCCTTCCTTGTTTCAGATCCACCAATCCTCAATTTAGAAATCATGTTAGCAGCATTGTGTTTCATAGCAGTCATATGGAAGAACCTGGTATTTTTGTCCCCATCTTTAAGCCAAAGATATTGGGATAGTTGTTTCCAAAATTATTCTTCCCTTCTGATGATCTCATGATACTTTACAAGCACTTCATTTTCCTCTCTGATAGAAACCTTAGTATATCCACTAGCTTGGATTTTTTCCTAGATTTCCTTTAGCTCAAGCCAGGTTTTGAACTTAGCAGTGAATAGATCCCCAAAAACTTCCTTGTTCCATTTCTTAATATTATCTTTCACATGCCTTAATTTTTTTGCCATTCTATACATAGTGGTACCTTTGACGTCAATCGACCACCAATACTCAATGGCCATCTCAAGGTTAGGATGATCCAACCACATCCTTTCCAATCTAAAAGGGAAATTTCTTTTTCCTCTTATATTCTCTACCACAAAAACCACAAGAAAGTGGTCTGAACCAATCCGTGAAATAGCCAATAGGGAACTCTGATAGTGGCTAAACCAGTCATTTGAGATAAGGGCCCTATCTAATCTAACATGAATAAAATCCCCCCCTACCCTTCAGTTAGTCTAGGTAAAATTGGCCCCTTGAAGATCAATATCATGCAAGCTTTGGTTATTAATAAAGTTTAGCAAGTCCATTCTACTGTTTAATTGAGACAGGACTCCCCCAAACTTCTCATTGTCGTGGAGAGGGGTATTGAAGTCCCCCATCACTAGCCACCATTCATCCTTAAGAGGAGATCCAATAGCCTCCAACTTCTTCCAAAATTTGCATCTACCTAGTCTATCATTAGGAGCATAAATATTAGTCAGGAGCCATGAGGTAGCATCCCCTAAATGATAAAACCTTATAAAAGCTACATTATTACCCTACTTAACAAGCACCCCTATGACTCGCCTAAGATTCTAGAAAATGACAATATCCCCAGAAGCACCATCAGAGCTACCTCCTAAAACCCCGCCATCCTTAAAAAGCTTAATCTTCTCAACTTTCTCTTTTATCATTTTAGTTTCTTAGATAAGAACAATATCCGGTTTATGTTCTCTAATAAAATTTCTTAGAACATCTTGTTTATGTGGACTATTCAATCCACGAATATTCCATGAAATAATTTTTTATTTTCTTTTTAGGGAACATACCTCAAGGATGGTCATCTGAGTTTCATCTGCTATATTCTTGCTTGCCTCTTGATCTCTGAGTTGGCTTGTTGATCTTCTTCTAGGGGGTGAGGGGATAAATCCCATGTCGGCCTTAGTCCTATTTCTAGTCTTTAAAGGGGTAGCTTGGGAGGTTAACTTTGGCCCCATTTTTCCACCTTTCTTTCATTTTGCAGCTTCATTATTCTGGATATTATCCTCTTGGTTGTTTTGGGTGGATGCCTTCTACTTGAAAGCTTCTTCCTCACCCCACTTTGCATATATATTAAGCAATGAAGTTGTGGGGGACGGCTTGAAAGTAGATTTCACCATCTCAACCGACCATTGCAATTTTTATGATGAAATCCCTCCAAGAATCAAACACCTCTAGGCACCCTCATAATCAGATCTAGGGTAATCCCTGTTAGTGTTTTCCATGGTGTAGTTCGAAGCTGCCTCCTCCTTGGTCTGCAAAACCACCTGTATTTCCGCATCTTCTAGAAATCACTTCATTGTTCATCCTGATTGAGGTTTCGTCGTTCTCTCTCGTCTTTGCCTATTTGATCCTCTTTTTCAACTTTAGACACATGGTTTTCTGCGTTTTCCATATTGATGTTCCCCTATTGCTCAAAAGTGTCAAGGATGATGACACTCTGGGCTTCATCTACCATTTTATTTTCTTCTACAATAACCAGTTGCTTAAAAGATTTTTTGTCTCTCCATTGCATTGTCTTGTTTTTCTTCTCTTTCTCTTTGATAGCCTATAGGGGCATTTTTTAGCAGTATGCCCTAATTTTTTGCAGTGAAAACATGCAAAAGGGACACTTTCATATTCCAATGGTTGGACCCACTTCCCCAGTCTGGAGTTAATCTCAATAGATAAAGGAATATATGTTCCTTGCATGACTCCCACACAAATCCTTGCAAAGGTGAGTCTTCTTCTAGCTGTTGTGATAGGGTCCATAGATAAGAGCTTCCCAAAGGAGCTAGTGATTCCTTTGAAAAAATCTTCAACCCAAAACTCCAGTGGGAGACTCGGGAGTTTGACCCAGACTAGAGCTTGGACAAACAAAGATTCATTTAGGTCCATCAGAGGCAACCATTTTGCAGAGCCAACACATATTTTCCAATCAACCAAGGGCCATCACAAAGCACCCTCAACATGTCTTCTTCACATGAAAAAGATAGAGATAGCACACCTTTGGACATGGCCATGATCTCCACCTGACCTTTGTGTGGCCATTTACATTTAGCAAATGCCCTAACAACATCAATATTTGGTCTAGGGCCCAAAAATTGGCCAACCAGTGTCAAAGCCATAAGGTTGATGTTGAGCTCAATCATTGGGTCTAGAAATTCAATAGAAAATCTTCCCTTTTTCGATTCTGAGATATTATGCACTACAGGGAGAAAGGAATCTCCACTTGGTTTGACATCGAATATAGAAGTCCACGGCTGATTGATGTCCCTACGACCGGGTCCCTACCTTGGGCTGCCTCCAACACGTGATTCTCCTCGGCCCCCACCAAGATTGAGAGGCTTGTCGCCACCTTGTGGGTCCCCAACCACCGGATCCTTTCCCTTTGGCTCAGAAGAGTCAAGGCAGTCCCGAGATTCATCCTTTCCGCTCGCTCCCTGGTTCGCCTATCCATTACAAGGTTTCTAGCCCTATCCTGAGTTCAAATTCAAAGTCGCTCCCTTCTCTCGCTTCTCCATCGCTTGTTTATAGGGAATGTGTGTTATTAGTTTATGTGTTGGCATATTTATTTGGCAAGGATCCTATGCAAATCTAAGATCATGGATCATTATACTTGTGCACACACACCTCTACCTTTAACACACAAGTTTTAGAATAGTTGAAAGCATTCCTTGTCTACAATGTGCTCGCAAATGCAAAATAATAGTCTCCACCTTGGTCTTTTCATACCTTGGAGCAACATATCCATTTGCAAATTAAAAATGCTCTATGATGATAATTTTGTGCACTAGTGAAGCCATAATAAAATTTCAAGACTATTCTATCAATCAAACAATCTATGTCACTCACACTCTTAATGAAACCAATCAAGTGTATCTCTATCTAATGTCGATCAAATAACCATCATCACCATGCAATTATTATATCATACTAACATTCTTTTATTTCTTCTTCTTTCAAGAGATCATCCATGCCTTTAATGAATATATAATATGTTGATAGGGCATCCTACCTCCATATACTGGGACATCGCTTTCACTTTTTCTTTGATACAATGTTACTTTCAACATTGTCTCAAAGAGAAACAAAATTTAGATAACTAAAATTGCCCTGACACTTGTGGCATGACATTTTGCTAACATTTCACTTAATTAATTAAATAATTTTAAATATTTAATCAAAGTTATTCTATTCTTCTAATTCATATTCAAAATCACTTTCCCCTCCAATTTCTTTAATTAAATATTTTTTAGTTATTTAATTATTCTAAACATCCCTATAACATTTATTATGTAATTAATTCTCTTTTGACCAAATAATTAAATAATAATCCATGGTAATCATTATATATTCATCACTTTCTTCTGACACATATGAATTAAATAGCACACGTTATATAACTAATCCACTTTAATTATTTACCACAACTAAATATTTATTCTAAATTATTTTATTAACTAACTATGTCTTTCATAATTGAATAAATTACCTTATTTAGTTATCACCCACATGTTGAAATTAAAATTCTCTAAAAGTAAATAATTTTTTTTTATTCCATCTATGCAAATGCCTAAATATTTTTAAATATTTAATTAGCTAATTATATCCTCTTCATTAACACTTACTCTAAGTTCCACTCTCAATCACATTTTGTAAATGGGTGAATCAATCCACTTCACTCAATAACCTTTAACTGACTAACTCATCAATCCTCCTAACAGATCAATCAAGTCAACTAACTAGTCAATAAATTTCAATCACAAAGTCAGTTAACTTCCAATCAATTCCACTCAAAAAATCTATACCATTGATCATCTATCCTTCTCATCAGATATGAACCATTGATCATTATCCCAAAAATCTATAACTTGAACCTTGATTGTCATCCATGTGGAACCACAATCTTTGAATTTTCTTGTGCCCACATTGTCAAACTAAGTACTTTAGATACATTTCTTAGAGCAACATTACTATAAAAATTAGAAAGTGTCAAGAAGAGCAATGGAGAACGTATAGATGGATTTCATTGGGAAGGTATAATCATGATAGTTTAATTTTATTGCATTTTTATTCATTCTCTATTATTATGATTACAATCTTGTTGTGTATCTTAGGCTTTTTTGTGGTTAAAGTTAATTATTGATCCACAACATTACATTTGAATTTTCTTGTCATGCACTTATTTTGGTATCTTTATTCCTATATATATCATATACATGTTGTGTCATAAATGTGTTTTTTTTTCCAACTGTTGTTTTGTGTTATCTTTTGGGGATGATGAAAAGTGTTGAATCTTTTTTGTGTCTTCCACGTTGACCCAAAAAGACCTTTGTACCTTCTTATGTTGTCTTCCTCCTTTATATTCTTAGTTCCACTACATCTGGGGGATGATTTCAATTCAAACCAATCATAATGATATATATTATTTATCTTATGCACATACTATCCCCATGTGTTCTTGATTGTATGTGAATATATCTTTGACTTACCTATATTTGGGCGTAATTTAATTTTGTGATGTGTTTTCCTTCGAATGTGTACCACCTTAAATAAATTTCTCCCAATTGGCATACACAATCACTTTAAGGTGGGGGCATACATTCATCTATGCATTTTACTTTGTGCATGCACCATAAGATTGGTTCTACACTTTGATCAAACATTGAAAACTTGTTTGTGCTATTGCAATACCTCTTTGAGATCTCCTATCAAGATTACCCAGCAAACACAACGTTCTTCATCATCTTGTAATATCCATTGGAAATAAGTTCACCTAGCATAACACAATTTGCTAATCTGTGTGAGACCTTCACTCTTTCATGAGCCACCTAGCATAACACAATTTGCTAGTCTTGTGACTCTTTGTAGACATGGCTCCTAGTAAGTATCTGAAGTCTATGCTTTGTGCATTGTAACATGACTCCTAGTAAGTATAAGAGGATCTTACTTGTCCTAGATGTCATACTTTGTCTTTTCTATATGGCTCATGGTAAACTTATATGGATCTTATTAGTCCTAAGTATCATAACTTTGTGTTTGAAATCTCCATGTGTGATACCCATGTTGATCATATTTCTTATTTTACACTTACCTTTTATCTTGATATTGTAGATTGATGAGATTCTAAGTCTTAGGGGTTATTATCCTACCAAGCTTCGTTTTGTCTAGTCTCTTCGATGTCTTGATGAAATAATCTTTGGCTTCTCCATATTTTATTAAGAGTATGAGTATAAGTTCACACTCCTACTAAAGTGGGGGCTAAATGTAGCATAGTAAATTATATCCCTTACAATTTCACACTTAGTTTAGACCGACTTTGGTAGTTATGCCTAATGTATATTGAATTCATCTTCAATCGTGTTTAGTTTTAGGACTATTTCCAATAACCTTGTACATTCCCCTATTCATGACCTTTTTCTTTCCCCAAAAAGTTAGGGCTAGGGTGCCTAGTGCTCCTATCCTAGACTAGGGCACCTAGTTCCCTTATCCAGGTAGTTTAGCCCTAAAATTTGAATTTTGGATGTTGGGTTTGTATGTAGGAAGAAATTGCTCTTCGATATTGATCCTTTCCAAAAAAAGACTCTAAAAAAATGTAAGTGCATATAAATACAACTCCCTCTCTCATTCCAAATTCCTATCAATTCCAATTCTTATTTTTAGAGTTCAATTGGACATAAGAAAGGCGATTGAGCACATATTTTTAATCAAGGAGATAGAAGCATTCAAGTCTACATCTTCTTTTTAGCAATCGTGATCAATCATAGTGTGTTCATACATAATGAAGGCATGTGTTAACATCTTCTAAGAAACATCAAGCCTTATGTGAGACTTCATGCCAAGAGTTTGACACTTAAGTTAATATTTGCCAATTCAAGAATTTTAATTATTTTGAAGCCCATGTCCTTTTGAGGTCAATCTCTCCTTTTTTATCAATCATAATTGTAGTGGATATGGTTACACCAACAAAGGTTTTGACTTAAGAAAACCCATATACAACACAACTCTTCTTTCCCATTTTTCATGTTCACAAGTTTAGATCCAACAACAAAGAGTGTTATAGGTGTGAAGAGAAAACAATGAAAAAGATTCCCATATTTCATACATGCAAAATCTCCTATATTAGGATGCCTAATGAACCAATCCTACATTTTTTGACTAAATTTTGGAGAGATAGACCTATAAGACCTCCTCACTATGAATCCACTTTATTTTATTTGTACAGAAACCATTAGATTGGGGTGGCGAGCTAATGCAGGAGAATCCCTAGTTCTTGGCAATCTTGCATCACCCAAAAAGATTTACATTCCAGTTTGTTTTTTGTTCAGTTCAGCTTTTTAGTTTCAACATCTCATTCTGTGTTTTACCACATTTGTTCACCAAATCTTGTGGAGATGGATTTTGTTTATGGACATGTTCATCTATCTTATCCTACGTTATTGAGACGTTTGGATCTTTTTCGACAAGTTATCGCTCCGAAATGTGAGATAGTTTTCTAACTCAAAGCATTGGAACCAATGGGGCCTATTTGCAAATGGAGAATCTTGTGGATCATTTTCATGGCTTGCGGAGCCTAATTTTGTAGCCTCCAACGTTCCTTGGCTTGTGGTTGACCTTCCCTTAGGTCCACACCTTATTCTATGTATTTCTAGAGGAATTGTTTTGGCGAGGGGCTGACCTCGTTGTTCTACACGTTACACCTTCATCACCGGCAATTGTTTTCATCTTGGGCTGACGTGGATCATCCTAGACCTATGGATATCATGTAAATCAATGTAATTGAGCATTTAGGAAGGGAGAGAACATAGAAGATTAATTAGAAGATTAGTAGATCTGGAGTTGGCTTGCATTCTTGCCTGAGCCCGGATATTGTATTTTGAGCATGTTTGTAATCAGGCCTGTGTGCCAAACTTGCAAACCCGCATGTTGCTAGTTGATTATTTGAATTTATTGATATAAGATAAGATTGATTCTACATTTCCTCCATCACATTGTGTTGCTTCTATTGTGTTACTCTTGCTACATTGTCCAGACTATTCTCTTTGAGGACTCTCCCCTGTCGTGATTGCACCACAAGCATACTACTCCAACATTTTCAAGTTCAACTTGCAACGTCAAGGTCCTTTCTATGTCTTATTTTCATATTTGAACTACTATGTTAGTTTTCTATTTTGTAATTCACTATTATTACTAGAAGTTGTCATCTTCATATTATTTAACATAGATCTTAAACATGAGATCCAAACTACAAATCCCTTCCATACCAAAAAAGAACATTAAACCAAAGTGTTTAGCTTTGTTATTAGGACTAAATTTTAACCTTATTAATGTTCCCAATGATGTGTATTAATGATATGAGACTTCATTTTGCATGCTTAAGTCTAGGATCTCATTTTTGTACTTATCATTTAGTTTTTTCTTCTACTTATTGAAATATGTTTCTCAATGTTTAAGTAGAATGTCTTCATAACAGATATTAAGTTATAATTCTTGAAATTTATAGAGAAACCTAAGGATTTATGTCTTAACTCAAAATGAAATTTACCTTGAAAACTAAAAGTGCCCACTACAAAACATAAATAAACACAAAGGCATAAATAAACACCTAAACATAATTCCTTGGAAAACCAACCAAAAAAAAAAAATGATACATTGAAGTGTACTAATTGATCACTATAGAAAATCACATAAAACGGCAAAGATCAAATAGATGCCCGATTGATCACGATTGAAAATGACAAGATTGGAGAGTAGCAATTACAGGTTTCTATAAGTCTCAACAAGAAGATTGAACTGTATCTTATTAATTTTAATTATAGATCCCATCAAGATCGATGATGATTTATCACAATATAATACGCTAAGTCCAACGCCTGTTAAAATCATGATATCATGCCTTAAGCCAGCAATTTTGGATGGGGAATAGCGGCTGCCGAATGTGTTTACTCCTTTAAGTAGAGTCAAATGGAAATTACATATTAGGCTATTGAAACTCTTGATAAGATCGCCCCTCATCCTTAATGTCAATTCAACGTCAATGATTTTATGTTTCTTGCATTTTACGCCATGAAACCACGCCAAAATCTCCGTGTGGGTGTTAACGAGGATTTTTATCCTAATCTTTTTTCTTGGAAGAAATTGAGCCAAGTGCAATGTGGGGCCTATAAATAACGAAAGAACTACCCCTCAGGATGGGAATTCAACGAAATCGTGCTGTTATAGACGATATCAAGTGTGGGCCGCTCTTTACTCCATGGCTCCTGCAATGGGATCTTATGAGGGCCAAGCAAAGCTTGATGATATTCCCATTCTGGATCTCTCTCGTTGTGGAGAGGACAACTGTTTACAGACGTTGAGAGAAGCTTGTCAAGAACTGGGCTGCTTTCGAATTGTAAACCATGGAATCTCACCAGATCTTCTCCTCAAAGCAGACCAGGCATGCCGGGAAGTTTTCAAGCTTTCCACAGAGACGAAGATAAAAAACGTCTCTCCCGTTCCTTATGCTGGTTATATAGGTGGAATAGCTGGGGTTCCCTTTTATGAAAGCCTGGGTATCGCCCTCTCAATCACTCGTGATGCACAGGCCATCAAAGACTTCACCCATCTCATGTGGCCTCAAGGAAATCAAAACTTCTGGTAGGAAATCTGCCTCTTTATTCTTTCTTTTTAAGGCTGCTTTCTTTTCTTTTATTTTTTAGAGTTTCCTCTGAATTGTCCATGCTTTTGGGACAGCGAGACTATAGAAGAATACACCTGTGAGATGATGGAACTGTTGAATAAAGTGCACCAAGTAATTCTTGAGAGCTTTGGAGTGAGCAAGTACTATGCTACTCACTTCGACCATGGGAAGGGGATCTTCCGTATGAATTTGTACGATTTGTCTTCTGAGCTGTCCACTGAATCGAATGGTCTCCCAGCTCATACGGATGGGAATAGTATTACCATACTACATGAGGATTCGTGTGGTGGGTTACAGGTTTGCAACAGGGAAGGCAATTGGATTGACGTGAAACCCATCCCCAACTCGTTTGTGGCCATGGCGGGCGATACCTTTCAGGTGACACTGAAATAGCTCTCTCAAACATTGATGTGATCTTTTCTATTGTTTAGGGTTTGTTATTCTTATATCTCTAATCAATTTAGTTATCTTGTATTTACCTAAATTTTTCTAAATAAGTATTATTTAGTAGTATGAAAGACACTTATTCATAAAATAATTTCCGGTCTTAAATAACTGATTTTATATTACATTAATTCTTATGGAATGAGCTAATTTTTTACATGATCGATTTAAATTTTTATTTATAAAATTTTCTAATGATTTTTGAGAAATTAGGCTTGGAGTAATGGAAGGATTCGTACTCTCAAACATCAAGTGATGGTGAAAAGACAACAATCTCGTTTATCTTTGGGCATTTTTAATCTTTTCCCAGATGAAATGGAGATAAAAGCACCAATCGAGTTTGTTGATGATAAACACCCACAACGCTACAAGGCATTTAAGTTTGGGGATATGGTTAAGTATAGAATGGTAGAGGGAAAAGCAATACAAGAACCTCTACAACAATTTGCTGGCATTTAAGTGTAGTGGAGGAGTTTCTTCTCTATTTTTAGCTATTTTCAAACTTCTAGTATTTTGCTTTATTTATCAAAATAAAAGACAATTATATTTCAAATATGATATATAAAAAGTGCCTTGCTAAAAGGTTGTGAGGTAGTTAAGAGTCTTAATGATCTTTTTGATTAGTAAGTTTGAATTATCAAAGTGTGTAATTTTTTTTATTTTTTTTGATGTATATTGGTGTTTATATAAATAATTGTTTACTGTTTTTCTAATATGTATGTCCTAAATTGTTACCAGATCTTGTAAAATCCTTTAATGTTATAGAAAATGAAATTATTTTATTTTAAAGTATCTATATCATTATATATGATGTAAAATGTGTGAATGAGTTTCAAGTGCAATTTGTCTCAATTAGACTAGGCAATATACAAAAGTACAAATTACATCATACATATTTTAAGTGAATATGTTACGAAAATTTGCTACAATGAATAATGAACTACCTATTTCCTTTAAACTATCTATGAACTTGAACAAATTAAAAATGTCTTGAATATGTACACATTAAATGTGAAATCATTTTATGGTTAATGAAATTGATTATTGTGATTTTAAAATTATATATTTTTATTTACTTAATTATTTATAAAAAAGTAACTACATTATTATTTGAAAATAAAAAATAAAAATATATATTTTAATTTTTTAGTTTAGAGTAACTATAAGAAAAATATATAGTTGATATGTAGGAATTAAATTCAATATTTAAATTCAATATTCTGTAATCTTCAAAACTATTGTCCAAATAAAAAGATAAGCTTCAAATGCTTAGGAGGACCAAATTTTGGTTTTTAAGTCTCCTAAATACAACTCTACCTATTCTTACTATTTCCATTATAATATACAAGTAGATATATCGTCTACATAAAAGAAAACTTAATTAAGGAAGTTGGTCTACTCTACCTACATTTAATCTAATATATTGTAGAACTATTATGTGAAAGTAAAAAATAGTTCTTGCCTATAAATATATCAACCATGCTATTCTTAACATGTTATTAATGTGGAATAATTTAAAATGGCTCTGTGAAATTCTGGGCTGAAAAATCGTTAGAATTTTAATGGCCCTAAAAATTTCTTAGAGGTGGATCAGTTTGCAGTGCAAAATTCTTAGATGTGTGATAGGAAAGATCGATTCCAAAAGTTATATTATTTTAAGAGAGTTTCCAATGAGAGGACTGGTGAGAACAAGCCCTCCCCCCCCGATATTTTGAGTAGAGAAGTGCAATATGCTTAGAGATGGATTGGACAAGATAATCTTAGACCCCATCGAATGGATTTTCTTAAGAGAACTAATGAAAATAGTCAATCCTTTAAAATGGGTAGAAAAACATTGGTCCCATTATTTGTTACTAGGCCTAACAACATTCCTATTGGCAATGAAGTAAGAACTAAGGTTTCAAACTTAGAATTATCAAATAAGTTGGGTATCAGTTACAAGAAGAGAATAGAGCCAATAGATGTGGATAGAATCAACACTTTAGAATGGCCATTAAAGTTAGAGGGAAAGTATTCTTCTCCATAGTCTCATTTAGAGTGCCTGATTCACAAATGGATATGGGAGAAGAACCCCAACAGAGGTCCAAACAAGTGGAAAAAGATGGGATCCAATAGGAAAGATATAAATCAAGATTCTAGTCTAAAAATGAGGAAAAGCCTAGTAAGTAAGGTTTTTGTGATGCCAACAAATCTCACTAAATTAAATGTGAGTAGGCTGAAGGAAAAGGCACTAATGGTAAAGTGGTGTGGCATGAGAGGTTGTAAGAATGAAATAATTGAATGGTGGAGGAACTCTTTTCCTAGTAAGATAAGTATTTGACCTCTTTAAAACTCCTTTTTCTTATTTGAATGTGTAGATTCAAGTTTTAAAATTAAAATATTATATTGAAGTCCAATATTTTTCAAATGAGTGAGTTTTCATAAGTAAATTTGTCCCCAAATTTTAACCCTAGTAAATACCACTTCCAAAAAATACCAATGTGGTTAAGTTTAGTAGGGATTCTAGCACAATATTGGAGTGTAAAAGCGTTAGTAAAGATTGGAGATACTCTAGGATCTCTGTTAGGAATAGATGAAGAATTTATCAATGGAAAATTGGGGGATGTAGCCAATATATAAGTAAAAATTGACACAAATTTAGTAGTATATAAGGATTTAGAGATTGTCTCAAACTCTAGCAAATTGAATCAATTTATAAATGGACTGATAAACAAATAGTCTAGACATTTCCTATTAAGAGATAAACTAAGGGAAGGTAGTTCAAGAAAAGATGAGATGGATGGGGAGAAAGGAAGTGATGTAAATATGCAAAAAGTGTCTGCAAATATGGATTCTAGTGGGGAGAAGATAGAGTAATTTCTTTTAAATCCTACTCAAGAAGATAGATCATAAGAGCTTGCTAATCAGACAATGGAGTGTGTACCAGAAACACCTTTGGAGA
Source organism: Cryptomeria japonica (assembly GCF_030272615.1). Classification (NCBI taxonomy): domain Eukaryota; kingdom Viridiplantae; phylum Streptophyta; class Pinopsida; order Cupressales; family Cupressaceae; genus Cryptomeria; species Cryptomeria japonica. The sequence goes on along the minus strand of NC_081406.1, from coordinate 603,103,339 downwards.
GGGTGAGGTTGGAGGAAAACGAGGATCAAGAACTACTTTTTCTTAGAAAGAAGCAAAATGAGTTAGAGAAGGTCAAATATTTAAGAGAAGAAGTCAATAAGAAGGAAATATAGATTGATATGTATACAAAATTGGAAGATAATAATTTTGAAATTATCCCTAAAATGGTAAAAGAAAGGACTTTTAATAAAGAGGGGCTTCTCCAAATGAGGATAGACGTGGATAGGTTAATTAAGGCAATCAATTTATAGTTAAATCTTATGAATTCAAGAGGAAACCAATTAGAGATTATCCACAATGAGGATTTGATTAGTAAACCAAATTGTGGTTCCTCCGGCTATAAGGATGTGATTTGGGATGACAAGGAACTAAAATGGAAAACTCAAGATGACAAAACAAAGAAATTAGATAGTAGAACCAATGTAAGCATAAATAGGGATGAGAAGAATCATTTGGCCCCAGAGCTAGTACCAATATGTCAATTTTTTGGTATATCTCAACCTATTCTAATGGAGAGTAGAGAAATATTGAGACAAAAACATTGTTTAATACAAAGAGAATTGGAGAATTATGGATAGGATAATGAGGAGCAAGAAATGTCTTTTAAAGACAAGGATCTCGAAGATCTTGAAAAGGACAGTAGTTGGACGACTATTCTAGGAATTCATCATTATAGTTCACACAAATTAAAACTAGATTGTGCTAAATTAGAAGCAAATATGAGAGGTAGAAAGTCTCTAACAAATTTAAGGTTAAGGGCTAGAAAAGAAACTTGGATAAAAAAAGATCACCTCAATATTGAATGCAAAGATGGGGAAGAACCTTCCCAAGCACTTGTGAAGTTGCTTAGCTGGAATGTTAGGGGTTCAAATGCCCCTAACAAACAACCCTTAGGTAAGTGCATCACTAGTATGGGAGAGGTAGAAGTAATTCTATTATAGGAAACTAAACTTTTAGATGAACAAATGTCAACTTTTAAAAAGATGTTAGGTGCTTGGGATATGGAGATGGTTCAAGTTGAGGGTGCTTTGGTTGGTTTGACTATTCTTTGGAAAGCTAGTAGGTAATCTTTGAGGTATCTTCAAAAGTCAGATCTTGGTTGGGCAGTATTATCACCGCTATTGGGCACAACTTAGAATTTCATTTGATCAATATATATGGTCTAACTGCAACTCATATGAAAAAGAAGTTTTGGAGGGAATTGGAAGTTTTTATGAATCAAAAATATTTTCCCCCATACAATTTTAGGTGGGGATTTCAATGAAATTCTTTATTTATCTAAGAAAAGGGGGGAATACAAAAGGAGCTACAACCTCAAATGGATTTTAGAGATTGGGTGTAAAGAAATAATCTTGCAGATGTAGAATTAGAAAATGGGATGTTCACCTTGAGCAATAGATGAATGGGTTTCAGCTACATTGCTGAGAAATTAGATAGGTTTCATTTTAAACGATATTTAACTACTTTTCCTATGTAAATCAAGTCCTCAATAATACCTTATTTAGGATCCGACCATTTCCTGAGTTTATCAAGAGATAATAAACCTCATAATTGTCCGTTCAAATTTTAAAATATGTGGATGGAGGATAAGAAAATTTTCAAATTGATTCATCTATGGTAGAAGGAGGGCCAATTCAGATCATAAAATCTTTTTTGCTTCATTTGAAAAATTAAATATCTCAAATAAAAATCATCGGTATGCAATAGAGAACACTTTAAGGATATATTTGCAATCAAAAAAATCATTGAGGAAGAAATAGAGAATTTGAATGAGAAGGTTATAAAAGAGGATATGGATCAAGCTAAATTCTTAAAAGAGAAAGAACTTTTGGTAAAACATGAAGAGATTTTGAAAAAAAGAGGAGATTTTTTGGAGACAAAAATCAAGAAAGACGTGGTTAGTCGAAGGAAATAAGAACTCAAAGTTCTTCCACAACAACACTGAGATAAGAAGAAACATTATAGAATAACCAAATTGAAAAGAGTTGATGGTAACCTCATAGTGGACCAATAAGGTATTGCAAAGGAAGTTGTTTCTTTCTTTCAAAATATTCTAAATAATTGGGAAGGAAACAATTATAATGCTCAATTAGCTCTATTGGATAATATACCAAAACTGATCTCTAAGGAATAGAAAAAATTGATAAATGCAAAATTCTTAGAAATGTAGATTAAACAAGCATTGAATCAATTACATCCAAACAAAGCCCCTAGCTCGAATGGTTTTCTAGTTGGTGTTTTTCAAAAATGTTGGCATATTGTGGGGTCTAATGTATTAGAACTATTGAAGGGGATATAAATTTTGGAAGGTTTCTAAGAGAGATTAACAACACTTTTATCATTAATATCCCTAAAAAGGAATCCATAGAGGGATTAGAGGACTATAAACCAATAGAACTTTGTAACATTATTTATAAAGTTTTAGTGAAAGCTTTGGCCAATAGACTGAAGAAGATCCTTCCTTTCATTATTTTGGAGGAACAAATAGGATTTCTAGGATGGAAAAGGAAGTATTTTGATCACCTTCCCCTTCCAAAAGAAGAAAAGTATCACAACTAAAGGATATTTTAATTAGAAGAATTTTGAATTTTAGAAATAGTCAAGACAATTTGGCCTGCGTGGGTGCTAAATTAGGAAATTAATCTTCAAAGGAGGAATACAATGTTATAATCTCTAATACCAATAATGAATTGGAGGAAAAATGAGAGTGGGGGGGGGGGGGGGGGGTGTGAATTAGTTTTCCACAAATTAAATTATAAATAGCACAATGAAAGAACATAACACACAACATCAATATTTTTGACATGGAAACCCTGGTAAAGGAAAAAACCACGATGGGAAACCACACCCACAGTTAGATAAGACTTCTGCAGTAGTATATGAAATAATTACAATGGGGATTGCACTTGCAATCACGGCAACCTCCTAGAGCTCACTGCTCATCACAAAAATAAGTCTCACTGACTTACATATACATCAGACTACAATCTAGACAAAATGAACTATGAAAATAGCATCTCCTAATGCTTGATATAGTTCCAGTTAAGCACAGATGTCTGGCCTGTAACTCTAAATCCTTCACACCCTTCACTAAATAATATATCTTTGTTTGCACAATTACCTCTCTCTGATAATGCAGACATAACCATACTGATGCAAAGCCATCCTTGTATCCTACCAAGCACTCCAAGGTGTATGAAAGTTCCCCCTCAAAGTAACAATAGGATCCTATCATGGCAAGGCTCTACAACCTTAGTTCAACATCTCACAATCTCCAAGACTCATACTTACTCAACTTGGATAATTTACTCCAACATACACTTTGAAACCTCCAAGGGTTATTGACCATTAGCACACTTGTTTTGTGTCAAACATGACTCACTCGGACCAGATCAAACATTGTTTGTAAGGATTCAACCCCATTCCCTATAGCACATTCACAATTAGGCCTATTTGCTAGTAGCCCTTTGAAACGGGTAAAGGGACCTTAAGTCCAAAATTTTTCAAACACCCTAGCAAAAAAATAATAGATTAAAATACCCTTTTGGTCCTTACACAATTCCCTAAAAGGAAGGGTCAAGGTCTGACAAAAAAAGGTCTGAATTGGTAGAAGGTTAATTGTCCTAAAGGGATAATTAGGTCTGCCTTTGTGAAGCATCTATGTCCAAATGAGAAACCCATACAATCACAACCCCATGAAAATATGGGGAACCATAAAAAATCATGGGTTCCAGGGTTACATGCCTGGAATCATCACCATTTGCATTCAAGGGTAACTTTGTTGTTTAAGGACTAGGTAGCCACATAGAGATGTCTACCTAGGGTTGGTTCAAAATCACACCTCCCTTGCTCCTCCTACAAAATTATTTTGGAATATTAGAATACGTTGGCCATACTTTCATTTGACCCAATCCCATGAGCTTCAGATTGATAAATTGCAAGTTATGGCCATGGAGGAGTAAAACCCTAGGTAAACCCCGGTTTTCCGAGCACCTACAGTAAAATTGGAATAACAGGAGCAAAACAAATGATCTAAACCTCAAACTAAAACCAAATCAAAGGAAACTCTCTACTCTAACCAATTCACATCATTAGGAATTGATCCCAATCCATACAATATCATACTTTGTACCGAAACTCCAGAATTGTAGGAAAAACTCAGAATTTCATTAGTTTGCAGTCATCAAATCTTTCCTTTGTATTGTCTAACCTTGGGAATTGGATCCAAAACATTTATATACCATTCCACAACTAATCTCAACCCAAAACAAGAGGTTAGATCCATGGAGGAGTTCAAACAAACAACAATGCAAAATGTGCATAAAAGTTTCTTATGACAACTTTTGACAACTTTTGCCAAAGTTGTCAAAATGTCATCTCTCACCTCCTAATGCCTTGGGTGAAGACTAACCCCTCCTGAAACACACTATAAGAACTAAAATACTAGGATAACTATGTCCTACACACTTGATCCCCTTTTGTCCAAAAGTCATAATTGGCCTATTAAGATACCAAAATAGGAGTTTGGCTCACAAGATGGGGTCTTTTATTACAAACACACAATGCATGAATGAAACACATGTAAAACATCCTAAAGACATGTTTCATGCCTTCTCCTTCCTCCTCTAAGCCTTATTTATCATCTTGAAGGGGTTCTCCTGCACCATACTCCCCAGAAGAAGAAATCCCAAGTCCACTTGAAATGAGAGCCTGCAGGTCTGCACCATGGTCTTTGATCTGTTGTTCTGTCATCCAGACTGCTTCAAAATCAGGTTGTCCCTTCCAAGCCACCAAATACTCCATGTAAACTTTGTTCCTTGTTTTCTTTGCAACCTTGGTGTCTAAAACCTTATGCAACTTTGGTGGTTCATGTTTGGGAATGTCATCATCTGCAATAACCTGAATTGTGTCTTCTCTTGCGTCAACACTACATTTATAAAGAGTTAAGTCACATACATTAAAGATAGGTGACAAACAAAGATCAGGTGGGAGTTGAAGTTCATAAACATTTTGGCCACATTTTTTCAAGATTTGATAGGGTCCAATCTTTCTTTGCATAAGCTTTGTATATCTGCCTTTTGGAAGTTTTTCCTTCTTCAAGTGAACCCACACCAAGTCCCCCACATAAAACTGAACATCCCTCTTCTTTTTTTCACCATGAGCTTTATATCTTTCTATAGATTGTTGAAGGTGAGTTTTAACTTGGTCATGGATCTCCTTTATGGAGGTAGCAAAGGTTTCGCCATCTGCACTAATGACTTCTCCTAGAGGTAGTTCTCTTAAATCCATCACACCCCTTGGGTGGATGCCATATACAACCTGGAAGGGTGACTTACTAGTACTCCTATTAATTGTATCATTATAGGAGAATTCTGCCTGTGACAATATGCTATCCCATCTTTCTCCATGTTGTCTAGTCAAACACCTTAGCAGACTTCCCAATGACCTGTTTACAACTTCAGTTTGGCCTTCCGTTTACGGATGGTAGGCTGAGGAGAAGGATAGATTTGTACCAAGCTTCTTCCAAAGGTTCCTCTAGAAGTGTCCAATACATTTTAGATCCCTATCAAAGACTATGGTCAAAGGCAAATCATGTATCCGGACAATCTCCTTGAAGAACAAGTCTGCAACATAAGAAGCATCACAAGTGGTTTTATATGGCAATAAATGTACCATTTTACTAAACTTATCAACCACTAAAAAACATTATCATATCCTTTCCTTGTCCTATGCAATCCTAAAACAAAATCCATACTCATGATTTCACATGGTCTTGAAGGGATGGGTAAAGGCTGGTATAGGCCTGTATTTGTGGACTTTCCCTTTTCCTTTTGGCATATCACACATGTCTCCACAAATCTCTTGACATATGTCTGTAGTTTGGGCCAAAAGTAGTGCCTCTTCACCAAATCTAGTGTCTTGTCAAGGCCAAAGTGGTCTACCATTACTCCACAATGCTTCTCCTTAATTATATTTAGTCTCATAGAGCATTTTGGTATGCATAGTTGTGCACCCTTAAACAACAATCCATTTTGAAGCAAAAATTTAGAGAAATCAACATAAAACCTCTCATCAAATGAAGCACATACCTTATAGATCTCTCCAAAGTCTACATCATCCTCATACATGGCAACTTGTCTATTCCAACACTCTCCAACTGGATCTAATTTGCAGTTAGGACTCTTATGCTCAAAGCATCTGCCACCTTATTCTTGACCCCTTTCTTGTGCTTAAGAATGAAAGTGAAGGCTTTCAGGATCTCTACCCACTTCATATGCCTGTGATTCAACTTTTCTTGACTATTTATAAAGCTAAGGGCCTGATTGTTTGTGAAGACTATGAATTCTTTTGGCAGCAAGTAGTGTCTCCACTTATTCAAAGATTGTACTAGAGCATACATCTCTAGGTCATATGATGGATACCTTCTGTTTGCCTCATTTAACTTCTCACTGAAGAAGGCAATAGGCCTTCCCTCTTGACTAAGCACTGCCCCATAGCCATGTGGTTGGCATCACACTCCACTTGGAAGATCTTGTTGAAATCAAGTAGGGAAAGGAGCGGCTATTCTGCAACTTTTCTCTTCAATGTTTCAAAGGAGTTATTTGCCTCTTCTGTCCAACTGAACCTGCACTTTTGTCCTCCCTTTATGGTATCAAGCATAGGAGCACAAATATGGCTAAAGCCTCTTATAAAATTCCTATAGAATGTGGCTAAGTCATGAAAGCTTCTAACATCATTGATTGTTCTAGGCGTAGGCCAAGACAATATGGCACTCACCTTTTCTTGATCCATTTTCAACTCACCATATGAGATTACAAATCCAAAGCAAATAATCTCTTCCTACATAAAGAAACACTTTTCCAAATTGATCATTAATTGCTCTTCATACAATCTTCTTAGGACCAGGTCTACATGTTTTAGGTGTTCTTATTTGGTTTGACTAAAAACTAGAATGTCATCTAGGTAGACTATGACAAATTTTCCTATGAAATCCCTCAAGACTTCATTCATTAACCTCATAAAGGTACTAGATGTATTAGATAAGCCAAAGGGCATGACCTTCCACTCAGACAACCCCTCATTTGTTTTAAATGCAGTCTTCCACTCATCTCCTGGCCTAATCCTAATCTGATGATAGCCACTCTTCAAGTCAACTTTTGCAAAATATCTAGCACCCCCCAAACAATCTAATAAATCATCAATCCTAGGCACTGGGAATCTATACCTGATAGTAATTTTGTTGATAGCCCTTGAGTCAGTAAAAATTCTCCAAGTGCCTTCCTTTTTGGGTGCCACGACTACAGGGACTGCACATGGGCTCAAACTTTTGCCAATCAGTCTGGACTCCAGCAACTCTTCAACCTTTTTTGCCATCTCAACATTTTGATCTGGTGTGAGCTTGTATTCTGCTTTATTAGGCAAGGTGGATCCAGGTATAACATCTATGCAATGTTTTATATCCCTCATGGGAGGTAGTGACCTTGGCATGGCATCAGAGATGACACCCTTGTATTTGTTTAGTAGTTGCTGCACTACAGGGTCAACCAACCTCAATTTGTCTTCGTTCTTGTCTTCAGACTTCTCCACCTTTGCTATTGTTGGACTAGTAATAAGGGTGTACCAAACAATGCCTTCATCTATCATGTTCTTCATGAATTGCTTCCCTCCTAACACCAACACCTTGGCCTCCTTTGGTTTGGTTTCCTCCTCATTCTCCATCAAAGGTAACAATTCAATCACCTTACCCTCTTTGGTGATGGAAATGTGTTCCTAGCACCATCATGTTGTGCCTTCAAATCAAATTTCCATGGTCTCCCAAATAGGAGATGACAAAAATCCATCTTTGCAATGCCAAACAACAATCTATCCTTATAAGCTCCAATCTGGAATTCTACCCAAGCCTGCTCTTCCACAACAACGTGTTGTCCTTGGGTGAGCCATGAGACCTTGTAGGGGCAAGGGTGAGGTAGTCTCCTCAAATTTAGTTTCTCCACCATTTTTAGAGACACAAAGTTTTTAGTTGAACCAGAATCTATTAGAACCTTGCATACCTTTCCACCCGCTTTGCAAGTGGTCTTAAATAGAGACTTTCTCTATGGGGGTTCTTTGTCAGTCACCTTCATGGTATTTACTACTCTTTTGATCATCAAAGCTTCACCTCTTTCAGGGTAGCCATAACTATTAGGGGTATTGACACTTTGGTATGTATTTGCACTTGCCACACTTTGGCAATCAACTTCTAAAACCAAGTTACTTCTCCTCTCCCCCATGGAACTAGTAGGTTTATCAGGGCATCTTTTGGCCATGTGTCCTTCTTGATTGTAGTTATAACATTTGATTGGACCTCTACCTTGAGATCTTCCCCTAAATGGTGGTCTTCTTCCTCTGAAGTTACCTCTTTGATTGTATCCTCCATTGTTATTGGAACTCTTCTCTCCTTTAGTGCCTTCTTGACTGGTTTCAACTTGGTTTCCAAAACCATTTCCCTTACCTCTAAAAAAATTTCTTCCACCCTTTGCTATCTTCCTCTTCCTTTATTGTTTTATTCTTGTCTCCTCTTGATCTTCTCTTCCACCTTGATGGCAAGTTGATGGAATTTACCAATGGTATCCGGGCTAAAGAGGTTTAGTTCCTCTTGAATGTTGTCCCTTAATCCATTTAGGTACCAAGCAACTTTCTCACTCTCTTCCTCCTTTTTCTTAGACTTCATACATAGCCTTTGGAACTCCTCAGTGTAAGAGTTCACATCTATCTCCTTCTGCTTGAGATTTTGTCTCCTCTTATGGAGTTGAATTTCATAATCTTTGGGTACATAGGCCTCCTTTATTAAGGCAACCATCCTCTTCCAAGAAACAACCTTGGGTTTGTTTTCCTTCTCTCTTTCCTCTTGGACAAAGTTCCACCAAGTTAGGGTGGCTCCCTTGAACTTGGACTTAGCAATATTCACCTTCTGGTGTCCTAGAATTTCTTCACATTCAAAGAAACTAGACAGGGAGTCTATCCAATATACCACAACATCTAGTTCCATCTTCCCAGTGAAGGTTGGCAAATCAATCTTATACTCCATGGTTCTCCTCTCCATGTATTTGAGGGCATTAAGGAAGTGCCTCTGGTCAGGAGGAATCACCTCTTCCTCCGGCATATGGATCTCATCTTCATCCCCTTCTTCACCACTACCAGTGCCTCCATCTTCCTTCCCATCTACTCTGCCTCTCAACCTCTCTAGCTCCCTTTGCATTGCCTTGCAAGCAGTGTCCTGCTCTCTCACAATCTATTCCAATTCCATGTTGGTGATCAATCCTCTAGGGACTTCTTCTTCTTGTCCTTCTGCCATTTCTCAATTCTCTATCTCCTTACCAAAGTTGTTACTAGCTATGATACCACTTGATGCAGAGTCATCCTTGTATCCTTCCAAGCACTCCAAGGTGTATGACAATGACCCCTCAAAGTAACAATAGGATCCTATCAAGGCGAGGCTCTACAACCTTAGTTCAACATCTCACAATCTCCAAGACTCATACTTACTCAACTTGGATAATTTACTCCAACATACACTTTGAAACCTCCAAGGGTTACTGACCATTACCACACCTATTTTGGGTTAAACATGACTCACCTAGACCAGATCAAACATTGGTTGTAAGGATTCAACCCCATTCCCTATAGCACCTTCACAATTAGGCCTATTTGCTAGTAGCCCTTTGAAACGGGTAAAGGGACCTTAAGTCCAAACTTTTCCAAACAACCTGGCAAACAAATCACATATTCAAATACCCTTTTGGGCCTTACACAATTCCCCAAAAGTAAGGGTCAAGGTCTGACAAACAAAGGTCTAAACTGGTAGAAGGTTAACTGTCCTAAAGGACTAATTTGGTCTCCCTTTGTGAAGCATCTATGTGCAAATGAGAAACCCATACAATCACAACCCCATGAGAATTGTGGGAACCATAAAGCATCATGGATTCTAGGGTTACACACCTAGAATCATCGCCATTTGCATTCAAGGGTAACTTTGTTGGTTAAGGACTAGGTAGCCACATAGAGATGTCTACCTAGGGTCGGTTCAAACACACACCTCCCTTGCTCCTCCTGTAAAATGATTTTGGAATCTTAGAATACACTAGCCATACTTACATTTCACCCAATCCCATGAGCCTCATATTGATAAATTGTAAGATATAGCCATGGAGGAGTAAAACCCTATGTAAACCCTGGTTTTCCGGGCACCTACAGTAAAATTGGAATAACAGGAGAAAAACACATGATCTAAACCTGAAACTAAAACAAAAGTAAAGGAAATTATCTACTCTAACCAATTCACATCATTGGGAATTTATCCCAATCCATACAATGTCGTACTCTATACCAAAACTCCAGAATTGCAAGAAAAACTCAGAATTTCATTAGTTTGCAGTCATCAAATCTTTCCTCCGTATAGTCTAACCTTGGGAATTGGATCCACAAGGTGTATATACCACTCCATAAATTCTCTCAACTGAAAAAAAAAAAAAAAAAGAGGTTAGAGCTGTTGGAGGATTTCAAACAAACAAAAATGCAAAAAGTGCATAAAAGTTGCTTATGACAACTTTTGACAACTTTTGCCAAAGTTGTCAAAATGTCATCTCTCACCTCCTAATGCCTTGGGTCAATACTAACCCCTCCTCAAACACCCTAGAAGCACTAAACTACTAGGATAACTATGTCCTACACGCTCTTGATCTGCTTTTGTCCAAAAGTCCTAATTGGCTTCTTAAGATGCCAAAATAGGAGTTTGGCTCACAATGTGGGGTCTTTTCTTACAAACACACAATGAATGATTCAAACACATGTAAAACATCTTAAAGACATGTTTGATGACTTATCCTTCCTCCTGTGAGCCTGATTTATCATCTTGAAGGGGTGCTCCTGCACCACATACCATACCCAAATTACATGAATAAGTCGTCTATAAATATAGATCATCAACCTTGATAACAAGGTCGACTAAACCCTAAACCCATAAACCATAATTACAAAGATTACATCACACGATACCACCAGACTAATATCATGATTTACATTACATAGAATGGACGTAATACGAATCCCCAATCAATTATATCCACTGAAAATTCTTCTAAGACCAATATCAACATGTTTCATCAATCGGTAGAAACCCTCAGTGTAATAACACAGAATAACCAACCAGATCCAAATAGGATCACCAAATCATCATGCCAGCCAATGAGAAGCCACCAAATAATTAGGACACAATCAAGAACACCTTCAGCATGTTAGGGACCATTTCAGTAAGCCGGACCAAAACAACTTAATCATTTCATTGAATATCACTAATCGATAAAGCTAACCAGTACCAAGAATATCAAATAGTAATCCAAAACATAAGAGATAGATTTTAGAGAACCAAATCATGAAACAAATGAATATGACAAGCATATAATCATCCTAAATAACCATCCAAAATCAAAACTAGTGACCTGATCATACCGGACCAAAATCAAGCCAAAACCAAGTCCAATCGAGACATGTCCAATCGGGATAGCAGCAACCAACTAGAAAAGAACCATATCCAACTAGACCATAGTGTTGACATCAATGACAACACATAATAACTTATTACCAATAGTTTCCCCCTTTGTCATTGATAGCAACACTAAATGTGAAAAACATCCAAGTGCCAAGGAATGTCAACAATCTCCCCAAACAATCAAGAACCAACAAAATATCTCTCCCCCTAAGATTTTCAATTTTTCACATGAACACTATCTCCCCCTTTGACATCAATGACAAAGGGTTGATGCCAAATCAAATAGCTGACTACTCCCCTTGAGCAACAACATCATCCCATCAACCCAAATCAAAAGATGTTTCTATAAGCTCACTGGATTGATGCATCACTGCATCTCTAAGTCTCCGTCGAAGGGGTGGTGGCCCCCAACTGATCTCTGGCATATTCAAAAGTATATTTAAGAAATTGTTTTATTATAATATATGCAATCTGTTTCTTAGTAGGCACATAAACCAATCTAGCTTCCTTTGGTTCAACCTTTTCCTTCAAAAAATTATACCTTATAGAAATGTGTTTTGATTTGGAATGAAATACCAGATTCTTTGACATATCAATAGTAGCAGTATTATTAAAATGAAAAACAATAGGCTCATCATAACTTACCCTTATATCCTTCAACATTTGCTTCATCCATAAGATCTGAGTACAATTTGTTGTAGCAGCTACATATTTAGCTTCAACAGTAGATAATAAAGTGCATGATTATTTCTTGCTAAGCCATCAAACCAACTTCTTCAAAGAAACAATGAACCACCTATAGTGTTCTTCCTGTCATCAATATCTCATGCCCAATCTAAGTCTGTATAGGCACATAATCTGAAATCATCAGTCTTTGGATACCATAACTCATAGTCTGTTGTTCCTGCCACATATCTAAATATTTGTTTAACAACAATATCATGGCATCCTCTCAGATCAAACTGAAATCTAGAAGCAAAGTAGATAACATTTATTATATTCGGTCTAGTCTGAGCTATGTACAACAATCCACCAATCATTGATTTGTATCTAGATGGGTTCACTCTAGGAAGTTCATCTTCCTTAGACAATTTGCAACCAGTTATCATAGGAGTACCAAAAGCTTTGAGTTTCCAAGACCAAATTTATTAAGCTTTTCCTTCACATACTTAGTTTGACAAATGAAATTACCTTTATCAGTCTGAGTAATCTGAAAACATAAGAAAAATTTCATCTCTCCAATCATAGATATTTTAAATTAATTCTTCATATCATCAGCAAATTTCATGCTATCAATCTAGCCTTGTTTCTTACAACCCGACCTTCCTCATGTCCAGTTTGTGGTTCAAAGATGAAATCTTGGCATTCAACAAGTTTAGGAAAGCATGTGTTTGATGAGTATAGGCACTTCCTCCACAAAAATCATATGTATCAAGCTACTGAAAAACATCTTTTCAATGGGAAAGAAGAGACTACATCAAAACCATGATAAATAACACCTCACCTATGGAAGTTGGAATATAATAGAATTAATCATCAAGGTAATGTAATTCAATCTAATTGTTTATCTATCATATATGATATGTTTGGAATTTATATTTTTATATTGTTTTTGTTTACTCATGTTTTAATTGATGATGATTGTCATTGTTAACTTTTTAAACTTATATGTTTCATGAAGGTCGTCAAGGATGTAATAACCCACTTTACTTAACCCAAAATTTAAACTGGTTTTTTTTTTAATATATATATTGATTTCTTATTCTTACTTATTCTTAATCATGTCTGATTCAGTCACATACTTAGGTACATCTATCCAAATGGGATAGGCATCTAACCATACGAGTTAGGCATCTAACCATATGGGTTAGGATATATTCCTAAAAAACTCATTTAGTTCCAATAACATTTTATCTTTAGGCCTATGAACCAATTCCTATGTTTTATTCTTTTCTATTCGATTTAATTCTTTTTCCATAAATCTCATCCAAATTTTATCTTTACTTGCTTCAATAAATGATTTCGGTTCAATTTGAGAAATTAAACATACCTCTTCAACAGCTAACCTTCTTCTTGTCAGCACACCTTTCCTCTTATCTCCAATGATCTGATCTTCAGAATGATTCAGCTTTATATACCTAGGAGTCTTAGGATTATCTTGAATTTCTGACTCATTCTGATCATCAACAGTCACTATGGAATTTTCTTATGTTACCAAACTAGCTTGATCAATGCTCTGAACTGATCATTGCACTACTGGTTTTGAGCTAACAATTTCATCTTCTGGTCCATAGTCATAAGATTTGATCTTATTATTACCTTTCTCATTCACTTTGACATTTATGCTTTCCATTATCCTATTCAATATTTTGTTATAACATCTATATGCTTCACTCTTAATAAAATAACCCAAAAATATTCCTTCATCACATCTAGGTTCAAATTTCCCTAATGCATCATCTCTTCTAATATAGCATTTACTTCCAAAAATTCTAAAATATCTGATAGTAGGAGTATGACCGAACCATAATTCATAATGAGTCTTACTGGTATCACCTTTTATGTGTACTATGTTGAAAGTGTATATGACAGTATTGAAAACTTCCCTCCAATAGATATCAAGCAATTTGGCTTCCATCAACACTGACCTTGCAACATCTAAGATAGTTTTGTTCTTCCTTTCCACTATTCCATTTTGTTCTGGAGTTGTAGGTGCAGAAAATTGTCTTTTGATTCCATGCTTCTCACAAAAGTTATTGAACTCACGGAATGTAAATTCACTACCTTGATCTAATCTTAAACATTTTATCTTAAATCTTGTTTTTGTCTCAACCATAGCTTTGAAAATTTTGAATTTCTCAAGAGCTTCATATTTTTCTTTCCAAAAATGTAACCCACATCATTCTAGAATAATCATCAATAAGCAACATAAAGTATCTATCACCTTGAAAATTTTTAGTCCTTTCCATTCCACATAGATCTGTATGAATAAGATCAAGACTTTCATTAGATCTATCATGTATGCTTCTTAAATAAATTCTAACTTGCTTACTCATTTAACTTTCTCTACATAGCAAATTATAAGGCTTGATAATCTTGGGCGAATCCCTGACAACTTGTGTTGAACTAATCTTCACTATGCAATCAAAATTCACATGACACATCCTATTATGCCATAGCCAATGTTCATCAATTTGATCAATCAAGCAAGCCTTCTCACCAGAGTTCAAACGAAAGATATTTCTTTTGGTCTAAGTTCCGAATGCAATTTCCAATCCAGATCTATTTATAATCTTGCACTTTACATCTTTGAACTGTAAATGAAATCCTATATCCACCATTTGACCTACACTCCAAAGATTATGCTTCAAACCTTCAACATAGTAAACATTGTTAGTATTAGTCTTACCATCCAAGGATATTGTTCCTTTTCCTTTGATCCTGCATGCCTCATTAGATCTCCAAATCTGACAAGTCCACCATCAAATTCTTGCAGAGTCAAGAATTTTGTCTTGTCACTAGTCACGTGATGTGAGAAACCACTGTCTATAACCAATTCATCCTTCTCTTTAATTTTAGAAGCTAGAGCCTTCTCCTTAGTATGATTTGCATCAATGATAGGTGTATGCGGGAAAAGCAAGGCTATGAAACTCAAAATATGAAAAATGAAGCTCCAAGAGGCTTGTCCACACACCCACAGGACTTCTTGGTGCAAGTTATGGAGTCATGAAGAATGACTCAACTTCCCAAGGATGGTTCTATGGTTCTCTATATCACAAGGTCCCTCAAGCCAATGCCTTTGTTCTCAGATCACTGAGAAAAGTGGCTTAGGGATGACAAATGCAAGAACGAGGGATGCTTTTGATTGATTTTAACATGAGAATGCATCCTATCTATGCATGATCCTAAAAATGCAATAAACTAGATTATAATATGACAAGATTAGTAGTAATACTATCCTAACATGATATACTAGTTAATGATTTAAGCTAATGATAATAGAAATACTGTAAAATGCATATTAGATTATTTCCTATTACAAAGAGAGGCTAGATGCAAGCTAAAATTGAGCATAAATGAGCTACTAAAAGCTTGGATGGATTTTAGATAATAGATTTCTTAGATTCATGGATCCCCAAAATGGAGGAAGGAGAGCTCTATTTATAGCAAAAATAGGGCAATGGATGGCCAGGATTGAAAGAGTTAATCAAGGGTAAAGATTGAAAGTTTTCAATCCATGTTTTCAATTTTCACCAATGAAATGGTGACAATTGTCAACATAAGGTTAGTTGAGAGGAGATGTAAGAAGCATGAAATGCTTGAGAAGACCTCATGGTTAGCCTAGGGGGTAAGGGTTAAGGTTAGGTTAGGGTTATCCATTGGATAAAGCTTTTATCCAAGGGGTAAACTCTTGTGCAAAGGTTAAAGGAATAACCATGGTCAAAGCAATAAATGCTTGATGAGACCCTTGGGTTAGATGGAGGTTAAGTTAGTTAAAATGTCTCTAACCATGCCACTAAGGGTTAGTTAACCATTAATGGTTTGAAGACTTTGGGGACAAATTTGTAAGAGTCCTTCCAAATTTGGGGGCATTCAACAGGTTAATGGATAAAGGCTTTAATGCATTTTGAAGACTTTACTCCAAATTTGAGAAGTGACCTCCTCAAATTTAGGGAAAGAGGATAATTGATGGGTTAGGGTTAATTGATTAGGATTAGATGGATTCTAGAAGAATTTAGGAATAGGGTTTAGGATGCAAGTGGGAGATGTAGGAAAATGCAAGTGGGTGAGGGAAAATAGAATTAATTAAAATAAATTGCTTTATTTCAATTTGGTTGCAAGTTGGGGATTTTAAATAAATTAGATTTATTTAATTGGGATAAACTATTTAATTAAATGTAAATTTAATTAAAAATTAGAGAGAAGGGTTTTTAATTAAATAAAATGAATAATTTACTTAATTAAATGATGCAAAAAGGGTTTTAGTGAATTTAACTAAATAAATTGAATAATTTACTTAATTAAATTGAAGAATGTGGGTGATTTAATTAAATTGGATTTAATTAAATAGAGGAATGAACATAAAATATTCATTTAGGAATATGGTCATTTTTATATGTCTACATTTTGCCCCTCTTTGAAGTGGCATGTGTGCACATGTTGATTCAAAGAAAATGATGTGTCATTATGATTTGTTTGTGATCAATTTTTATGTCTTTTTTGAAATTTTCACATCGTGCCCCACATTTGATAAACGATCTTGATAATGCCCCCTTAGGAGATGAATCAAAAATTTTGAGAAATAGATTTGACTTGGATAATTTTGATAGCATTGTAAATTTTGGTCTATGTTGAATGCAAAAATTGATTCATCTCTCGATAATGATGTTGGGTAGGTTGGCATGAGACACCACGAGTGATTTTTATGTTTCTCCATGTAACCCTAATTTTGATTTACCCTATTAAAAAAGGAAAAAGTGATTTCTTTTGTCTCATTTGTGCTTCTTGACTTTGGAGAAAGTGACACTTGGAGAGAAGTCAACATGTCAATTTCATATTCTTCTCATCGATTCGAGCATGTTAGGAGGTATCAGAGACTTGCCACATATGGACCATCGGTAAGTCAACTTTTTTGACCCCTGTTTGATTTTTTAATTTGTCATTTTTGGTCATTTTTTGAATTTTTTATATGGATTTTTACGTTTTAGCGTGTCGGGTCGAAAGGGTAGCGCATACGAAAAATTTTGTAGTGCGTAGGTTTTAACAATATAGGGTAGCATCCAAAATTTTTAGGCTAGCACATCGTTAGGTTAGGGTAGTGGATAGGATTAGGTTAGCGCACTAGGGGCACAGGGTAGCATGTTGGGTAAAATGGGTAGCACATAGAAAATATCCAGCGCATAGGACTTCTAGGGGGTTGCATGGGTAGGTCTAGATAGCACGTAGGTGTGACCTAGCACATAGGGTTAAGTGTGTAGCACGTAGAGAAGATAGAATAGTGCATAGGGTAGGTTTAGCGCATAGGGTAGATTAGGTAGCGCTTTGGAAGAAAAGGGTAGTGCGTAGGTTTTTGCTAGCGCATAGGGTTTATTGGGTAGCACGTTGAGAAAATAGGTTAGCGCATGAGAAGCAGCTTAGCACTTAGACAAGATGTTTTAGCGCATATAGGAAAAATTTTGGTATAGTGGGATCTAGGAATGAAGAAAATGGGTAGGATGATGCTAGTTCTATTGGGATAAGTGCGTTTTGCTAGTCTTCGATTGGTGGGATAAGTGTGTCCAATATGAGTTCTGAGATAACTTGATTTGATTTGTGATGTTTCAAGTTGATATTGATTTGATGTGATTTTGATATGATGTGGAACTTGATTTAAATTTGTTCAAAGTTTTCAAGTTTTTGATATGAATTGTGGAGCTTGAGTTGTGTTACAAGCTAATATGGATGTGAAACTTGAGTTGTGCTACAAGTTGATATGAATGTAAAACTTGAATTGTGTTACAAGTTGATATGTTTTGATGGATTGATATGATGTGGAACTGGATTTAGATTTGTTCAAAGTTTTCAAGTTTTTGAGATGAATTTGATTTTGATATCCATGTGTTGATGAGGGAACTGATATTAGACTTGCGTTGTTTTTGACAGGAGCGTCTTGAAATAGTATAGTCGCATGAGCAATTTCCAAGACTGTGGTCCTTGATACCACGATTGACACAGGTTGACAGAGACATTATTGAGAGGTGTGCTTTGACCTCTTTGTTAGAGATGTCTCAGTTTATCGTAAACCGAGGTTTATTGACAACATTGGTAGAGAGGTGCCATAGCGATGCGAACACCTTTCATTTGGCATTAGGAGAGAATACAATGACGCTTGAGGATTGCTATCAGATTCTGCGGATTCTTGTAGTAGGTGCATTGCTACCCTACGAGCAGACGGAGGAGGGTGGGACTGAAGGACTTCATCGGATTTTTCAAGATGACACTATTTGTGGGTATGAGATCCCCTAGCAAGAGTTTTTGGATTTGGATTATGCGCCTCTACCATCAGTTCTGGTAGGCTTTATAGGTGGTCTCTTATGTCTCGACCGTAGGTCGAAGGGACTATCAGTGGGATGGGGATTAGTGCTAGAGGATATGGTGATGCAGGGTCATCGATTTGCATGGGGATCAGCTATGCTGGCCCACTTATATAGGGATTTGCATGAGGTAGTGTATTTGGGTTATGATGGTCTATCAGCTGGAGTGACACTGCTACAGGTATGGGTGTGGAAGCATATCCCCGCAGCTAGGCCACTGGCAAATAGAGATAGGCATGTTGGATGTGCGTACGCATATGGGTACAGAGGGATAGTTATCGAGCATAAGCTGGGCAAACTAGAGCATTGGAGGAGAGTGTTGGATGACATTGATATGGTCATCTAGCGACCATATACAGGTTGTGAGGTGTGGGCTGAGGATGGGATGGAGATGCCCTATCTCTACATGACTAGATATTTGATAGGGCGGATGCCCTTTGTGATTGAGAGGTTTCTACATAGCCGAGTGTTGCGGCAATATGGTCGACATCAAGGGATGCCACAGGGAGCATGTTTTTATGCTCGATGGAGATAGGATATTCTGGATTGGGGACCGACGATTGATAGTGGGGTGGCAGTGGAGGAGTTCTTTCATGCAGCTAGCCAAATTTGAGATTATGCGCCTGAGATCGTGGATGCAGGGATGATTGGCTAGTTTGCAGCACTCTTCACAGCACGGGCAGTGGCTAGGATATCTGATCTATCTGAGATGATTCCATCTTTTGATGACAATGAGGAGGTAGATGAGGGGGGTGGTGATGGAGGAGGAGGGGATGGAGGAGATGGTAGAGGAGGTAGCCACGAGCGGTGAGGGGAGAGGAGCAGATTAGATCGAGGGAGACTTGATCATGGGAGGAGAGGAGAGAGAGGTGGAGATGGTAGTGCCAAAGGGATACAGGGTGAGAGAGTAGGGCGGTAGGTGGCGATGGATAGGGGGAGAGGAGGTTTGGCTATCAGAGCTGGAGAGGAGGAGCAGGTTGGCGAGGTCTTAGTGGCGGTGGGAGGGTATGATGATTTCAGACAACTAACTCAGAGGAGGAGGTCAGATGTTTTACCTCCACCAGCATCGAGGACAATTAGAGGGACAGGGGGTACCCCTTCACAGGTACTCTTACAGATACAGATTCCAACAGATGCGGAGGATGCATAGATTAGATCGCTGCAGTTGTCAGTGCAGCGTTTGCAGACACAGATGCTAGTGCATCAGCATCAAATGACATAGCTGAGCACAGAGCGGGATACTGCCTTGGAGCAGTTGGGTCGAGTTGAGGCTCGAGCAGAGGTTTTGGAGAGAGCGGCAATAGGTGGACCGATGAGAGACACCTTGAGAGAGCTAGCTTTGAGAGCCAAGGAGGCGGAGTATTACATGAGACATTATGAGGATGTGGTGCCCAGGGAGCACCGAGTGTAGAGTTTTACACAGTCGAGATCAAGTCGATCTCGAGAGATTGGGTCGAGGACAGAGAGCAGAGGCATGATAGGGCCTCCTAGATAGGATCCACCTAAAGATCGAAGTGCTGGGACATCTTCAGCGAGACTGTCTCCCTCAGGAGATAGTCATACGTGAGAGACGTTGTCTCCATTGTATTGTACTGGGCACAGAAATGACATATTTTGTATATTGATCATTCTTTGAGATATATATATGACATCATTTTCTTTGATCTTCATGTGATGTGTTATGGATGATGCGCTCTATATGTTTTTGCTTATTCTATGATGATACAATGCTTAGATAGATGTATGTGATGTGATATTTAATGAATATGATGTGATAATGTATGATGTTGTGAGATGTATCTTGAAAATGAGATGTATGATATGATATGTTGTGAGATGTATCTTGAAAATGAGATGTATGATATGATATGCTATGAAATGTATCTTGAAAATGAGATGCATGATATGATATGCTATGAGATGTATCTTGAAAATGAGATGTATGATATGATATGTTGTGAGATGTATCTTGAAAATGAGATGTATGATATGATATGTTGTGAGATGTATCTTGAAAATGAGATGCATGATATGATATGCTGTGAGATGTATCTTGAAAATGAGATGTATGATATGATATGAAACTAATTGATTTTGAGCATCCTCATTCTGTATTTATCATCCCTGTATAGCCACATGTTGTTTGCTTTCTTTTTATGTACCATCATTGAGCATTGATTTGTTGTGGGATATGTTGAAAATTTATACAAGCATAATGGTATAATTGAACCATAATGACCTGAGAGAAATTTACACGATTTTTGATTTTGCAAGATAGCACAAGCATCAAGGTATAATTGAACTAGGACGACCTAAGTGCGGATTGCGTATAAACAGACAAGATTAAATCATTTGTATGTGTAAAGAGGAATCATGTCTTCAGTGATATGTTGTTAATCACATCTCGAGACAAGTATTTACACAGTACAAATGATTGCCTCACAGACAAAAAACTAAAAAAAATATTGGAATCCCTATGACGTTCTCTAGCTTTGAAGCATTGTTGAGAAAATTTAGAGGATCCAACAACTCAAAAAGTTTAAAGTGCAAAAATAGTCAAAACTTTATGCAAGATGCAACATTTGATATTTCAGAAAATCATCCATCATATTTTGTGAATCCTGTTAAGGGATCAATGTTTTGCTTTACGATTGTATGAGTGTTGTTTTGCTGGATATGAAGTTTTGAGTTTGTGACAAGTTTTGACGTTTTGAATGTGTTGCAAGCTTTGATTACTGCCCCTAGTCAAGTGTACTTCTTAATGTGGATATGTACAGTGATTACCAAACCATGGTGAGATGTGGTGAAAGGATATGTGGATAAACCAAGATAGTGACTACGCTAAGAATGGCCTGGATGGATATTGTGCTAAAAATGTCGAGTGATGGCCGATAGTGCTTTACTGTGGAGATAATGGTATGGATATAGATAGAGGAGATGTCCTCTCATAATAGCGCCTATTGCCAGGTTTTTACCAATTGCTTTTATTGTACCTTTTTATTTACCTTTCTATTGATTTTTTGATTTTTTGACTTTTCCGTGCATTAGACTACTCAAGTGTAGTATTTCTTCAGATGAATGTTGTTAGTTGGTTCATCGAGCACATCTCCTTCTAAAGTTGTTAGCTGATAGGCACCTGATCCATAGGCTGAGATGATAACATAGGGACCTAACCAGTTAGGTTCAAATTTCCCTTTCTTTTCCCGATCTTGCTGATTCTTAGGATTTTCTTTGAGTACTAGGTCACCAACTTAAAAAATTCTGGGAATGACCTTGTGGTTGTAGCTCCTACACATACGTTGCTAATATGCTTTGAGATGAGTGTAAGCATGTTGATGTTTTTCATCTAGAAGCTCAAGCTCTTGCAGTCGGTTACCTTGATACTCTTCATCTGGGATTAATCCTTTCAAAGAGACTCTGAGAGATGGAATTTCTACTTCCAGAGGTAGAATAGCTTCTGATCCATATACCAATGAATATGGCATAGCTCCTGTAGGTGTGCAGATGTTGGTTCTGTATGCCCAAAGTGCTGGATTGAGTTGTATATGCTAATCTTTGCCTATACCATTCACTATTTTCTTTAGGATTTTCAATATTGTTTTGTTGGATGCTTTCGCCTGACCATTCCCCTGTGGGTAGTAAGGTGTAGAGAAACGATGTTGTATTTTGAATTTTTCACATAGTTCTTGCACATCTTGGTTCTTAAAAGGCCATCCATTATCTGTGATGATGGAACTCGGAATACAATATCTACAGATCAGATAATTAAGGATAAAAGAGGCAATTTGTTTCCCAGTCACTGTGGTCATGGGGACTGCTTCGATCCATTTTGTAAAGTATTTCATTGCAGTTATAATGAACTTGTGTCCCTTTGAAGATGAAGGATGAATTTTTCTGACCAAGTCTAGTCCCTACTGACAGAAGGGCCAGGATGTTGTGAATGGCTGCAGTTCCTGTGCTGGTGCATGTATAAGATTGCCATGGATTTGGCATTTAGGATACTTTTTTGCAAAGTGATAAGAGTCTTTTTCCATTGTTGGCCAGTAATATCCCATTCTTAGAAGCTTGTTAGCAAGAGTAGTACCACTTGAATGTGTGCCACAGATACCTTCGTGAAGCTCATTTAAAGCGGAGTCAGATTCATTACGATCAAGACAACGAAGAAGAGTACCATCTAGACCTCGACGGTACAAAGTATCAGCAGTAAGAATATAATGGGCAGCTTGCCTGGGTAAAGTTGCGCTTCTGATTTCGGGATATGTCAATGGGTAAGATATTGTTCTTAAGATAGTCGTAGATGGGTCCATATAATGGAGAGTCAGAACTAGTCAAAGCATAGATAACATGGGATTTTGAATGGTCATAGGCAAGGGAGAACAGTTGCTCTACCAGGAACTCGTAATGATTCTATTGCTCTAGAATTTGTAGTAGTGAAGCGATAGTAGCCATGGCATCAGCTACTTTGTTGTCCAACCTTGCTATTTGTTTGAAGGTGATGTGTACAAAATATTGCTTGAAATCATCTACTATTTGTTTGTAGGGTAGCAGCTTGTCCTCCTTTGTCTAATAGTCATTATTGATTTGATTGATGATGAGTTGTGAATCTCCGTAGACTTTTAATTTGGTGATCCGCCATTATGCGGCCATTTTGATGCCTATGACCAATGCCTCATATTCATCAATGTTGTTGGTGCATGGAAACATAATCCTATATGATCTTGGTATAGTGTGTCCTTCAGGAGTGATAAACAAAATGCCAGCACCTGAGCCATGTTGTGTGTAGGATCCATCAAAATATAAGGTCCATTGTTTGGTGGAAATAGCCAGTACGTCCTTGTCCAAAAATTTGATCTCCATAGTTTGTTTTCCAGGTAGTGGTGCTTCAGCCAGTTGATCTGCAATCGCTTGTCCTTTGATAGCTCGTCGTTCTATGTAGTGGATATCAAATTCACTAAGGATCATGACCCATTTAGCCAATCTGCCTGTAAGAGCTGCTTTACTGAGTAAATATTTGAGAGGATCAATTTTTGCAACTAGCTTAATTGTGTGACCTATCATGTAGTGTCATAATTTTTGAGAGGCAAATAATACTGTTAGACAAGCCTTCTCAATCAATGTATAGTTTAATTCATATCTATTTAATGTCCTTCTGATGTAGTATATAGCTCATTCCTTGCCTTGTTGATCTTCTTGTGCTAACAATGCCCCTAGTGATATATTTGTTGTTGAAATGTATAAAATGAGTGGCTTTCCTGCTATTGGTGGTATTGGAACTGGTGGATTCATTAGATATTGTTTGATTTGATAGAAAGATTCTGCACATTTGACTTCCCATCTGAATGGTACATTTTTATGTAGCAAATGATTAAATGGGAGACTTTTATCTGCTAGTTGAGCGATGAATCACCTGAATAATTGGAGTCATCCTTGTAGAGATCTGAGTTGGCTGATATTCTTTGGTGGTGGCATCTCCATAATGGCTTGTACCTTTGTTGGATCCACTTCAATACCCTTAGCTGAAACTATGTAGCCTAGTAACTTTCCTGATGTAACCTCAAGACACACTTCTTAGGGTTGAGCTGGACTTGGAATTTTTCCAATCTATCGAAAATCTTTTCTAAGATACTTAGATGTTTTTCTCTGGTGAAGGATTTAGCTAGTAAATCATCTACATAGTCTTCCATGAAGGTATGCATCATGTCATGAAAGATTGTTGTTATTGCTCGTTGATAAGTTGCTCCTACATTCTTTAAGACAAAAGGCATGACATTCCAATAGTATGTTCCCCAAGGATAGGTAAATACTATTCTATCTTGATCTTCTAGGGCTATCTTGATTTGATTATAGCCTGAAAAACCATCCATTAGTGATAGAATTACATGGCCTGCTGTGAGGTCTACAATTATGTCGATACTGGGTAAAGGAAAGTCATCCTTTGGACAGGCTTTGTTGACATCTCTGAAATCAGTGCAAATTCTGATACTACCATCTGGTTTTGATACTAGTACAATGTTGGAAATCCATTCAGCATAGTCAATGGGTCGAATAAATCCGATGTCTAATAGTTTCTTCAATTCAGCTTTAACCATGAGTGCCACATGTGGATTCATCTTTCGTAGTTTTTGCTTGACTAGCTTAGCTCCCGGAGCAATGGACAAGTGGTGCATGATTAATTGTGGATCAATCCCAGGCATATCTACATATGACCAAGCAAATTTGATTTGCTTTTCTTTAAAAAATTTGATAAATTCTGATCTTTCTGCTTTCGTTAGAGATTCTACAAGGTGTATAGTTTTGGCTGCTTCTGTAGTACCAATGTTGATTGATTGAGTGGGCTCAATCAATATGGGTGATCTTTCATAATAATTTTTAGGAAGAGTGTCAAGTCTCTCATCCTTAGGTGCCTTAAAAAGGTTTTCACCCTTAGATGTGTCCTTTATTTTTACTTTTGTGTGATCTATTGCTACCATTGACTAGTTTTTAGCAGTAGATCTTTTATTTGGTTCATTTTTGTGACTGAGAGACTTGGCACTCCCTTGATTGCATACATCATTACTTTGTTCACTAGTAGAGTCTATTTCTGGGTTAACTGTACACAAGTAATGGATAATGGATTCGTCATTTGGGAAAATTGGTATATCATGAGTTTCAAGTTCGTCCCAGTCTATGAGGTCGAGAAAGACAAGTGGCAAGGAATCATTTGGCGGGTCAAGTTCTGCTGCTGTAAGTGTCGGGATGGAAGTATCATCGTGATTGGCTAGGGTGTTAAAGAAGTTAAGGATTTCGTCGAGGTCTTCGATGGTATCATCTTTCGTATAGACTTGCGCATAATGTTGCTACTCATTTTCCTTAGCGTCATAGATATTTTGTGGACCAAATTCAAGTGGTCTAGATTTTGTGCCACCTTCTTCTTGAGAGATGGGTGTATTACTATCATTCGCACAAATATCTTCAGTAATATTAGAACATTTGCCCCATTCATATTCATTGGAATCAGTCTCAGAGCTATTATCCCAGATTCTAGCAGTGCTGTGAACTAGTATGTTGTAGGGTGAGAACAGTTCTTTGATAATTGAGACAAGTTTGATAGTTTTCTCTGATTCTGTGTCAGATCCTGCTTCCACTCTTTGCATTTGTTCATATACTATCTCTCCTCAGGGAGGAATTATGTAATCCGGAGGGGAGTCTTCTTTGTTGGATGTTGGTTCTTGAATATAATGTGCTTCTGCAGTAGATGCTTCCTTCTTTTGGTTGATAGGTTGCTTTTGACATTGTTCTTGTTCTTGATGTTCACGTTCTTTACGTATTGTCTCTACTGACTCAAATAGTGCCTCCTACCAGGAGTCTTCCTTGTACTTCTTCTTTGCTTTCCATTGAGGTTTTTGATATTTGTGTGGTACCTTCTTTGGTAGTAGAGTGAGTTCAAAGCCCAATCCCTTTTTGTCTTTACTGAATTGTGAAGGAGGATCTAATGGTTCTGTGACACCTTCCTTATGCTTACCAATAGGTCCTTTGCCATTGTATCCCATTTGTTGCATGATTAAGTAGCCTTTTCCATATAGGTGTGTGCGTATAGCTACTTCCACAGTAGCTACTCGATCTTCTTCCTCATCTTTGTATAGCCAACTAAGGATATCCTTTTCCTCAGATTCATGTGCTAGAGTGCCGAGTTGAATGAATGTTCCATCAAACTTGGTGATGAGCCGAGTTGCTTAATGTGTTGATGTGGTAGGTAATCCGTGAGATCTAGGTGATGTTGGTAAGTTGGCCAAACACATGGGTTCCAAAGAGTATTCTCCCATGCCTTGTTCTTTTATCTTCATTTTCTGCTTGAAATCTCTTGGTAATGATTTAGACTTTTCTTGTTGAAGATCTTGTGCTGATGAATTTTGTTTTTCTCTAATATATGGAACTAGGCTGTCTTAGGCTACCCCCATTGCATTACAATATTGAAATGGATTATGATCAGCTGATATAGAAACCTCCTGGCCATTATAGGGAAATTTGACACACTGGTGATATGTAGAAGGCACTGCTTGCATTTCATGTATCCAAGGTCGACCTAAAAAGATATTGTATGTGAGATCTATGTCTAAGACCTAGCACATACTATCCTTTTGTATCGGTCCTACCTGAATAGGCAACATCACGATTCCTTTAGATGATATTTCTTCATCATCATGTGCCTTTATAGTGATCTTCTTGCGTAGATCAATAGACTCTTCAGAAAAGCCTAATGCATGGATAAGTTTTAAGGTACAAATATTAAGTCAAGCTCCTCCATCTATTAGTACTCGTTTAACTTGGTGTTTATAGACTATGACTTAAATATGGAGAGGAGTATTATGTGGATGGCTCAATGAGATATTAGCATGCTCAGAAAAAGTGAGGGTATGAGGTCCTGCCATATGAGCCACCATGGCTTGGAATTTGTTAGCATCCAGATCTTGAGGTACATTTGTTTCGAGTAATGCTTGTTCCAATATGTCTTTGTGTTTTTGTGAAAGTTTCAACAACTCCAGTATAGATATTTGAGGAGGAGTTTTGCACAATTGACTAACTAGGTCATATTGAATTTTGGGTACGATGTTTGTTGTTAGCATATGTCCCTTCAAGACATATTTTTGAGCTCTTGTTGTTACGTTGACGGATTCATGTTCACACATGTCTTTGATTGTGATGACATTTACTTGATTGTCTACAGTTGATATATGATTGATGGTGTTATTGTATATGTGATTGATATGAGCCCCACGTTTATCGTTTGAGGTTGAAGCTCCATCTTTGTTGTCATTTGGAAGAGGATTCTTAAAGGCTCCATGGTCACCATTTGTCTTGAGACCATCCACTGTTAAATCACCTCTATTAATCATGTCCTGAACAATGTTTTTCAGTCTCATGCAGTCATTTGCTTGATGACCTTTGTTGTGATGAAAATCACAAAAGTGCGAGTCATTCCACCAGGGTGGTTTGATTTGTGGTTCATAGTTGCTGATTGCTGGTAAAGAGATAATTTTGTTTGCCAGGAGTTCTCTGAATGCTGACTTCATTGATTGTCCCAATGGTGTGTAGACACATTTTTGAAAATTGTTGGTGTTACCTCATGAATTGTTATTAGGCCCTCGATTTATGTGATTGTTTTGAGCATTGTTGGCATTGTTGGTGTTGTTGGTGTTGGGTTGACCTTGATTGGTATTCAGTGCGTAAGTGTTAGTGTCTGCGTTAGCACCTTTGGGATTCTTTGTAGCTTGAGGATTTCCTGATAATGTGAGCACGGGCTGCTTAGATTTTGGATCATGTGATTAATTGCCTCCTTCCTTTCCATTGTTTTTGTTTCTGGTCCAGAATCTGGATTTGTCCAAATTGTTGTTGTTTTGGTTATTGTAATGCGATGAACTTGTTCCTTCTTTGAAGAATTTTAGTGTTCCTTTCTTGACACATGCTTCTTCTACTTGAATGCCATTTTCAAATAATTTTAGCAAAAGATGGTATGCATTGGAGTTTGAGCATGTAACTCATCTCACCATTCAAGTTGTCAATGAAAATTTCCATTTTCTCCTTTTCAAGGATATCTCGAGGATATCCTGAAACCATACGCCACCAACATTGAAGGAAAACCATGAATGTTTCATTATTTTTCTATTTGGTGTTACAGATGTCTAACATGGTGATAGCATGTTGAATGTTATAAGAATATTGAGTTATGAATTTGTTGACTAGTTCATCGAATGATCTGACAGGAGGTGTGATTTTGGATAACCATTCCTTTGTTTGCCCTCCCAAGCTTCTTGGGAATAACCTCATCAAATAGGTATCATCATGAGCGAATTCAAGACTCATTGTGCAGAATTATAGAATATGATCACAAGGATCACTTTTTCCATCATATTTGTCAAATTTGGGAACATCTAAGTTTGGAGGAAAAGGTATCATGTTCAATCTTCTGTCAAACGGATAAGGACAAATTTCAGTTAAGGAGTACCGTACTGTTGTACCTTGTTGCATGTCTTGCATTTGTCTTTGTAACATTTGCATTTGTTGAGTAAGAGAAAGCAAAGGTGCATTGTTTTATCGAGGGAAGAATTCTTCTCTTGCATTAATTCTAGGCTGAAATGGGGTATGGAACGGTATGTTTTGTTCGGGGATGTTTTTCTAAGGTATATTTTGTTCTTGTAGATTTTGTTCAGGAATATCCTGCTCAAGGTCACATGCCTCTTCCTCTCATTGTCATTCTTGATATTCGTAATGTTGAGATCTTGTTCGAAAAATGTCTGTATCAAACTCCTCTGGAAGTTTAAATCCTTTGCTTGTGAGCATGAGTAGGTATTTTTCTATCATTTTCCATGAATCTTTCCACAACCTTTTGAAATGAAGCACTTTCTTGACATTCTTGAAGAAGTTCTTCAGAAATTTTAGTGTCCTCTAGATACGGACCTTCAAAAGGATTAGATAACCTTCAATTCATGTTGGATTCAGTTTGTGCTTCGCTTTGTTTGTTTTGTTGAGAGCGAGTAACAGTAGGCATTTTACAAATATTTGGGGGTTGGTGGTGGTAACCTTGGGAAGTTATAAGTGATGCACTCGTCGGGAAAGAATGCTGGATTGATCTTTCCTCCATGATTTATTTGTTGACTGAATGCGGATTTTTGACAAAATGCTCTACTCTTCAAAGGTTCCTTATCAAATTCGTTTGATTTGTTATGAATATATAATCGCACATGATGAAGGAATGTTTCATGAGATTTAAAGAGTTGACGATTGATGTATAAAAATTTATTTCTTTTGGAAATTTTTGAAGAACTTGGTTGTTGTTTCTTCAACTTAGTGTTATGATAAATATTCTTTCTTCTCAGAATATGAGGATTAGTCATGCACAAGCGATCAATGGTTTCCTTTTGAGTTGTTTTGGATTCAGTTTATCTTGTTTTGGAAACTTAAGTTTTATTTTATCAAAGTGAAGGTTTAGATGCCCCCTCACAACAAAGTGCATCAAATGATTTGGAAGAGAGCTTTCCTAATATGGAGACTCGATTTGACAATTTAGATTTTTAAACAAGTGTGTTTTGGGATAAAAATCCATGTGATATAAAGAACCTATTTGCCACTTGTGATGATGTTTCCTGATTTTCATAGGATAGATATGTTTATCATGCGACTAGTTTCAAATTTTGGACAACTTTTGTTTGATGAGAAACTTGCTTTGGAAATAGCTTTTGATACTCTAATTTTTTGGGTATTCTGATTTGACGAAGTTAAGGCTAATGAAAGGAGGTTTCCGAAAATGTTTTCAAAATTTTCCAATTTGACCTCTGTTTTGCCCCCTGTTTTTCTGGTTTTGACCACGTGCTGAAACAGAGACGCTATACACTACAAAATATTCTCAAAGTGCTAAGGAAAAGAGCCCACGCGCTATGTTACCCCCTACTACGTGCTAACTGGTTTCACTAGTTAAATTTGTTTCAGCTTTGGTTTAAAAGATCATGCACTAATATGAGCCGCTGACACGCTACTGTTTATACTCTATATGCTAAAGGCTGACTTCCATGTGCTAAGCTGATGTTTCAACACGCTAAACTATTTTTAGAATGCACTAACTGCTACTACTGATTTTAGATTCTGGTGAAGAGCTATTGTTAAGACTTTACGCGCTAAAGATAGGGTTTGATGTGCTAAAGTATGGTTTCGACGCGCTAAGATGTTGCTCTTATGCGCTAAACTGCCTTGACTTGATTGTTTTCTGTAATTTTGGAGTTTTGCCTTGAGTTTTCAGTGATGATAGATGATTTTCTAAAGTAACAAATGAAGACACAGCACCAAAGAAGTAACCATTTTTGCTTAATCTAAACAGTAAGTGTATGTTTTGCGAGGATGTTTTCAAATCCCCAATGTTTCAACAGTTTTGGATACAAAGAATACACTTCAAAAAGACTCTTTATTCAAGGGTCATAAGTAATACCATAGCCCACTAGTCTCAATACTCCATCAGCTCAAACAGCCGTGTCACCCCCTAGAGGACAGCCGTTTTTTTGCCTTTTGCCAGAAATTAACTCAAAGTGAATTGCTTCACAATTGAATAGTTATCTTGGGAGATATATGGTGAGCGATCTTGGGGGCGGATTCTTCCCCACCGTTGCACTATGATATTACAAATGTCTGGTTACTGACTCAACTCAAAGTTTCTATGCTAAGGTTCGTAATCAAGCTTCCTGTTTAGTCATCAATGATAAAATCCCTCAGGAGGCTTCCCAAACTTTAGAACAAAGGCTTTACGTATCTCAAGGATACTGGGGGAAGGCTAATCACTACGTGTAACTGTTGAAAAGGACTTTCATTGCTTTCCACTTTTGATTATAGTGGGTTGGAACACTTGGTATCAAAGTCGTTTCCCACTTAGGTTGTTCCCTTCACACCGGCCAAAAATGGCTTTAAGAGTTTTTCAACCCCTCAAGAAGGCAGGCCTGCTAAAGGATTTAAATTCAATAAACACTGAAAGTGTAAGAGTGGTCTAGTTTTTTGATCACCCAGTTAAGGGGAAAGCATATTCCTTCCACTTTCGTAGCAAAGCAAACAAGTGTTCTTTTTAACTCTTCATTGCAATGATTTGTTAAAATCTATATGGAGATGTTGCTCCAAAAAAACATGGTGTCTATTTTATTCCTTCAAAGCTATGATTTTCTAATATAGGAAAAGAACCTGGTCAACAAAGCAGAACTTCGATCTTGGTGGTCAACAAATGAAATCGATAAAAGGGGAAGGACTTCCCTCTTTAACTTGAAAACAAAAATTTGACAAATGTGGTTTCTTTTACTTTGCAAAAATTTGAAGTTGATCCTTTTAAACACCAAAGGATGGTGAGGTTGTTTTTAAATCTTTTTGCAAAATGAAAGATTGTCTTGATCTTTTTAATAACCCAAAAAGGAAAGTTTTTCTCCTATGAAAGCAAGAAATATTTTGATTGTGGTTCTTTTTTAGGTACCCAGCTAAAATGTGAGTTCAGTTTTAAGAAAAATTAAAAGAGGTTCAAATTTTAACTAACTTATCTAAGTTAGTAAAAACTCTAAACTATATAAATGATCCTAAAAATGGAGCTCCTATCGGCAAGAAAATTGTTAGAACCCTGCGAAATAACAAGCAAAATCGTTAGATAAATGTAGACTTCAACAAGTCTAATTTCGCACTCGGTTACAACTTTTATTTTTTTGCCTCTGTTTGTGATGCGCTACAGAACAAACTGTACGCACTACAAAGTAATCTGGATGCGCTATCGAAAAGTCCCGACGCGCTGAACTGTATTTCAGATGCGCTACTCTGGTTTTCTCTCGCATCGAGACCTACAGGAAAAGATTAGTGGAGACTATGCACTAAGGTAAGAACTTTAAGCGCTAGAGTATAGACCCCACGTGCTAAACAGTGTGCTAGATGCGCTAAAAGATCCGTCAAATGCGCTAAGGGATATTCCCTATGCGCTAATTCTTGTTTCCCGCGTACCTGCAAAAGTGTATTTTTTAAAACCGATTTGATTAATGGGGTAGTGCCCCACGGTGGGCACCAGAAATGTATGCGGGAAAAGCAGGGCTATGAAACTCAAAATGTGAAAAATGAAGCTCCAAGAGCCTTGTCCACACACCCACAGGACTTCTTGGTGCAAGTTATGGAGTCATGAAGAATGACTCAACTTCCCAAGGATGGTTCCATGGTTCTCTATCTCACAAGTTCCCTCAAGCCAATGTCTTTGCTCTCAAATCACTGAGAAAAGTGGCTTAGGGATGACAAATGCAAGAACGAGGGATGCTTTTGATTGATTTTAACATGAGAATGCATCCTATCTATGCATGATCCTACAAATGCAATAAACTAGATTATAAGATGACAAGATTAGTAGTAATACTATCCTAACATGATATACTAGTTAATGATTTAAGCTAATGATAATAGAAATACTCTAAAATGCATATTAGATTATTTCCTATTACAAAGAGAGGCTAGATGCAATCTAACATTGAGCATAAATGAGATACTAAAAGGTTGGATGGATTTTAGATAATAGATTTCTTAGATTCATGGATCCCCAAAATGGAAGAAGGAGAGCTCTATTTATAGAAAAAATAGGGCAATGGATGGCCAGGATTGAAAGAGTTAATCAAGGGTCAAGATTGAAAGTTGTCAATCCACGTTTTCAATTTTCACCAATGAAATGGTGACAATTGTCAACATAAGGCTTGTTGAGAGGAGATGTAAGAAGCATTAAATGCTTGAGAAGACCTCATGGTTAGCCTAGGGGGTAAGGGTTAAGCTTAGGTTAGGGTTATCCATTGGATAAAGCTTTTATCCAAGGGGTAAACTCTTGTGCAAAGGTTAAAGGAATAACCATAGTCAAAGCAATAAATGCTTGATGAGATCCTTGGGTTAGATGGAGGTTAAGCTAGGAAAAAAGTCTCTAACCATGCCACTAAGGGTTAGTTAACCATTAATTGTTTGAAGACTTTGGGGACAAATTTGTAAGAGTTCTTCAATATCTGGGGGCATTAAGGCTTTAATGCATTTTGAAGACTTTACTCCAAATTTGAGAAGTGACCTCCTCAAATTTAGGGAAAGGGGATAATTGATGGGTTAGGGTTAATTGATTAGGATTAGATGGATTCTAGAAGAATTTAGGAATAGGGTTTAGGATGCAAGTGGGAGATGTAGGAAAATGCAAGTGGGTGAGGGAAAATAGAATTAATTAAAATAAATTGCTTTATTTTAATTTGGTTGCAAGTTGGGGATTTTAAATAAATTAGATTTATTTAATCGGGGTAAACTATTTAATTAAATGTGAATTTAATTAAAAAGTAGAGAGAAGGGTTTTAATTAAATAAAATGAATAATTTACTTAATTAAATGATGCAAAAAGGGGACTAGTGAATTTAACTAAATAAATTGAAAAATTTACTTAATTAAATAGAGGAATGTGGGTGATTTAATTAAATTGGATTTAATTAAATAGAGGAATGAACATAAAATATTCATTTAGGAATATGGTCATTTTTATATGTCTACAATAGGTTCTGGAGAATCATCCTTGATAGCAATAAAGACCCAATCTTTGTCGGAGTTTCCATTACCGGATCCACTCACAAGTTCATCATCATCAGTAATACCAAAATCATCATCACCAACTCATAGTAACATGATTTATCCTTATTCCTTCTAAATCTAGGTATGCTCTAATATTCCGGATTAGGTTTATAATTCCTCATAAATATTTCTTGATTCCCAGCAACACTTTCAGGACATCTAGAAGCAAAATGACCAATCTTATTACATGAGAAATATTTAAAAGGAAATTTTCCTTCATAGCTACTTCCAACCAGTCCTTTAAGTATTGTTCTAGCGATTAGGGCTTCCAACTCTTCATGTTCTCTATCTTCTCTCTCAATGTCTTCCTAATCTTTATCATATAACTCCTTCTAGTCTATCTTCTTCTTACCAGAGGCAGATGCTCTAAATGCAGTCTTTGTTTTAGTAGCACTCTGATCTCCAAGTTCTTCAAGTTCAAAAGTAGTCAATTTACCAAGTAATGTATCTCTAGTAACAGGGGTATTTGACATTGTTTGGAATTCATTTATTGTAGTAACCTTCATCTTGTAAGAGGAAGGTAGAGCTCTCAAAATATTTGACACAACCTCATCTACATTAATATTTCCACTACAACATTTGATTCCCATGATAATCTCATTCACTCTATCCATGAAAAAACTTATCTTCTCATCTTATTCCATCTTCAAAGTTTCATATCTCACCTAGTAACCTTCAAGTTTTGCAATATTTACTGCTTAGTCACCTTCATAAAGAGTTTCAAGATTCAACCAAATCTGCTTTGCATTTTCTAGCTCTATGACATTCAATAGATTCTCATCTGATAGGGCACTTAACAATGCTTCTTTCTCTCTGACATCATTATCAGCTCTCTTCTGCTCATCAGGAGGTGCCGAAGTTAGAGTTAGGATCATGAGGTGTATACCCTATCTCTGTTATCTCACAAACTTCAGCTCCGAGACATCTCAAATGAATCTTCATTTGCTCCTTCCATATATTGTAATTTGTACCATCAAATCTGGGACTCTCCTTCCGGTAGGGATTAAATATAGAAGTCAATGCCATTAGATCTCCTCAAGTGGTTAATCTTCTGTAGAGAGGACCTTTCCCTGATACTTATTGTTAGAATCCCTTATACCAATAATGAACTGGAGGAAAAATGAGAGGGGGGGGGGGGGGGGGGGTTGAATAAGTTTTCCATAAGTTAAACAATTAATGCAAATTATAAACCATTTACTGGAGCACAATATAAACATCATAGTAAAAAATAAATCTTAGATATGTACAAAATTTAATTTTTATTGCCATTTGCCTATGATATGATACAACAATAACATACAGAATCAATAATAGTGATTATAGCAATATTAAATAAATTAATAAAAAAATAAAATACAAAATACAATTTAATAAAAGAAAACCATTAGATAAATAAATTATTACTTTTTGCATGAATTCCTGTGAAAGATTGTAGCCCCTAGAGGATCTTTGTACATCCTCAAGAGAGGTTTGTTTTGTAGCCTCAAATAGAACCATACAAAAAAAATAAAAAATTAAAGCCTTCTTTAAAAAAAAATCTATAGCTAAATCAACCATTCAATCCTTGCAAAAGGGTTTTCAAAATCTACATAATTTGCATAGATTAACCAACAAATAAGAGTGGAAATAATTATCCTGTTAAGAGGGTTTTGTTCAAATATGAAGTTGATTGATGACAAGGGTTTCCAAACACATAGACATGCATGGTAGATTTTGTAGAAGTCTTCTCTATGCATTCTTCTTCTCCATTCTTCCTACAAGATTCACAACAATGAAATGGAAGAAAAGCCCTAAATTTTAGTATTAGTATAAAGATTTTAGGGTTGTGGGTGAACTATACATCTAAGGGCTAAGATTAATCTAATCTCAAGGTTGAGATTGCTTCCTTAATTTGTTTATTCGTTAAAATAAAAAGGAAATTCTTTCCTTTATATTTAAATTTAATTTTATCTCGGTATTTAAGATAACATTTTTGTGATGCAATTTTATTTAACACAAATATTAAGTAATATTTTTGTTGATAAACATAAATTTAGATAAAATAAATAAAAATCAATTATAATAAATCTACCATTGATTTGATTGGTTGGTTGTTATGTTCTCTTGTATAAAAATTAATCATATTTATATTAAATTAATTGCTTATTTTATAAATAGATATTAACACCCTTAATTTTAAATTGCACCAATAGTTTTGAACCAATGATTCCATTAACTTATTACTTAATTACATGAGGATTAAAATTTAAAATGCTAAGGGATAAAAATGTCTTGAAGATTGCTTTTTTATAATTAGTAAGTTATCTAAAAAGCTTTAAAACTTTTGTTATTTGCATTTCTATAAATTTAAAAATCTTTTGTTAAATTATATTTATTAAAAAGAATAATCTTAATTTAAGTGTTTGGAAATTTTATTAAAAAACAAAAAAAAAAAAGAGATTTTATTTGTTTTCATATTTGGATGATAGCTAGGTAAAGTTTACTTTTGACCTTATCATGTGCTCTAATTATTTAAATAAGACTTTACTTTTAAAAATTATTTAAATGCTATATAATCCTTATATTTGGAATAAAAATGGATAAGGAGTTATTTATAGGTAATATGTTGGCGATGAATTATAATTAAGAGATCAAATAACATATGAAATAAATTATTATTAATTAAACATTTTGCTTGTTATTAAATGAAATGTAAGTTCCTTCAAATTATTCAAATTATGGTATAGTGTGTTAAGTTTGATAAATGTTAAACTCTTTTCCAAAGTATTCCTATTTAATCATTTAATTTTCTTTAAAGCAATTCAGAACCTTTAAAGTATCAGGATTCATATTTACGTAAGGTTATCATTTGTAGAAAATAATTAAAGATAAAATTTATGCTATTTAAAATAGAAGAATTATTTGGTTCATCAATAATGTGGTTATTCTCAATCTTATTATTAAATAGCTTTTCTCTTCAAAGAGTTAATGTTAACTTCTTTTCCAAAGTCTTTCTATCTAATCATTTAATTTTCTTTCAAGCAATTTAGTACCTTTCAGTTTTTAGGATTCATAATTAAAGTGTAATGGTCATAGTTTTGAAGAGATTAGTAAGTTTTCATGTATATAGTTCAAGCTTTACAATTTTGATTTTCTTTCAAGAAAATAATATTTCCAAAATGGTTGAATTGTTTAGCGGGTAATACTTATTTTTTAGTTTTTAATTCCAAGCAGTAATTCCTTGCATGTAATAATTTCTTTTCATAGTTGTTTTCGTATATGTTTATTTATGATTTCATGAATTCATAGTTAAATTCTTACATAGACAACTCAACAAGAGGAGTTGAAAACCAAAAACCTTGGTAGTGTTCGGTATCTATGGTGCCTTTGGGTCATGCTTACGAGTAATGTCGTTGTGTTAAACTACTGCACCTAATGCCTAATAAAGCTGCAACAATGGCGTATGTGGCATCATCCCTCTAAATCGCCAGGGAGAAATAAGGTTTATTTGGAAGTTAAAATCCAATGGGTGGGTAATCCCTCTTGGATCGATAATCTAAAAAGATAAAATTTTAAATGAATTTGCATCCGCTCAGTTAAACCTTAGAAAACTCCATTGGGATTTAGTTGTGTGTTATGATCTTGGAAATCTATTTTATCCTAATAATTTCAGTGGATGATAATAGATTAAGGGTGACGTTTTTAATAGGAAATAGGACTTAGTTATCTAAGGCCACAAGTGGAAGGCCACCTTGAGCCTTTTTACTATAGAGCTACCATTGTTGGTAGCAACCACAGAGAAACTGTCTAGGACATTGACCCTAGAAAGGGTTGCATACCCACCATACAGTTTACATTAAACCATAGTTTAGAAACTATAACTACATACTTTACGCCTTGATCCCGTGTCGAAACGAGTATGTAGGGAGTCTAGGGATGGAGTTGTCCCTTGTACTCAGGAATTCAGGGATGGGGATTAGGTTTTGTTTATGGATGAGTAGATGGTGTTCCGAAGTTCCTTAAGTCCCTTAGTTAAAGGGTAAATATCATGCTAATTGGAAGTGTAGATCAGGAAATTGGATATCATCAAAGCAATAACAATTAGGACAACCACAAAACCTAAAGCTGCTATGAAAGCAATCCCAATCCAATCAATAAAGACATAAAGACAAGATATTCAAATCAAATGAAATCAAAGAAAACCAACGCAGATATCTCCTTCATGTGGCTCCATTGTTCTTCTTTCACCTTCAAATTTGATGTGGATCTCACCTACAAGTGCAAAATGCAAGTGGAAAGCAAGTTGTTGAGAGATGAAATTCGTAGCATAAGGTTACTCAAAAATGTGATTGATTCCTCCATTGATTGAAGAAAATCATCCAATTTATAGACAAATTGGAGAGAGGACAAGATTAGCATGAAGAGATTTGAAAGGAAATTCAAATCAAGAATGGTAGAATTATGACAAATGTATGACAATTTCTATGCAAGGTGTATGACAAATTATGCACAAATTATGGCAAGTTGCTATGCAAGATGTATGACAAATTAAGACAACTTATGACAAGATTGAAATAGAAATTAGGAATTAGGAGAAATTAGCAAATTAGAAAATTAAGGAAAATGATGAAATAGAAATTAGGTGAATTAATTAATAGGTTTTCATCCATTAATCAATTCATGAAAGAGACCTCGGACTAAATAAATAGATTTATTTAACCCACAAAGAAGAAAAAAAGGATTAAATGAACAAATCATAAAACCCTAGAAATAAGAGGACAAGGAATTAGGTCAAGACAACAAGAAATTAATGTAGGTTCGATCATGATTCTAATTGAAAAAGGACCAATGTTGATAAATGATTGAGATTGGTTGACAAAAATCAATGACAAACTGACCAAGATTGACAAGGAGATCAAATTGATAGGCGCCAATTGGCAAGGAACAATGACTAATCGATCCAAATTGACATGATTGAAAAGGACAAGGATCGATGACAAATCGATCGCAAAATGACAAGATTGACAAGGACAAGGATTGATGATGAATTGATCGCAAAATGACAAGGCTGACAAGGACAAGGATCGATGACGAATCGATCGCAAAATGACGAGATTGAGAAGTTGATAATCGCAAATGATTACTAAAAAGATGATTGAAAGATTGACAAGAGGACAAAACCCTAATTCTATCATCGATTAGGATTGACTATGTCCAAAATGATGATAAATGAGCACGCACCATGATGCAACAGGATAAGATCGACCAAAATCATGACTGAAGATTGCTATCGACAAGACCTAATTCGAAAGCAATGAAAATGAGGAAAGCAGAAGAAGGACTCGATGCTCGCAAATGATAAAGACCAAGTGCGCAACATAGAAGAAATTTAATGCGACACAAGAACCCTAAAATAGGGCAATGCGCAAATGTTAAAGTATGACTCCACAAGCGTTGACTATTTTTAGACGTCTACATTTTTCCCCTCTTTGAGACAATGCGATTCTAAGCATTGTTTCAAAGAACAATAATGAAAATGCCCCAGACAATAACAATGACATATGCATGCCCCCTCGAGGAATTGGCCGGAAAAATCCAGAAAAGAGGCCAAGTGATCGTTAAGAATGACAGAAGACAATAGGTTCGAACGGACTGCCAAGACTGATGGAAGAAATGTTAGTAAGAAGAAATTAGACAAAGGACAGTTAGAGATGAAGGAAAACTTGCTTTCACAAATGCACATAAGTAGGTGAGAACCTTTATTTATTGTAGCAAAGCGGATGCAGAGTATCATGGCATTGAAGGCCAGAGCTGGAATGCAACCCCTTTTGCAAAAGACAGACACATCGCACATAAGGAATGAGTGAAGCATCCTAGGGTGCATACATCAAGGGTTGAGGTATGTGCAGCATTCACAAAGCGAATGAACTTATCACAGATACCCAATGATATAGTCACCCTAGGTTGTGACAAACATTCCACAAATAGCAAACACAACAAAAAGGAAAGGGACCATGAACCATCTCGGTCACTCTAAATCACTTAGTGACATCATCGAGCAACATAGGAACATGATTGAAGCCAAAGATAAATTAGTAAAAAGATAAGACGCACAAATTCAACCAAGTCAAACAAACAGTCTGATTGTCATTGTTAAAAGTGGAAAACAAGAATGATCATGTTGTCTAGTTTTGAGGAATGCGGTACCCCGTCGAAGATAGGACACAGTCTGGTGTCGAGTATACCACACCCTGTATAAGACCCATGATAATGTTGACAAGGATTGATGGTAATGTTGATGCTATTTGGATTGATGTGACAACTGTGATCAGGTTGAATGCTTGCTTGGTCGAATATTTTATCTGTTAATGCGTGATTTCATTAAAGCACAATGTTTGATTGATTGTCGTTGGATGTATGCTCAGCGATCTGTCTATGCACAAAGGGGACCATTTATTGACAAAATGCAAAATGCCAAAGAAATTGTTTTTGGATTTTGATGTTTTTCACTTTGTAGGAATTTTGAGTTTTTTTACAATTTTTTTGTTCATTTTTCAGGACTTTATTTTACTTTTTAGGGATTTTTTTAGAACATTATTTGAATTTTAGGGATTTTTTCAGGACATTATTTGATTTTTAGGGACTTTTTCAGGACATTATTTGATTTTTAGAGATTTTTTCAGGACATTTTATGAATGTTTTTGAATGATTTTGGGGCATTTTTCGATGTTTTTGGATTATTTCAAGACATTTTTTGAATTTTTTTTTGGGATTATTTCAAGACATTTTTTGAATTTTTTTTTTTGGATTATTCCAAGACATTTTTCAATTTTTTTGATTTTGCCCCCAGTGTCTAGCAAGGCAAGGAATATGACAGGTGAATAAATAGGCTTTCTGAAATGTTGGTGGATAGAGGGAAGACAAAGGCCTTTTATCATGGAGACAATACGGATGCAATTTTCAAGGGCTATTGAGTGATGGGACAAGAGACTGGATATGACAATGTAAAGCAGTAACATGGCATGAGGGACATGTCAAGAGGTTTTTTGAAACCATGTTTAAATTTTGCGTCCTTATGTCAGATCAAGAGCAAGGAATGAAAAAGAGTGTATGGATAGTGATAAGATATGGATAGGATAAGCAAGACCAAGAATGGATAAGGGACATGGACTAAAGGTCGGGGTAGGCTAAGGGATAGTGGTAGAAAGTTGCAATAAGCTAGGGAATATGGATGAAAGGTTATAATAATCAAATGGATAAATACCAAAAGCTATGATGGACTAAAAGCTTCAAACAAGATGCATGATGTTCATGAAGATCCTCAGCCTTGTCAAGATCAAAGATGGAAAGAGGAAATGGACATGAGGGACAATAGGATAATGGAGGAGTATGACATGGGATGATAGGATAATGGAACAATGAAGGACAAAAGGATATGATAGGATAAAACCTGTCCCCAAGTACGGTATGCAAGAAGTTCATAGATTACGCATGATGCCTGTTTGCTAGGTTTTCATCATGGTACTTGCCCAAGGCACCTGTTTGCCAGGTTTTCACCAGTGGATGAATTATTTTTGCTTTACCTTTTTCTTTTGTCTTTTTTTTTCTCACTTTTTTTTTAATTATTATTTTGACTTTTTCAATAGAAGATGGACACATGATAGGGGATGGAAGAAGGACTCAAGCATCTTTTTGTTTGGATAGTAGCCTTGAAAAAATGGACCATGACCTTTAAAAGTATGCTCAAAGACGTTGGTAGGATAAGGACATGGAAAAAGAGATGAAATTAAGGCAAGGATTTATGTAAAGGATTGGACCAGAGGGATGGAAGGATGGAAAATATGCATTGGATAATGGATAGGGTATTGGAAGAATTGGGCTTCAGTGGATGGAAATGAAGGCAAGATCAACATTGACACACACCTTGATGGGTGATGGACTGATGGAGGAAGAGTGGGGTTTGGATATGGAGATTTTGATGAAGGAATAACTTGGGATGTTGGGACATAAGGGCCCAAAATGGATGAAGGAGGTGATGGAGGAACAAATTTGAGAGGGTTGGATGGAGGAATAGCAACTTTGGATGCCAAGTTGGATGTTTCTTTAGGCTTTTGTGCTTCAAGGAGCTGCTTAGGGATCCACATGGTTTTTGATTTTTCATGCTTTTGTGGTTCCTTGGAGTGCATTGCCAACACAAGATCGTTTGGGATTGGATGGACTGGGATATCTTGATCTTGCTCAGGGAATGGAGTGTCAATAAGACTTTGGATAAGATGGACAAGTATTGGGGAATCATCATGAGTGTTTGGGAACATGGGGTCCTGGTCAACAATTGGATGGGATGATAAGGTTTTGAGATCTTGATCTTGATTTTTTTTAAGACACGTTTCTTCATGCTTTAAATTATCCTCTTGACATGGGGTTGGACTTTGGATATGAGTGGGGGATTCTAACAAGGGATCAATGTTTTGGCATGAAGAAAATGCACTTTGAACATTTGTGATGGATTCTGGCAAGGAATCAATGCTTGAACATGAGGAAGAGGGACTTCAAATGGGGTCCTCTAAAATAGGTAATGGCAATAAAGTGCATGGTGGCATTGGGTCTTGTATTTCTAAAACATGACAAGGATGTGCATCATGAATTGGATTATCTTGGCAATCAATTATGGATAGCCCTTGGATAATTTC
This sequence comes from Cryptomeria japonica, assembly GCF_030272615.1. Taxonomy (NCBI): domain Eukaryota; kingdom Viridiplantae; phylum Streptophyta; class Pinopsida; order Cupressales; family Cupressaceae; genus Cryptomeria; species Cryptomeria japonica. The sequence continues at coordinate 603,060,953 of NC_081406.1, read as the reverse complement.
ATCCTTGGGTGTATTGCCTGAGGAGGACAATATGGAAGGTTCTTGGGAAACTTCTAAAGGTGTAGGGATAGATGCCACTGGAGAGTCAATTTGTTTGCGGGGGAATGAGGCATTGCTAGACATAAGTGTATTATCTTGATCTTCCTCAAAGAACTCACTTCATAATTTCCTTAAGATCCTTGCAATAAGGCCACCTTTCTTTCGAGGTTTTGACATGGTTGTATCTGGAATTTGAACTTGTTTGGCAAGGAGTTGGTTCTGGTTTGATGTCATGTTTTGATTTCGAACTAGGTGTTGATCCAATTGGTTTGACATGTTCAAAATTTGGCTTGGTGCATGTTGCAAGTTTTGTTTTTGAATGTTTGGTTGTAGTTGTTGATAATTAACAGTTGGTTGGACATATTGTTGAAATTGGACTATTGGTTGTGTTGGTTGGATATGTTGGACCATTGGTTGTGTCCATTGGAAATGTTGGAACTGTTGAACAATTGGTTGTGATGGTTGAAAATTTGATTGATAGTAAACACCTTCTTGTTCTTGTTGTGAAGGCACATAATGTTGTTGTCTCTTTTCTTGAAATTGTTTCATCATCTCTATTTGTGAGAGGAGATCTAGTATGTTTGATTGCTCGATAAGAGACCTTACATCAATTGGCTCAATATTTGGATTTCGACTTGGAAATTTTTTAAACATTTTGGACATTTGTGATCTATTCTTCTCAATGTTTTTCACTTTTTGTTCCAAAATCTCCTTTTCTTGAGCTAGTTTCTCCTCTAGTTTTTGTATTTGGACATTTACATCATCATGATAAGTTTGATCCAAGTTCTGAGACATGCAGAGATTGGATTGACATGATTGATTTCTCAATTGTGATGGCATGGCTTTGTAAGAAGGTTGAGACCTCATTTCAAAAAACATGTCACTATGCAATGCAACTAATGGGATTGACAAATGCAACCTAAAAGGATGACAATGCAATTTAATGTTTTTGTTGTTTTTTTTAATTTTTGGAATGACAACTAGATGCAACTAAATGAAATGAAAATGTGACCTTGCTTTGGACCTTTGAGTTTCTATGGTTTGATAATGTTATGCAACTAAGTGCAACCTATTTTTTTGTTATTATTTCAAGAATTTTCGGAAATGATATGCAATCTTAAGCAATGGTAATACAACCTATTTTTTTTTTGTTTTTCAAGATTTGGACAAACTTTTTGGAATGCAAACCTAAAGACTCAACCTTGGGAAGTTGAAATGAAGCCAAGACCTTAAAGGACAAAGGACCAATGACAATAGGACAAATTGACAATGTCTCACCTATATGCTTGGATACTAAGCTAGGTTTGACAAAAATGATATTAATGAAAGGACAAAATTTAGACAAGGTCAAGACTCCCTAACAACAACTTAGGGTATCATCCAAAGTTTTGATTTTTCAAGTTTGACAAACCAAATTTTTGAGACTAAATGCAAGAAGGCAATGATTATGACAATGACTTAGGATATGACATGAAAATGATCTAAGGATATGATATGACAAGATGAAGCCAAGACAAGATGACAATACAATGATAAGGATATGCGAAGACCAATGACTTGGAATATGCAAAATGCAACCTAGGCTTGTCCTAATTTTAGCATGACAAGGATAATGCACGAATGTCACCTAAATGGAAATATAGCTTGGATATGACAATGAAATGCAAACTTAGGGAAATGATTTTGAACTTAAGTGCAAAATGAGGATGCTTGCAATGAAAAGGACTAAAATGAAGGGAGATGACAATATGTCCTAGGACCTAAGTTGGACTATGCAAAACCTAGCCTAAAGTGACATGAATTTTGAAACAAAGACATTCAATGTTTTGACAAGCCATGTTCAAATGTTGGATGAATACTTGGACAAATTTGGACTTTTGTTTGGATTTTGTTTTGAATTGAAGGTTGTTGATTTTGAAAACCCAAGTTGATTATGAGCACTTTTGAAAGTTTGTTTTTTATTTAACTTTTGACAATCACGGAAGACAAAATGTTTGTTTGACTTTTGACTCAAGACAATCAAGCACATTGACAACAAATCCTATGGCTGGCAAGGGAAATATCTATTGAATCCTCTAACCATAAAATACAACACTCAGCCAGATAGCTAGATGCTTGGTAGCACTGGCTCCCCCTTACAGTGCACTCACTTCTCGGGCATACCAAGCTTCGAGTTCAAGGGGCATCACTTCCCAAGAACTTGCTATCTCTAACTGAGGAGTACATGAGAGGTGTCTTCGGCATGCGCGTATCACAATGCCTGAGCCAATAGATAGAAGGATTTTGGCATCTGAAAATAAGAGATTCTAGTAAGGGCATCCGTTTCGGTGGGTATTGATCCGGCGAATAAATCATCGCAATACCATTCCAGCACCTATTGTCTACAACGTTCGTTGCATCCACAGTTATTTAGAGTGGTTCGGAAGAGCTTGGCTTTATCCCATCACCACTTTGGGTCGTTCCCTCTCACTAATGCCTATGCGAAGTGCCAGGCAAATCGGGAGGCAGGCCCAGTTCTAAGGGTTAAAACATGCAATCAAATTAAAAATAGACAAAGCATGCATGGTGTTCATTAACCTTTAAGAAATGAAATGTGCAACTACTTTAAAAATCGCAAGCAAGATGTTTTAATGAGAGTCTTTGACCATGTCCTACATAAGATTCGTTAGTAGTTGCATTTTTAGTCTTCATCACATGTAACGCCAAAATGCTGCACAGAGAATTAGTACCAAAGAAAAACCAGAATGCAAGAACCAGAATGAAGACAAACAAATTTGCGAGTAAAAACAACTGATTTTACCTCTATTTCTGGCCTTGCACAGGCGCAGAATGCCTCAACACATGTGTAGAACCCATCAACATAGGCGCGGAACCCATCAACACAGGCGCAGAAGTGTCCAGAAAGCTCTGAGTCACCTTGTTTCTTTAGTTTTTCACTTGCAAACAGCTCAAAAGTACTCAAAATATGGTTAAGGGGTTAGTTCACGTTGGGTTCACCAAAATGTAGATCGGGTAATTGGATATCATCAAAGCAATAACAATTAGGACAACCACAAAACCTAAAGCTGCTATGAAAGCAATCCCAATCCAATCAATGAAGACATAAAGACAAGATATTCAAATCAAATGAAATCAAAGCAAACCAACGTAGATATCTCCTTCATGTGGCTCCATTGTTCTTCTTTCACCTTCAAATTTGATGTGGATCTCACCTACAAGTGCAAAATGCAAGTGGAAAGCAAGTTGTTGAGAGATGAAATTCGTAGCATAAGGTTACTTGAAAATGTGATTGATTCCTCCATTGATTGAAGAAAATCATCCAATTTATAGACAAATTGGAGAGAGGACAAGATTAGCATGAAGAGATTTGAAAGGAAATTCAAATCAATAATGGCAGAATTATGACAAATGTATGACAATTTCTATGCAAGGTATATGGCAAATTATGCACAAATTATGGCAAGTTGCTATGCAAGATGTATGACAAATTATGACAACTTATGACAAGATTGAAATAGAAATTAGGAATTAGGAGAAATTAGCAAATTATAAAATTAAGGAAAAAGATGAAATAGAAATTAGGTGAATTAATTAATAGGTTTTCATCCATTAATTAATTCATGAAAGAGACCTAGGACTAAATAAATAGATTTATTTAACCCACAAAGAAGAAGAAAAGGATTAAATGAACAAATCATAAAACCCTAGAAATAAGAGGACAAGGAATTAGGTCAAGACAACAAGAAATTAATGTAGGTTCGATCATGATTCTAATTGACAAAGGACCAATGTTGATAAATGATTGAGATTGGTTGACAAAAATTAATGACAAATTGACCAAGATTGACAAGGAGATCAAATTGATAGGCTCCAATTGGCGAGGAACAATGACTAATCGATCCAAATTGACATGATTGAAAAGGACAAGGATCAATGATGAATCGATCGCAAAATGACAAGATTGACAAGGACAAGGACCGATGACGAATCGATCGCAAAATGACAAGGCTGACAAGGACAAGGATCGATGACGAATCGATCGCAAAATGATGAGATTGACAAGTTGATAATCGCAAATGATTACTAAAAATATGATTGAAAGATTGACAAGAGGACAAAACCCTAATTCTATCATCGATTAGGATTGACGATGTCCAAAATGATGATAAATGAGCACGCACCATGATGCGACAGGATAAGATCGACCAAAATCATGACTGAAGATTGCTATCGAGAAGACCTAATTCAAAAGCGATGAAAATGAGGAAAGCAAAAGAAGGACTCGATGCTCGCAAATGATAAAGACCAAGTGCGCAACATAGAAGAAATGTTAATGAGACGCAAGAACCCTAAAATAAGGCAATGCGCAAATGTTAAAGTATGACTCCACATAGTCTTTATAGAGTGGCTCAAGACCTAGATGGTCTCGATGAGTCTAAAGTCTTTGGCCAAAGCATATCCTATTCTTATGAGTAGATGCCTACCATATTTGGGTATATGCCTATCTCGGATTAGATAGATGAAACCTCATGTTTCATATGGACAGATGCCTAACGTGTATGGTTAGATGCCTAACCCGTATGTATAGATGACTAACCCGTATGGTTAGATGCCTATCCCATTTGGATAGATGTACCTAAGTATGTGATTGAATCAGACACAATTAAGAATAAGTAAGAATAAGAAATCATTATTTTTATTAAAAAATTAGTTTAAATTTTGGGTTAAGTAAAGTGGGTTATTACATGTGGTATCAAAGCGAAGGTTCAAGTCTAGGCCTTGAGCTCACTTCAACTTATGCAATCTTGAAAGAGTACCTTGGAAGTAGTTGGAAGTAGTGGAGATGAATTGTTATATCTTAAATCAAGAATGAAATAATAAATTCAAAATTTCTAGAAGACCTAGATGATAAGGGAAGTGGAAGAGGAAAGAATACCACAAGATGGAGTCAAAGAGAAGTTAGCAATGATGGAAATCAACAAGAACAAGTAGTGAATCAACAATGAGATTCGAAGCTATAATCAACGTATTAACTAAGAAAAGGGATAAGATCAAGAATGACATTGAAAAAGAGAAGTGGGAATTAAAATGAGGATCTTGGGCAATGATAGAGAAAATGAGATGGATAATAAGAGGGGAAATAATATGTTGGAGCTATCTAAAGATTTGAAAAAAATTAGATGGAAAGAAAATTGTTGAAGGAGCAGAAGATTGGTTGAATGAAATGGAAAAATAATTTGATCTACAGGATATTAGTGAAACAACTAAGGTATTATAGGGTCCCTATCAACTTATCAAGGATGCAACTAGTAGGTGGATTAACATGAAGGAATTAAATGGGTATAACAAGGATATAACCACATGAGATCAATTTGTTCACCATTTCTATAAAAGATCACTATCACAACTATTCTTCAATGAGAAGGCAACATAATTTTATTATCTTCTACAAGGGACCTTGACTATTCAACAATATTGGATAAGATCACCGAATTGCTAAAGAATGTACCTATGTATCAAAAGGATGAGAAGGGTTAAACCAACAAGTTCATTTTGGGCTGAATACCAACATAAGGGTAGAAGTTGAAGAAGGAAGTACTTGAGTGATCTTTGTAATTGGGAAGGAAAATTCAATCCCTACTAACAACAAGATAGAATTTTAATGAGATTCATTTATTCATAAGGAAGCAAAACGCAAAAGAAACACAAACTTCAACAAGAACCAAACGAATAAATCATCAGAAGGGAGGCCACCTCCTAATCAAATCTAAGGGGATGGATTAATAATATGGTCAATTATAACAATAACGATCGACGAAATAAGATAACCACCAAGGTCCAATGAAGAAAAGAATAATCCTCCTAAAAATCAAGGAAATAACGATAGAGCCATTCAAGTTTTGGGCAGGCACCAATATCAAATGCACAACAAAGAGGTTGATCGATGCAAAGAACAATGGAATCAATATGATGAAAGGAATACTACATGGGAAGACACAATTAAGATGTAGCAAATATTTTCACTTTTGTTATAGACATTATGAATCAACAAACTCTATTTTTTTTTAAGGATATATTCAGTGCATCGAGACGATGCACAATTTAAGGGGGGAAGGATGTCATAACCCTCTTTTTGGACCTTGATATGACATGTTACAATTAAGATGTAATATGAAATTTGTAGGCATTTTGCATTGTGTGAGATACGATTTTTAGAGGTTTTGGAGAAGATCTTGCCAGGTTACAAGATGAGGATTGAAGAAGGTTAGTTGGGAGAACAAGTGGCGATTCATCAACAAGATTTTGGTTCATCTTGCGGATCCAAGTTCCCTTTTTCCATACTTGTATGTTTTTCTTCCAGAAATGAGATTTTTATTAGTGTGCATGTTATTTTTCTTTGAAAAATTAGGTAGTTTAAAGGAGAAATATTTTGATATTGTTTAATTTCGGAAGAGGGGAGAGATTTTTATTTGCATAATATAAAGTTTTTTGTTCATTCTTTTGTTTTCAAATTCTAATAAGTAAATCTATATGCATGTACCATCTTCTTTCACATTTTGATAGAAGGAATATGTGTGCATATGTGAATAGATGTGTATATCTTACTTTTTTTATATCAATAAACTAGTAGTTTTTTTTTTAAACAAAAAGAGCAAATGAATGTGAATATTAATTAATTTCACATCTTCCTTTAGAAACCCGTCTCTTTATTTAATGTCTTTATTTTCTAATTTCTTATAGATAAAATAAAATAATGAATTCATTCTAAAATATTAGTGCAAAAATAATCAATTTATAGAAAAACAATTTGAGGTTAAATGTAGTTTTAAAATATAGTTAGTTTTTTAAATAAAAAAAAATTGAAACGGGATGGGTTAAATATTATAAGGGTTCCATTTCTCGTCTTTCTTAAATAAATAAATTTTACTTCTTATGTTTCTAATTTACTTCCATAATAGTTTATATATTGCAATATTACTTTAAAGTGAAAAAGTCTCTATGATTATCTAATACCTTTTATTCCCTTCGATTAATTAATCTTTGAATCCAAAAAAAGAAAAAAAATTGAATGAAAGGGCATTATCATAGTGAAATTCTATACATCGATTTTTATTTCATGTACTGCATAAGCGTTTAAGTAATTATTTATTTATTTATCTATTTGAAATTGTATATATAAAATTAGAAGAAGAAGAACATATGTATGTTAATTCTAGTAATCTTAACATTAAGTCAATGCTCCGATTAGCATTATGTGGCTGAAAAAATATGCATGTATATGTATAAGAAAACAATATTAGATGTGATAAATCTTAGATATGCACAAAATTTAATTTTTATTGCCATAATTCGCTTATGATATGATACAACAATAACATAAAGAATCAATAACAATGATTATAGTAATATTAAATAAATTAGTAAAATATACAAAATATAAAATACAGTTTAATAAAAGAAAAACATTAGATAAATAAATTAAAAAAAATCGCATGACTTCCTGTGAAAGATTGCAACCCCCAGAGGAGCTATGTACAACCTCCAGAGAGGTTTGTTTTGTAGCCTCACATAGAACCATACAAAAAAAAAACCAATTTAAAGCCTTCTTCAAAAAAAAAAAACAAGAAAACTAAACTTGGAAATCTGCAACTAAATCAACCATTCATTCCTTGCAAAAGGGTTTTCAAAATCTGCATAATTTTTATATATTAACCAACAAATAAGACTGGAAATAATTCTCCTATTAAGAGGGTTTTATTCAAATATGAAGTTGATTGATGACAAGGGTTTGCAAACTCATAGACATGCATGGTAGATTTTGTAGAAGTCTTTTGTACGCATTCTTCTTCTCCATTCTTCCTACGAGATTCACGACAATGAAATGGAAGAAAAGCCCTAAATTTTAATATTAGTATAAATAATTTAAGGTTGTGGGTGAACTCTACATCTAAAGACTAAGATTAATCTAATCTAAGGGTTGAGATTGCTTCTTTAATTTGTTTATTCATTAAAATAAAAAAGAAATTCTTTCCTTTATATTTAAATTTAATTTTATCAGGGTATTTAAGATAACATTTTTGTGAGACAATTTTATTTAACACAAATATTAAGTAATCTTTTTGTTGATAAACATAAATTTAGATAAAATAAATAAAAATCAATTATAGTAAATTTACCATTGATTTGATTGGTTGGTTGTTATGTTCTCTTGTATAAAAATTAATCATATTTATATTAAATTAATTTCTTATTTTATAAATAGATATTAACACCCTTAATTTTAAATTGCACCAATAGTTTTGAACCAATGATTTAATCAACTTATTATTTAATTACATGAAGATTAAAATTTAAAATGCTAAGGGATAAAATTGTCTTGAAGATTGTTTTTTTTATAATTAGTAAATTATCTAAAAAACTTTTAAACTTTCTTATTTACATTTCTATAAATTTCAAAATAATTTATTAAATTATATTTATTAAAAAGAATAATCTTAGTTTAAGTGTTTGGATAGTTTATTAAAAAAAAAAAAAAAAAAAAATAGATTTTATTTCTTTTCATATTTGGATGATAGATGGGTAAACTTTACTTTTGACCTTATCATGTGCTCTCTAATTATTTAAATAAGAATTTACTTTTAAAAAATTATTTAAATGCTATATAATCCTTATATTTGGGATAAAAATGGATAAGGAGTTATTTATAAGTAATATGTTGGCGATGAATTATAATTAAGAGATTAAATAACATATGAAATAAATTATTGTTAATTAAACATTTTGCTTATTATTAAATGAAATGTAAGTTCCTTCAAATTATTTAAATTATGGTATAGTATGTTAAGTTTGATAAATGTTAAACTCTTTTCTAGAGTCTTACTATCTAATCATTTAATTTTCTTTCAAGCAATTCAAGACCTTTAAAGTATTAAGATTCATATTTACGTAAGGTTATCATTTGTAGAAAATAATTAAAAATAAAATTTATGCTATTTCAAATGGAAGAATTAGTTGGTTCATCAACAATAATGTGGTTATTCTCAAGATCATTATTAAATAGCTTTTCTCTTCAAAAAGTTAATGTTAAATTATTTTCCAAAGTCTTTCTATTTAATCATTTAATTTTCTTTCAAGCAATTTAATACCTTTCAGGTTTTAGGATTCATAATTAAAGTGTAATGGTCATAGTTTTCAAGAGATTAGTAAGTTTTCATGTATATAGTTCAAGTTTTACAATTTTAATTTTCTTTCAAGAAAATACTATTTCCAAAATGGTTGAATTGTTTAGCAGGTAATACTTATATCTCAATTTTTAATTCCAAGCAGTAATTCCTTGTATGTAATGATTTATTTTCATAGTTGTTTTAGTATAATGTTTATTTATTATTTCATGAATTCATAGTTAAATTCTTAGATAGACAACTAAACAAGAGGAGTTGAAAACCAAAAACCTTAGCAGCATTCAGTATCTATGGTGCCTCTGGGTCACGCTTATGGGTAATGTCGTCATGTTGGAGTACTGCACTTAACGCCTAATAAAGTTGCAGCAATGGCGTATGTGGCATCATGCCTCTAAATTGCCGAGGAGAAATAAGGTTTATTTGGAAGTTAAAATCCAAGGGGTGGGTAATCCCTCTTGGATCGATAATCTAAAAAGATAAAATTTTAAATGAATTTGCATCCGCTTAGTTAAACCTTAGAAAACCCCATTAGGGTTTGGTTGTGTGTTATGATCTTGGAAATTTATTTTATCCTAATAATTTCAGCAGATGATAACAGATTAAGGGTGATGTTTTTAATACGAAATAGGACCTAGTTATCTTAGGCCACAAGCAGAAGGCCACCTTGAGCCTTTTTACTATAGAGCTACCATAGTGGGTAGCAACCGAAGAGAAACTATCTAGGACAATGACCCTAGAAAGGGTTGTGTACCCACCATATAGTTTACATTAAACCATAGTTTACAAACTAGAACTACATACTTTACGCCTTGATCCTATGTCAAAATGGATATGTAGGCAGTCTAGGGATAAAGTTGTCCCTTGTACTCAGGCATTCGGGGATGGGGATTAGGTTTTGGTTATGGGTGAGTAGATGGTGTTCTGAAGTTCCTTAAGTCCCTCAGTTAAAGGGTAAAGATCACGCTCATTGGAAGATTAAGATTAATTCAATGCATACTCAAAAGGAATCTCCTATGGATTTGCTTGACCTCCCGAGGCTTTAGGCCTAATTCTGAGGCAGAGCTTAAGCTTGTTTAACTATTTCCTTATACTCCTAAAGACGGCGACCTCGGTGCATTCCTAGTAGGGGAGTGAAGTCTTTAGAGAGTGGCTCAGGACCCAGATGGTCTCGATGAGTCTAAAGTCTCTGGCCAGAGCATATCTTATTCTTATCAATAGATGCCTACCCTGTTTGGGTAGATGCTTATCCCGGATTGGATAGATGATACCTCTTGTCCCGTATGGATAGATGGCTAACACATATGGATAGATGCCTAACTTATACGGTTAGATTCCTATCTTGTTTGGATAGATGTACCTGAGTATGTTATTTAATCAGACACAATTAAGAATAAGTAAGAATAAGAAATCAATATCTATATAAAAAAAAAATCAGTTTAATTTTTGGATTAAGTAAAGTGGGTTATTACATCCTTGACAACCTTCATGAAGCATATAAGTTTAAAATGTCAACAATGACAATCATCGTTGATTACAGCATGAGTAATAAAAAAAACAATAAAAAAATATAAATTCCAAACATAACATATATGATAGATAGGCAATTAGATTGAATTACATTACCTTGACGATTAATTCTATTATATTCCAACTTCCATAGGTGAGGTGTCATTCTTCGTGGTTTTGATGTAGTCTCTGCTTTCTGATTGAAAAGATTTTTTCAGTAGTTCAATACTTATGATTTTTGTGGAGGATGTGCCTATACTCATCAAACACTTCCTTTCCTAAACTTGTTGAATGACAAGATTTCATCTTTGACCTACAAACTGGACATGCAAATTTTCCCTTTGTTTGAAGACTTGCAAGATCATCTATAATTAGATTAAATATGTTAATTTTTATAATTATATATATTGAATGGATTTTTAAAAAAATGCATGATTTATACTTGAAAAAATTAAACATTATTAAAGTGCACAAATTGAACATTATAACATACCACAAAAATGTGTTAGCCCTATGGTATCATGAATTGTCCATACAAGCATTGCATAGAATTGAAATTATCTTTGTCCTATTGGTCTAGAGACGTCATACATAGTGACACCATTCCATAACTCCAGCAACTCGTCGATAAGAGGCTCGATATATACATTCATATCTTTAACTTGGTAATTACCTATTCGAATGAACAAAAACATTACATAATTATTATAACCATTTTACTGCAATATATATAATTTAATGTACATGACTATAAAGTAAAAAAAATACCTAGAACAATCATTGCCAACATTATGTGCTCCCTCTTTATTGACATCCATGGACGAATGTTATTGCTGATAACAAAAATAGGCCACACCGAGTAAATAGCTCTCAGCTCTCCAAATGGATTGACACCATTCGCTGCCAATGAACCTGAGATTACGAGGTTCTTCTTTAAAGTGTGGTCATTTTTCCTCTATGTACGTAAATGTGGAATCATCTGCAGGCATTCGAAGAATGTCATCTCGACTTCTATTTCATGCATGGTAATCCATAAATTGCACCGAGATTTCACACCTAAATAATCATTGCAAACATGGAATAATGAGAATATAACGAAGAACCTTGTGAGGCACCATTTTTGTTAGTTGATCTGTTCGATATTTACTAATATGACATTCAAGGCATTTTTTTGCAAATTCATTTTGTTTATGATGTATAATATGATCATTGGGACATGCATCTATTGCTTGATACTCCATTCCAATATCTTTCATAATGGCACATAACTCTCGATATGAGCGAGGTAGAATATTTGATGGTGGTAACAAAAACTCACCTATCAATCTAGAACAAAAAAAACAATTTGTTAATATTTAAAGAATATTAATGGTACATATTTCACCTTTTATTTACTAGTGATGAAATAAGAACAAAAAAAGAGGAAAAAAGATGACATATATGACATACCTTAACATACATGAGATTGTTATGTTGGATAAACCATTCATAACCTTCGAATTCACCAACAACAATACATTAGAGAGAAGAGTTGTTTGAGAGCCTTCGTAAAGGGGCTCATATGTCTTCTCAAGTACAGGTAAATCATGAACAACATCAAAGTCATCTTGATCATCATGATCAGTTGTGCTAGTACTAAATGTGTCATGGATCAATGTATTTGTACCATCATCTTCAATTGTGTTTTCTGGTGCATGATCATCTTCTTCCATAGGATCATTATCTTTAGCTTTTATATTCACACCTCCATGTTTCTCCACTTGGAAAACCACATTCTCTGGGTCGTGGTAGTCCATATCATGTGCCCTAGGGCACCCCACCTATATAAAAATAATCAAGATAAATAAACCATGATCATGATCTCATTAACAAATGATTTTTTATATATATAAATTGTTAAAACAATATAAAAATTTACAAATGCAATCAATATAAACACATATAATGAACAACTTACCAATGGACGATAATCATGCCCTCCTTCAACGTGACCATGAAGCCTACAATGTTTCTCAATTGTTGTGATTAAAAGTCTTCTAGTCTTTAAGCCCATACAATTTTTGCAAGGACAATAACATTTCCCATCACCTTTTCTTTTCAAGCTAGATCACAATATAGGAATTGTCTCCTTATTTTGTTCTTCGTTAATATTATCTGACATAATTTTTCTTCACAAGAAAAAAAACCGGGCTATGGAAAGTTCAGTCTATAACCTTCACAAACCAAGCAAAACGATGTTGCAAGTACAGAAAACACTGTTTGAGCGATTTTTTATATTATTTACTTGACTAACCCTAAGGTTTTTTTTTTAACTTTTTAAATTTTTTGTTTTTTGTCAGAATTCTAACAAATGTTGGGCAAGATTCTGATGACAGTTGGTTTTGTCAGAATTCCGATGAATGTCGGGCAAGATTTAAAAAAAAAAAAATTGACACAAATTGACTCCTAAGATCTGACAAAATGAAAGAAATCCCATAGTTCGTCGAAAAATGCACTCAAATGAGTTAGTGTTAAAGTTGGGATTTATTTAAATTGGGATTAATATTCAATTAAGGTTATCAATAGGTTTTAGTTATGACTAGGGTTTAATTAGTGTTAGAGTTAGGGCTATGATTCAATTAAGTTGGGATTTAGTTAGTGCTCAAAAAGTGTTGATGTTATAGTTCAATTATGGCTAAGGTTAGAATTAGAATTAGAAATAAGAACTTCAATTAGGGTTTAAGAGAAATATTTAAATTAGGGTTAGGTTTAAAATAAGGTTAGGATTAAGGTTTAATTATGATTATGGTTTGAATATTATTAGGGTTAATATTAGGTTAGTGAGGTTAGGGTTATGGTTAGGGTTAATGTTAGATTAGGGTTCAATAAGAGTTAGGGCTAGAGCTCAATTAGCGGTAGGGTAAAATTGTGGTTATATGAAAAATATTTGAGTTGGGATTAATATATTGTTAAGGATTAAATAGGGTTAAGATTAGAGATTAATAACGGTTTAATGTTAGATTAGGGTTTAAATATGTTTAGCATTAGCAATCAGTTAAGGTTAGATTTAATGTTAGATTAGGTTTAAGGTTAGGTTTAGAATTGAAATTAAAGATAGGGTTAGGGTTAGAGATGAATTATTCTTAGGATCAATGTTACATTAGGGTTTAAATAAGGTTAGTGTCTAGATTCAATTGGGGCTAGATTTAATATTAGATAAGGGTTAAGGTTAAGGTTAGACTTAGAATTAGATATATGATTAGGGTTAGGTTTCAATAAATATCATATATATTAAAACTAATATTTATTTATAAGTAGATCATTGTCAATGAAATGTTAAATATTTATATTTTGAATTTTCCTTCAAGTAGTCTAAGTGATCCATTAAACGATTTCACGTCAATTTTATTACAATCAACTCTTTCCTATTATTTATGAATGCTAAATAGTTTTAAATTTGATATCTCTCAGTGTACTTTACTTAGATTTCTTAAAATATAGGTATGCTAGTTAATTTTTATTGTCAACTTTAGAAATTAAATGTATGGGAATAATTATTTAATCTTAATTATGTCAAGAGGCATCTACAATGACATCAAAATGTCCTTGAACAAAAATACATTTTTGAAACAATTTGACATGGAAATGAACTATTTTAGAAGAACATTTATTTTACATATGATTCTCTTCTATTATAAGATATCTCTCGGCATATTTTACCTATATTTTTAAAATATAGGTATACTGGTTATTGATTTTCAGAAACAAAATGTATATCAAAATAATTATTTAAGTTTTATTATTGATTTTTAGAACTAAAAAAATAATTGCAAGAGGGGACAAACTTTAGTTGTAGAGAGATAAATATTCAGTTTACATTTCTTACATTACTGATCCCTCTCCCCTAATCTCGCATACCTACCACTACATGTTGACAAAGTTAGCACATACAACTATTGTTCCATCTCCCCTAATCTTGCATGACTATGGCTACATGTTGATGAAGTTAGCTTGTACAACTACTAGATAGATAAATGTCCATTTTAAATTTCTTAAAAACAGAGGTCTTGTCCCTCTCCCCTAATCTTGCACAACTACACCTACATGTTGACAAAGTTAGCCCTTACAACTACTAGATAGATAAATGTCCATTTTACATTTCTAAAAACGAAAGTCTTATGATATTCCGCATATAAGAACGCTGCTACTTATCCCTATGTCCTAATCTTTTTAACTATTACCATTATCAATTATATCTTGGAACATCCGAACACTTCATAATCCAAACAAATCTCCCAAAATTCCATCCTTGTTTTTGTGCGAAAATTCAATCGGCAATAGCAATACTCACCTGTCCTTTACAAAAAAACCCTAAATGCCTCTGCCGCCCTCAGATTAGGGATTCAACGCCATATTGTTGTCGTGTAGGCCGCTCTATACCAAAAACTATTGCATGCCATGTTGCTTTGGCTCATGCAATGGCATTTTACGAGTCTGAAGCAAATCTTGATGATATTCCCACTCTGGATCTCTCTCGCTGTGGAGACCAGAAATGTTTACAGACAATAAAAGAAGCTTGCCAAGAACTGGGCTGCTTTCGGATTGTAAACCATGGAATTGCACCAGACCTTCTCCTCAAAGCAGACCAGGCATGCCGGGAAGTTTTCAAGCTTCCCACAGAAACAAAAAGAAAAAACGTGTCTTCTAATCCTTTAGCGGGTTACTTGGGCGGTATATCTAAGATCCCCTTTTACGAAAGCGAGGGCATAATCCTCGCAGAGCTTTCTCATTCCGAGACCCTCAGAGACTTCTCTCGTCTCATGTGGCCTCATGGGAATCAAAACTTCTGGTATGAGCTCTGCCTCTTTTTTCTCTTTTGTAAGGCTTTTATTTTTTCTAGGTTTTATTTTCCTCACAATTTTTACTGCCTTTGGAACAGCGAAACTATGCAAGAATACACAAGTAAGATGGTGGTACTGTTGAACGAAGTTCACAAAATAATTCTTGCGAGCTTTGGGGTGAGTGAGTACTTTGCCACTCACTTCGACCATGGAAAGGCGATCTTCCTTATGAATTTGTATGATGTAACGTCTGAACTTCTGGACGAATCGATTGGGCTTTCGCCTCATACGGATCTGAATAGCCTTACCATTCTGCATGAAGATGAGTGTGGCGGCTTCCAGATTTGGAACAAGGCAGGCAATTGGGTTGATGTGAAATCCATCTCTAACTCCTTTGTGGCTGTGATGGGTGACTGCTTTCAGGTTCCATGGATACATCTCTTAAATATTAAACCATTTTGTTCTATAGATTTTGGATTAAAAAAGAGTAGAGATATTTTGCCTGTTCTGTTAAGAATCCAAGATTGCGGGGTATCCATTCTTCTGAATTCACCTTTTAGATGTTGGAGCTTTACACTCTATTAGACTTGATTCCTAGTGGACTCTTTAAGAACCTTTCACTTCACCAACAAACCAAGGGTATTGATAGACTAGAGATATTTTATTTAACTATTTGATAAGGTTCTTGTGCAGAGTCTCAATGAACATTGATAAGTAATTAATAATCCATACCAGTTATACGTGTTTCTATTATCTTGTGATGGAGTCAATGTCAGTACATTTATTTATACACTCACCAAACTACCTTATCTTTTATCTTCACAATTTTCCTTTACCATTCTTCTTGTTTAGAGGGTCAAACATCAACCATCTCTCCCCAAAAAAATTCACATGGGCTTCACTAGCTAGGCAATATTATATCACGTATGTTTATATTGGGAGTTTAATATCTCAAAAATCGAATCGACAACAATTTATTGCCTATTTGGGAAAAGTAAAGGGGTTTTTAATTTGGGCTATGAAAAAATACAATATCTAATGAAAATAGGGGAGTTTTTAATTCAAGCTGTGTATTGGGTGTGGGTAACAAAAAAGGAGTTTAGGTTAATATTTTTTTGAAAATAAGTGTATGCTTTTGTATGACACAAACACATCTGATAGAGTCTAGATTCACTATGTGAAGCCCTCGTGAAAACATTATGAGCTAATTTGTTATTTAGATTATTTGAATTGAGGATTTTGGCCTTCCTTTCATAAACTTAGTTCTTGAGCAATTAGTATTCCTTTTAAAATAGTTTGATCATTTTGACCTTTCTTTTGAAGATAATTATACAAATTTAGCCTTTATTTAACCTAATCATTTTAGCCTTTTGATAAATTGAGCATTTAGTCTTTCTTAAAAATAAAATTAATGAACTTACTTTTTAATATTTAAGTTGAGCATTTCGACATTTATTTTGAAGATAAGTTTATGAATTTAATGTTTATTTAGGTTGAGCCTGTTAGGCTTCCTCTTGAATAATTTTCTTTATGTTCTGGTATAGAATTAGTTTTTAGAATTTTATTCTACATATTTTAATACATATGAATGATTAACATAATTTACTTGATAGAAATTTTTTATTTGAAATTCTAAAAAACAGGCTTGGAGTAATGGAAGGATACATAATGCAAAGCATCGAGTGATGGTAAAAACTCGTCAATCTCTTCTATGTATGGGTTTTTTTTAATACTTCCCAAATGAGATGGAGATAAA
Organism: Cryptomeria japonica; assembly: GCF_030272615.1. NCBI lineage: Eukaryota > Viridiplantae > Streptophyta > Pinopsida > Cupressales > Cupressaceae > Cryptomeria > Cryptomeria japonica. Next base: position 603,043,650 of record NC_081406.1, on the reverse strand, counting down.
GGCGCCCCCTGAGTTTATTGATGATCAACATCCACAATGTTACAAAGCATTTGCAGTTGGAGATTTCATTAAGTATTGGTTGGGAAAGGGAAGAGCAATAGAAGATCGTCTACACTCATTTGCTAGAATAAATGATTAATAGAGGAGGGATGGTTACCAATTTATTATCTATTTTTTTGAACTTCCAAATTTTATCTATTTTTAGAAAGTCTTAAATGTAATAAATAAATTACAATTTTTGAATAATTTGAATGAATATAAAATCTTAAAAAGAAATGATATTGAATCTTTTTTCAATATATAGATGCTTACTTAAAAAAATATTTTTAACATTGTGAATGATATTTGAAACTATTCTTATAACATCAATGTATCTTTGTTAAAACTCTTTCGAAACTACTGTTTAAGTAGTTAAATTATAAAAATGACTTGAAAGATATAGAAAAAATGTGATTGATTATTTATTAATTTAGAATATTTGATCATTTTCAATAAGATTTTTGGAAGGAATTTGCATTTATTTTTAAAATTAGGTTAACTGCATTATATTTATGTATACTAATTTAGAATCAAAATATGACATATTGATTTCATCTTATGAGAGACTCCTTCATGTGAACTACTATTTATGAAACATGGATGAATGATTTTGACTCAATAACTACATCCTTGATAGCAATATCATCATAAATGTGTACAATTTTACTTTACACAATTTAATTTTTGTAAAATGTATTATTTAATACATATTTCTTTATATACTATTTCTATTTATAAAGAATAAAACTAAATTTAGAATATTCTTAATCATGCTTTCATAAAAAACCAAAACAAGAAGGTACATAGTATAGATATGACAATGTCTAAGTTTATCTACTTATTTCAAAACAATTATTTTAAAAATCTAAATATAATTAGTATTGATTGTGAAAACATCATTGTTATTAACATAAATAAATTCTTTGAATTTTTAAATACTATATTAATATCAATCTAGAAGAATGGTATTTTAGAGTAAATTAACGATTTATTAAGTTATTTATAGTCAAACCAAGTAGATATTTTCACACACGGATATATATATATGTGTGTGTGTGTGTGTGTGTGTATGTGTATGTGTATGTGTATGTGTATGTGTATGTGTATGTGTATGTGTATGTGTATGTGTATGTGTATGTGTATGTGTATGTACTACACACACACACACACACATATCTATACATATATACATATACATATACATATACATATACATACATATATATATATATATATATATATATATATATATATATATATATATATATATATATATACATATACATATACATATACATATACATAGATGTGTGTGTGTGTGTGTGTGTGTGTGTGTATTGTTAATACGATGAGAGGGGGGGGTGAACCATAAAAACTCACTATGCAATATATTTATCAAATTCAACCTCGGTAGCTTTTACTGATATGCAACTATGATTGTAAATCATTCAAACTCATAAACAGATACACTTAAAACATCATAACACATTTAACACCAGATTTAAAGTGGAAACCCAAATAGAGCAAAACCACTGTGGGATTTCGGACCCACTAAGAAATATACCCTTCTAGAGTATGCTCAATTCAAAGCCAATCATGTTACAGATTACATAAACACATTGCTAGATGTGACCCGGTTAAGGGATTTCCCTCAGACTTGTTAGAGTCTTTCACTTTGTTAGAAGTGACCTTGTCAAACGATTTCAAACACTCATTCAGAATGTTACCTTGCTAGAGGATTTACAAATAAGACTGTTAGGTCCACTCAGTTAAGAGATTTCCTGTCACTTACAAAATAAATAACAGTATAAAATATATATCTGCAACTTCAAATCTGAAATGCTAAAGCAGATTCTATGTGCTCAATGTACTCAAGATAATCTTGTCATAAGACTTATCTTGCTTCTTGTTGGGCTTCTCAATCTGTTATTTAATCTGATATTCAATCTTCTGTGCTCAGTGATCACTATTGTAGTATCACTGTTCTTATATTTTCCCGCATACATTGTTCATCAACAATTTCTTATTTATAAACAATTCCTAACCGCTTAATCTCCTTGATCACATTTCCCATGATCAATCTTAACCATCAGATCTTCAAACTTGACTAGGTTCATTGTATCTTTCAATCTGAAAATGTTTTATCCCACCTTGGAACTTGTATTCCTTCCTTGGAACTTGTGCTAGGCTATGACCCTTCAATCCGCACTGTAGATCTAACTCCTGTATTTTCGTTGTCATAGATATTCAACAAACTTCTTTCACGACATACCAATCATCTATACATCTCCAGCTCATTGGCATCTTTCATTAAATAATGCTTTTATCCATCCAATGCATTCTGTTAATACTCAGTTGTTACTCGGTAAATACTGAACCTCACTCGGTAGATATTCTGCCTTCTTTAACCGATGGCGAGAACCTTAGGGTTTACCAACTAGAATCTTGCTCGGTAACATAGAACAGTATCAAACCTTAACTAATTCTATAGCTTGAAATCTTTTCTCCTTCTTGTTCAGTCTTCGAATACTCATATATAGTATATCAAAACAATCAAAACAACAAGATCTCATCATTGTCTAACTCGGTAGTAGTTGCCCATTGAATAACTTATTACTCCCCTTCATTTTCATTCATTCTGTGTCACTTATCGACATCTTTATACTTATCAAAACATATTCATTAAGATATGGCAACATCATACTAAATCAGAAAATCAATTGCTTGATATCAATGACAAAATAATATTATTAAGACAGTAATCATCCTTTCTCAGTTATATCCATAATCTTCAACAACCTTCTCAATATCCTCATACCAACAAACTTACTAGAATGCCAACAATCTCCTTTGTGAAATGCTAACAATTTTCCCTTTAGCATTGATGGCAAAACCAACTTTTAATGGCAATACCTAACTTGATTTTATTTCAATTGATTCGGATTCAGATTGCTGTAAAACTTCTCCTGTTGTTATCCTTGAATTCTCCCTCAGTCATTAGTCTTCTCCCATCTTCACCTATTAATATTTACTAATTAGTCTTCTCCCCCTTTGACAACAATGCTAAAAAGTAAAACTAATCTAATTCATGATTCCTTCCACTATGAAGTAATTTTCTTGCTGAAAATACAAATGTATCATCTCAGTCTCGGTTAGAGCAACTTGTCTTCAATCACTATTTCCTGCACAACTTTAGGCAACCTCCTAAAGTGTGTAAAGTAGCATCAACTCATAGATAGTTATCCTGTAGATTCATAGAATTGATGCTTTCACCGAACTCTGTCAGTGAGTACTAGATAGGGGTAGGACCCCTAACTTACTTCTGAGATACTCAAAAGTGTCCCTTGGCAGTGTCTTTGTGAAAATGTCTACTATTTGTTCCTTTGAACTAATATATTCCAATGCAACTTTCTTCTCTTGAACTTCTTCTCTGAGATAATGATACTTTATAGAGATATGCTTTGTCTTAGAATGCATTACCATATTTTTTGAAATGTTAATGGCACTAATATTATCACAGAATATAGTTACTGGCTCGGTAACTTTTTCATTCATACCTTCCAACAGTTGTTTGATCCATGCTATATTGGTACAATTCAATGCTACAGCAACATATTCAGCTTCAATTGTTGACTGTGAAATGCATCCTTGTTTCTTGCTAAGCCAACTTACTAGTCTGTTTCCCAAAAAGAAAGCTCCACCGCTTGTGCTTTTCCTATCATCAATGTTTCCTGCCCAATCAGCATCAATGTAGACTTTTAAGTCAAAATCATTACTCTTTTATTCACTAAACCATAATCTTCAGTGCCTCTTAAGTATCTAAAAATTCTCTTGATTGTTGTCATATGGTTTTCTTTGGGATTTGCAGAAAATCTTACAACTATACCTACTGCATATGCTATATCTGGCCTGCTGTGAACAACATATTGCAACTTTCCAATCATAAATTGGTAAAGTATCTCATCAACATATGCAGATTCATCACTCTTTGATAGTTTATAATTTGTAGTCATAGGAGTTATTACAGGTTTAGAATCCTCCATTCCAAATTTCTTTAAGATTTCCTTTATATACTTGGATTGAGTAATGAAAATCTCATTTTTCATTTGCAGTATCTGTAAACCTATAAAATACTTTATTTCACCGAATAATGACATCTCAAATTCTTTGTACATTTCATTTCCAAAGTTCTTGCATAAAGAGTCATTTCCACAAAAAATAATGTCATCAACAAATATGGCTGAAAGCAGTATTCCATTTTCTTCATCATTCTTCATAAACATGTTGTTGTTTTCACTTGTCCTTATAAATCCAATCTTGATTAAGTAAGAGTGCAGTCTTTCATACCATGCTCTAAGTGCTTTCTTTAGACCATATAAAGATTTGTTCAATTTACATACCTGATCTTTATTCTTGTCTTCAATAAATCCTTCAGGTTGTTCAATATAAACTTCTTCTTCTAGTATACCATTTAAAAATGCAGATTTAACGTCCATTTGATATACCTTGAAATTTTTGTAAGCAACATATGCCAACAATGTTCTCACTCCTTCAAGTCTTGCCACATGTGCAAAAGTCTCACCATAATCTATTCCTTCTTCTTGAGCATAACCTTTGCAAACTAGTCTTGCTTTATTCTGAATGACCTCTCCTTTTTCATTTAGCTTGTTCTTGAAAATCCACTTTGTACTGATCATATTTTTCTCTTTTGGTCCTGGAACCAGTGTCCATGTTTCATTCTTCTTGATTTGTTCAATCTCTTATGTCATAGCATTTACCCAATTTTCATTACTAAATGCCTCTTTTACTATTCTCGGTTCAAATTCAGATATCAGACATGTGTTTTGTCTCAGTTTGTTCCTTGTCATTACTGGATCATCCATATCTCCTATAATTTGACTTGATGCATGATTTCTTCTGACATACTTGGCTAATATAGGCTCGGTAGGCTTTGTATGATCTTCTTCATCACTCGGTAATTGGGTATTTTCTTCATTTTCTTCATCAATTTTCTCGGTAGGACTTCTCAGTTGAACATATACAAACTCTTCATAATCTTCTGGTTCTTTGGAATTTCCTTCATCATTTCTTTCTGCAAATTCATCAATTTTCACATTTGCACTTTCCACTATTTTGTTAGATGATTTGATCAGACATTTAAATGCTTTACTTCTAGAAGAATAACCAAGAAATGTTCTTTCCTTTCTTTTTTGGATCAAACTTTCCATTTCTGTCATCTTTGTGAACATAACATCTACTTCCAAATATTTTAAAGTAACTTACATTAGGTTTCTTGTCATATTAGATTTCATACGGTGTCTTCAAAGTTCCTTTCTTCAGTTGAACTCAGTTCAAGGTGTAAACTGCAGTGCTAATCGCTTCTCTCCAAAATGTTTGAGGTACCTTCTTTTCTATCATTAGGGTTCTAGCACAATCTACAATTGATTTGTTTCTTCTTTCAACTATCCGATTTTGTTGAGGTCTTCTCGGTGCAGATACTTGTCTCTTTATACCATGATCATTGCAAAATAGGTTAAATTCATCAGAAATGAATTCTCCTCCTCTCTCAGATATTAGACATTTCAACTGTCTTCTTGTTTCTTTTTCCACTCTAGCCCTACACCATTTGAATATTTGAAAGACTTATGATTTCTCTTTTAAAAACATAACTGACATCATCCTTGAGTAATCATCCACAAATAATATGAAGTATTTATCTCCATAATAACTTTGAACTTTCATAGGACCACAAAGATCAATGTGCACAATATCTAAAATTCCTTTAGGAGTGTAGGACTTACTTGTAAAGCTTGACTTTGTCATCTTACCCATCTGGCATCCTCAGCATATTGCTTTCTTAGGGTTTTTTAAGCTCGATAGACCTCTTACTCGATGCTTCTTACTTATTTTGATCAGGTTATCAAAATTTACATGACAAAATCTTTTTTGCCATAACCAGGTATCTTCTATTTTAGCATACAAACAATTGTAAAGAGTTGAGTTAAGGTGAAATGTATTACCTTTTGTTTGTGTCCCGGTAGCAGCCATCTTTCCATGTTTGTCATGAACTTTGACACTTCCTTTCTAAAATTCTATTTGGTATCCTGTATTGTTTAGTTGTGCTACACTCAACAAATTGTATTTGAAACCTTCAACCTAGTATACATCATCACATTTAGCATTGTCAAGAAGTGTGATAGAACCTTTACCTTTCACCGGACATGGTGCATCATTACCAAATCTTACATAACCTCCATCATAATCTTCTAATTTAACAAACTTGTGTTTATCACCTATCATGTGATGTGAGCATCCACTATCTATGATCCAAGAATCATTTTTATTTATGTGAGATATCAAGGATTTTTTCTCATACCTTTCTTCATCTGATCCATCTTTGATAGCTACATATACAACTTCCTCTGTCTCAGTCTCATTAGATTTTTCATTGTTGGATTCCTCATCAGCTACTAGGCATGTCTTTCTATCTCTCCTTCTGAAGTCTCGGTGTCCTCTGTATTGATTGTCTTTCTGTCTGTCATCTCGGTATTCTCTCTTTTCACTAGATTCTTTGTCAGGATAGTTAGAAGCCATATGTCCTATTCTATCATAGTTAAAACATTTTAAAGGTAACTTTCCTTTATACTTACCTTTGCCTCTTGGTAACCTTCTAGCTAATAATGCTTCAAACTCTTCTTGCTTTCTGATTTCCTCATATAGTTTGTGTACCTCTTCCATGTTTTTGCGAAATCTCTCACTTGCTCCACTGTGATTTCCTTCAGTATACTTATACATTCTATCATTGTAGTCATCAGATTCACCAAGATGAAAAGAACTGAATGCAGATTCAACTTTATTTACTGAAGACCCACTGTTATCAAAATTACTTAACTCAAATGCATGTAGCTTACCGATAGTAGCATCCAAAGAGGTTGGCATGTTTGGTATAGACCTTAATTCATTGATCGTAAAGACTTGAATGGCATAAGCAGGTAGAAGGGTTTTGAGCAACCTACTTGTTACATCCTTTTCTTCAATAGTTCCTCCTTCTCCTTTGATTTGATTGACAGTTTCCTTTAACCTTGTACTATATTGGGTTATGTTCTCACCTTCATTCATTCTCATGGATTCAAGTTGACCTCTTAGACTGTCTACTTTTGCTCTCTGAACATGTTCATCACCACCATACACAGATATAAGCTTTCTCCACATTGCTTTGGCATCAGTGCAGCCTTCTAGATCATTAAACTCTAAGTCGGTTAATGCTGATGTTATCTCAATCATTGCTTGAATATGCTCTTGCTTTGGCTTTATCTCTTCCATTGTCATCGGGTGGGTGCTAGGTGCATTGCAATCATTCTCTAGATAATATATTGCATATTCTCCAATTCCTGATAAGTGTAGCTTCATCCTTTTCTGCCATGTGGAGAAACTAGACTTGTTCAGCTTTGGTGCATCCCTTTTATACATTTTTGGATCTTTCCTCAAGTACCTTTAAACTTTTCTTCAGGAATCCAAAGCTCTGATACCAATTGTTAATAAGATGAGAGGGGGGGTGAATCATAAAAACTCACTATGCAATATATTTATCAGATTCAACCTCGGTAGCCTTTACTGCTATGCAACTATGACTGTAAGTCATTCAAACTCATAAATAGATGTACTTAAAACATCATAACACATTTAACACCAGATTTAAAGTGGAAACCCAAATAGGGAAAAACCATTGTGGGATTTCGGACCCACTAAGAAATATACCCTTCTAGAGTATGCTCGGTTAATAGCCAATCTTGTTACAGATTACATAAACACATTGCTAGATGTGACCCGGTTAAGGGATTTCCCTCAGACTTGTTAGAGTCTTGCACTTTGTTAGAAGTGACCTTGTCAAAGGCTTTCAAACACTCATTCACAATGTTACCTTGCTAGAGGATTTACAAATAAGACTATTAGGTCCACTCAGTTAAGAGATTTCCTGTCACTTACAAAATAAATAACAGTATAAAATATATATTTGCAACTTCACATCTGAAATGCTAAAGCAGATTCTATGTGCTCAATGTACTCAAGATAATCTTGTCATAAGACTTATCTTGCTTCTTGTGAGGCTTCTCAATCTGTTCTTTAATCTGATATTCAATCTTCTGTGCTCAGTGATCACTATTGTAGTATCACTGTTCTTATATTTGCCCACATACATTGTTCATCAAAAATTTCTTATTTATAAACAATTCCTAACCGCTTAATCTCCTTGATCACATTTCCCATGATCAATCTTAGCCATCAAATCTTCAAACTTGACTAGGTTCATTGTATCTTTCGATCTAAAAATGTTTTATCTCGCCTTGGAACTTGTATTCCTTCCTTGGAACTTGTGCTAGGTTAAGACCCTTCAATCTGCGTTGTAGATCTAACTCTTGTATTTTCATTGTCGTAGATCTTCAACAAACTTCTTTCACGACATACCAATCATTTATACATCTCCAGCTCATTGGCATCTTTCATTAAATAATGCTTTTATCCATCCAATGCATTATGTTAATACTCGGTTGTTACTCGGTAAATACTGAACCTCACTCGGTAGATATTCTGCCTTCTTTAACCGATAGTCATAACCTTAGGGTTTACCGACTAGCATCTTGCTCGATAACATAGAACAATATCAAACCTTAACTAATTCTATAGCTTGAAATATTTTCTCCTTCTTGTTCAGTCTTTGAATACTCATATATAGTATATCAAAACAATCAAAACAACAAGATCTCATCATTGTCTAACTCTGTAATAGTTGCCCATTGAATAACTTATTACTCCCCTTCATTTTCATTCATTCTGTGTCACTTAACCGACATCTTTATACTTATCAAAACATACTCATTAAGATATGGCAACATCATACTGAATCAGAAAATCAATTGCTTGACATTAATGACAAAATAATATTATTAAGACAGTAATCATCCTTTCTCAGTTATATCCATGATCTTCAACAACCTTCTCAATATCCTCATACCAACAAATTTACTGGAATGCCAACAATCTCCTTTGTGAAATTCTAACAATATGTATATGTATATATGTATATATTATATTAATATTTATGAATAAATTTAATTATACAAATTAAATAATCTAATGTGCAATACATTAATATGTGTAAGAATCTTACAATTAAAATTATATTATTTAGTTTTAATCTTTATTTATAATTGTTTAGAAATATTATTTTTTGACTATTTTATCTTTTATGTTAATTTATTTTACAAACCAATCATATTATAGTTACATATTAAAACTAGGTACTAACCAAAACTAGGTACTAACCACTGAATGATATTTATTATTTCTTTGGTAATTAATATCAAGATATATGATTAAAATTAATTAAACCTTTACCATTGAACATATTGAATAAAAATAGTAAACACATTTTATTTTTTATTTTTTTTTAAATACTTCAGAATTCATGATTATTAAAATTAAAAATATATTAATTATTACTCATAATTTCAACTATAAAATTAAACATTATTGAAAAAAAAATAAAAAATTGAACACCGATTACTCCTACCATTAAAATTTAGATTGTTAGAGATTAGGTCTAGCACGACGGCTAAATTATACGAAAACAAAAGTCTATGTTGGTCGTTTTAAAAAAATAAAATTGAATCGGTCGTATTCAACGGTCGACGACGTAAATGCCATTCCCTAGTCGATGAGGTGGGACTGCTTAGCTATTCTTTCTTAATTTATTTTGATTGTGAAGTGAAAGCTACTTTTCTGATTTATTTTCCACCTCTACCAAGTCAAAGATTTTGAACAATAATTTTAAAGATTGATTTAAAATACTTATGAATGAATAATTTCACATTATATTTCATAATTCTTTTATTGAGATTAACATTATAGATTGCAATTATATTATCAAGAATGACATATTTTAGTTTAGTTTGTCTTTTAATATTAAACATCAATTCATATAAGAATGACAATGTCTATTTATATAAATTGGAGGTATTTTTCATAGCGTGTCAAATTATGTTATTAATATCAAATTTCAATTGTAGAGTTTTTGAGTCAAACTTATTAACCCATATTTTATGAGAGTGAATGCCCCACTTAGATAATCAGGGAGTTTTAAGTCAAACTCGTTGACCTATATTTATATTATTGATATTAAATTTAAATTATGCAGGTTTTTTAGTCAAACTTATTATCTCATATTTTATTAGTGGTGGTTCACATGAACCTATCTTTTATGAGAGTGTCTGGTCCACTTAGCATTCATTGAATCTAAGTGATAATCAAGAGATTTTAAATCAAACTCATTGGCCCATATTTCATGAGTAGTGGTTCGAATGAACCCATTTCTCATGAGAATGAATGATCCACTTAACACCCATTGTATCTAAGTGGTACCCGCATACGTGAAGCAATAAGACTTATTTTATTAGGAGATCGCACATATTACTACTATTCCAATTGAAGTACACTTAAGCATAGAGTTTTCCCTAGATCAAGTCCACTATATCTATCTCATTAATCAAGACATTTCTCAAGATTAAACCCACTTCACTCTCTACCTTATTTACAAAATCTTCTACTGATATTGTGTCATTTAAACCAGAAACTCCTTATTAATTGATCCATAAAAAGTCTATCCATGAAATAGTATCATACATTATAGAATGTGATCCGAAACATTGATGCAAATAAATTCTCTCACATCGAATTGAAAAGCACAACACATTAATAATTATGAAAGGTAGAAATCTAATATCTCATGTCTATCCATATTTGAATTCTAATATAATTGACGCCCAAGTGGGCATTGAAAGGCGATAAAATATTCGCTGGAGAGCCGTGGAAATTACGCAACCGAGAAAAGAAACATTGTCTGTAAGTCAATGATTTTACATTATTTATTGTTTATAGGTGGTAGATCTAAGCCGGCTATAGGAATTGCAGCACAGAAGTAAATTCTAGAACGCAGACTTTTAATCTATGATTTCACACAAGCACCTAATCCACTACAGACATTAAAAAACCCAGCAACTTTCTGAAGCAGTCAAACCCAAATAATTATTATGTAAGTTCAGAATTCAATCACTCTGTACCAAACTCAAAGGGATCACAATGGCTCCTGCAACCACAACTCAAAGAGGCGAACCAGAGGTTGAGGATATTCCCGAATTGGATCTCTCACACTCACGAGAAGATGAATTCCTACAAGCCGTGAGAGAGGGTTGCCAGGAAATCGGGTGCTTTCGAATTGTAAACCATGGAATTTCCCCTGATCTAATCCGCAAAGCAGATTTGGCATCCAGGGAAGCGTTCAAGCTTCCATTAGAGACCAAGAAGAAAAACGTTTCGCCCAATCCTTTCATGGGTTATGTAGGTGGGATACCAGAGGCCCCCTTTTACGAAAGCCTGGGTATAGAGCTCGCTGGGGCTCCAGATCGGGAGGCTGTGAAAGACTTCTCTCATATCATGTGGCCTCAGGGCAACCAGTTTTTCAGGTAGGAGTTCTGCCCCTCTAACCAATTTTTTCCTATTTTTTCCTAGATGTGATTCATCATAAGATGTTAGAGAGTATTAAGAGATGTAGAATGACTAACAAAATATACACAATAATGTATTCTAGCCTCTTACTATTCTAAAGAATTCGTGAAAGACTCCTTACAATTGAATTGGAATTTCTCGCCCTAAAATTCAATGGAATCGTACTATTCTAAAGAATTCGTGAAAGACCCCTTACAATTGAATTGGAGTTTCTCACCCTAAAATTCTATGGAATCGTACTATTCTAAAGAATTCATGAAAGACCCCTTACAATTTATGGAATCATACTATTCTAAAGAATTCGTGAAAGACCCCTTACAATTGGATTGGAGTTTCTTGCCCTAAAATTCTATGGAATCCTGTAAGACCTCGATGAATGGTAGGGATCCACTCGACCCAATCCGCTGGCCTCACACCCGCCCTGCATTGAGAATGATTATCATAGAATGTTAGAGAGTATTAAGAGATAATTAAATCCAAAAACAGTTAAATTATGAACTTCTATATTGTAAAAATTTGATCAATTTTCCTTTGTTCATCTCTTTTTGTTTTGGAATGCTTGGGAACAGTGAAACCATGGAAGAATTCACCTGTGAGATGATGGAGATGTCAAAGAAAGTGCACCAAGTAATTCTTGCGAGCTTAGGAGTGGGAAAGTACTATGCGAGTGATTTCGATCATGGGAAGGCCCTGTTTCGTATGAATATGTATGAAGTGCCGTCTGAGCTGCCGTCTGAATCGTATGGTCTTGGACCTCACAAGGATGGGACTAGTATTAGTATTCTGTATGGAGATGGGTCCAGCGGCCTGCAGGTTTTGAAGGCAGGGAATTGGGTTGATGTGAAACCTGTCCCTAACACTTTTGTGGCCATGGCGGGCGATACCTTTCAGGTGAGTCAATATGAATTACTCATTCTATTAGGACTCCAACCACTGACTTGAGATTTATGCATGTTAAAATTGCTTGTTAAGAGATATTAGTTTTCTGTGTTGTTTCTAGATTGGATTGCATGTCTAATTTGCATCAGTGTTCATTGGGATGTTAGAGAGTTTTCAGTAGAAAAAATCGTAGAGATTTGAACTCAGCATTATCTGGGTATTTACCACATGGACTTTGTTATTAAATCAAGTGGCTTTCCACAACTGCTAGGTTTGCGTAACATATGTGTTGAATTTTGACAAACCTAGTTTTTCTCTATGTTCAATATTTCATCTTGCATATTTTCTCTTTCTTATGTTTGTTTCTATTGATTGTTATTTTTTTCTAGATATATGTTTTTAAGTTAATATTTATATAATATATGGAAAAACAGGCATGGACTAATGGAAGGATTCGTAGTACAAAACATCGAGTGATGCTGAAAAAACAACAGTCTCGTTTATCTTTGGGTTTATTTGGCATTTCCCCAAATGAGATGATTATAAAGACACCTCCCGAACTTATTGATGATGCACATCCACAACGTGACAAATCATACAAGTTTGAAGATATGGTCACACATAGAGCAGGAGAGGGAAGACTATTAGAAGAACCTCTAGAGGCATTTGTTGGCATTTCTATGTAGTGGAGAAGGAGGATTCCTTAGCTTGTTAGCTTGTTCTCAAACTTTTGATATTAATCTATGTCTTCAAAGTTAATGGTCTTGTAATTTAAATGTACAATATGTTTAATTGCTATATGTTTCTTGTTTGTCAATTTATATATGGTTTTCTTCTTTCAACTTGATCAACAAATTTATTTTGGACAAATCACATATCATATATTTTGAATGAATATACTAAGTAAATCCATAACAACAAATGATGTTATGTATTTACTTCAAAGTATCCATGTAGGCAAATATCATAAGATTGTATAAAAAGTTTAAAATATATTTCATTTCAATTATAATATTAAAATGTAAATTCAAATTATATTCCACATATTTTAAGTGAATGGATTAAGTAAGTTCAAAGCAATAAATTATGTTATGTAATTTTCAATATATTTATATAGATATGCATTGTAGGATTGTGTGAACGAGTTATATTCTATACCAAAATTCAATTTTAAAACTAATTGGTTTGTATTGATTTTTTTTATTTGAAGGAAGAAAAAATAATTAAAAAATTTATACTTAATACTTTAAGTGATTATGCCATGTTAATTCATAGCAACAACTTACTCTATTTATTTATATTTATATAGATACGCATGGTAAGATTGTGAAATAAGTTCTACTCCATATTAGTTATATTATTCAATTTTAAAATTAATTGTTGTGCAAAGTGGTATTTTGGATTATATCCCTTTTTTCATTATTTTATTGGTGAAACCTTATTATAGAATTCATATTTTATATTTTAATTTATTTTACAACAAAAAGCATTAATCTTATATTTATTTTTTATATTTTAATTAAAATAACTTACCATTATATAAATTTAATGCTTTAGTATAGATTAATATTGTTTAACTTGTCTAATGATAATAGAAAATTAAATAATGGGTTAAAATTATTTTTTTATTGGATCCCTTTTATTTCAATGGCTATGATAATTATACTTATGTTATAAGAATTATATTTTGGAAGGAAAAATTATTTTTATTGAAATACTTATATTAAGATGGTCATCAGTTTTTTTTTGGAAAATAAACATTAATTTAATAATGTCAAAGAGGAATGTTCATGTGTTTGAAAAGATGATGGTGTATATCATTGAAGAAAATTTGACATCAATAATCTTCTATAACCAATGGAAATAACGACTCAAAGTTTTCATTGGAATTTGTTGTCTAGCTAAATGAAACCTCTACACTTGTAACAACTTGTGTATTAAGAATTAGCATTTTTTATATTCACTATCATGGAATCTGGAGGTGTCCTCACCGAAGCGAGACTAATCCCCCAGTGTGTACGACCCGCTCACAAGGTAGCAACACACACAGAGTTAACACAGTCGGGGACTCAAACTCAAGACCATGGGGAGCATACCCATGCCTTAAGTTGCGATCCACGACCAGGTGAGCTAGGGCCGAAGCCCAAGAATTAGCATTGAGAACAAAGGGTGTTTAAATATACCATTTTCCTCACACGTTTGCAAAAGAAACATATACATTGCATTGGTTCCCAAAATCATAGGTCAAACGTCTAAATGGATTTGTCTAGCTCAAAGCCAAGGAGATGTCATACTTGAGGGTGAACAAATGTGCTCATCAACAAAGAGTGATGGATAATAGATAAATTATTAAGAGTGGGTAAACACCCTTGCATTTTAGGCTCAACCAAGCCTAGAATGGTTTTCTTAGAGACAACCTTAAACAAGACTTTTAATTCAATTAAAGATATGCATGATGAATAAATTATTGTGTTGCAAAATGTATATTCTTTGATCTCAATTTCTACCACTATACCAAAAATATATCCTACTATGATCTCAATGAAGTTGGTGTATACATGAAGAACACTATTCTCTCAAAATGATTAGTTAAATTTCTACTTTATATTTTCCCTAGGTCTATTATTGAGTCATAAAATGCACAAAATCCTACTTCCCACTCCTATGCTACTAATTATGGATTTTATTCATTTTATCCATATGGAAGATCAAGTTTTTAAGATCAATGTCATTTATGGGTTTTAGAGTCACATTCAACTATGTAAAAAACAACAAATGAGAAATAATAGTAGATGCATGTCGTCCAATAAATAATTCTACTTAAGAATTCTTCTCCAAATTTATAAACATTCATTCAATACAAGAGAAATAAAATTATGAATATATTTTGTAGTTAATTAAAGGGTTGTAGCACTTGTCAATTTTTTATACAATCTCACTAACTTGATCTCACAATATTATCCTTCTTAGATTTTATATAGAATTATATTTTTTATAAATTAAAAAATTAGTGATTTAAGCTAGAGAGGTACCATATAAAGGGGTTTAATTGAATTATTTGAAATAAAATCCCCTTAGATAGAACCTCCTAGACACAAATCAAACCCTTAATGGAGTTTACTTCACACGTATTAAAAGTATAATAAAAACATAATTTTGTTTCAACCTTCAAAGATCAAAAGAAGTCATCTAGGAATTTTATTTTATAAGCATGCATTCTTTAGTATAAGCAATTTTTATTAATATTATATTTTAAAAGAATAGTTAATGTATGCACATTACAATTTTTTTTACTTATGTTCAAGACAATAGGAGAAATAACAATTATTATTTGAAAATCTCAAAAAGTGCATGTCACTCGACATATATGACCTTGTTTCAATGAAAAATAAATAAATAAATAAATAAATTTTGGTAGATATGCTATGAGAAATGTGTTATAGAATAATATAGGTTTTAAAATTTTGTTACTATTGTTGTGTCATAAAAAGTTTACATTAACAATTTCACACTCTAAATTGCACCTACTTTAGTGTGGTTTCCCCTTAGACCATTTTAAGTCTATTGTGTTCTATGTACCCTATAATTTTAAAAATAAGCCTACAACTTAATCATCGTAAAATGATAAAATTGATACTAGGTCCTATGTTTAGGGTCCTAACACTTTGTTCCATCTTTTAGAGGTCCCTTTTTGAGTTGACACGGGTGCCCAACACCCTAGTCCCTCCAAAAGAGGCTCAAATTTTAAATATTGTGAGTATAAGCCTTCGTCATTTGTAACTCGATCTCGACCCTTCATTTGATCTTTATTTGTCAACATACATTTAAAAAAGTGTTGTGATCCTATATAAAGAGCATATTCTCTCATTCACAAGGTCTAACTAATTAGAGGGATGACCTGACAAGCGTTTTTACAATATAGTCCAATCTAAAGCTATTGAAAAACTAACTACAAATATTTTACATTCAAGTATGAATTCAATCTTTTCACTTATTGTTATCATATTATTGCATTACATAACGTCATAAATTGCACCCCATGTAATAACATGTCACATGGCACCTCTGCTTCAACTAAAATTGAAGATAACACTTGAGCATCCACCTCATCCACCTACCTAGTCTTCCTTGTCATCATTTTTGTCCTTTTTCTCAACTATGTTGACTATTTGACTCTAGGACACTTGCATGCTATAGAGATATCTGTGTGTCATGCTAGCATCTTGCAAGAATACAATCTCAAGGTGATTGTTGGATTATTACACCTAATGTTTTTGGTGGTGAAACGTCTCCTATTTCCACCAACATTGGGATACCTTTCTAAGTTCTATATCTTTCCCTTTTCAGCTTCATTTTTCGTTATTCCAGACTCTCTCTTGGTCTCTCTTTGTAATCTCATGCACTTGAACCCCATCTCTATTGGTTTTTCTACATCTCATCTACTATCGCTACATTCATTCATTATGCTTCCATTATCATTGCAACTTCATGTGTTAAAGGGTTTACTTCTTGTCTTCACCAATGCATGCTTCTCACTTCTTAGTGTAGAAGGGGAATTTATCATGTGTCTTTTGCTACATTTTTCATTTTTTTATTTCCACTAGCATATCTAAGCGCATAAGAGATTTTACTATGCAATAAGAGGATCTAAAAAGGGAGTCACAAAGTGTATCAAGTCTCTTGACCAATTCTATGAGGGTCTATGATGCATGTTATAAAATACGTTGATAAAGATGGAAAATGACCAAATTATATGATGCCCTAACTAGTTCCTTGTTACACATAAATCTTGAACATATAAGGGAATACTATTTTTTATTTGTCTAGAAACGTAAACATAGGCATGCTCATTAGAATTTGTGTCATGGAGATTTGGGTTCCATACCTCTTGTGTTGGTACACAGCTTTCCTAAAGTTGTTTATGATTTCCTACTTATTTATTGCCTATTTATTTGGGTGCTAAAGTTGAGAAGATAGAAGAGTTTTGATTGTAGGGTTAGGTTATGTTGGATTTCCTCTATAGGAGTAGGATGTTGATCTTCATGTTAAGGCCAAAGATATGAAGTGTAATGCAAATTTGATGTGTTGTTGAATAATACATTGGCTATGTGCTTTGGAAGGTGTTTTTTAATCCGAAAGGGTTTCCCTAAATATCTCATTGTCTCTTCTTTGTTATCTATGCTTCTTGTATTCCCTCATTATTGTTCTTAATATGTTATATTATATATTATTATGTTGTCAAAATTTTCGTAGACCCGAGACTTACTTGTCTTTCCTCTACAAGTTAATAGGGGGTATGAATGTGTCATAATTCTTTATGGGCATAGTTTTATTACACTTGTAATAAGCTTCTATTTAGAAAATCTTAAATATTGGAGGTGCATAATGATTATTTTCCTTAACAAAAAATAAAAATACATTAAACAATTGAATTTGATAAAAGCTAAAATTAATATAAATAAAATTGATATAGACTACACATTCCTTCCAACTATTTGTACAATACTAATGTTATTGGTTTTAGGGGCCTTTCAATTCATATGAGGCAAATAAACAAATTGGAGTTGAATAACAAATATAGGATCACCAAAAGGCAAGATTGGTGTTTGGTTAATTATTAGTAAGGCAAAAATCAATCTAGATGATTCAAGGTGGGTTTAGATCATTATGCTTTCATGATATAGTTGTTGTGCTCATCTTTTGTTTTTTTGTATTGACTTTTTGACCTATATGATGCAATTGTTTATTCTTTTCTTTTTCATGTATGTTCTTAATAGATATGTGATGGGGTTTGTATGATTAGAAAAAGGGTTGTCATAAACAAACATGTTGTAGTTTGATGGGGCTTCGTATATTTCTTAGAGAATTAAGAGTTTTGTTGAGCTTTAGTTTCTTGTGTTTTTTTAATTTTTTCTTTTTCTTATTTCTATTTGAGGATTCTATTTGAATATTATGATGTTTTTTAATACAAAATGTGTAGGGGTTTGAAGATGGTTAAAATTTTGTTTTAGGTCAACATGTTATTATATGTGATGAATTAAATGTTTTTCTTAAGAAATTACCTCTATCATAGCCTCCATGTTGCTCTATATTTAAGACTAAAATAATAATTTGTTCAATTCAAGTTAAAGAATATAGGAAACTTTTGATATGTAGACCTAGTGAAGTATAATAATTTATCTAAAATCTATGTCATTATAGTAAGAGAATGTGGATACCTAACACAATAATGCACCTTCTTAGGCATTGCAATTTGAATTTGAATCTTTGGGCACTAGAAGAAGTTAAAAGGGTGTGGTGTAGGCCTTCAAATGAGAGCAATGAATAATTGTCACAAGATTTAAAGTTGAATTAGCATGAATTGCCCTATTTGTGGCCCTCCACTAAGAGATATTAAATATGATGTTTCAGTTGATCTTTTAAGAAAATATGTTGCAAATGATTATCCATTCAAAGTTGCATTTCCAAATCGATCCATACTTAAAATAAAAATCATAGTAGTTTCTTAAATTATCTTATATCCTTGTTTTCTTACGTTTGATTATTTGAATGCACACTTACATCCTTTTAAGATGATATGGACAATATTCAAGCTTTAATGATTTGAAATGGACACAGAGAGGGTGAAATTTTTGAAAATTCCCTATTTTTCAATTAGTTTAGCACTAAAATATTCTAATAACAAAATATAGATTACGACAAGACACAATGCCTAATAAAAATGCAGTCATTGATTTTTAGTTTTTGAAACTATTAAGTCATATACCTAACAAAAGTTCAACACAAATTTAAGTTGAATTTTATCAAATCCAATACAATACTAATCAAACTAATAAATATTTATAGACATATTTGTTGCACCTTTATGAGGATATTGCTAATTCTATTGCTCTAACTTATTGATCTTGCGATACTTGAATTCTTCATATGTCTTAGCATTGAATAATGGAGGGTTATCCTCATTAGTCAGCTCTTTCATTGGACCAATAACTTTATTATTAGGTGGAGTGCAAAATACTGCCCATGACATTCTCACTTTGTCCTTGCTCACCATACTTCTGTGTAAAACACTCTTATACTTTCCATTGCTCAATATCTGGACAAATCATAATAATGTAAGTCAAAATTTAACAAAATAGTCTTCAACTAATCAAAGAGTAATTTATGAAATTTCAAAATGATAATAGATTCAACTAATGTCATGGAGTATTTCAATTGCTAGAATGATCATGTTCTCTTGTTTAGCCCTCTAATGGTTTCTTTGAATTTCTTGATAGTGTTGTTTAAGTTTCTCCTCCAATTACCTATCAGTAGTTCTTATTATTCATAATTTACTTTGCTCAATATTAATTAAAAAATTAAAAAATCAGAAAAGAAAGAAGAGATGGACAAAGTTTACAATACATACCTCCAATTGATCTCCAATATGGACAATGATAGCATTAGGAATGTAATCCACAGTAACCCAATGACCATCCTTGTGCACTTGGAGTCCTGGAACTTGATTAGACACAAGAAGAGTCATGGCACTCATGTCTGTGTGGGCTTCTACTCCTAGAGCAAGCTCTGGTTGAGGACATGGCGGATAATAATTTACTTTCATCTCCATCTCTAAATCTTCACCACCAAGTGCCTCTTTCAATCCACCACCTTTTAGTCCAAGATAAATTGATAGGACTAAAATCAATTTATTCAACACTTGCAAAAGTGCTCTTCCATATTCATCATTCACCTCTCTGTAGGACAACTAAAAATAAGAATACTAATTTATAGTCAAATTTAAACAACACACTCTAAGCTTGGACTTGTTTAGAGGGCTCATCTGAAATCATACTATCTTCTTGAATAAAACAACACACTCTTAAACGGCTTATCTAAAACTATACCATCTTCTTGAATAAAATAACACATTCTAAACTTTGACTTGTTTAGGTGGCTCATCTGAATCATATTATCATTTTCAATAAAACATGTGTATCAGTACTATTAATGTGATTTTGAATGAACAACCTAAACAAGTTAAAACTTAAGACACCAATAGAATTCTTGAAAAGAAACTATCTTCTTCAATAAAACAACACTCTAAACTTTGACGTGTTTAGATGGCTCATCTGAAATCATATTTATCTTCTTCAATAGAACCTACCTATTGGTGTGATTTGAAATGAAATACTTAAACAAGTTAAAGCTTACAATATATTACTTAAATTAAAATCCAAATCATGTTATCTTCTTCAATAGAATCCACCTACTAGAGCTATTAGTGTGATTTGAAATGAACCACATAAACAAATTAAAGCTTAACCAGATGACCAATAGATTCGTGAAAAGAAACATTCTTAAAACATTCAAGACAAACAAAGGAAGCGTACATACGTGTAAGATGAAGGACACTTAGGCCAGACATGAAGATTTCTTATGGAAGGAGGCCAGAGCATATGGAAAAAGTAGTCAATCCACTCCCTATTGCCATTCAGGTTCCGGGCCAACCGGGTGCCATAGCCCTCCATAACGCCTGATAGGGAATCGTTAGCATAGCTCTCCTTCTCCTCCTGCGGAAGATCAAAAAACTCCTTGCCCACGCTCTGCAATCGTTGGATGAGTTGCTCAGAAATTCCATGATTAACCACTTGGAAAATTCCCCATTCACGAGCCGCACTTCCTATCTGTGCCCGTATTTCTTCACCACGATAGCCGGGAGCATCTAAATCGGCCAAATCTATGAGCGGGATCTGAGCATTGGTGCTATCGTCGATAGTGGCCCTCTCATGTACAGGCCTGATAAATTCAGATGGTATTGATGTTAACCCACTTCCTGCAATGGATTGGACTCGCACTGCTGCCATTTTGCTCCAAGTGAAAACGAAATGCTTGATTTGTGTCAAATAGGAGGGCTGTTGATTTGTAAGCTGCCAGCGTGTTTTGGTTAAATGGATCAGGCTGTAAACATTAATTGAATGGACCAGAATTAAATGTTCCAAACGGTTCCAGTGTTGCAGAATATTAATGCGTTTACACCGCCTCATCAATCCAATTGGTTTTCTAGGGATAGGGTTGACAATTATTCAATGCAGTGATGTGCAAGCTAACTGACTCTGAAGTTTTTCTCAGTATGGCATTGATGAATGGTGATCACTGATGAGATGTCGCTTTCCTAGATAGTGACCTGAATCTGAATCTGAAGAGCATTTAGTTTCACCGAAATGTAGATGTGCCTATCAAATGAGACAATTTTTAAGAACCTGACATTTTCGGTACGCGTTTGGTATTTACAATTTCAAAGCACTTTATGGCATTTGTTATCAAAACCACCAACAAACATCAATCTAGGCTTGGTAGGATAGTCAACCCAGACTTAAATGTTCTAGAAAAATAAGTTGAAATTTTCTAGCTCATATCTTAACATAAATATAAACCCTCTAATAAAACAGCTAAGATAATCCAAAAACTTAAAAGGCTTTATTATTATGAAATATAAACAAAAGATAGATTATCATTCTTGGAATTAGGGTTTTCCTTAAAGCAATATCTCATCTTTTTATACCATGGGAGACAACCAACACCAAGACATGCAACAAGAACTTTGATCCTCTGATTGTGTTCATTTGCCTTCATATCTCCTTATGGGTATTGTTAGTTGTGATGGAAGGATACCCATTTACATCTTGTCCACCATTCATGAACTTAGTTGCATCCATTAGATAGGAATGCTCATGCAAATTGTCACCATCTATAGTGTTTCACTCAATCCATTAAGAAACTTCTTTTAGATGATAGTAGTCATCAATTTCTTAATCATATCCTTGTCCTTATCTAAATCCAATAGCACCACAACAAACATGGAGGACATGTTTATATTTCCTAGACATTGATCTAAATCTGAAGAGCATTTAGTTTCACCGAAATGTACACCTCTATTGACCAATCTCTATAAATCGGCTTGGAGATTATTTTGGTATAGTTTGCCTATGAAATGAAATGTTTTTAAGAACCTGACATTTTTAGTATACGTTTAGCATTTAAAGTTTCAAAGCACTTTATGGCATTTGTTATCAAAAAGACCAACAAACATCTATCTAAGGTTGGGAGGATAGTTGGCCCTAATTTAATGTCTTAGATAAATAAGTCAAAAGTTTCTAGTTCATATCTTAACATATATATAAACCCTATAATAAAACAACTAAGATAATCCAAAAACTAAAAGGCTTTATTATGATCTATAAACAAAAGAGAGATTATCATTCTTAGAATTAGGGTTTTCCTTAAACCGGTAGTTCAACCTTTGGTATCATGAGAAACAACCGACACTAAGACTTCCAACAAGAATTTTTATCTTCTGGTTGTGTTCATTTGCCTTTGTATCTCTTTATGAGTATTGTTTGTTGTGATGGAAAGATACCCATTTACATCTTGTTCACCATTCATGAACTTAGTTGCATCTATTAGATAGGAATGCTCGTGCGAATTCTCCCCATCTCTGGTGTTTCACTCAATCCACTAAGAAATTTCTTCTAGATGATAGTAGTCATCAATTTTTTAATCATATCATTGTCCTCATCTAACTCCAATAGCACCGCAACAAACATGGATGACATGTTTGTATTTCTTCTATAACAATAATTAATGGATGTGAATTCTTTCTTTCTTTAATTGAATTAATGTAGATGGAAGAATACATGTAAGGTGGGCACTACAAAGGCTGCCAAGTTAATTAAGTAGATCAACTCAACTATAACAACCAAACATATATTTCTAAGTTGAACATGAAGCTCAAATCAATTATAAAATCCATACATATAACTATCCAGGTTTCCAACCATACACCAATTGAAAATAACAACTATACTAACAAAATACATCAGTCATACTTAGACCAACAAAACTTTAAGCAGTAAATTAGCAAAAATCTATAGGTAAACACTAAATTTGAAAAAACTTTGAAGTTACCTGTAGAAAAAGAAACCTTATTTCTGATGCTGAAGAATTTGGAGCTTGATATAGTCCAAGTAGTAAAAGTAAATAAGCATGTTGTTGTTCTTGGGGATCCCCTACAGTTGACAACAAAGAGAGAGAATTTGAAACAAGGTGTTAGAGTAAAACTTAAGAATTTGGTTTCCCTTGTGAATTGGTTGATTTGGGAATATTGACATAATACACCTACATTTCCATATATCAAGAACAAACTATCTCAAATAATCAACTACCACATTATTACGAAGGCCACGCCCAACAATGTTTTTTCCCAACTAGGAAAGTACTTAAAAATAACACTCCATTTTGCACTAGCTATGGGACGGTCCCAAAATATGTGCTTTAAGTTTCATTATGTTGACAAAAAGGGCATTTGATAGATTGGATCAAAAATTTCAATCTATCCCTAACTGGCAATTTGTGTATAGGGTTTTTCCTAAGTCTTTTTCCTAAGTCGAACCCCGATGTTGTGTATAGGGTTTTTCCTTAGTCAAACCTCGATTTAGTAATTAACCTTGAATGAAATAATGCAAATATTGAAATAAATGCTAAGGAGTTATACCTCAAATCTATAATTGTTGATGATGATGCAATGCTCTTTAAATGTAATGGCATGACAAACACATGAACCTGAAAAACCCTAATCACACACACATGCTTGCATGAAGATTTTTGTAACTTGGCTCCACAATGCTTGAATGATTAATATGCAACCTTAAATCTCTAAAAATACTTGATGATGAATGTTTCTTGGATGCACGAATACTTTAGGTATGTAATGGATGCCAAAATGAATTGATAGGATGTCTTTATATAGAGTTCCCTAGGTAAATGACCGATTAGACCGACCTCCAATGATCATGTATAGCCACGGGGACCGAAAACCACCACCAAGACAAAGGGCCTACCCCATTTCAAATTGGGGCTTGTTTAAGGGGGACCAAGGCATTTTGGGGTACCCTAGTCTAGACTAGGGCATTCTACGCCCTGGATCACCATTAAACACGACCACAAAAAGAGGAAATGGGGAAAGGAGTCTCAAAAATGGGACCCACACAAAGGTGTTCATGACATCAAAGTTAGAAAATGAGGCCAAAATGGACTTAGAGAGGGGATGGGGGTAGGACACGGTAAAGTAGGGGCACAAACATGAGGTGTAAATTGTACCGATTATAGTTTACGATGCTACATTTAACCGCCATTTTAACTCAAGTATGAGCATATGCAAGTACTCATGGTAAATTAGAGTTATGAGAGAAAGAGGAACAATTAGGAGCAATATCACAAGGAGATAAGACATCACTAATTTTGAGGAACCAAGCCCCCAATATTAGGATCTTAACTCACACAATCTTATGCAAGGACACACGACACAAGGGGTTAGCACTATAAACAAAAAGGCTCCAAGTCAACTAGTTGAAGAGACCTCGATAATCAAAATGTCTCAACCGCTAATATCATTATCAGAATGCTATCATAAGAACATAAGAAATCACCTAAAAAGAGAAAGAGCATGCATCAAATCATGAACCATGATTCACCAATAGAAAATCTATGATCCATGGGCTAACTGTGTTTTTCTAGGTGATCCATTTTGGGGAGGAGAGTAAGAATAGAATAGCTATGTTTTGCTAGTTCCACTCATCCCACTGCATATGCTGTTGTCTAATTTCAAGAGTTAAGCATCTCGTATAATACTTTGTTTTATTTAGTTTCAAGAAAGAAACAACCTATATTAGACATGAATTGAAAATACAAATGATTGGTTTTGGGAATGAAGCATCTCGTATAAGACTTTGTTTTATCTGATTTTGAGAATGAACACCTCATGTAAGAAAAATTTTCGGGAATATCTCATGTAAGACTTTGTTTTGTCTAGTTTCAAGAATGTGTACCCCGTAGAAGACATATATAAATGCTACAATCTAGTTTTAGGCATGAAGCATCTCTATTGGTATTTTGATGATTTTTTTATTGTCATTGATGGACACACACTTACTTGATGTATGAGTTATGCGCAACCGGTAGTTGTTCCAACCGGTATTGTATGTCATTGAATGTGTACTCTTTAGACTATCGGTATTTTAAAGAAGATGGTTTAATGGTCACAGATTGACTGAAGACCCCAAGCGGTACAAGGATCTCAAGCGGAATGAAGGACCCGAGCGGTAGTCAATTTTTTATCAGAACACTATGATATTCCAGTCTTCATTTTTGACAACCAGTAATCAGTATATTGTATTAACCGATATATTTGTGATGAGTTACCAACCAGTATTATTGTAATGTGTGATGAGTTATCATCCACCGACACTTTGGCGGTGTTTTTGTGTCGTGTTACCAAATGTGTCTAGATGCACTGTACCTAGGAACTTGTAGTCTAATTGTAACGTCATAAATTGTACGCACTTGCTAAAGCAGTACAATTTAACACCTAGTTTAGCACCCGCCTTGGCGCAGTTGCATTTTGCATTACATTTCCCCTTTAGCACTTGATTAATCAAATTAATTAGGTCTAAAGGTTCTATTTCATCATTTTCCACATCATAAAGTCAGGCCCTTTCATTAAAGTGTGCCCCTTTCATTTTATTCCTCCAAGACATCACTTAATCAAAAACCCTAATTAGGCCCTATTCTGAGCTTGGGGGCTTGATTTCGGGGGTCAAAACATCTCTAAATCACCTGTAACTTCGGGATTCTCTCTAAAATCATCATATCTGACGGCCCTAAAAATTTGGTGAAAAGTTGTCAGGACCGTGGCGCCCGGAGTGCACACGGTCCCGGACATTTTTCCCGAAATTTTAGGAGCGCGATCCAATCATAAAATAAAGCTTAACCCCAAGAAATTGGCGGGATATCCAACTCTAGGTCGGCCAAAAGACGAAATTATGACCTAGGGTTTCATACATAAGAGCTCTCTTTTCTCATTTGAAGGGATCTGAATTTTGTTTTGAGGAACCTCATATGCAGCGAAAGAGCAGATCTTGGAAGACTTCAACAACATTCAACATCCCTCTATCAAGCATTTATCAATTCCATTCATCCATTTAGGGCTTGGAAGACATTGGAGAACAATAGGAGATTACCGACTGAAGATTGGCTTGTACTCCTCCCTTGAGGGTTGGGTATGATTTCATATTGTTTTCATGTCTTTGCATAAGCTTCAATATCTCATTTATCCATGCTTTAGATCACTTTGCATCTTGATTTAGAGCATTTACATTATCATTTACAAGCAATTAGGGTTTACTTTCTAGGTTGCTCTAGTTTGCTTACTTGCATTTTAGATCTTGCACACACACAAGGTCTGCACACACATTACTTTTACAATACAACTTGGCTATTCGTGGAGGTGGAAATCACCGAAGCGGGGGTTTGACTAAGGAAAAACCGTATATAGCCGCCCAAACACCTTTTTTCAGATATAAGTGTAGGTTTCGAGACTCGGACGATGCCGCAGGTTGCAGATATGGAAGAAGCTGGTCGAGACAGCACCCCACACCAAATTGCAGAGTAGAATACCAAGACAGGGGCGTGGGGTGCCCTGGTCTTGTCAGGACAGGGGCGCTGGGCACCCTGGTCCCTGGGACAGAGGCGCTGGGCGCCCTGGTCCTCCTGACAGACAGCATTTAGACAACTTTCCAGAGTGCAAAACAGTGGTTTCAGGTGCAGTTTCAGGTGCAGAATCAGGACAGTGGCGCCCACGCCCCCGTCCCGAACATTTCCACTCAGATTTTGACTCCGGGTACGCATTTGCATTCTTGTCTTATCTTTGTACTTACAACTTTCCATTGTTTAAGTTCAATTTTGCAATCTTGTTATTAGTTCATACTTGCATTTTAGGGTTAGGAATTGGACTTGCATACTCTTACCTTTCAAATACAACGAAGGAATAGGAATCCTAATAGGTAGCCCGTGGCTCTCTCTTTCACAAAAAGAAGTAGCCAATTGTGTGATACCTCTAGGCTCTTTCGTATTTCATAATGTGTGACAAGAGGTAGGATTAGGGCATGATAACCTAGTCTCGCTTTTTCCCCCACACATTTTGGTGAACCCGACGTGAATCTATCATTGCTTCTTCTTGCATTGCATTTGTTAGATCTAGATGTAGATTTAGTGTGTTTTCATTTCATTTTCATTAAAAAAAAAAAAGAAAAAAAAAGAGAGTGTGTTTCTTTGCATTGTGTGTTTAATTTTCATGCAACTTTCATTTCAAAATGTCAGACTTTTATTTGCAAAATGTTCATGCTTATGATGATTATTATGAGTATAGCCAAGATGAATTAGATGAAGCTTTAGATGAGTTTTTGAACCCTAAAGATGCTAAACCTTCATTTTACCAAAAACTCATAAACCTTGTTACTATGCCATTTCGTTGCGATGAGAAAGATAAGTTGAATGAGTCCTCTCAAGGGTACATTCCTATCAACTCTTCCACTAAATCTAGTAACATGGTTGTTTTCAACAATCCCCTCTATGAGGAGATGTCTCCTTTTGAATCAAAAGATAAACCTTTTAATAGATATGATCATGCTTTGTTGGATGATGCTCTTGATGACTTTGTGGCTTTATCGAAATCTTTAAACAAGAACAAGACTTCTAAATTAGTTAACATGATAAACTTGAATGAGCATAAAAAGCCTCTCTTTGAAGTCCAAGGAGCTTATCCTTCTCCCACCTTTCAAAGTCCTAAATCACCTCTCCTTACTGTCCAAGGAGGGTATGATCATGATTCCTTTCGTACTCTGAATAAACCAATCATCACCGTGCAAGGAAGAAAACCTGTAAGTCCTTATAGTTATGCCAAGAAAATAACTAGAGAGAGTTATCATGCGGTTTCCCATACTTATCATACCAGAAATAATAGGCAGCCTAGTCCTCCTCCTGTTATTCCAGTTTCTCTTCCGAATCCTCAACCAATTCTTCCGCAAGCTCCACGTATTTCACAAGTTCTTAGTAAGGAATATGATCTCATAGAACAACTTAAGGTTACCCCTGCTAAGATATCCCTTTGGGATTTGATTCAAACTTCTTCCGCTCATCATGGAATGTTACAAGATGCCTTCAAAGATTTGAATGTTCCTCCACCGAATACATCTAGTAATATAGCATCTTTGGTTAACTCTATGATGAATTCTAAAGCTCAAATTGTGTTTACCCAAGATGAGTTGCCTACTAGTGAAATCCAACATCAATATGATCCCTTGATGATTGTGGTTATCATGAAAGACACTGCTATAAGACGAACACTAGTAGATAATGGCTCTGGTCTCAATGTGTGTAGCATTAATCTTTTGCATAAGATGAATGTGGATACATCTCTAATTGAGCCTGACTCTCATCCTATTCGAGGCTTTGATAATGTGGCTAAAACTTCATTAGGTACTATCACCTTACCCATCACAGTGGGGCCTGTAACTTTGCCTACACCTATCCATGTTATGTCAGGAAATCTAACATACAACTTGCTACTAGGGAGACCTTGGATTCACAGTATGCAAGCTGTCCCCTCTACATTGCATAGACAAGCTAAGTTTATTTATAACAATAAGACATATACCTTGATAGGTGATACCAATTTTCAAGCTTGTTTGCAAACATCTACTTCCAAAGGGGGTGCCTCTAAGCCACCCTCGTCTAGTGATGACTCTTTAAACAAGATACCTATCGATGAGTCCTTGCTCTCTGATGATCAAAATTCTTTGGATGAGTCTGGAGCTCCTGAAGAAGACTCTTCTCAACTTGAAACTACACATAAGAAGGATTTTGATCCTGAGAAGATTCTCGCAGACGACGATTGGGGATCCCTTGATTTTAATCCCACCTTTGTAGGTGAATATAAGGTTCCTTCTAGAGAGCTTAAAGCTGAAAAGAAGGAAGAAGCTAAAAATCAATCAACATTACCTGAACCTATGAGTAATAACTTTGTGGCCGCTTCTCAAACTTCTTCTCCTCACACCTCTAATTCTGAAGAATTTGATTCTTTGTCTTATGAAAAACCGCCTTCTCTTTCTGAAATGGCTGATCGTTATGGTCGTGGTTTTCGCATTTTTGCTAAGCATGGGTACCATGGAAATGGTTGTGGCACTCACGAACAAGGAATAAAGGTTCCTCTAGAGAATAATCTTCACAACCATGCCTTTGGACTTGGCTATAATCCCTGTAAGCGCACTAAAGCTTCTAAGAGACCATGTATTATTGTTAATACTATTTCTACCTCTCTATCAATGCAACACCCCGAGTACATTGATGAGGATCCTTCGTGTGCTTGTGCTTTTGACGTTTTCCCTACTGATGATGCTTTAGCTGAATTTTTAGGAGCATATGATACTCTTCCTCGTTATCATCACAATAGGGGACTCCCTTATTGTTTGAACACTGAAGCCTATTTTGGGAAAGAGATTGATAATGATGAGATTGTGAAAGAATTCCCTCAGCTAAAGGATACTCCTCAACAAAGTAATCTTCTCATAAGTGACACCACTAATGTTAAGATGGATCCTTGCAATGAAGAAAAAGTTATTAAAATTGGAAAATGTTTGGATGAAGAGGAACAAAAACAATATGAAGATTTATTGCATGAATTCCCCGAGATCTTTGCTTGGACATACTCTGACATGCCTGGTATAGATCCTAAGATTGTTACTCATAACATTGTCTTAGCTCCTGATGCTAAGCCCGTGAAACAAAAGATTCGAAAAATGAATCCTAAGGTGGCTCTGCTTGTTAAGGCTGAGATTGAAAAGTTATTGGAGGCTGGGTTTATCTGCCCTATTGATTATTCCCCATGGATTTCAAATATTGTCGCTGTGGCTAAACCAGATAATAAAATAAGAATGTGTACTGATTTCTGAGATTTAAATAAGGCTTCTTTAAAAGATGATTTCCCCCTTCCGAACATTGACATGATAGTTGATTCTACGGCAGGACATGCCTTGTTATCCTTCATGGATGGTTTTTCAGGATACAATCAAATTTTCATTAACCCTCAAGATCAATTCAAAACTGCTTTCACCACTCCTTGGGGTACGTTTTGTTGGATAATGATGCCTTTTGGACTTAAAAATGCCAGTGCAACTTATCAACGAGCGATGACCCTTATCTTTCACGATTACATGCATAAGATTCTAGAAGACTATGTTGATGATGTTTTAGCCAAATCCATTCTTCGCATAGATCATATTAAGATCCTTCGTCAAATCTTTGAAAGGATTCATAAATATCACATGCGCTTGAATCCCCGAAAATGTGTTTTTGGTGTGGATAGTGGAAAACTATTAGGATTCATAGTTTCGCATCGTGGGATTGAGGTGGATACTGAGAAAATAAATGCTATTGTCAACATGCCACCTCCTAGAAATGTGTCTCAACTCAAAAGCTTACAAGGAAAAATTCAAGTTATTCGTAGGTTTATATCTCAACTTGCGGATCGTACTTTTCCTTTCACTCAACTTCTCGAAAAGAATATCACTTTTCAATGGAATGAGGATTGTCAGCAAGCATTTGAAGATTTAAAAATGTATTTGGCTAATCCTCCTATCCTTCGACCAGCTGAACCTTCTAAACCCTTCCTTCTTTATACGGATGCGTCCTCTCATGCTCTTGCAGCATTATTGGCACAACATGATAAAGATGGTAAGGAGTGTCCAGTTTATTATATAAGTCATACCTTACTCGATTATGAGACCCGATATTCTGCGATAGAAAGACAATGCTTGGCCTTGGTGTTTGCGACTCAGAAATTGAGACATTATCTCTTAAACTCAGAAGTCCACGTCATGGTAAAGTTTGATCCGTTGAAGCATCTTTTCTCTAAAACTGATTTATCAGGATGCCTAGCTAAGTGGGTTATGATGTTAACTAAATTTGACCTTAAATTTGTTTCACAAAGAGCAATTAAAGGGCAAGCGTTGACCGATCACTTAGCTGAGGCCCCTTCACCTTTCTCCTTCCCTAACCCTAAGTCTTTTCCCGACGACTTCATTCTTTGTACAGAGAAAGATGAAACTTGGGAGTTATATTTTGATGGCTCTAAGTGTCGTACGGGATCGGGGGCAGGTGTTGTTCTGATTTCTCCTACAAAGAACTCCATTCTCTTATCTTATCGTCTCAATTTCCTATGTACCAATAACATTGCTGAGTATGAGGCTCTTATAGCAGGAATAAAGGCAGCCTTAGCTCTGAATATAAAACACATACATATTTTTGGAGATTCTCAACTGATTATAAGACAAGTAACAGGACTGTATCAAGTGAAACAAGACAAGTTATCACAATATAAAGATCTTGCTATCTCTTTGTTACAAAAATTTGATTCTTACACCATAGAACCTGTTCCTCGAAAAGATAATCGACATGCGGACGCAATGGCATGTGTGGCTTCTCTTTTATCTTTAGAGGACCCTGTGGTTGATCTTAAATTTGTTATTCACAACCTTACTTCTCCAGCTATTGTAGATGATTCCAGCCTGGTGACATGTTGCGACTTCATAGACCCGAATGAATGGTACTCGCATATCGTAAGATACTTGACTAATGGTACCTTTCCTGATTCTGCCAATAGGAACACCAGGGCTAGAGTTCGCAAGTTGTCTGCTAGGTATATCATTCTTTCTAATGTTCTTTACCGAAGGGGTTATAACGGTCTTCTCCTTCGCTGTCTTAACAAATCAGAAATCCCTATTGCTCTTGAAGAGGCGCATTCAGGTGCCTGTGGGGGGCATTTTGGAGGAAAATCCTTGGTTCAAAGATTACTTCGTATGGGATATTATTGGCAAACTATGCAGCAGGATTCTTTTTCATTTGTTAAGAAATGTCATCAATGTCAACAACACAATAATTTGATTCATGCTCCTGCCCAAGAACTCCGTTCTCAGGTAGCTTCTTGGCCTTTCTCTGCATGGGGGTTGGATATCATCGGTAAAATCTCTCCTCCTTTGTCTCAAGGACATGTTTTCATTATAACCGCAACAGATTACTTCACAAAGTGGGTAGAAGCTGTTCCTCTTCGCTCCACTACAGCTGAAGTGATTTGTCAATTTCTTCTAGAAAACATTATTTCTCGATTTGGGATACCTTCCACTATAATCTCTGATAATGGGACATCATTTAAGAATAAAGATGTGAAGCAATTCCTTGAGAAATATCATATCAAACATCAATTTTCTACACCATACTATCCTCAATCAAATGGTCAAGCCAAATCATCCAATAAAATAATCGAACAAATTCTTCGCAAAACCGTGAATAAGCATGGTAAGGATTGGAGTACCCAACTAATCTATGCTCTTTGGGCCTACCGAATGAGTGTACGAATTGCCACGGGAACTACTCCTTATAATCTTGTTTATGGTGCTGATGCTATTATGCCTTTAGAATTAGAGATTCCATCACTTAGAGTTTCTCTCAAAGGTATAATAGATGATGACTCCTATAGAGAACAAAGACTCCAATAGCTTGAGATGCTTGATGAACAACGTATAAATGCTCTTGAGCATATTCAAGCGTATCACAAAACTCTACAACGAAACTATAATGATAAGGTTATTCAATGTTCCTTCTCAGTGGGTGACTTAGTGCTCTATGAGAATCAGCACAATGTGAATGCCTTACCTGAAGAAAAGGGAAAATTCAGTCCTAATTGGCTTGGACTGTATATCGTTATTGAAGATTATGGATCAGGTGCTTACAAAATAGCGGATGTAGACGGTACGCCTCTTAAAGACCCTATAAACGCTATGCACTTGCGTAGATACTATGCTTAATGCCTCATTCCTTATCATTTATCTATTTCCTTTCTCACTTCTTCAAAATTGGATAATATGTTAGCATATCTTTGCTAGAGCAAATGGAATTAAATGATGTTTTGTTTAATCTATATTGCTTTGTTCCTGACAAGAATGTGTCTTTACTTTATGGTTTGTCTTGAATTCATTTATGTAAATTACAAAAGATTTACATTTTCATTATGTTGACATATTGTACAATGTTTTTATGTGTTAAGTTGAATCATGTCATGTTGTGTTTAAATTCAAATTAAATCACATTGGTTATATGATTCGTAGGCTTAATACATACTTTCTTCCTTATCATCAATATAGTACTTGATCAAATATTTTAATTAAGTTACACATGTATAAATTTAATCATGGAGCATTGAGAAATCAATCACATGGAAATTAAATTCAGAACATACATGTACATCTACCAAATGTATTAACTTTAATCACAATACACATTGTTTAGGCATTAAAGATAACACGTTTGAAACAAAGAAGCATGTATATATATATATATATATATATGTGTGTGGATCAATATACAAAGGTAGGTCACTACACATCCAAAATGTGACCTACCCTACATCGTAAGATCATCTTCTATCCCTAGGGCTGGTGGCTGGAGAGTGATGACTAGATGCTCCCTCCTGATCTGGCCGTGTAGGTGGACCCATGGGGGTATACCGTGATATAGATCGTGAATGGCTCCGAGAGGAACTCCTACGATCCCTATCCATAAGGATAGCGCGATACGAGGTAGCCTCGGCCTGAGCTGCTGCTAGATCACGCTATGCTCGCTGAAGGTCCTCTGATAGAGCCCGCTCTCTCTCCCTCCATATCTCTACCTATACTCGAAATGGGGAAAACAAATCATCATGCCGACCTGCGTTCCCTTGAGGTTTATAAGCAACCTGTGAGGAACTAGGGATCTGCGTTGTCGTAGAGATATCTGTCACTGCTTGCTGGATCAAGGAGCGCCACTCCTGCACATTAGCTGAAGCAGTAGAACAGATTTTGTGTTAATACCATTTTATATCATCAAAACATCAATCAATCAATATAAATCTACTATACCTGGATCTCCCTCACGCCAGTAGGGATCATGATATGGTAGCATCTGTGACTGGGAACTACTAGGCTCCCCGCGCTCGAACGATCTGTGTACGATAGGTGCAGGTCTCCGTAGGGGAATAACGGGAGGATCTAAGGCTACGGTATCATCCCCTAAATGGTGAGGAGCTGCATCTGACTCCTCCTCATCATCTCTATCCTCATCTGCATCCTCCTCCCCATCTGCATCCTCGTCCTCATCATCATCATCTCTCTCCTCCTCCTCGTCATCCTCGTCCTCCTCCTCCTCGGCACTAGGCGGATTAGGACCTCCTGCCTCCTCATGATCCTCTCCCTCCTCTGGCTCCTCCGATCTGGATCCCTGATCCTCATCTCGATCTCCATGCCTCCATGGACCTGGATGGCCTGTCGGGTGATCTGGTGGAAAGATAGGCCCTGGGTATGATCTCATAAACCAGGAATGATACCTGCGCTGTGCCCCGGGGTCTGCAGCATAATCAGTGACCATGTCCTGATCGGACCCCTCTATATCTGTGATCTCGATATCGTCTATCGTCGGTCTTGCTACTGCTCTGGGTCTGGGAAGGACTCGTGAGTGTCGAGTGTAGATGGGCACATCGGCTGGGACACACTGCTCTAGCCCGAACTGCCTCTGTACTCGGTCATAGTAGAATGGGACTATGATGTGTGGATATCGTCCTCTCAGTAGGCGGTTCCTCTGTAGGCATGCTAACTGTCTCTCCATCCCATCCCATCTGTGCATCCACAGATATGGTCTCCACACAGTCACCTCGGCTGTCAATCTGTCAACTATCACTCTCCAATACAATAGATCTCCAAACCTCCACTCGCTGGTAAGTGGATAAGCAAATACCCTAGGTCGCTCGCTAGCCGTACTCAACGGATAGCCGACAGGCCTGGTGCATGTAAAGTGCTCAAATATCCACACCTGTAGAAGTGTGCATGTCATCAAGTTGCAACCCTGTCTGAAAACATACTCCTCGAGGTCGTGATAGAGATGTGCAAGCATACTCCAACCCCAGGCATATACTCTCCTATGTCTCTCCATAGCCCTGATGCACCATGTGAGACCCCCATGCATGTGTGTACCTCACCCATTAGGGCAGACAGCTAGTGCAATGATGGCTATCATAAGACGTCTCATGAGGGGCACCTCTCCTGTAGGGTGTAAGAGCCAGCTGACCATGATACGACCTCTCGTCTCGCTCGGCATGACTCTCCCTATGCAATATACTTGCTCCCTCTGATGATCATCTACTGACCGATTGGTCGCATATGTCATGGTAGCTCCTCTGATCGGTAGGCAAAGAATGCGGTACACATCCTCAAGTGTCACCATCATCTCCCCTACTGGAAGCTGGAACGTGCATGTGTCAGGATCCCATCGCTCCATGAGTGCCATCAACATCGCGGGATGAAATCGGATGGCCGGCATAAGAATCATAGACCACAAACCTACTATCAACAAGGTGTCTCTCTCTGCCTGAGTAAGTCGGGGAATCTGATCTCGCAAACTGCGAAGAATCTGCCCCGTTGTGTGCTCTCTCATGTACGGGAGACCCTGCATCATAAAAACATAACTATAATCAGTACTCAATCATCAAAAATCATTCATACAAACTGTCGAACATCATATGTTGACCCTGGCATCTCTCGCCAGGTCCTGATTGGGACCATGGTGCCTTGTCAGGGACCATGGCGCCCTGAAGGGACCATGGCGCCCTGAAGGGACCATGGTGCCCTGTCAGGGACCATGGCACCCTGAGGGGACCATGGCACCCCACAGGGACCATGGCGCCCTGTGTGGGACCCACGGTCGGGTTTCAGGGCCCGCAAACGATCACAGAAAGTCAAATGCAGAAAATCAAAAGTCAAAGTATAGTCAACTGACCTCGTCCAGTGGCTCGTCGTCGATCATGGCCTGTCGCATGATCTCAATCCTCGTGGGACGCTCCGGTTGTCGTGAAGGCATGATGATGGCTATGTGGGCTCCGCTGCAATGAACAGTACTCAGAATCAACAAAGTGACAAATGCAAATGTCTCTTTCAAGGTATATACGTTCATTCCTTTACATTTACTTCTAAAACCCTAATTTTCCTCTATCACTCATTTCATCATAACTTGAGTTTGGGAGATGCGATTTTTGAACCGTTTGTTGCGTAGGAATCGTATTTTCGCTCCCCTACTCTCGAAATGTTCCAAAAAGTGCTCTAATGAAGCCTTTTCAGTGAACATCCCTCATCAAATACTCTCTTACACAATTTGTCGTAAGTAAACATGCTACCCTGTTTCACCTCCCTAATAAGCAAGTCGAAACAGGGGGGGGCATATAGCTACTCGCAAATTTCATCACCTTCCTTAGTAAGCATTAGGTGATTTTGTGATCTAACGTGTGTTTTGTAGGGTGCGGTTCCTAACTGTGTACTGCAGACACCACTGGGGGCTTCGTCCGACAACTTATGGATATATCCTTTTTCAAATGATGTTTACTTTCTGTACTTTAGCTTCCATATGCACGTAGTACTCATATCACCGCTAAAGTGGGGGCTAAATGTAATGTCATAAATTGTACGCACTTGCTAAAGCAGTACAATTTAACACCTAGTTTAGCACCCGCCTTGGCGCAGTTGCATTTTGCATTACATTTCCCCTTTAGCACTTAATTAATCAAATTAATTAGGTCTAAAGGTTCTATTTCATCATTTTCCACATCATAAAGTCGGACCCTTTCATTAAAGCGTGCCCCTTTCATTTTATTCCTCCAAGACATCACTTAATCAAAAACCCTAATTAGGCCCTATTCTGAGCTTGGGGGCTTGATTTCGGGGGTCAAAACATCTCTAAATCACCTGTAACTTCGGGATTCTCTCTAAAATCATCATATCTGACGGCCCTGAAAATTTGGTGAAAAGTTGTCGGGACCGTGGCGCCCAGAGTGCACACGGTCCCGGACATTTTTCCCGAAATTTTAGGAGCGCGATCCAATCATAAAATAAAGCTTAACCCCAAGAAATTGGCAGGATATTCAATCTCTAGGTTGGCCAAAAGACGAAATTACGACCTAGGGTTTCATACATAAGAGCTCTCTTTTCTCATTTGAAGGGATCCGAATTTTGTTTTAAGGAACCTCATATGCAGCGAAAGAGCAGATCTTGGAAGACTTCAACAACATTCAACATCCCTCTATCAAGCATCTATCAATTCCATTCATCCATTTAGGGCTTGGAAGACATCGGAGAACAATAGGAGATTACCGACTGAAGATTGGCTTGTACTCCTCCCTTAAGGGTTGGGTATGATTTCATATTGTTTTCATGTCTTTGCATAAGCTTCAATATCTCATTTATCCATGCTTTAGATCACTTTGCATCTTGATTTAGAGCATTTACATTATCATTTACAAGCAATTAGGGTTTACTTTCTAGGTTGCTCTAGTTTGCTTACTTGCATTTTAGATCTTGCACACACACAAGGTCTGCACACACATTACTTTTACAATACAACTTGGCTATTCGTGGAGGTGGAAATCACCGAAGCGGGGTTTTGACTATTGCAAAACCCTATATAGCCGCCCAAACACCTTTTTCAGATATAAGTGTAGGTTTCGAGACTCGGACGACGCCGCAGGTTGCAGATCCGGAAGAAGCAGGTTGAGACAGCACCCCACACCAAATTGCAGAGCAGAATACCAGGACAGGGGCATGGGGCGCCCTGGTCCTATCAAGATAGGGGCGCTGGGCACCCTGGTCCCTGGGACAGAGGCACTGGGCGCCCTGGTCCTCCTGACAGACAGCATTTTAGACAACTTTCCAGAGTGCAAAACAGTGGTTTCAAGTGCAGTTTCAGGTGCAGAATCAGGACAGTGGCGCCCGCGCCCCCGTCTCGAACATTTCCACTCAGATTTTGACTCTGGGTATGCATTTGCATTCTTGTCTTATCTTTGTACTTACAGCTTTCCATTGTTTAAGTTCAATTCTGCAATCTTGTTATTAGTTCATACTTGCATTTTAGGGTTAGGAATTGGACTTGCATACTCTTCCCTTTCAAATACAATGAAGGAATAGGAATCCTAATAGGTAGCCCGTGGCTCTCTCTTTCACAAAAAGAAGTAGCCAATTGTGTGATACCTCTAAGCTCTTTCGTATTCCGTAATGTGTGACAAGAGGTAGGATTAGGGCATGATAACCTAGTCTCGCTTTTTCCCCCACACACTAATCTTATTGGACCAACATGAAATCAGATTCCTTTATAAGGACATCATGTCTAGGTTTTGTATGCGACATAGAGAAGGGAAGGTTATTATGTGCGATCATTGAAGAGAAGGTTAGGTCTGTGTGAAGAGATAGAGTGTGCAGATATAGAATACTGAAGTAATGCTGAAATGCATTAACAAGGAGCTATCAAGGATCTAATTAAGCATACTGTGATATTATCTAGATCATTCACTTGTTTATTACTCACATCTTCGACAAGTCTGAAGCCCTTAACCAGGTAGGCTCAGCAAAGCCTTTGTAAATCCTCTAACAAGGTGATTCACAACTGTGGATCTTAAATCCTCTAATGGGTGGTCTTTAACAGGACTTATCTCCTAACAAAGATCTAGATTCCTAACAGGATCTGTTCTGGTGAAGAACATTGTATGACCTTGATCGGTCTGGTTACTATTCTGTAGATAGTTACTTGTGATTTTTTTCTCACCATGGTTTTTCCCATTTGGGTTTCCACGTCAAATATCTTGTGTTATGGTGATTGTGCTTTTGTGGGTGAATTCTTTGTTTTGTATTTGGTTTGCATTTATCTTAACCGATTTATTAGTGAATCTGCTGCACCGGTTATCTGCTAAACTGTTTAAGAGTTTCCTTATAGTATGTTTTGGCATTCTAATTCACCCCCCCTCTTAGTATTCATTAATTGGTATCAAATCCTTCCTTTCTATAAGTCTAACCACTTGGAAGAAGAAATGGGGGAATACAGTGTGAGAGAACTTACTCATTATCTCACTCAGACTGAGAGAGCCTATGATGAACTCAAAGCCAAGTATAAAGCCTCTTTGGCCAAGAGAAGAGAGCATGCTGAGAAACTGATGGAACTTACTGAAAATAGCTATTCTAATGAAGCATACATGGATGCCCTAGTTGAAGAAGTTGAAAAACTGAATGAATCTAATGCCAACCTGAGAAGGGAGTTGGAAGGACTGACTATCAGAATGTGTCAGGAGCTTGAGATTAGAAGGAAAGCTGAAGATCTGGTAAAAGACAAAGATCATGAGATCTCCAAGCTGAAGCAAGAAAT
Organism: Cryptomeria japonica; assembly: GCF_030272615.1. Lineage (NCBI taxonomy): Eukaryota > Viridiplantae > Streptophyta > Pinopsida > Cupressales > Cupressaceae > Cryptomeria > Cryptomeria japonica. The sequence goes on along the minus strand of NC_081406.1, from coordinate 603,004,035 downwards.
AAGTACCCTTACCGCTCATCTCCAGGAAAGTAAAGTAGAAAAAGAAGAAATGCAAGGTGAACTAAACATGGCTATTTTTGAGAATGCAACCTTGATGGAATCCAATGCTGCTATTTCCAAGGAACTTACTGAGTCAAAGGAGATACTTGCCAAATTCAATAAGAGTATTGCTAAGCTAGAGAAAAAGCTAGAATTGACAAAGCTAGCAAAAGATACCACTGGACTTGGTTTCTCTGGGTATGAGGAAGGTGAGATCTCTAGAACAAAAGCTGAAGCATCAAAGAAGCAACCGGCATCCAAGGGTAAAGGTAAGCAAAAATTTAAACCTGTTTGCTTTAATTGTCTCAAAGAGGGACATACTGCCAATGTGTGTAGAAGCAAGGCCCACAACAATTTTCCTTATTTTCAAAACAATGTGCCTAGATCCAATAGATTCAATGGAAACTGTTATGCATGCAAAAAGTTTGGGCATAGAGCATTTGAATGCAAGTTGGTTTTGCACAACACTGGGAGATATCCTCCAAGGACTCAAGGAGTTATTTTCGAACTTTCTGTGAACCGAAATCCCAACTGGTATAATACCTATGACCATCGGTCAGTTGGTTATCAAGCGGCAACTAGTTGGAGAGCAACTTGTTTGATTTGTCGTGGTAGCGGTCACACTACTACAACATGCAAAAGGAAGAATGGAAGTATAAATGACAGACCATGGAGAACACCTGGAATGGTATGCTATCATTGCAACAAATTGGGACACACTGCCAGAACTTGTAAACTGAGAAAGAACCTATCGCGTGATATACCGATCACTCCAGAAGGGAAGATTGATGTTGAAACCATTTGAACGGAAATGAATAAAACTTGGAAAAAGAAATCAGACAAAGAGTCACAGGATGAACCTGTTTTTGCACCTAGTGTGGAAGTCTCTGAACTGGCAAACTGAGATTTATAAAAGCTTAGGGGGAACATATCAGTGAAATATTTTGAACCCCCAGTTTATATCGATAAAGACCTTTATCGGTATATGTTACTTGTCAATCAACAGAAGATCTGAAGCAGTAAAAGGAAAAATTAGGGTTTGTACCCTAGCGATGATGCATTTGTTATGGTAGGTGAGAGTTTGTTTAAAAGGGATTTTTGTCGTCATTTTTTTTCTTATCTATTTTTGAAAGAAGAACTTTCAAGAGAAGAGCAACCAGAGTGATTTGTTTAGCTTTTGAAGAAATTTTGTGCGAAATCTTGCAATCATTTTCAAGCAATCAGTGAAGAACACTAAGCGGTGAACTAGCGACCGAAGTGGTGTATTGTGCGTGATATTGGCAAAACCTAAATTTCAGATTGTGAAGGTATTTTTTGAATTTCATTCTTATCATTTGGTTATGGCTTGTGCATCGTACTCTAGTTCTATTGCACTCGTAGATACACCAGAGTTTCTTCAGAAGAAAATGAGATATAATTCCCTATCTCAAATTCCCGCCAGAGTTATTGTCGAGGGAGATATTTCAGGGTATATAGACTGTAGGTTGGAAGACCTAGGATCCCTAGTAATTTACTCCCGGCTAATTTTGTTATGTGTCTAGATGACAAGAAGATTAAACTAGAGTATAGCATCCTTGAGAAGATGAAACTACACAATGCGGTATACTTTCTGGAAGAATTCTTAGAAGAACATATTCGCATTATCCTCAGCAGAGTGCATGGTGACAAGATGTACCTCGAGCGGACCCATGACATCACACCGAAAGCGATTCATGCCGTCACCAGATTCTGCAATGTTGGAGAAGTATCAGTTTTATGGAAGGTCACCAAAACTAAAATGATAGAGCTCACTGACTCTGTGAGTGACCAATGGGCAATGACCGTCAACACAATTAAAGATGATCTGGTGAAATATGCTTGCATGGTGATTGGTTATAGGATATTTTATGCCAGCAGAATGAATTTTGTCCCTACAGCTGCGGTAAATGCTGCTTACAGGATGATTAAGGAAGATACTAAATATGACCTATGTACTTGTTTATGGAAGCAATTGTTGGAGAATCTGAAGTCCATCAAACTGGACAAATCACTAAGGTTCAAGTTTGGCCAACTTCTGGTCGGTCTATTATTCTATTTTCAAGGTTATTTCCCTGGAGTAGGTGATGTTCAATGGTCTATTGACCTATCGGTTTCTAGACAGATTAAGGAGAGTCTACAAGAAGTGGGAACTGCATATCCTGAGGTTCTAAATAAGTATTTTGATGAGCTCAAACTAAAGATGAACCAGAGAATGAGGATATTTGGTGATTTAGTGAAGAAGTATGAAGATGACATCTGCTTCACAATAAGGACAGATCACTGCATAATGGAAGCGGTGGAACCTAGAAAGGAAGTAGTTGACCCTATCAAGTATGAAGTGGTGAATTACATCTTGATCAGGTATGCCTCTACCCTACTTGCCTCACCACTGGATGAAAATAAGAAAAGAACCGATACCTACTTGGAAAGGGTCACACCGATTGAGGAACTGAAGCAGAAAAAGAGAAAAGCAGTGCCCTTGGTATCAACACCAGTTACATCTGTCAGTCCAAAAGTGACCAAGCGGTCACCAGCCAAAAAGAAAACTGAGATTATTCTGACAAAAGTATTCGAGAGGAAGCGGAAATCCAGGACTCACCGGAGTCACAAGACACTAAACCGGAGATTGAAATAAAGAAGTCAAGGCAATCAAGCAAAAAGCCGAAGTCTACCGGTAATGTACCAGCAACTTCTGCACCGGTAATGTCCATCATATTTGTCAAATTTGGGAACATCTGAGTTTGGAGGAAAAGGTATCATGTTCAATCTTCTATCAAACGGATAAGGACAAATTTCAGTTAAGGAGTACCATACTGTTGTACCTTGTCACATGTCTTGCATTTGTTGAGTAAGAGAAATCAAAGGTGCATTTTTTTGCCGAGGGAAGAATTCTTCTCTTGCATTAATTCTAGGCTAAAATGGGGTATGGAATGGTATGTTTTGTTCAAAGATGTTTTTCTCAGGTATATTTTGTTCTTGTAGATTTTGTTCAGGAATATCTTGCTCAGGGTCATGTGCCTCTTCCTCTCGTTGTCATTCTTGATATTCGTAATGTTGAGATCTTGTTCGAAAAATGTCTGTATCAAAGTCCTCTGTAAGTTTAAATCCTTTGCTTGTGAACATGAGTAGGTATTTTTCTGTCATTTTCCATGAGTCTTTCCACAAGCTTTTGAAATGAAGCACTTTCTTGACATTCTTGAAGAAGTTCTTCAGAAATTTTAGTGTCCTCTAGATGTGGACCTTCGAAAGGATTAGATAACCTTCGATTCATGTTGGATTCAGTTTGTGCTTCACTTTGTTTGTTTTGTTGAGAGCGAGTAACAGTAAGCATTTTAGAAATATTTGGGGGTTGGTGGTGGTAACCTTGGGAAGTTATAAGTGATGCACTCGTCGGGAGAGAATGCTAGATTGATCTTTCCTCCATGATTTATTTGTTGACTGAACGCGGATTTTTGACAGAATTCTCTACTCTTCAAAGGTTCCTTGTCAAATTCGTTTGATTTGTGTTGAATATATAATCGCACATGACGAAGGAATGTTCGATGAGATTTAAAGAGTTGATGATTGATGTATAAAAATTTATTTCTTTTGGAAAGTTTCAAAGAACTTGGTTGCTGTTTCTTCAACTTAGTGTTATGATAAATATTCTTTCTTCTCAGAATATGAGGATTAGTCATGCACAAGCGATCAATGGTTTCCTTTTGAGTTGTTTTGGATTCAGTTTATCTTGTTTTGGAAACATAAGTTTTATTTTATCAAAGTGAATATTTAGATGCCCCCTCACGACAAAGTGTGTCAAATGATATGGAATAGAGCTTTCCTGATATGGAAACTCGATTTGACAACTTAGAGTTTTAAACAAGTGTGTTTTTGGATAAAAATTTGTGTGATAAAAAGGACCTATTTGCCACTTGTGATGATGTTTCCTGATTTTCATAGGATAGATATGTTTATCATGCGACCAGTTTAAGATTTTGGACAACTTTTGTTTGATGAGAAACTTGCTTTGGAAATAGCTTTTGATACTCTGTTTTTTTGGGTATTATGATTTGACAAAGTTAAGGCTGATGAAAGGAGGTTTCCGAAAGTGTTTTCAAAATTTTCCAATTTGACCTCTATTTTGCCCCCTGTTTTTCTAGTTTTGACCACGCACTGAAACAGAGACGCTATGCGCTACAGAATGTTCTCAAAGCGCTAAGGAAAAGACCCCACGTGCTATGCTGCCCCCTACTACGCGCTAACTGGTTTCACTGGTTAAATTTGTTTCAGCTTTGTTTTAAAAGATCATGCGCTAATATGAGCCGCTGACGTGCTACTGTTTATACTCTATGTGCTAAAGGTTGACTTCAACGTGCTAAGCTGATGTTTCAACGCGCTAAACTATTTTTTAGAACATGCTAACTGCTACTGCTGATTTTAGATTCTGGTGAAGAGCTATTGTTAAGACTTTACGCACTAAAGATAGGGTTTGATGCGCTAAAGTATGGTTTCGACATGCTAAGATGTTGCTCTTATGCGCTAAACTGCCCTGACTTGATTGTTTTCTACAATTTTGGAGTTTTGCCTTAAGTTTTCAGTGATGATAGATGATTTTTTGAAGTAACAAATGAAGACACAACACCAAAGAAGCAACCATTTTTGCTTAATCTAAACAGTAAGTGTATGTTTTGCGAGGATGTTTTCAAATCCCCAATGTTTCAACAGGTTTGGATACAAAGAATACACTTCAAAAAGACTCTTTATTCAAGGGTCATAAGTAATACCATAGCCCACTAGTCTCGATACTCCGTCAGCTCAAACAGCTGTGTCACCCCCTAGAGGGTGCTCGTTTTTTTGCCTTTTGCCAGAATTTAGCTCAAAGTGAATTGGTTCACAATTGAATAGTTATCTTAGGAGATATATGGTGAGTGATCTTGGGGGCGGATTCTTCTCCACCCTTGCACTATGATATTACAAATGTCTGGTTACTAACTCGGCTCAAAGTTTCTATGCTAAGGTTCGTAATCAAGCTTCTTGTTTGGTCGTCAGTGATAAACTCCCTCAGGAGGCTTCCCAACCTTCAGAACAAAGGCTTTACGTATCTCAAGGATACTGGGGGAAGGCTAATCATTGCACGCAACTGTTGAAAAGGACTTTCGTCGCTTTCCACTTTTGATTATAGTGGGTTGGAACACTTGGCATCAAAGTCGTTTCCCATTTAGGTTGTTCCCTTCACACTGGCCAAAAATGGCTTTAAGAGTTTTTCAACCCCTCGAGAAGGCAGGCTTGCTAAAGGATTTAAATTCAATAAACACTGAAAGTGTAAGAGTGGTCTGGTTTTTTGATCACCCAGTTAAGGGGAGAGCATATTCCTTCCACTTTCGTAGTAAAGCAAACAAGTGTTCTTTTTAACTCTTCATTGCAATGATTTGTTAAAATCTATATGGAGATGTTGCTCCAAAAAAACATGGTGTTTATTTTATTTCTTCAAAGCAATGATTTTCTAATATAGGAAAAGAACCTGGTCAACAAAGCAGAACTTTGATCTTGGTGGTCAACAAAAGAAATCGATAAAAGGGGAAGGACTTCCCTCTTTAACTTGAAAACAAAAATTTGACAAATGTGGTTTCTTTTACTTTACAAAAATTTGAAGTTGATCCTTTTAAACACCAAAGGATGGTGAGGTTGTTTTTAAAGCTTTTTGCAAAATGAAAGATTGTCTTGTTCTTTTTAATAACCCAAAAAGGAAAGTTTTTCTCCTATGAAAGCAAGAAAGATTTTGATTGTGGTTCTTTTTTAGGTACCCAACCGAAATGTGAGTTTAGTTTTAAGAAAAATTAAAAGAGGTTCAAATTTTAACTAACTTATCTAAGTTAGTAAAAACTCTAAACTATCTTAATGATCCTAAAAATGGAGCTCCTATCTGCAAGAAAATTGTTAGAACCCTATGAAATAAAAAGCAAAATCGTTAGATAAAGGTGGACTTCAACAAGTCTAATTTTGCACTCGGTTACAACTTTTATTTTTTTGCCTCAGTTTGTGATGCACTACAGAACAAACTATACGCGCTACAAAGTAATCTGGATGCACTATCGAAAATGCCCGACACGCTGAATTGTGTTTCGGATGTGCTACTCTGTTTTTCTCTCGTGTCGAGACCTACAAGAAAAGATTAGTGGAGACTATGCACTAAGGTAAGAACTTTAAGTGCTAGAGTATAGACCCCATGCACTAAACAGTGTGTTGGATGCGCTAAAAGATCCGCAAAATGTGCTAAGGGATGTTCCCTACGCGCTAATTCTTGTTTCCCACGTACCTGTAAAAGTGTTTATTTTTTAAAACCGATTTGATTAATGGGGTAGTGCCCCACGGTGGGCACCAGAAATGTATGCGGGAAAAACGGGGCTATGAAACTCAAAATGTGAAAAATGAATCTCCAAGAGGCTTGTCCACACACCCACAGGACTTCTTGGTGCAAGTTATGGAGTCATGAAGAATGACTCAACTTCCCAAGGATGGTTCCATGGTTCTCTATCTCACAAGGTCCCTCAAGCTAATGTCTTTGCTCTTGGATCACTGAGCAAAGTGGCTTAGGGATGACAAATGCAAGAACGAGGGATTCTTTTGATTGATTTTAACATGAGAATGCATCCTATCTATGCATGATCCTACAAATGCAATAAACTAGATTATAAGATGACAAGATTAGTAGTAATACTATCCTAACATGATATACTAGTTAATGATTTAAGCTAATGATAATAGAAATACTCTAAAATGCATATTAGATTATTTCCTATTACAAAGAGAGGCTAGATGCAAGCTAAAATTGAGCATAAATGAGATACTAAAAGCTTGGATGGATTTTAGATAATAGATTTCTTAGATTCATGGATCTAAAAAATGGAGGAAGGAGAGCTCTATTTATTAAAAAAATAGGGCAATGGATGGCCAGGATTGAAAGAGTTAATCAAGGGTCAAGATTGAAAGTTGTCAATCCACGTTTTCAATTTTCACCAATGAAATGGTGACAATTGTCAACATAAGGCTGGTTGAGAGGAGATGTAAGAAGCATTAAATGCTTGAGAAGACCTCATGGTTACCCTAGGGGGTAAGGGTTAAGGTTAGGTTAGGGTTATCCATTGGATAAATCTTTTATCCAAGGGGTAAACTCGTGTGCAATGGTTAAAGGAATAACCATGGTCAAAGCAATAAATGCTTGATGAGACCCTTGGGTTAGATGGAGGTTAAGTTAGGGAAAAATTCTCTAACCATGCCACTAAGGGTTAGTTAACCATTAATTGTTTGAAGACTTTGGGGACAAATTTGTAAGAGTCCTTCAAAATTTTGGGGCATTAAGGCTTTAATGCATTTTGAAGACTTTACTCCAAATTTGAGAAGTGACCTCCTCAAATTTAGGGAAAGGGGATAATTGATGGGTTAGGGTTAATTGATTAGGATTAGATGGATTCTAGAAGAATTTAGGAATAGGGTTTAGGATGCAAGTGGGAGATGTAGGAAAATGCAAGTGGGTGAGGGAAAATAGAATTAATTAAATTAAATTGCTTTATTTCAATTTGGTTGCAAGTTGGGGATTTTAAATAAATTAGATTTATTTAATTGGGGTAAACTATTTAATTAAATGTGAATTTAATTTAAAAGTAGAGAGAAGGGTTTTAATTAAATAAAATGAACAATTTACTTAATTAAATGATGCAAAAAGGGGTCTAGTGAATTTAACTAAATAAATTAAATAATTTACTTAATTAAATATAGGAAAGTGGGTGATTTAATTAAATAGAGGAATGAACATAAAATATTCATTTAGGACTATAGTCATTTTTATATGTCTACAATAGCTTCCGGAGAATCATCCTTGATAGCAATAAAGACCCAACCTTTGTCGGAGTTTCCATTACCGGATCCACTCACAGGTTCATCATCATCAGTAATACCAAAATCATCATCACCAACTCATAGTAACATGATTAATCCTTATTCCTTCTAAATCTAGGTATGCTCTGATATTCCGGATTAGGTTTATAATTCCTCATAAATATTTCTTGATTCCTAGCAACACTTTCAGGACATCTAGAAGCAAAATGACCAATCTTATTACATGAGAAATATTTAAAAGGAAATTTTCCTTCATAGCTACTTCCAACCGGTCCTTTAAGTATTCTTCTGGCGATTAGGGCTTCCAACTCTTCATGTTCTCTGTCTTCTCTCTTAATGTCTTCCTAATCTTTATCATATAACTCCTTCCAGTCTATCTTCTTCTTACCAGAGGTAGATGCTCTAAATGCAGTCTTTGTTTTAGTAGCACTCTAATCTCCAAGTTCTTCAAGTTCAAAAGTAGTCAATTTACCAAGTAATGTATCTCTAGTAACAGGGGTATTTGACATTGTTTGGAATTCATTTATTGTAGTAACCTTCATCTTGTAAGAGGAAGGTAGAGCTCTTAGAATATTTAACACAATCTCATCTACATTAATATTTCTATTGCAACATTTGATTCCCATGACAATCTCATTCACTCTATCCATGAAAAAAATTATCTTCTCATCTTGTTCCATCTTCAAAGTTTCATATCTCACCCAGTAACCTTCAAGTTTTGCAATATTTACTACTTAGTCACCTTCATAAAGAGTTTTAAGATTCAACTAGATCTGCTTTGCATTTTCTAGCTCTATGACATTCAATAGATTCTCATCTGATAGGGCACTTAACAATGCTTCTTTCTCTCTGACATCATTATCAGCTCTCTTCTGCTCATCAGGAGGTGCCGAAGTTAGAGTTAGGATCATGAGGTGTATACCCTTTCTCTGTTATCTCACAAACTTCAGCTCTGAGACATCTCAAATGAATCTTCATTTGCTCCTTCCATATATTGTAATTTGTACCATCAAATCTGGGACTCTCCCTTCGGTAGGGATTAAATATAGAAGTCGATGCCATTAGATCTCCTCAAGTGGTTAATCTTCTGCAGAGAGGACCTTTCCTTGATACTAATTGCTAGAATCTCTTATACCAATAATGGACTGGAGGAAAAATGAGAGGGGGGGGGGGGGGGGGGGTTGAATAAGTTTTCCACAAGTTAAACAATTAATGCAAATTATAAACCATTTACCGGAGCACAATATAAACATCACAGTGAAATATAAATCTTAGATATGTACAAAATTTAATTTTTATTGCCATTTGCCTATGATATGATACAAAAATAACATACAAAATCAATAATAGTGATTATAGAAATATTAAATAAATTAATAAAATAAAAAGAATATAAAATACAATTTAATAAAAGAAAACCATTAGATAAATAAATTATTACTTTTTGCATGAATTCATGTGAAAGATTGTAGCCCCCAAAGGATCTTTGTACAGCCTCAAGAGAGGTTTGTTTTGTAGCCTCAAATAGAACCATACAAAAAAAAAAACCAAATTTAAAACCTTCTTTAAAAAAAAATCTGTAGCTAAATCAACCATTCACTCCTTGCAAAAGGGTTTTCAAAATCTGCATAATTTGCATATATTAACCAACAAATAAGAGTGGAAATAATTATCCTGTTAAGAGGGTTTTGTTCAAATATGAAGTTGATTGATGACAAGGGTTTGCAAACGCATAGACATGCATGGTAGATTTTGTAGAAGTCTTCTCTATGCATTCTTCTTCTCCATTCTTCCTGCAAGATTCACAACAATGAAATGGAAGAAAAGCCCTGAATTTTAGTATTAGTATAAAGATTTTAGGGTTGTGGGTGGACTATACATCTAAGGGCTAAGATTAATCTAATCTAAGGGTTGAGATTGCTTCCTTAATTTGTTTATTCGTTAAATAAAAAGGAAATTATTTCCTTTATATTTAAATTTAATTTTATCACGGTATTTAAGATAACTTTTTTGTGAGGCAATTTTATTTAACACAAATATTAAGTAATATTTTTTTTGATAAACATAAATTTAGATAAAATAAATAAAAATCAATTATAATAAATTTACCATTGATTTGATTGGTTGCTTGTTATGTTCTCTTGTATAAAAATTAATCATATTTATATTAAATTAATTTCTTATTTTATAAATAGATATTAACACCCTTAATGTTAAATTGCACCAATAGTTTTGAACCAATGATTTCGTTAACTTATTACTTAATTACATGAGGATTAAAATTTAAAATGCTAAGGGATAAAATTGTCTTGAAGATTGTTTTTTTATAATTAGTAAGTTATCTAAAAAGCTTTAAAACTTTTGTTATTTGCATTTCTATAAATTTTATAATCTTCTGTTAAATTATATTTATTAAAAAGAATAATCTTAATTAAAGTGTTTGGAAATTTTATTAAAAAACAAAAAAAAAAGATTTTATTTGTTTTCATATTTGGATGATAGCTAGGTAAAGTTTACTTTTGACCTTATCATGTGCTCTCTAATTATTTAAATAAGACTTTACTTTTAAAAATTATTTAAATGCTATATAATCCTTATATTTGGGATAAAAATGGATAAGGAGTTATTTATAAGTAATATGTTGGCGATGAATTATAATTAAGAGATCAAATAACATATGAAATAAATTATTGTTAATTAAACATTTTGCTTGTTATTAAATGAAATGTAAGTTCCTTCAAATTATTCAAATTATGGTATAGTGTGTTAAGTTTGATAAATGTTAAACTCTTTTCCAAAGTATTCCTATTTAATCATTTAATTTTCTTTAAAGCAATTCAGGACCTTTAAAGTATTAGGATCCATATTTACGTAAGTTTATCATTTGTAGAAAATAATTAAAGATAAAATTTATGCTATTTAAAATAGAAGAATTATTTGGTTCATCAATAATGTGGTTATTCTCAATCTTATTATTAAATAGCTTTTCTCTTCAAAGAGTTAATGTTAACTTCTTTTCCAAAGACTTTCTATTTAATCATTTAATTTTCTTTCAAGCAATTTAGTACCTTTCAGTTTTTAGGATTCATAATTAAAGTGTAATGGTCATAGTTTTGAAGAGATAAGTAAGTTTTCATGTATATAGTTCAAGTTTTACAATTTTGATTTTCTTTCAAGAAAATACTATTTCCAAAAAGGTTGAATTGTTCAGCGGGTAATACTTATTTTTTAGTTTTTAATTCCAAGCAGTAATTCCTTGCATGTAATAATTTCTTTTCATAGTTGTTTTCGTATATGTTTATTTATGATTTCATGAATTCATAGTTAAATTCTTACATAGACAACTCAACAAGAGGAGTTGAAAACCAAAAACCTTAGCAGTGTTTGGTATCTATGGTGCCTTTGGGTCACGCTTACGAGTAATGTCATTGTGTTAAACTACTACACCTAATGCCTAATAAAGCTGCAACAATGGCGTATGTGGCATCATCCCTCTAAATCGCCAGGGAGAAATAAGGTTTATTTGGAAGTTAAAATCCAATGGGTGGGTAATCCCTCTTGGATTGATAATCTAAAAAGACAAAATTTTAAATGAATTTGCATCCGCTCAGTTAAACCTTAGAAAACCCCATTGGGATTTGGCTGTGTGTTATGATCTTGGAAATCTATTTTATCCTAATAATTTCAGCGGATGATAATAGATTAAGGGTGACGTTTTTAATAGGAAATAGGACTTAGTTATCTTAGGCCACAAGTGGAAGGCCACCTTGAGCCTTTTTACTATAGAGCTACCATCATGGGTAGCAACCGCAGAGAAACTGTCTGGGACATTGACCCTAGAAAGGGTTGCGTACCCACCATATAGTTTACATTAAACCATAGTTTAGAAACTATAACTACATACTTTACGCCTTGATCCCGTGTTGAAACGGGTATGTAGGGAGTCTAGGGACGGAGTTGTCCCTTGTACTCAGGCATTCAGGGATGGGGATTAGGTTTTGTTTATGAATGAGTAGATGGTGTTCCGAAGTTCCTTAAGTCCCTCAGTTAAAGTGTAAATATCATGCTAATTGGAAGATTAAGATTATTTCAATGTATACTCAGAAGGAAAATTGTATGGATTCGCTTGACCTCCTGAGGCTTTAGGCCAAATTCTGAGGCAGAGCTCAAGCTTGTTTAATTATTTCCCTATACTCCTAAAGACGATGACCTCGTTGTAGTCCTAGTAGGGGAGTGTAGTCTTTATAGAGTGGCTCAGGACCTAGATGGTCTCGATGAGTCTAAAGTCTCTGGCCAAAGCATATCCTATTCTTATGAGTAGATGCCTACCATATTTGGGTATATACCTATCCCGTATTAGATAGATGAAACCTCATGTCTCATATGGACAGATGCCTAACGCGTATGGTTAGATGCCTAACCCGTATGTATAGATGCCTAACCCGTATGGTTAGATGCCTATCCCATTTGGATAGATGTACCTGAGTATGTGATTGAATCAGACACAACTAAGAATAAGTAAGAATAAGAAATCAATATTTATATTAAAAAAATCAGTTTAAATTTTGGGTTAAGTAAAGTGGGTTATTACATGTGGTATCAGAGCGAAGGTTCAAGTCTAGGCCTTGAGCTCACTTCAACTTATGCAATCTTGAAAGAGTACCTTGGAAGTAGTTGGAAGTAGTGGAGATGAATTGTTATATCTTAAATCAAGAGTGAAATAATAAATTCAAAATTTCTAGAAGACCTAGATGATAAGGGAAGTGGAAGAGGAAAGAATACCACAAGATGGAGTCAAAGAGAAGTTAGTAATGATGGAAATCAACAAGAACAAGTAGTGAATAAACAACGAGATTCGAAGCTATAATCAACGTATTAACTAAGAAAAGGGATAAGATCAAGAATGACATTGAAAAAGAGAAGTGGGAATTAAAATGAGGATCTTGGTAATGATAGAGAAAACGAGATGGATAATAAGAGGGAAAATAATATGTTGGAGCTATCTAAAGATTTGAAAAAAATTAGATGGAAAGAAAATTGTTGAAGGAGCAGAAGATTGGTTGAATGAAATGGAAAAATAATTTGATCTAAATGATATTAGTGAAACAACTAAGGTATTATGGGGTCCCTATCAACTTATCAAGGATGCAACTAGTAGGTGGATTAACATGAAGGAATTAAATGGGTATAACAAGGATATAACCACATGGGATCAATTTGTTTACCATTTCTATAAAAGATCACTATCACAACTATTCTTCAATGAGAAGGCAACATAATTTTATTATCTTCTACAAGGGACCTTGACTATTCAACAATATTGGATAAGATCACCGAATTGGTAAAGAATGTACCTATGTATCAAAAGGATAAGAAGGGTTAAACCAAGAAGTTCATTTTGGGCTGAATACCAACATAAGGGTAGAAGTTGAAGAAGGAAGTACTTGAGTGATCTTTGTAATTGGGAAGAAAAATTCAATCCCTATTAACAACAAGATAGAATTTTAATGAGAATCATTCATTCATAAGGAAGAAAAATGCAAAAGAAACACAAACTTCAACAAGAACCAAAGGAATAAGTCATCGGAAGGGAGGCCACCTCCTAATAAAATCTAAGGGGATGGATTAATAATATGGTCAATTATAACAGTAACGATCGACGAAATAGGATAACCACCAAGGTCCAATGAAGCAAAGAATAATCCTCCTAAGAATCAAGGAAATAACGATAGAGCCATTCAAGTTTTGGGTAGGCACCACTATCAAATGTGCAACAAAGAGGTTGATCGATGCAGAGAACAATGGAATCAATATGATGAAAGGAAGACTACATGGGAAGACACAATTAAGATGTAGCAAATATTTTCACTTTTTTTATAGACATTATGAATCAACAAACTCTATTTTTTTTTAAGGATATATTCAGTGCATCGGGATGATGCACAATTTAAGGGGGGAAGGATGTCATAACTCTCTTTTTGGACCTTGATATGACATGTTATTTTTGGACCTTGATATGACATGTTACAATTAAGATGTAATATGAATTTTGTAGACATTTTGCATTGTGTGAGATAGGATTTTTAGAGGTTTTGGAGAAGATCTTGTTAGGTTACAAGATGAGGATTGAAGAAGGTTAGTTGGGAGAACAAGGGGTGATTCATCAACAAGATTTTGGTTCATCTTGCGGATCCAGGTTCCCTTTTTCCATACTTGTATGTTTTTCTTCTAGAAATGAGATTTTTATTAGTGTGCATGTTATTTTTCTTTGAAAAATTAGGTATTTTAAAGGAGAAATATTTTGATATTGTTTAATTTAGGAAGAGGGGAGAGATTTTTATTTGCATAATATAAAGTTTTTTGTTCATTCTTTTGTTTTCAAATTCTGATAAGTAAATCTATATGCATGTACCATCTTCTTTCACATTTTGATAGAAGGAATATGTGTGCATATGTGAATAGATGTGTATATCTTACTTTTTTTATATCAATAAACTAGTAGTTTTTTTTTTAAACAAAAAGAGCAAATGAATGTGAATATTAATTAATTTCACATCTTCCTTTAGAAACCCGTCTCTTTATTTAATGTCTTTATTTTCTAATTTCTTATAGATAAAATAAAATAATGAATTCATTCTAAAATATTAGTGCAAAAATAATCAATTTATAGAAAAACAATTTGAGGTTAAATGTAGTTTTAAAATATAGTTAGTTTTAAAAAAAAAAAAAATTGAAACAGGATGGGTTAAATATTATAAGGGTTCCATTTCTCGTCTTTCTTAAATAAATAAATTTTACTTCTTATGTTTCTAATTTACTTCCATAATAGTTTATATATTGCAATATTACTTTAAAGTGAAAAAGTCTCTATGATTATCTAATACCTTTTATTCCCTTCGATTAATTAATCTTTGAATCCGAAAAAAGAAAAAAAATTGAATGAAAGGGCATTATCATAGTGAAATTCTATACATCGATTTTTATTTCATGTACTGCATAAGCGTTTAAGTAATTATTTATTTATTTATCTATTTGAAATTGTATATATAAAATTAGAAGAAGAAGAACATATGTATGTTAATTCTAGTAATCTTAATATTAAGTCAATGCTCCGATTAGCATTATGTGGCTGAAAAAATATACATGTATAAGTATAAGAAAATAATATTAGATGTGATAAATCTTAGATATGCACAAAATTTAATTTTTATTGCCATAATTCGCTTATGATATGATACAACAATAACATAAAGAATCAATAACAATGATTATAGTAATATTAAATAAATTAGTAAAATATAAAAAATATAAAATACAATTTAATAAAAGAAAAACATTAGATAAATAAATTTAAAAAAATTGCATGACTTCCTGTGAAAGATTGCAACCCCCAGAGGAGCTATGTACAACCTCCAGAGAGGTTTGTTTTGTAGCCTCACATAGAACCATACAAAAAAAAACCAATTTAAAGCCTTCTTAAAGAAAAAACAAGAAAACTAAACTTGAAAATCTACAACTAAATCAACCATTCAGTCCTTGCAAAAGGGTTTTCAAAATCTGCATAACTTTTATATATTAACCAACAAATAAGACTGGAAATAATTCTCCTGTTAAGAGGGTTTTATTCAAATATGAAGTTGATTGATGACAAGGGTTTGCAAACTCATAGGCATGCATGGTAGATTTTGTAGAAGTCTTTTGTATGCATTCTTCTTCTCCATTCTTCCTGCGAGATTCACGACAATGAAATGAAAGAAAAGCCCTAAATTTTAATATTAGTATAAATAATTTAAGGTTGTGGGTGAACTCTACATCTAAAGACTAAGATTAATCTAATCTAAGGGTTGAGATTGCTTCCCTTATTTGTTTATTCATTAAAATAAAAAGGAAATTCTTTCCTTTATATTTAAATTTAATTTTATTAGGGTATTTAAAATAACATTTTTGTGAGGCAATTTTATTTAACACAAATATTAAGTAATCTTTTTGTTGATAAACATAAATTTAGATAAAATAAATAAAAATCAATTATAGTAAATTTACCATTGATTTGATTGGTTGGTTGTTATGTTCTCTTGTATAAAAATTAATCATATTTATATTAAATTAATTTCTTATTTTATAAATAGATATTAACAACCTTAATTTTAAATTGCACCAATAGTTTTGATCGAATGATTTAATCAACTTATTATTTAATTACATGAAGATTAAAATTTAAAATGCTAAGGGATAAAATTGTCTTAAAGATTGTTTTTTTTATAATTAGTAAATTATCTAAAAAAATTTAAACTTTCTTATTTACATTTCTATAAATTTCAAAATAATTTATTAAATTATATTTATTAAAAAGAATAATCTTAGTTTAAGTGTTTGGAAAGTTTATTAAAAAAATTAAAAAAAAAAGATTTTATTTCTTTTCATATTTGGATGATAGATGGGTAAACTTTACTTTTGACCTTATCATGTGCTCTCTAATTATTTAAATAAGAATTTACTTTTAAAAAATTATTTAAATGCTATATAATCCTTATATTTGGGATAAAAATGGATAAGGAGTTATTTATAAGTAATATGTTGGTGATTAATTATAATTAAGAGATTAAATAACATATGAAATAAATTATTGTTAATTAAATATTTTGCTTATTATTAAATGAAATGTAAGTTCCTTCAAATTATTTAAATTATGGTATAGGATGTTTAATTTTTGGATTAAGTAAAGTGGGTTATTACATCCTTGAAGACCTTCATGAAGCATATAAGTTTAAAATGTTAACAATGACAATCATCGTAGATTACAGCATGAGTAGTAAAAAAAAAGATATAAAAATATAAATTCCAAACATAACATATATGATAGATAGGCAATTAGATTGAATTACATTACCTTGACGATTAATTCTATTATATTCCAACTTCCATAGGTGAGGTGTCATTCTTCGTGGTTTTGATGTAGTCTCCACTTTCCAATTGAAAAGATGTTTTTCAGTAGTTCAATGCTTATGATTTTTGTGGAGGAAGTGCCTATACTCATCAAACACTTCCTTTCCTAAACTTGTTGAACAACAAGATTTCATCTTTGACCCACAAACTGGACATGCAAATTTTTCCTTTGTTTGAAGACTTGCAAGATCATGTATGATTAGATTAAATATGTTAATTTTTATAATTACATATATTGAATGGATTTTTAAAAAAATGCATGATTTATACTTGAAAAAATTAAACATTATTAAAGTGCACAAGTTGAACATTATAACATACCACAAAAATGTGTTAGCCCTGCGATATCATGAATTGTCCATACAAGCATTGCATAGAATTGAAATTATCTTTGTCCTATTGGTCTAGAGACGTCATACATAGTGACACCATTCCATAACTCCAGCAACTCGTCGATAAGAGGTTTGATATATACATTCACATCTTTAACTTGGTAATTACCTATTCGAATGAACAAAAACATTACATAATTATTATAACTATTTTACTGCAATATATATAATTTAATGTACATGACTATAAAGTAGAAAAAATACCTAGAACAATCATTGCCAACATTATGTGCTCCCTTTTTATTGACATCCATGGAAGAATGTTATTGTTGATAACAAAAATAGGCCACACCGAGTAAATAGCTCTCAGCTCTCCAAATGGATTGACACCATTCGCTGCCAATGAACCTGAGATTACGAGGTTCTTCTTTAAAGTGTGGTCATTTTTCCTCTATGTACGTAAATGCAGAATCATCTACACTCATTCGAAGAATGTCATCTCGACTTCTATTTCATGCATGGTAATCCATAAATTGCACCGAGATTTCACACCTAAATAATTGTTGCAAACATGAAATAATGAGAATATAACGAAGAACCTTGTGAGGCACCATTTTTGTTAGTTTATTTGTTCGATATCTACTAATATGACATTTAGGGCATTTTGTTGCAAATTCATGTTGTTTATGATATATAATATGATCATTGGGACATGCATCTATTGCTTGATACTCCATTCCAATATCTTTCATAATGGCACATAACTCTCGATATGAGCGAGGTAGAATATTTGATGGTGGTAACAAAAAATCACCTATCAATCTAGAACCAAAAAAATAATTTGTTAATATAAAGAATATTAATGGTACATATTTCACCTTTTATTTACTAGTGATGAAATAAGAACAAAAATAGAGGAAAAAAGATGACATATATGACATACCTTAACATACATGAGATTGTTATGTTGGATAAACCATTCATAACCTTCGAATTCACCAACAACAATACATCAGAGAGAAGAGTTGTTTGAGAGCCTTCGTAAAGGGGCTCATATGTCTTCTCAAGTATAGGTAAATCATGAACAACATCAAAGTCATCTTGATCATCATGATCAGTTGTGCTAGTACTAAATGTGTCATGGATCAATGTATTTGTACCATCATCTTCAATTGTGTTTTCTGGTGCATGATCATCTTCTTCCATAGGATCATTATCTTCATCTTTTATATTCACACCTCCATGTTTCTCCACTTGGAAAACCACATTCTCTGGGTCGTGCTAGTCCATATCATGTGTCGTAGGGCACCCCACCCATATAAAAATAATCAACATAAATAAACCATGATCATGATCTCATTAACAAGTGATTTTTTATATATATAAATTGTTAAAACAATATAAAAATTTACAAATGCAATCAATATAAACACATATAATGAACAACTTACCAATGGACAATAATCATGCCCTCCTTCAATATGACCATGAAGCCTACAATGTTTCTCAATTGTTGTGATTAAAAGTCTTCTAGTCTTTAAGCCCTTACAATTTTTGCAGGGACAATAACATTTCCCATCACCTTTTCTTTTCAAGCTAGATCACAATATAGCAATTGTCTCCTTATTTTGTTCTTCGTTGATATTATCTGTCATATTTTTTCTTCACAGGAAAAAAAACCGGGCTATGGAAAGTTCAGTCTATAAACTTCACAAACCAAGCAAAACGATGTTGCAAGTACAGAAAACATTGTTTGAGTGATTTTTTATATTAATTACTTGACTAACCCTAAGGTTTTTTTTTCAACTTTTTAAATTTTTTGTTTTTTGTCAAAATTCTGACAAACGTTGGGCAAGATTCTGATGACAGTTGGTTTTGTCAAAATTCCGACGAATGTCGGGCAAGATTTAAAAAAAAAAAATTGACACAAATTGACTCCTAAGATCTGACAAAATGAAAGAAATCCCATAGTTCGTCGAAAAACGCACTCAAATGAGTTAGTGTTAAAGTTGGGATTTATTTAAATTGGGATTAATATTCAATTAAGGTTATCAATAGGTTTTAGTTATGACTAGGGTTTAATTAGTGTTAGAGTTAGGGCTATGATTCAATTAAGTTAGGATTTAGTTAGTGCTCAAAAAGTGTTGATGTTATAGTTCAATTATGGCTAAGGTTAGAATTAGAATTAGAAATAAGAACTTCAATTAGGGTTTAAGAGAAATATTTAAATTAGGGTTAGGGTTAAAATAAGGTTAGGATTAAGGTTTAATTATGATTATGGTTTGAATATTATTAGGGTTAATATTAGGTTAGTGAGGTTAGGGTTAGGGTTAATGTTAGATTATGGTTCAATAAGAGTTAGGGCTAGAGCTCAGTTAGAGGTAGGGTAAAATTGTGGTTATATGAAAAATATTTGAGTTGGGATTAATATATGGTTAAGGATTAAATAGGGTTAAGATTAGAGATTAATAATGGTTTAATGTTAGATTAGGGTTTAAATATGTTTAGCATTAGCAATCAATTAAGGTTAGATTTAATGTTAGATTAGGTTTAAGGTTAGGTTTTGAATTGAAATTAAAGATAGGGTTAGGGTTAGAGATGAATTATTATTAGGATCAATGTTACATTAGGGTTTAAATAAGGTTAGTGTCTAGATTCAATTGGGGCTAGATTTAATATTAGA
This sequence comes from Cryptomeria japonica, assembly GCF_030272615.1. Lineage (NCBI taxonomy): Eukaryota > Viridiplantae > Streptophyta > Pinopsida > Cupressales > Cupressaceae > Cryptomeria > Cryptomeria japonica. The sequence goes on along the minus strand of NC_081406.1, from coordinate 602,984,142 downwards.
TAAGGGTTAAGGTTAAGGTTAGACTTAGAATTAGATATATGATTAGGGTTAGGTTTCAATAAATATCATATATATTAAAACTAATATTTATTTATAAGTAGATCATTGTCAATGAAATGTTAAATATTTATATTTTGAATTTTCCTTCAAGTAGTCTAAGTGATCTATTAAACGATTTCACGTCAATTTTATTACAATCAACTCTTTCCTATTATTTATGAATGCTAAATAGTTTTAAATTTGATATCTCTCAGTGTACTTTACTTAGATTTCTTAAAATATAGGTATGCTAGTTAATTTTTATTGTCAACTTTAGAAATTAAATGTATGGGAATAATTATTTAATCTTAATTATGTCAAGAGGCATCTACAATGACATCAAAATGTCCTTGAACAAAAATACATTTTTGAAACAATTTGACATGGAAATGAACTATTTTAGAAGAACATTTATTTTACATATGATTCTCTTCTATTATAAGATATCTCTCTGCATATTTTACCTATATTTTTAAAATATAGGTATACTGGTTATTGATTTTCAGAAACAAAATGTATATCAAAATAATTATTTTAGTTTTATTATTGATTTTTAGAACTAAAAAAATAATTGCAAGAGGGGACAAACTTTAGTTGTAGAGAGATAAATATTCATTTTACATTTCTTACATTACTGATCCCTCTCCCCTAATCTCGCATACCTACCACTACATGTTGACAAAGTTAGCACATACAACTATTGTTCCATCTCCCCTAATCTTGCATGACTATGGCTACATGTTGATGAAGTTAGCCTGTACAACTACTAGATAGATAAATGTCCATTTTAAATTTCTTAAAAATGGAGGTCTTGTCCCTCTCCCCTAATCTTGCACGACTACACCTACATGTTGACAAAGTTAGCCCATACAACTACTAGATAGATAAATGTCCATTTTACATTTCTAAAAACGAAAGTCTTATGATATTCCGCATATAAGAACGCTGCTACTTATCCCTATGTCCTAATCTTTTTAACTATTACCATTATCAATTATATCTTGGAACATCCGAACACTTCATAATCCAAACAAATCTCCCAAAATTCCATCCTTGTTTTTGTGCGAAAATTCAATCGGCAATAGCAATACTCACCTGTCCTTTACAAAAAAACCCTAAATGCCTCTGCCGCCCTCAGATTAGGGATTCAACGCCATATTGTTGTCGTGTAGGCCGCTCTGTACCAAAAAATATTGCATACCATGTTGCTTTGGCTTATGCAATGGCATTTTACGAGTCTGAAGCAAATCTTGATTACATTCCCACTCTGGATCTCTCTCGCTGTGGAGACCAGAAATGTTTACAGACAATAAAAGAAGCTTGCCAAGAACTGGGCTGCTTTCGGATTGTAAACCATGGAATTGCACCAGACCACCTCCTCAAAGCAGACCAGGCATGCCGGGAAGTTTTCAAGCTTCCCACAGAAACAAAAAGAAAAAACATGTCTTCTAATCCTTTAGCGGGTTACTTGGGCGGTATATCTAAGATCCCCTTTTACGAAAGCGAGGGCATAATCCTCACAGAGCTTTCTCATTCCGAGACCCTCAGAGACTTCTCTCGTCTCATGTGGCCTCATGGGAATCAAAACTTCTGGTATGAGCTCTGCCTCTTTTTTCTCTTTTGTAAGGCTTTTATTTTTTCTAGGTTTTATTTTCCTCACAGTTTTTACTGCCTTTGGAACAGCGAAACTATGGAAGAATACACGCGTAAGATGGTGGTACTGTTGAACGAAGTTCACAAAATAATTCTTGCGAGCTTTGGGGTGAGTGAGTACTTTGCCACTCACTTCGACCATGGAAAGGCGATCTTCCTTATGAATTTGTATGATGTAACGTCTGAACTTCTGGACGAATCGATTGGGCTTTCGCCTCATACGGATCTGAATAGCCTTACCATTCTGCATGAAGATGAGTGTGGCGGCTTCCAGATTTGGAACAAGGCAGGCAATTGGGTTGATGTGAAATCCATCTCTAACTCCTTTGTGGCTGTGATGGGTGACGGCTTTCAGGTTCCATGGATACATCTCTTAAATATTAAACCATTTTGTTCTATAGATTTTGGATTAAAAAAGAGTAGAGATATTTTGCTATTCGATATCCAATTATAAGAACCTGTTCTGCTAAGAATCAAAGATTGCGGGGTATCCATTCTTCTGAATTCACCTTTTAGATGTTGGAGCCTTACACTCTATTAGACTTGATTCCTAGTGGACTCTTTAAGAACCTTTCCCTTCACCAACAAACCAAGGGTATTGATAGACTAGAGATATTTTATTTAACTATTTGATAAGGTTCTTGTGCAGAGTCTCAATGAACATTGATAAGTAATTAATAATCCATACCAGTTATACGTGTTTCTATTATCTTGTGATGGAGTCAATGTCAGTACATTTATTTATACACTCACCAAACTATCTTATCTTTTATCTTCACAATTTTCCTTTACCATTCTTCTTGTTTAGAGGGTCAAACATCAACCATCTCTCCCCCAAAAAATTCACATGGGCTTCACTAGCTAGGCAATATTATATCATGTATGTTTATATTGGGGGTTTAATATCTCAAAAATCGAATCGACAACAATATATTGTCTATTTGGGAAAAGTAGAGGGTTTTTTAATTTGGGCTATGAAAAAATACAATATCTGATGAAAATAGGGCAGTTTTTAATTCAAGCTATGTATTGGGAGTGGGTAACAAAAAAGGGGTTTAGGTTAATATTTTTTTGAAAATAAGTGTATGCTTTTGTATGACATAAACACACATGATATAGTCTAGATTCACTATGTGAAGCCCTCGTGAAAACATTATGAGCTAAATTGTTATTTAGATTATTTGAATTGAGGATTTTGGCATTCCTTTCATAAACTTAGTTCTTGAGCAATTAGTATTCCTTAAAAATAAAATTATGAATGTACTTTTTAAAATAGTTTGATCATTTTGACCTTTCTTTTGAAGATAATTATACGAATTTAGCGTTTATTTAACCTAATCATTTTAGCCTTTTGATAAATTGAGCATTTAGTCTTTCTTAAAAATAAAATTAATGAACTTACTTTTTAATATTTAAGTTGACCATTTCGACATTTATTTTGAAGATAAGTTTATGAATTTAATGTTTATTTAGGTTGAGCCTGTTAGGCTTCCTCTTGAATAATTTTCTTTATGTTCTGGTATAGAATTAGTTTTTAGAATTTTATTCTACATATTTTAATACATATGAATGATTAACATAATTTACTTGATAGAAATTTTTTATTTGGGCTTCGGCCCTAGCTCGCCCAGTCGTGGATCGCAACTTAAGGCATGGGTATGCTCCCCATGGTCTTGAGTTCGAGTCCTCGGCTATATTAACTCTGTCTGTGTTGTTACCTTGTGAGCGGGTTGTACACACTGGGGGATTAGTCTCACTTTGGCGAGGACACCTCCAGATTCCATGATAGTGAATATAAAAAAAAAAAATTTATTTGAAATTCTAAAAAATAGGCTTGGAGTAATGGAAGGATACATAATGCAAAGCATCGAGTGATGGTAAAAACTCGTCAATCTCGTCTATGTATGGGTTTTTTTTAATACTTTCCCAAATGAGATGGAGATAAAGGCACCCCCTGAGTTTATTGATGATCAACATCCACAATGTTACAAAGCATTTGCAGTTGGAGATTTCATTAAGTATTGGTTGGGAAAGGGAAGAGCAATAGAAGATCGTCTACACTCATTTGCTAGAATAAATGATTAATAGAGGAGGGATGGTTACCAGTTTATTATCTATTTTTTTGAACTTCCAAATTTGATCTATTTTTAGAAAGTCTTAAATGTAATAAATAAATTAAAATTTTTGAATAATTTGAGTGAATATAAAATCTTAAAAAGAAATGATATTGAATCTTTTTTCAATATATAGATGCTTACTTAAAAAATATTTATTTTTAACATTGTGAATGATATTTGAAACTATTCTTATAACATCAATGTATCTTTGTTAAAACTCTTTCGAAACTACCGTTTAAGTAGTTAAATTATAAAAATGACTTGAAAGATATATAAAAAACGTGATTGATTATTTATTAATTTAGAATATTTGATCATTTTCAATAAGATTTTTGGAAGGAATTTGCATTTATTTTTAAAATTAGGTTAATTGCATTATATTTATGTATACTAATTTAGAATCAAAATATGACATATTGATTTCATCTTATGAGAGACTCCTTCATGTGAACTACTATTTATGAAACATGGATGAATGATCTTGACTCAATAACTACATCCTTGATAGCAATATCATCATAAATGTGTACAATTTTACTTTACACAATTTAATTTTTGTAAAATGTATTATTTAATACATATTTCTTTATATATTATTTCTTTTTATAAAGAATAAAACTAAATTTAGAATATTCTTAATCATGCTTTCATAAAAGACCAAAACAAGAAGGTACATAGTATAGATATGACAATGTCTAAGTTTATCTACTTATTTCAAAACAATTATTTTAAAAATCTAAATATAATTAGTATTGATTGTGAAAACATCATTGTTATTAACATAAATAAATTCTTTGAATTTTTAAATACTATATTAATATCAATCTAGAAGAATGGTATTTTAGAGTAAATTAACGATTTATTAAGTTATTTATAGTCAAACCAAGTAGATATATATATATATATATATATATATATATATATATATATATATATATATATATATATGAATATGTGTATGTGTTTATGTGTATGTGTTTATGTGTATGTGTATGTGTATGTGTATGTATGTGTATGTGTATGTGTATGTATATGTATATGTATTACACACACACATATATATATACATATATACATATATACATATAGATATACATATACATATACATATTATATATATATATATATATATATATATATATATATATATATATATCTATATATATATATATATATATATCTGTGTGTGTGTGTGTGTGTGTGTGTGTGTGTGTGTGTGTGTGTGTGTGTGTGTGTTTTGTTAATACGATGAGAGGGGGGGGGTGAATCATAAAAACTCACTATGCAATATATTTATCAGATTCAACCTTGGTAGCCTTTACTGATATGCAACTATGATTGTAAATCATTCAAACTCATAAATAGATACACTTAAAACATCATAACACATTTAACACCAGATTTAATGTGGAAACCCAAATAGAGAAAAACCACTGTGGGATTTCGGATGCACTAAGAAATATACCCTTCTAGAGTATGCTCAATTAAAAGCCAATCATGTTACAGATTACATAAACACATTGCTAGATGTGACCCGGTTAAGGGATTTCCCTCAGACTTGTTAGAGTCTTGCACTTTGTTAGAAGTGACCTTGTCAACGGATTTCAAACACTCATTCAGAATGTTACCTTGCTAGAGGATTTACAAATAAGACTGTTAGATCCACTCGGTTAAGAGATTTCCTATCACTTACAAAATAAATAACAATATAAAATATATATCTGCAACTTCACATCTGAAATGCTAAAGCAGATTCTATGTGCTCAATGTACTCAGGATAATCTTGTCATAAGACTTATCTTGCTTCTTGTTGGGCTTCTCAATTTGTTATTTAATCTGATATTCAATCTTCTATGCTCGGTGATCACTATTGTAGTATCACTATTCTTATATTTTCCCGCATACATTGTTCATCAACAATTTCTTATTTATAAACAATTCCTAACCGCTTAATCTCCTTGATCACATTTCCCATGATCAATCTTAGCCATCAGATCTTCAAACTTGACTAGGTTCATTGTATCTTTCAATCTGAAAATGTTTTATCCCGCCTTGGAACTTGTGCTAGGTTATGACCCTTCAATCTATGTTGTAGATCTAACTCATGTATTTTCGTTGTCGTAGATCTTCAACAAACTTCTTTCACGACATACCAATCATCTATACATCTCTAGCTCATTGGCATCTTTCATTAAATAATGCTTTTGTCTATCCAATGCATTCTGTTAATACTCGGTTGTTACTCGGTAAATACTGAACCTCACTCGGTAGATATTCTCCCTTCTTTAACCGATGGCAATAACCTTAGGGTTTACCAACTAGAATCTTGCTCGGTAACATAGAACAATATCAAACCTTAACTAATTCTATAGCTTGAAATCTTTTCTCCTTCTTGTTCAGTCTTCGAATACTCATATATAGTATATCAAAACAATCAAAACAACAAGATCTCATCATTGTCTAACTCGGTAATAGTTGCCCATTGAATAACTTATTACTCCCCTTCATTTTCATTCATTTTGTGTCACTTATCGACATCTTTATACTTATCAAAACATATTCATTAAGATATGGCAACATCATACTGAATTAGAAAATCAATTGCCTGACATCAATGACAAAATAATATTATTAAGATAGTAATCATCCTTTCTCAGTTATATCCATAATCTTCAACAACCTTCTCAATATCCTCATACCAACAAACTTACTAGAATGCCAACAATCTCCTTTGTGAAATGCTAACAATTTCCCCCTTTGGCATTGATGGCAAAACCAACTTTTAATGGCAATACCTAACTTGATTTTATTTCAATTGATTCGGATTCGGATTGCTGTAAAACTTCTCCTGTTGTTATCCTTGAATTCTCCCCCAGTCATTAGTCTTCTCCCATCTTCACCTATTAATATTTACTAATTAGTCTTCTCCCCCTTTGACAACAATGCCAAAATGTAAAACTAATCTAATTCATGATTCCTTCCGTTGTGAAGTAATTTTCTTGCTGAAAATACAAATGTATCATCTCAGTCTCGGTCAGAGCAACTTGTCTTCAATCACTATTTCCTGCACAACTTTAGGCAACCTCCTAAAGTGTGTAAAGTAGCATCAACTCATAGATAGTTATTTTGTAGATTAATAGAATTGATGCTTTCACCGAACTCTATCAGTGAGTACTAGATAGGGGTAGGACCCCTAACTTACTTCTGAGATACTCAAAAGTGTCCCTTGGCAGTGGCTTTGTGAAAATGTTTGCTATTTGTTCCTTTGAACTAATATATTCTAATGCAACTTTCTTCTCTTGAACTTCTTCTCTGAGATAATGATACTTTATAGAGATATGCTTTGTCTTAGAATGCATTACCAGATTTTTTGAAATGTTAATGGCACTAATATTATCACAGAATATAGTTATTGGCTCGATAACTTTCTCATTCATACCTTCCAACAGTTGTTTGATCCATGCTATATTGGTACAATTCAATACTACAGCGACATATTCAGCTTCAGTTGTTGACTATGAAATGCATCCTTGTTTCTTGCTAAGCCAACTTACTAGTCTATTTCCCAAAAAGAAAGCTCCGTCGCTTGTGCTTTTCCTATCATCAATGTTTCCTGCCCAATCAGCATCAGTGTAGACTTTTAAGTCAAAATCATTCCTCTTTTTATACACTAAACCATAATCTTCAGTGCCTCTTAAGTGTCTAAAAATTCTCTTGATTGTTGTCATATGGTTTTCTTTGGGATCTGCAGAAAATCTTACAACTATACCTACTGCATATGCTATATCTGGCCTGCTGTGAACAACATATTGCAACTTTCCAATCATAAATCGGTAAAGTATCTCATCAACAGATGCAGATTCATCACTCTTTGATAGTTTACAATTGGTAGTCATAGGAGTACTTACAGGTTTAGAATCCTCCATTCCAAATTTCTTAAGAATTTCCTTTATATACTTGGATTGAGTAATGAAAATCTCATTTTTCATTTGCAGTATCTGTAAACCCATAAAATACTTTATTTCACCGAGTAATGACATCTCAAATTCTTTGTACATTTCATTTCCAAAGTTCTTGCATAAAGAGTCATTTCCACAAAAAATAATGTCATCAACAAATATGGCTGAAAGCAGTATTCCATTGTCTTCATCATTCTTCATATACATGTTGTTTTCACTTGTCCTTATAAATCCAATCTTGATTAAGTAAGAGTGCAGTCTTTCGTACCATGCTCTAAGTGCTTGCTTTAGACCATATAAATATTTGTTCAATTTACATACCTGATCTTTATTCTTGTCTTCAATAAATCCTTCAGGTTGTTCAATATAAACTTCTTCTTCTAGTATACCATTTAAAAATGCAGATTTAACATCCATTTGATATACCTTGAAATTTTTGTAAGAAGCATATGCCAACAATGTTCTCACTCCTTCAAGTCTTGCCACATGTGCAAAAGTCTCACCATAATCTATTCCTTCTTCTTGAGCATAACCTTTGCAAACTAGTCATGCTTTATTCTGAATGACCTCTCCTTTTTCATTTAGCTTGTTCTTGAAAATCCACTTTGTACCGATCATATTTTTCTCTTTTGGTCTTGGGACCAGTGTCCATGTTTCATTCTTCTTGATTTGTTCAATCTCTTATGTCATAGCATTTACCCAATCTTCATTACTAAATGCCTCTTTTACTATTCTCGGTTCAAATTCAAATATCAGACATGTGTTTTGTCTCAGTTTGTTCCTTGTCATTACTGGATCATCCATATCTCCTATAATTTGACTTGATGCATGATTTCTTCTGACATACTTGGCTAATATAGGCTCGGTAGGCTTTGTATGATCTTCTTCATCACTCGATAATTGGGTATTTTCTTCATTTTCTTCATCAATTTTCTCGGTAGGACTTCTCAGTTGAACATATACAAACTCTTCATAATCTTCTAGTTCTTTGGTATTTCCTTCATCATTTCTTTCTGCAAATTCATCAATTTTCATGTTTGCACTTTCCACTATTTTGTTAGATGATTTGATCAGACAGTTAAATGCTTTACTTCTAGAAGAATAACCAAGAAATGTTCCTTCCTTGCTTTTTTGATCAAACTTTCCATTTATGTCATCTTTGTGAACATAAGATCTACTTCCAAAGATTTTAAAGTAACTTACATTAGGTTTCTTGTCATACCAGATTTCATATGGTGTTTTCAAAGTTCCTTTCTTCAGTTGAACTAGGTTCAAGGTGTAAATTGCAGTGCTAATCACTTCTCTCCAAAATGTTTGAGGTACCTTCTTTTCTATCATCGGGGTTCTGGCACAATCTACAATTGATCTGTTTCTTCTTTCAGCTATTTGATTTTGCTGAGGTCTTCTCGATGCAGATACATGTCTCTTTATACCATGATCATTGCAAAATAGATTAAATTCATCATAAATGAATTCTCCTCCTATGTCAAATATTAGACATTTCAACTATCTTCTTGTTTCTTTTTCCACTCTAGCCTTATACCATTTGAATATTTGAAAGACTTATGATTTCTCTTTTAAAAACATAACTGACATCATCCTTGAGTAATCATCCACAAATAATATGAAGTATTTATCTCCATAATAACTTTGAACTTTCATAGGACCACAAAGATCAATGTGCACAATATCTAAAATTCGTTTAGAAGTGTAGGACTTACTTGTAAAGCTTGACTTTGTCATCTTACCCATCTGGCATCCTCAGCATATTGCTTTCTCAGGGTTTTTTAAGCTCGATTGACCTCTTACTCGGTGCTTCTTACTTATTTTGATCAGGTTATCAAAATTTACATGACAAAATCTTTTATGCCATAACCAGGTATCTTCTATTTTAGCATACAAACAATTGTTCTGAGTTGAGTTAAGGTGAAATGTATTACCTTTTGTTTGTGTCTCGATAGCAGCCATCTTTCCATGTTTGTCATGAACTTTGACACTTCCTTTCTGAAATTCTATTTGGTATCCTGTATTGTTTAGTTGCGCTACACTCAACAAATTGTATTTGAAACCTTCAACCCAGTATACATCATCACATTTAGCATTGTCAAGAAGTGTGATAGAACCTTTACCTTTCACCGGACATGGTGCATCATTACCAAATCTTACATAACCTCCATCATAATCTTCTAATTTAACAAACTTGTGTTTATCACCTGTCATGTGATGTGAGCATCCACTATCTATGATCCAAGAATCATTTTTATTTATGTGAGATATCGAGGATTTTTTCTCATACCTTTCTTCATCTGATCCATCTTTGATAGCTACATATACAACTTCCTCTGTCTCAGTCTCATCAGATTTGTCATCGTTGGATTCCTCATCATCTACTAGGAATGTCTTTCTATCTCTCCTTCTGAAGTCTCGGTGTCCTCTGTATTGATTGTCTTTCTGTCTGTCATCTTGGTATTCTCTCTTTTCACTAGATTCTTTGTCAGGATAGTTAGAAGCCATATGTCCTATTCTATCATAGTTAAAACATTTTAAAGGTAACTTATCTTTATACTTACCTTTGCCTCTTGGTAACCTTCTAGCTAATAATGCTTCAAACTCTTCTTGCTTTCTGATTTCCTCATATAGTTTGTGTACCTCTTCCATGTTTTTGCGAAATCTCTCACTTGCTCGACTGTGATTTCCTTCAGTATACTTATACATTCTATCATTGTAATCATCAGATTCACCAAGATGAGAAGAACTGAATGCAGATTCAACTTTATTTACCGAAGACCCACTATTATCAAAATTACTTAACTCAAATGCATGTAGCTTACCGATAGTAGCATCCAAAGAGGCTGGCATGTTTGGTATAGACCTTAATTCATTGATCGTAGAAACTTGAATGGCATAAGCAGGTAGAAGTGTTCTGAGCAACCTACTTGTTACATCCTTTTCTTCAATAGTTCCTCCTTCTCCTTTGATTTGATTGACAGTTTCCTTTAACCTTTTACTGTATTGGGTTATGTTCTCGCCTTCATTCATTCTCATAGATTCAAGTTGAGCTCTTAGACTGTCTACTTTTGCTCTTTGAACATGTTCATCACCACCATAGACAGATATAAGCTTGTTCCACATTGCTTTGGCATCAGTGTAGCCTTCTAGATCATTAAACTCTGAGTCAGTTAATGTTGATGTTATCTCAATCATTGCTTGAATATGCTCTTGCTTTGGCTTTATCTCTTCCATTGTCATTGGGTAGGTGCTAGGTGCATTGTAATCATTCTCTAGATAATATATTGCATATTCTCCAGTTCCTGATAAGTGTAGCTTCATCCTTTTCTGCCATGTGGAGAAACTAGACTTGTTCAACTTTGGTGCATCCCTTTTATACATTTTCGGATCTTTCCTCAATACCTTTAAACTTTTCTTCTGGAGTCCAAAGCTCTGATACCAGTTGTTAATAAGATGAGAGGGGGGGGTCAATCATAAAAACTCACTATGCAATATATTTATCAAATTCAACCTCGGTAGCCTTTACTACTATGCAACTATGACTGTAAGTCATTCAAACTCATAAACAGATGTACTTAAAACATCATAACACATTTAACACCAGATTTAACGTGGAAACCCAAATAGGTAAAAACCATTGTGGGATTTCGGACCCACTAAGAAATATACCCTTCTAGAGTATGCTCAGTTAAAAGCCAATCCTGTTACAGATTACATAAACACATTGCTAGATGTGACCCGGTTAAGGGATTTTCCCTCAGACTTGTTAGAGTCTTGCACTTTGTTAGAAGTGACCTTGTCAAAGGCTTTCAAACACTCATTCAGAATGTTACCCTGCTAGAGGATTTACAAATAAGACTGTTAGGTCCACTCAGTTAAGAGATTTCCTGTCACTTACAAAATAAATAACAGTATAAAATATATATTTGCAACTTCATATCTGAAATGCTAAAGCAGATTCTATGTGCTCAATGTACTCAAGATAATCTTGTCATAAGACTTATCTTGCTTCTTGTGGGGCTTCTCAATCTGTTCTTTAATCTGATATTCAATCTTCTATGCTCAGTGATCACTATTGTAGTATCACTGTTCTTATATTTGCCCACATACATTGTTCATCAACAATTTCTTATTTATAAACAATTCCTAACCGCTTAATCTCCTTGATCACATTTCCCATGATCAATCTTAGCCATCAAATCTTCAAACTTGACTAGGTTCATTGTATCTTTCGATCTAAAAATGTTTTATCTCACCTTGGAACTTGTATTCCTTCCTTGGAACTTGTGCTAGGTTAAGACCCTTCAATCTGCATTCTAGATCTAACTCCTGTATTTTCATTGTTGTAGATCTTCAACAAACTTCTTTCACGACATACCAATCATCTATACATCTCCAGCTCATTGGCATCTTTCATTAAATAAGGCTTTTATCCATCCAATGCATTATGTTAATACTCAGTTGTTACTCAGTAAATACTAAACCTCACTCGGTAGATATTCTACCTTCTTTAACCGATAGTGATAACCTTAGGGTTTACCGACTAGCATCTTGCTCGATAACATAGAACAGTATCAAACCTTAACTAATTTTATAGCTTGAAATATTTTCTCCTTCTTGTTCAGTCTTCGAATACTCATATATAGGATATCAAAACAATCAAAACAACAAGATCTCATCATTGTCTAACTCGGTAATAGCTGCCCATTGAATAACTTATTACTCCCCTTCATTTTCATTCATTCTGTGTCACTTATCGACATCTTTATACTTATCAAAACATACTCATTAAGATATGGCAACATCATACTGAATCAAAAAATCAATTGCTTGACATCAATGACAAAATAATATTATTAAGGCAGTAATCATCCTTTCTCAGTTATATCCATAATCTTCAACAACCTTCTCAATATCCTCATACCAACAAATTTACTGGAATGCCAACAATCTCCTTTGTGAAATGCTAACAATATGTATATGTATATATGTATATATTATATTAATATTTATGAATAAATTTAATTATACAAATTAAATAATCTAATGTGCAATACATTAATATGTGTAACAATCTTACAATTAAAATTATATTATTTAGTTTTAATCTTTATTTATAATTGTTTAGAAATATTATTTTTTGACTATTTTATCTTTTATGTTAATTTATTTTACAAACCAATCATATTATAGTTACATATTAAAACTAGGTACTAACCAAAACTAGGTACTAACCACTAAATGATATTTATTATTTCTTTGGTAAGTAATATCAAGATATATGATTAAAATTAATTAAACCTTTACCATTGAACATATGAAATAAAAATAGTAAACACATTTTATTTTATTTTATTTTATAAATACTTCAGAATTCATGATTATTAAAATTAAAAATATATTAATTATTACTCATAATTTCAACTATAAAATTAAACATTATTGAAAAAAAATAAAAAATTGAACACTGATTACTCCTACCATTAAAATTTAGATTGTTAGAGATTAGGTCTAGCACTCGACGGCTAAATTATACGAAAACAAAAGTCTATGTTGGTCGTTTTAAAAAAATAAAATTGAATCGGTCGTATTCAACGGTCGACGACGTAAATGCCATTTCCTAGTCGATGAGGTGGGACTGCTTAGCTATTCTTTCTTAATTTATTTTGATTGTGAAGTGAAAGCTACTTTTCTCATTTATTTTCCACCTCTACCAAGTCAAAGATTTTGAACAATAATTTTAAAGATTGATTTTAAATACTTATGAATGAATAATTTCACATTATATTTCATAATTCTTTTATTGAGATTAACATTATAGATTGCAATCATATAATCAAGAATGACATATTTTAGTTTAGTTTGTCTTTTAATATTAAACATCAATTCATATAAGAATGACAATGTCTATTTATATAAATTGGAGGTATTTTTCATAGTGTGTCAAATTATGTTATTAATATCAAATTTCAATTGTAGTGTTTTTGAGTCAAACTTATTAACCCATATTTTATGAGAGTGAATGCCCCACTTAGATAATCAGGGAGTTTTAAGTCAAACTCGTTGACCTATATTTATATTATTGATATTAAATTTCAATTATGCAGTTTTTTTAGTCAAACTTATTATCTCATATTTTATTAGTGGTGGTTCACATGAACCCATCTTTAATGAGAGTGTCTGGTCCACTTAGCATTCATTGCATCTAAGTGATAATCAAGAGATTTTAAATCAAACTCATTGGCCCATATTTCATGAGTAGTGGTTCGAATGAACCCATTTCTCATGAGAATGAATGATCCACTTAACACCCATTGTATCTAAGTGGTACCCGCATACGTGAAGCAATAAGACTTATTTTATTAGGAGATCGCACATATTACTACTATTCCAATTGAAATACACTTAATCATAGAGTTTTCCCTAGATCAAGTCCACTATATCTATCCCATTAATCAAGACATTTCTCAAGATTAAACCCACTTCACTCTCTACCTTATTTACAAAATCTTCTACTGATATTGTGTCATTTAAACCAGAAACTCCTTATTAATTGATCCATAAAAAGTCTATCCATGAAATAGTATCATACATTATAGAATGTGATCCGAAACATTGATGCAAATAAATTCTCTCACATTGAATTGAAAAGCACAACACATTAATAATTATGAAAGGTAGAAATCTAATATCTCATGTATATCCATATTTGAATTCTAATATAATTGACGCCCTAGTGGGCATTGAAAGGCGATAAAATATTCGCTGGAGAGCCGTGGAAATTACGCCATTGTCTGCAAGTCAATGATTTTACATTATTTATTGTTTATAGGTGGTGGATCTAAGCCGGCTATAGGAATTTCAGCACAGAAGTAAATTCTAGAACGCAGACTTTTAATCTTTGATTTCACACAAGCACCTAATCCACTACAGACATTAAAAAACCCAGCAACTTTCTGAAGCAGTCAAACCCAAATAATTATTATGTAAGATAGTTCAGAATTCAATCACTCTGTACCAAACTCAAAGGGATCACAATGGCTCCTGCAACCACAACTCAAAGAGGCGAACCAGAGGTTGAGGATATTCCCGAATTGGATCTCTCACACTCACAAGAAGATGAATTCCTACAAGCCGTGAGAGAGGGTTGCCAGGAAATCGGGTGCTTTCGAATTGTAAACCATGGAATTTCCCCTGATCTAATCCGCAAAGCAGATTTGGCATCCAGGGAAGCGTTCAAGCTTCCATTAGAGACCAAGAAGAAAAACGTTTCGCCCAATCCTTTCATGGGTTATGTAGGTGGGATACCAGAGGCCCCCTTTTACGAAAGCCTGGGTATAGAGCTCGCTGGGGCTCCAGATCGGGAGGCTGTGAAAGACTTCTCTCATATCATGTGGCCTCAGGGCAACCAGTTTTTCAGGTAGGAGTTCTGCCCCTCTAACCAATTTTTTTCTAGATTTGATAATCACATTTTGTGATATCATGTGATATCATAAGATGTTAGAGAGTATTAAGAGATGTAGAATGACGCAACAAAATACACACAATAGCGTATTCTAGCCTCGTACTATTCTAAAGAATTTATGAAAGACCCCTTACAATTGAATTGAGTTTCTCTCCCTAAAATTCTATGGAATCATACTATTCTAAAAAATTCGTGAAAAAGCCTTACAATTGAATTGATTTTCTTGCCCTAAAATTCTATGGAATCGTACTATTCTAAAGAATTCATGAAAGACCCCTTACAATTGAATTGGAGTTTCTCGCCCTAAAATTCTATGGAATCATACTATTCTAAAGAATTCGTGAAAGACCCCTTACAATTGGATTGGAGTTTCCCGCCCTAAAATTCTATGGAATCCTGTAAGACCTCGATGTATGGTAGGGGTCCACTCGACCCAATCCGCTGGCCTCACACCCGGCCTGCATTGAGAATGATCATCATAGAATGTTAGAGAGTATTAAGAGATAATTAAATCCAAAAACAGCTAAATTATGAACTTCTATATTGTAAAAATTTGATCAATTTTCCTTTGTTCATCTCTTTTTGTTTTGGAATGCTTGGGAACAGTGAAACCATGGAAGAATTCACCTGTGAGATGATGGAGATGTCAAAGAAAGTGCACCAAGTAATTCTTGCGAGCTTAGGAGTGGGAAAGTACTATGCGAGTGATTTCGATCATGGGAAGGCCCTGTTTCGTATGAATATGTATGAAGTGCCGTCTGAGCTGCCGTCTGAATCGTATGGTCTTGGACCTCACAAGGATGGGACTAGTATTAGTATTCTGTACGGAGATGGGTCCAGCGGCCTGCAGGTTTTGAAGGCAGGGAATTGGGTTGATGTGAAACCTGTCCCTAACACTTTTGTGGCCATGGCGGGCGATACCTTTCAGGTGAGTCAATATGAATTATTCGTTCTATTAGGACTCCAACCACTGACTTGAGATTTATGCATGTTAAACTTGCTTGTTAAGAGATATTAGTTTTCTGTGTTGTTTCTAGATTGGATTGCATGTCTAATTTGTATCAGTGTTCATAGGGATGTTAGAGAGTTTTCAGTAGAAAAAATCGTAGAGATTTGAACTCAGCATTATTTGGGTATTTATCATATGGATTTTGTTATTAAATCAAGTGTCTTTTCACAACTGTTAGGTTTACCTAACATATGTGTTGAATTTTGACAAATCTAATTTTTCTCTATGTTCAATATTTCATCTTGCATATTTTCTCTTTCTTATGTTTGTTTCTATTGGTTGTTATTTTTTTCTAGATATATATTTTTTAGTTAATATTTATATAATATATGGAAAAACAGGCATGGAGTAATGGAAGGATTCGTAGTACAAAACATCGAGTGATGCTGAAAAAACAACAGTCTCGTTTATCTTTGGGTTTATTTGGCATTTTCCCAAATGAGATGATTATAAAGACACCTCCTGAACTTATTGATGATGCACATCCACAACGTTACAAATCATACAAGTTTGAAGATATGGTCACACATAGAGCGGGAGAGGGAAGACTATTAGAAGAACCTCTAGAGGCATTTGTTGGCATTTCTATGTAGTGGAGAAGGAGGATTCTTTAGCTTGTTAGCTGCTTCTCAAACTTTTGATATTAATCTATGTCTTCAAAGTTAATGGTCTTGTAATTTAAATGTACAATATGTTTAATTGCTACATAATTCTTGTTTGTCAATTTATATATGGTTTTCTTCTTTCAACTTGATCAATAAATTTATTTTAGATAAATCACATATCATATATTTTGAATGAATATACTAAGTAAATCCATGACAACAAATGATGTTATGTATTTACTTCAAAGTATCCATGTAGACAAATATCATAAGATTGTATAAAAAGTTTAAAATATATTTCATTTCAATTATAAGTATTAAAATATAAATTCAAATTATATTCCACATATTTTAAGTGAATGGATTAAGTAAGTTCAAAGCAATAAATTATGTTATGTGATTTTCAATATATTTATATAGATATGCATTGTAGGATTGTGTGAACGAATTATATTCTATACCAAAATTCAAATTTAAAACTAGTTGGTTTGTATTGATATTTTTTATTATATCCTTATTTAAACTATTTTTATTAGAAAAAATAATTATAAAATTTATACTTAATACTTTAAGTGATTATGCGAGATTAATTCATAGCAACAACTTACTCTATTTATTTATATTTATATAGATACGGATGGTAAGATTGTCTAATAAGTTTTGCTCCATATTAGTTGTATTATTCAATTTTAAAATTAATTGTTGTGCAAAGTCGTATTTTGGATTATATCCCTTTTTTCATTATTTTATTGGTGAAACTTTGTTATAGAATTTATATTTTATATTTTAATTTATTTTACAACAAAAAGCATTAATCTTATATTTATTTTTTATATTTTAATTAAAATAACTTACCATTATATAAATTTAATGCTTTAACATAGATTAATATTGTTTAACTTGTCTAATGATAATAGAAAATTAAATAATGGCTTAAAATTATTTTTCATTGCATCCCTTTTATTTCAGTGGTTATGATAATTATACTTATGTTTATAAGAATTATATTTTGGAAGGAAAAATTATTTTTATTGAAATACTTATATTAAGATGGTCATCAATTTTTTTTTTGAAAAATAAAGATTAATTTAATAACGTCAAAGAGGAATGTTCATATGTTTGAAAAGATGATGGTGTATATCATTGAAGAAAATTTGACATCAATAATCTTCTAAAACCAATGGAAATAATGGCTCAAACTTTTCATTGAAATTTTTTGTCTAGCTAAATGAAACCTCTACACTTGTAACAACTTGTGTACTAAGAATTAGCATTGAGAACAAAGGGTGTTTAAATATACCCTTTTCCTCACATGTTTGCAAAGGAAACATATACATTGCATTGGTTCCCAAAATCATAGGTCACACGTCTAAATGGATTTGTCTAGCTCAAAGCCAAGGAGATGTCATACTTGAGGGTGGACAAATGTGCTCATCAACAAAGAGTGATGGATAATAGACAAATAATTAAGAGTGGTGAACACCCCTGCATTTTAGGCTCAACCAAGCCTAGAATGGTTTTGTTAGAGACAACCTTGAACAAGGTTTTTAATTCAATTTAAGATATGCATGATGAATAAATTATTGTGGTGCCAAAATGTATATTCTTTGATCTCAATTTCTACTACTATACCAAAAATACATTCTACTATGACCTCAATTAAGTTGATGTATACATGAAGAACACTATTCTCTCAAAATGATTAGTTCAATTTCTACTTTATATGTTCCCTAAGTCTAATATTGAGTCATGAAATGCACAAATCCTACTTCCCACTCCTATTCTACTAATTAAGGATTTTATTCATTTTAACCATATGAAAGATCAAGTTTTTAAGATCAATGCCATTTATGGGTTTTCGAGTCACATTCAACTATGTAAAAAACAAAAAATGAGAAATAATAGTAGATGCATGTCATCCAATAAATAATTCTACTTAAGATTTCTTCTCCAAATTTATAAACATTCATTCATAACAAGAGAAATAAGATTACAACTATATTTTTTAGTTAATTAAAGGGTTGTAGCACTTATCAATTTTTTATACAATCTCACTAACTTGATCTCACAATAGTATCCTTCTTAATTTTTATATAAAATTATATTTTAAAAAAATTAAAAAATTAGTAATTTAAGCTAGAGAGGTACCATATAAAAAGGTTTAATTGAATTATTTTAAATATAATCCCCTTAGATAGAACCTCCTAGACATAAATCAAACCCTTAATGGAGTTCACTTCACACGTATTAAAAGGATAATAAAAACATAATTTTGTTTCAACCTTCAAAGATCAAAAGAAGTCATCTAGGATTTTTATTTTACAAGCACGCATTCTTTAGTATAAGCAATTTTTATTAATATTATATTTTAAAAAAATAGTTAATGTATGCACATTACAATTTTTTTTACCTATGCTCAAGACAATAGGAGAAATAACAATTATTATTTGAAAATCTCAAAAAGTGCATGTCACTCGACATATATGACCTTGTTTCAATGAAAAATAAATAAATAAATAAATTTTGGTAGATATGCTATGAGAAATGTGTTATAGAATAATATAGGTTTTAAAATTTTGTTACTATTGTAGTGTCATAAAAAGTTTACATTAACAATTTCACACTCTATATTACACCTACTTTAGTGTGGTTTCCCCTTAGACCATTTTAAGTCTATTGTGTTCTATGTACCCTATAATTTTAAAAATAAGCCTACAACTTAATCATTGTAAAGTGATAAAATTGATACTAGGTCTTATGTTTAGGGTCCTAACAGTTTGTTCCGTCTTTTGGAGGTCCCTTTTTGAGTTGACATAGGTGCCCAACATCCTAGTCCCTCCAAAAGAGGCCCAAATTTTAAATATTGTGAGTATTAGCCTTCGTCGTTTGTGACTCAATCTCGACCCTTCATTTGATCTTTATTTGTCAACATACATTTAAAATAGTGTTGTGATCCTATATAAAGAGCATATTATCTCATTCTCATGGTCTAACTAATTAGAGGGATGACCTGACAAGCATTTTTACTATATAGTCCAATCTAGAGCTATTGAAAAACTAACTACAACTATTTTACATTCAAGTATGAATTCAATCTTTTCACTTATTGTTATCATATTATTGCATTATGTAACATCATAAATTTCACTCCGTGTAATAACATGTCACATGGCACCTTTGCTTCAGCTAAAATTGAAGATAACAATTGAACATCCACCTCATCCACCTACCTAGTCTGCCTTATCATCATTTTTGTCCTTTTTCTCAACTATGTTGACTATTTGACTCTAGGACACTTGCATGGTATAGAGACATTCATGTGTCATGCTAGCATCCTACAAGAATACAATCTGAAGGTGGTTGTTGGATTATTACACCTGCTATTTTTGATGGTGCAATGTCTCCTATGTCCACCAGCATTGGGATGCCTTTCTAGGTTCTATATCTTGCCCTTTTAGCTTCATTTTTCGTTATTCCAGACTCTCTCTTGGTCTCTCTTTGTAATCTTGTGCACTTGAACCCCATCTCTATTTTTTTTTCTACATCTCATCTACTATCACTACATTCATTCATTATGCTTCCATTATCGTTGCAACTTCATGTGTTAAAGGGTTTACTTCTCATCTTCATCAATGCATGCTTCTCACTTCTTAGTGTAGAAGGGGAATTTATCTTATGTCTTTTGCTACATTTTTCATTTGTTTATCTCCACTAGCATATCTAAGTGCATAAGATATTTTACGATGCAATTAGAGCATCTAAAAAGGTAGTCATAAAGTGTATCAAGTCTCTTGACCAATTCTATGAGGGTCTATGATGCGTGTTATTAAAAACATTGATAAAGATGGAAAATGACCAAATATGATGCCCTAACTAGTTCCTTGACTATGACAACTTACACATAAATCTTGAACATATAAGGGAATACTATTTTTTATTTGTCCAGAAACCTAAACATAGGCATGCTCATTAGAGTTTGTGCCATGGAGATTTGGGTTCCATACCTCTCGTGTTGGTACAGAGCTTTCCTAAAGTTGTTTATGATTTCCTACTTAGTTATTGCCTATTTATTTGGGTGCTAAAGTTGAGAAGATAGAAGAGTTTTGATTGTAGGGTTAGGTTAGGTTGGATTTCCTCTATAGGATTAGGATGTTGATCTCTGTGTTAAGGCCAAAGATTGGAAGTGTAATGTAACTTTGATGTGTTGTTGAAAAATACATTGGCTATGTGCTTTAGAAGGTGGTTTTTTAATCCAAAAGGGTTTCCCTACATATCTCATTGTCTCTTCTTTGTTATCTATGCTTCTTTTATTCCCTCATTATTGTTCTTAATATGTTATTTTATATATTGTTATGTTGTCAAATTTTTCATAGACCCGAGATCTACTTGTCTTTCCTCTACAAGTTAATATGGGGTATGAATGTGTCATAATTCTTTATGGGCATAGTTTTATTACACTTGTAATAAGATTCTATTTAGAAAATCTTAAATATTGGAGGTGCATAATGATTATTTTCCTTAACAAAAAATAAAAACATATTAAATAGTTGAAGTTGATAAAAGCTAAAATTAATATAAATAAAATTGATATAGACAATACACATTCCTTCCAACTATTTGTACAATACTAATGTTATTGGTTTTAGAGGCCTTTCAATTCATACGAGGCAAAGAAACAAATTGGAGTTGCATAACAAATATAGGATTACCAAAAGGCAAGATTGGTGTTTGGTTAATTATTAGTAAGGCAGAAATCAATCTAGATGATTCAAGGTGGGTTTAGATCATTATGGTTTCATGATATAGTTGTTGTGCTCATCTTTTGTTTTTTTGTATTGACTTTTTGACCTATATGATGCAATTGTTTATTCTTTTCTTTTTCTTGTCTGTTCTTAATGGATATGCAATGGGGTTTGTATGAATAGTAAAAGGGTTTTCATAAGCAAACATGTTGTAGTTTGATGGGGCTTCATATATTTATTAGAGAATTAAGGGTTTTGTTGAGCTTTAGTTTCTTGTGTTTTTTTAACTTTTTCTTTTTCTTATTTCTATTTGAGGATTCTATTTGAATATTATGATGTTTTTAATACAAAATGTGTAGGGTCTGAAGATGTTTAAAAATTTGTATTAGGTCAACAACCATGTTATTATGTGATGAATTAAATGTTTTTCTTAAAGAAATTACCTCTATCATAGCCTCCATGTTGCTCTATATTTAAGAGAAAAATAATAATTTGTTCAATTCAACTTAAAGAATATAGGGAACTTTTGATATGTAGACCTAGTGAAGTATAATAATTTATCTAAAATCTACATCATTACAGTAAGAGAATGTGGATACCTAACACTATAATGCACCTTCTTAGGCATTGCAATTTGAATTTGAATCTTTGGGCACTAAAAGAAGTTAAAAGGGTGTGGTGTAGGCCTTCAGATGAGTGCAATGAATAATTGTCACAATATTTAAAGTTGAATTAGCATGACTTGCCCTATTTGTGGCCCTGCACTATGAGATATTAAATATGATGTTTTAGTTGATCTCTTAAGAAAATCTGTTGCAAATGATTATCCATTCAAAGTTGCATTTCCAAATCGATCCATACTTAAAATAAAAATCATAGTAGTTTCTTAAATTATCTTATAACCTTGTTTTCTTATGTTTGATTATTTGAATGCACATTTACATCCTTTTAAGATGGTATGAACAATATTCAAGCTTTAATGATTTGAAATGGACACAAAGAGGGTGAAATTTTTGAAAATTCCTTGTTTTTCAATTTGTTTAGCACTAAAATATTCTAATAACAAAATGTAGATTATGACAAGACACAATGCCTAATAAAAATGCAATCATTGAGTTTTACTTTTTGAAACTATTAAGTCATATACCTAACAAAAGTTCAACACAAATTTAAGTTGAATTTTATCAAATCCAATACAATACTAATCAAAGTAATAAATATTTATCAACATATTTGTTGCACCTTTATGAGGTGATTGCTAATTCTATTGCTCTAACTTATTGATCTTGCGATACTTGAATTCTTCATATGTCTTAGCATTGAATAATGAAGGGTTCTCCTCATTAGTCAGCTCTTTCATTGGACCAATAACTTTATTATTAGGTGGAGTGCAAAATACTGCCCATGACATTCTCACTTTGTCCTTGTTTACCATACTTCTGTGTAAAACACTCTTATACTTTCCATTGCTCAATATCTGGACAAATCATAATAATGTAAGTCAAAATTTAACAAAATAATTTTCAACTAATCAAAGAGTAATTTATGAAATTTCAAAATAATAATAGATTCAACTAATGTCATGGAGTGTTTCAATTGCTAAAATAGGTCATGTTCTCTTGTTTAGCCCTCTAATGGCTACTTTGAATTTCTTGATAGTGTTGTTTAAGTTTCTCTTCCAACTACCTATTGGTAGCTCTTATTCTTCACAATTTACTTTGCTCAATATTAATAAAAAAATTAAAAATTGAAAAAGAAAGAAGAGATGGACAAAGTTTACAGTACATACCTCCAATTGATCTCCAATATGGACAATGATAGCATTAGGAACATAATCCACAGTAACCCAATGACCATCCTTGTGCACTTGGAGTCCTGGAACTTGATTGGACACAAGAAGAGTCATGGCACTCATGTCTGTGTGGGCTTCCACTCCTAGAGCAAGCTCTGGTTGAGGACATGGTGGATAATAGTTTACTTTCATCTCCATCTCTAAATCTTCACCACCAAGTACCTCTTTCAATCCACCTTCTTTTAGTCCAAGATATATTGATAGGACTGAAAGCAATTTATTCAACACTTGAAAAAGTGCTCTTCCATATTCATCATTCACCTCTCTGAAGGACAACTCAAAGTAAGCATGCAAATTCATAGTCGAGCTTAAACACCACACTTTAAGCTTTGACTTGTTTAAATGGCTCATCTGAAATCATTCTATCTTCTTCAATAAAACAACACACTCTTAAATGGTTTATCTAAAACTATATCACCTTCTTGAATAAAATAACACATTCTAAACTTTGACTTGTTTAGGTGGCTCATCTAAATCATATTATCATTTTCAATAGAACACACGTATTAGTACTATTAATGTAATTTCGAATGAACAACCTAAACAAGTTAAAACTTAAGACACCAATGGAATTCTTGAAAAGAAACTATCTTCTCCAATAAAACAACACACTCTAAACTTTGATGTGTTTAGGTGGCTCATCTGAAATCATATTATCTTCTTCAATAGAACCCACCTATTAGTGTGGTTTCAAATGAACTACTTAAACAAGTTAAAGCTTACAATATATTACTTAAATTAAAATCCAAATCATATTATCTTCTTCAATAGAATCCACCTACTAGTGCTATTAGTGTGATTGCAAATGAACCACCTAAACAAATTAAAACTTTAAAAAACATTCAAGACAAACAAAAAAGTGTACATACATATAAGATGAAGGATGCTTAGGCCAGACATGAAGATTTCTTATGGAAGGAGGCCAGAGCATATGGAAAAAGTAGTCAATCCACTCCCTATTGCCATTCAGGTTCCGGGCCAACCGGGTGCCATAGCCCTCCATAACACCTGCTAGGGAATCGTTAGCGTAGCTCTCCTTCTCCTCTTGCGGAAGATCAAAGAACTCCTTACCCACGCTCTGCAATCGTTGGATGAGCTCCTCAGAAATCCCATGATTAACCACTTGGAAAATTCCCCATTCACGAGCCGCACTTCCTATCTGTGACCGGTTTTCCTCACCACGATCACCTGGAGCATCTAAATCGGCCAAATCTATGAGTGGGATCTGAGCATTGGTGTTATCGATAGTGGGCCTCTCATGTACAGGCCTGATAAATTCAGATGGTATTGATGTTAACCCACTCCCTGCGATGGATTGGACTCGCACTGCTGCCATTTTGCTCCAAATGAAAACGATAAGCTTGATTTTTCAAAGAGGATGGCTGTTGATTTGTAAGCTGCCAGCGTGATTTTGTTAGGTGGATCAGGCTGTAAACATTCATTCAATGGGCCAGAATTAAATGTTCCAAACGGTTCCAGTGTTGCAGTATATTAATGCGAATACACCGCCTCATCAATCCAATTGGTTTTCTAGGGACAGGGTTGACAATTATTCAATGCAGTCATGTGCAAGCTAACTGACTCTGAAGTTTTTCTCTGTGTATGGCATTGATGAATGGTGATCACTGATGGGATGTCGCTTTCCTAGATAGTGATCTGAATCTGAATCTGAAGAGCATTTAGTATCACCGAAATGTAGATCTCCATTGACCAATCTCTCATAAATCGGCTTGGAGAGTTTTTGGTATAGTGTGCCTATCAAATGAGACAATTTTTAAGAACCTGACATTTTCGGTACTCATTTGGTATTTACAATTTCAAAGCACTTTATGACATTTGTTATCAAAACCACCAACAAACATCAATCTAGGCTTGGTAGGATGGTCGGCCCAGAATTAAATGTTTTAGATAAATAAGTTAAAATTTTCTAGTTCATATCTTAACATAAATATAAACCCTCTAATAAAACAGCTAAGGTAATCCAAAAACTTAAAGGCTTTATTATTATGATATATAAACAAAAGATAGATTATCATTCTTGCAATTAGGGTTTTCCTTAAAGCAATAGTTCATCTTTTTATATCATGTGAGACAACCAACACCAAGATCTCCAACAAGAACTTTGATCCTTTGGTTGTGTTTCTTTGCCTTTGTATCTCCTTATGAGTATTGTTCGTTGTGATGGAAGGATACCCATTTACATCTTGTCCACCATTCATGAACTTAGTTGCATCCATTAGATAGGAATGCTCATGCAAATTGTCACCATCTCTAGTGTTTCACTCAATCCATTAAGAAACTTCTTTTAGATGATAGTAGTCACCGATTTCTTAATCATATCCTTGTCCTTATCTAAATCCAATAGCACCACAACAAACATGGAGGACATGTTTGTATTTCCTAGACAATGATCCGAATTTGAAGAGCATTTAGTTTCACCGAAATGTACATCTCTATTGACCAATCTCTATAAATTGGCTTGGAGATTTTTTGGTATAGTTTGCCTATCAAATGAAACGTTTTTAAGAAGATGGCATTTTCGGTATACATTTAGCATTTAAAGTTTCAAAGCACTTTATGGCATTTGTTATCAAAAAGACCAACAAACATATATCTAGGGCTGGGAGGATAGTAGGCCCTAATTTAATGTCTTAGATAAACAAGTCAAAAGTTTCTAGTTCATATCTTAACATATATAAACCCTGTAATAAAACAACTAAGATAATCCAAAACCTAAAAGGCTTTATTATGATCTAAAAACAAAAGAGAGATTATCATTCTTAGAATTAGGGTTTTCCTTAAACCGGTAGTTCAACCTTTGGTATCATGAGAAACAACCAGCACTAAGACTTCCAACAAGAATTTTATCTTCTGGTTGTGTTCATTTGCCTTCGTATCTCTTTATGAGTATTGTCTGTTGTGATGGAAAGATACCCATTTACATCTTGTTCACCATTCATGAACTTAGTTGCATCTGTTAGATAGGAATGCTCGTGCGAATTCTCGCCATCTCTAGTGTTTCACTCAATCCACTAAGAAATTTCTTCTAGATGATAGTAGTCATCAATTTTTTAATCATATCATTGTCCTCATCTAACTCCAATAGCACCACAACAAACATGGATGACATGTTTGTATTTATTCTATAACAATAATCAATGGATGTGAATTCTTTCTTTCTTTAATTGAATTAATGTAGATGGAAGAATACATGTAAGGTGGGCACTACAAAGACTGCCAAGTTAATCAATTAGATCAACTCAACTATAACAACCAAACATATATTGCTAAGTTGAAAAAGAAGCTCAACTCAATTATAACATCCATACATATAACTATCCAAGTTTCCAACCATACACCAATTGAAAATAACAACTATACTAACAAAATACATCAGTCATACTTAGACCAACAAAACTTTAAGCAGTAAATTAGCAAAAATATATAGGTAGACACTAAATTTAAAAAAACTTTGAAGTTATCTGGAGAAAAAGAAACCTTATTTCTGATGCTGAAGAATTTGGAGCTTGATATAGTCAAAGTAGTAAAAGTAAATAAGCATGTTGGTGTTCTTGGGGATCCCCTGCAGTTGACAACAAAGAGAGATAATTTGAAACAAGGTGTTAGAGTAAAACTTAAGAATTTGGTTTCCCTTGTGAATTGGTTGATTTGGTAATATTGACATAATACACCTACATTTCCATATATCAAGAAGAACAAACTATCTCAAAGAATCAACTACCACATTATTACGAAAGCCACGCCCAAGAATGTTTTTTTCCAACTAGGAAAGTACTTAAAAATAACACTCCATTTTGCACTAGTTGTGGGATGGTCCCAAAATATGTGCTTTAAGTTTCATTATGTTGACAAAAAGGGCATTTGATAGATTGGATCAAAAATTTCAATCTATCCCTAACTAGCAATTTGTAATGTAAAACTTTCCAGGCTAAAATCTGAACATTAGCTTCCACTTTGGACTTCCAAATTTGCCAACTCAAAGTCCTCTACTTTCTTTCACTGAACTTGCACCTCCAATGTTTGTTCAATCTAGGATTAAGTGATAGATTGAGAAGTAATTTTAAGTAAAAAAAATTAAACTTGGATAGTAAGTAAAGGATATTTAGACATCAAAAGCCAATCTTTGGTGAAATTACATTACAAAGGGCTACATAGTCTCTTTACAAGATCAACTGGTACCAATGATTTCGCAAAAAATAGAAATCTCTTAGCCATACTATTTAAATTAAATTTCTCTTTTAACTTTTTCCAAGAATTCCATTAAAAGGAATTAAAATCTCAAATGTCATGTGTAAAGGTGTAATTAGGAACTAGGGGTTTACCAAGTAGGATAAGACCACTAATTAACCAAATTAGTTAATACATTGAAAGAGGGGTGAACCTAACAGATCTAGCCTCAATCCAAATAAGAAAAGGGTTGAAATTCTGATTAGATTCATTGGTTAGGGTTCAGTTCCATCTTTCTAAATTGAAATTGGATTTGCAAATGTAAAATTAGGATAAAATGAGGGATTATTGAAGTATTCTGATAGAAACAGTAAGCTATAGATGACCCATGGAGCCACAAAATTCAATCTAGGCAAAATAAGATGTTTAGAACCTATCCTCTGATTTTCGACTTGATTTTTCAAGACTAGGTAGCACAGATCCACCCTGGGCCTCTGAATTTTTCTCTATCAAAACCTGACTTGTTCATCACTGTTGAGCTTGTCAGAATTCTCGAGTACAACTCCCGTACCTATTTCCTATAGACAAAAAGAAAAGGAGAGATGTTGTGTATAGGGTTTTTCCTAAGTCAAACCCTGATTTAGTAATTAACCTTGAATGAAATAATGCAAATATTGAAATAAATGCTAAGGAGTTATACATCAAATCTATAATTGTTGATGATGAAGCAATGCTCTTTAAATGTAATGGCATGACAAACACATGAACCTGAAAAACCCTAATCACACACACATGCTTGCATGAAGATTGTTGTAACTTGGCTCCATAATGGTTAAATGATTAATATGCAGCCTTAAATCTCTAAAAATACTTGATGATGAATGTTTCTTGGATGCACGAATACTTTAGGTATGTAATGGATGCCAAAATGAATTGATATGATGTCTTTATATAGAGCTCCCTAGGTAAATTACCAATTAGACCGACCTCCAATGATCATGTATAGCCACGGGGACCAGAAACCACCACCAAGATAAAGGGCCTACCCCATTTCAAATTGGGGCTTGTTTAAGGGGGACCAAGGCATTTTGGGGTGCCCTGGTATAGACTAGGGAATTCTATGCCTTGGATCACCATTAAACATGACCACAAAAAGAGGAAATGGGGAAAGGGGTCTCAAAAATGGGACCCACACAAAGGTGTCCTTGACATCAAAGTTGGAAAATGAGGCCAAAATGGACCTAGAGAGGGCATGGGGGTAGGACATGGTAAAGTAGGGGCACAAACATGAGGTGTAAATTGCATTGGTTACAATTTACAATGCTACATTTAACTGCCACTTTAACTCAAGTATGAGCCTATGCAAGTACTCATGGTAAATTAGAGTTATGAGAGAAAGAGAAACAATTAGGAGCAATATCACAAGGAGATAAGACATCACTAATTTTGAGGAACCAAGCCCCAATATTAGGATCTTAACTCACACAATCTTATGCAAGGACACACGACACAAGGGGTTAGCACTATAAACAAAAAGGCTCCAAGTCAACTAGTTGAAGAGACCTCGATAATCAAAATGTCTCAACCACTAATATCATTATCAAAATGCTATCATAAAAACATAAGAAATCAGCTAAAAAGAGCAAGAGCCTACATCAAATCATGAACCATGATTCGCCAATAGAAAATCTATGATCTCATGAGGAATCAAAAAGAGAGAAGACATGGATACCATGGGCTAACTGTGTTTTTCTTGGTGATCCATTTTGGGGAGGAGAGTAAGAATAGTCTAACTGTATTTTGCTAGTTCCACTCATCCCACTGCATATGCTGCTATCTAATTTCAAGAGTTAAGCATCTCATATAAGACTTTGTTTTGTTTAGTTTCAAGAAAGAAACAACCTATATTAGACATGAATTGAAAATGCAAATGTTTGGGTTTGGGATTGAAGCATCTCATATAAGACTTTGTTTTATCTGATTTTGAGAATGAACACCTCGTGTAAGACAAATATATGTCTGGTTTTAGGAATATCTCATGTAAGACTTTGTTTTGTCTAGTTTCAAGAATGTGTACCCCGTAGAAGACATATATAAATGCTACAATCTAGTTTTAGGCATGAAGCATCTCATGTAAAAAAAAAACTGTTTGGTTTCGGGAATGACCACCTCATGTAAGACATGAAAAAAATATAGTAAAAGGAGGGTCATATGCTATGCCCCACTTAACATGTCAACATAGCGCCATTTTGATGTCCTAGGGAAGATAGAAAAAAGGATACACACCTTCAACACCAAGGAGGTATCCTTTTAGGCAACAATGTTCATAAATCCAAGCTAAAGAGACAATACTCTTACAAGCAAGGAAAAGATAGTTGAAAAAGAGATACCTTGCAACAAGTGTAAAGGGAATCCTTGGAGGGAAAGAGATCTTTGCTCATAATAAATCTACCTTCAAGAGGAGTTATTGAACAAAAATATCATCATCCAAAAGAGAGGAAAGAGAACAAGAATGCATACCTTCCCCCTATTGCTAGGTGAGAGGGATTATTAATGAAGAATGACACACTTTTGACCCAAAGTGAGGGGTTTGTTCATAGTGGGCATACATTGCCAAGTGTAAAAGAGGTTGTAGTCAAGGGTACACACCTCTTTCACAAGAGAGAATCCTTGAACAAACAACAACTTCACACAAGGAATAACATCGTATTGTAAGTAAACACCACTCAATAAAAGGAAAAATATATCCTTAGAAAGGATAAAAGAACAATCAATGTTCCCCAAATATAGGGACAATGAGAAAGATTTACATAACCTCTAAGGAAAAATTTATTCATAAGAGGTACCGTTTCAAGCAAGGAATAGGTCCTACCCAAGGAACTCACATGCACTCGCATGAAGGATAATTCTATGCAAAAAAGGACATCATGTTTTGAAAAACGCAACATGAAAAGAAGAGATAATCTTTAAAAGGAGAAATAGGAATGAAGGATGCCTTATTCTTTCCCCCCAAGCAATGAGTCAAGGATAACGATGATGAAGGATCACACACCTCTTAAGGAGAGATTATTCATAAGAGACGTACCATTTCAAACAAGGAATAGGTCCTAACCAAGGAATACTCATGTATTCACATGAAAGATAATTCTATGCAAGAAATGACATCATGTTTGTGAAAATGTGTTGTGTGTAAACACAATACGTCCCATTTGTATAACAAATGGGGATCCCTTGAGATTTTTGGTAAGTAAAGATTCTAATTACCCAATCGACAAGTGGAGATTAAGTAATTGGATCATGGGACAAAGTAAGTTTCAGGTCTAAATAAAAGCATGGCAGAATGGGGTTTTCTTCCCATTGATGAATATGTCCGCAAGCTAGACAAATTGTTCACATGTTGGGGTCTTTGCGGAGTAGAGAGCGCTAAGTGAACATACAATTGTAAGGATTAAAGATCAAAAGTTGATTTTCTTCTGCAGCCCGAAATTATTTGATATGTTTAAGCACTGGCCCTCATACTTGTGGGACAGTAGAAATTCTTTGGAATGAAACGAAAAAGTAAGTTGAAGTCATGAATCTTGATTTTACCCAAAGCCCGATGGAAGATAAAGGATAAGATTTATATTTTGATGCACTCAGATGTACAAGGATGTCATCCCATGATTAGTTTTGTAACCCAAAATAGTAACAATAATCATTAAAATCTCTTGGGGTCTAAAGTAGTAAAAGGGGACACGTGTTTGCATCTATTAATAAGTTACACTCTGACATAGGATATGAATAGCACTATAATGACTGTTAGATGAGTGTTTTTGAAATTACCCCATGTTTAGGTTTTTCTATGCTTTATTTCCCATGATGACTGAAGTCTTGGCTAACATCGCGGAATAACAACTAATATGTAATTCCTGTAGCAAAAATCAAGCAACGATATTATTCACAATATTAGAGTTACAGAAGGAGAAATTGAAGGAGCTTACATGAACCCGTCGGAGACCTCAAAACTAGTACAATATTTAGATTCTATAGGTGATTCTTGTAGCGAAACAGGTAAGTACCCTCAACTTTGCTTGTTATTTTGTGATCGAATGCCAAAAGTATGAGTTTAGTTAAAAATTAGTTTAAGATTTTAAGGTAGGATTGTGCTAGTGTATAGTGCTTAGCAGTAATTTTAGAAATTTTGGTAGGAGATCAGGAAGTAAATGACATGGCTACTCAGAAGATCAAATTAAAGAGAGAGTTCGAGAGGAAGTTTCCACATGTGGTGCCCACTACCAGATTTTACCTAGATGCCCATTTGGGGGATTTCAGTTTGGAGGACATTATTGACAGAATGAGGGAGCCCATTGTTATGGAAGAAATGCATAATATGGAGAGAAGTGGTTTAATTCAAACCGCAGGATTTCCTGTCACAGTAGAGGCTCATGACCTAGTTAGGTAGTGCATTCAACATTACGACCCATCCCTAAGGTAGGTAGTTTATAATCAGAGGGTGTATTTAGATCTGTAATCAGGCATACTAAAAGACTTATTGGGGATCCCCACTCCATCCGCATGGATAGATAGAACTAGGAAAGCTACTAAGAAAGAATTCAATGAATCCAAGAAAGATTGTGAAAGAAAGATAAGAGAAGAATGGTATATCAAGAAGCAAGGTAAGGTATTAGCTAAATTGCCTATCATAGTACTAAGAAAATAATTACATCTAAAGGTGGTTGCGATAGTCACATTTCTGAGCAGGATTGCCAACCTAGATATTAGTGATCAATTTCATGGGTGGATGTTCACCTATAAACAGAGCTTAACGAAAAACTCAGGGACGTCTGACTAGGAAAGGTTTATCAGTGATTCCATCTATCATTACATAGAAGAGACTTCTGGGAATATTTATATGTCATCTTATTTGGTATACGCATGTGTTGTTAAAGCAAACAATCAAGGATTGAATACTGTAGGTACTCTAGGTATAGCAATAGGGTGGAATCCAGTGTATGTTTATTATCTGCAGCTGAAGAAAGATGAAGAAATGTTGTATTATAGAGAAGTTAATGATTAATTCATAATGAAGGTTGCTCGGGAGTCAGAAGGAAGACCTAAAGAGAGGGTACTTAAGGAGGTAAGAGATGTAATTCAGTATTTTGGAGGATGGTATATTCAATTTTGCACTTGGTCCTATTTAAGAGAATAAGGGTTTTCAGGACAACCTTTCAAGATACCTCGATACCCCTCAATTTGGGCATGGTTGACATAATATTGTAGACAGATGGTGGAATTACATGATACTTACCTGAGGTCACATAGAAATTTGGGGTTCAAGTTCTCGATAAAAATGGGAGATTTCATATGCAAATCCCTCTAGACTACTAAGAAGATGGAAGAAGATTTATTAGCAAGGCATTTACAGTATTTCCAGTATGCAAGAAAAGATAGGAAAATACATAGCTAAAACAGTGAAGCATATCCTTGACATAGAAGATTACTGGATAGACTGTGAGAACGAGAAAGAGGTTAGAAAGAGAAAATTTTATCAAAGGCTAACATTAAGTCAACTAAGAGGGTTAGGGCCTGATAAAATAGGGATAGATGTGCCTCTTGAAATTACAGATGATGATGAAATTTTAAGACCTGATTATATAACTGACAATGTAAAGCAGAGACCAATAATTGAACCTGGACCCAATGAACCAGAGATGATATCCATGGAACAAGTCAATCAGCCAGTCCTAGAATCAACTAAGAGATGGTTAGATGGGTATAAAGTCAATATGATTCAGTAAGGCGATAAACTTTCTATTAGGAGGAAAATGAAGAGGAGAGATGTAGATGAAAACACAAATTTCTTAGTCCACAAAAGGAGAATAAATATGACTAAGATATTGGAACCTGGAATTGTACCAGTGGAAGATATAAATTAGGAGGGAGTTGAAGTAGTTACCACTGATATTGATTTAAATTTAAATAAGATGGAAATAAGTAAGATGACAAACCCACAAGATCAAAGTAGTAGGAATATGCAACCATCAACATCAGGGGAAGCTAGAGAAAGAATGATGCCTTTTGATCAAATATTTAGAGCCGTCCCAATAACTATTTCTCAATCTGCAGCTCAGTTATTCACATCCCCACCCTCAGTAAACAATGCTTTAGGAGATATAATAGGAATGCTTAATCCAAGCGGGGAAGAAGTGGATCTAGGATTTTATAATGATTTGGAATTGGTATTTAAAAAGCATTGAAAAGGTGATCTGGAAGAGTTGCGAAAGAAAATGGAACAAAAGAATGTCCCACAAAAGTCATCAATTGAAGCACCTTCTACTGCAAAAGTGACGAATCAAAGCATGGTGGATAACTTCATTAATATAGACCCATCCTCCACGGAGTCAGAAGGAGAAAAAGTTGAAGAGAAGAATACATTACCCTCAAGTGGAAATACGCTCGCAAGAGATCAGAGAGAACAGGGTAGAAATGTAGTCTTAAGTTCTCAAAACACAAGGGAGTAGATAGAGGTGAGTGGAGAAACGTGGATTTAGGGAAGCAAGGAGATGCCAAGTGCAGTGGGAGTAAATAAAGATCAAGGGGAAAAGAGGTCAAAAGTTCCGCAGCAGGAAACGCCAGAATTCCTGCAGAATCCCATGGGAGGTAAAGCTAGTGATGGCGCGATGACACCTGAAACTCCACCAAATACAGTAGACAATAGAGTGAATCATGAAAGTGGAAGAGAAAATTTAGAAACAAAATCATCTCAACACATTGCAAAAACAAATCCCGCAATGGATAAAGAAGACCAATTGGTTCAGCAGAATCCAGGGTATAGTGTGCAGGAAAGTCATGAAAAGGAGGGGACGCCACACAAGAATAAATTCATAGTAACTTTCAAGAGTGGAGATATTCCCGATTGGCTAAAACAACAAAGGGCACCTGAAGAAAAAGTAAAGATAGTCCCTCTATACTTCAATATCTTGTTAGTAGAAATGCCAAGCATCAAGAGAAGAAGAAAAGCACGAGTAAGATATACCACTCGCTTAAATAAATAGCCCTGGAGAACATGGATTACACATTGCAGAGCCTATTGTCAACAAAGACGAGGAAGACTTAACAATGCATGATTATCAAATAACCACGATGCAATTAGGAAAATTTTCCAAGTTCGAAGGCCCGAGAATTACTAAAGAAGGAATAGATATCTGGGAAGATAGACTATGGAAGGATCAAAGGAAGTTGAAAACACAAAAGGCCTAGATATAGCAATTGGTATAGTTTATCAGGAGTAATATTCAAAAAGGAGATGCTCCACTGAAAATTCCCGCCAATCCAATAATGATGTTGCAGGAAGACGCCAAAGAAGTGAATACCTTAAAGCGTAAGGCATAAATGGTTGATGAATGAGTTGGTGAAGCATTATCTCATGCTAAAGCTTCACTAGAGGTAGCTTTGGCTAGATACCATACATGAAATAAGCTGACTAACAGAATGATTCACACCTATAACAAACATGTAGACTTGTTTGAGGGAGTAGAAGTTGAAAGAACTAGCATGTAGATCATAGAAGACGTGACTCCAAGGGATGCGATAGAGTGGGGAATGATGACATCGGAGCAAGTGCCTAATATCAAAAGATGGGTTGCAGTTAATGTATGGAAATTTGAAAGATTGCGGGATGGTATGGAAAAGTTGCAGAAAATAAAAGATCGGGCAACAGATATTTTAGACAAAAACGTAACACTAATACAAGTGTTAATGGATACAAGTGTTAATGGAAAGGTTGATTGAAGATAAGGTCGAATTAGGGGAAGACAAAATGCTCGGGGAATTTGAAGACATGTGGGATAAAATAATGTCGGCTCCAGATAGGTATGATAGCCTACAAATTTTAAAGGATATAGGACAAATCCAAATTATAGTAAGAGAGTATAATGAGAATGCATCCTTAGAAGATTGGGATGCATAGCCTTTAAGGATTTAATGCCGCATCCAAGAACATAATTTGTCCGCTGTTGAGGAATCTGAAGATGAAGAAATAGCTCAAGTGTTGTCGAGTCTCCAGAAGTATCTAGAAGCCAATGAAAAGTCCACTGACCAAGTCAACCAACATTGAGTTGTCAATGTTTTGTCTTTTACTAAAAATTTTGCTATAAAAACAAACTACGTCCTCATTTTCCACAAGTTTGATAATTGTAGATTTTGGTCTCTGAATTTTATAGTTATCATGGTGATGTTTTATCTTTGTAAACGATTGTTTCAATGAAGTATGAAGGTCAACTAGTTATTCATATCAGACTGTAATTCATTGTTTTTGGTAAAGAAATATATGACTATGCACAAC
Organism: Cryptomeria japonica; assembly: GCF_030272615.1. NCBI lineage: Eukaryota > Viridiplantae > Streptophyta > Pinopsida > Cupressales > Cupressaceae > Cryptomeria > Cryptomeria japonica. Next base: position 602,948,181 of record NC_081406.1, on the reverse strand, counting down.
TTTTCTGGTGTGTCATATTCTTTCTCTATCAATTACAATTTATTTAAATGATCACACAATGTTGTGAATAATTGTGAAATTTTTGGTTGTTCATAAGATTGTTCTTTGTTACCACAATTCATTTCAGAAAGGCATTATATTGTGAAACTACCTGTAGATAAGAAATTTATTTTGTTTTTTTAATTTGTTTGATAATTTTGTTCATTTTGAGAGTTTCAATTGGAATAACTACTCTAGACTAGACACAATTCATTACTTCGAAAGATAATTATTTTGAATCCCCTTGTGAAATAGTTGATGCATGTATTACTGAGTCAAAACCAAAGGGTCTAACAAAGACGTTCTGGGCCTTGGGACTGAGATTTTCCTTGGTCTTTCAAGTAAATAAACTCCATCGAAAGGTGAAAGTTTATGCAAGTTGAGTGAACTCAAAACTCACATCAACAAAATGCAACCCTAGAAAGAGGAAAGAGAGAAAATTATTCTTTCCCTCCAGGCATAGAGACAAGAATAAATAGACTATTATGTTTCTCAATAAGTATGATTGCACCTGAAATTGTACCACCATGAATGACAATGAGCCCCTAATAGGTAAGCTAACAATGTCACATAGTGAGGAGCAACATATTAGGAACCTTGAATGTTATTTGAAATGATTATGAGAAATATGCCATTCATTGTTACATGTTATTTTTTGATACCTAAATTAATGTATTTTAGTTTTCAAAGCTTGACATTGATTAGTAGAATTGTCGTGGATTTGAAGATACTTGCAAAAAGTAGAATTTTCAAGATGTTGACTATGTTTCCTTCGTTGTTTAGGCCAAACAAGAGAAATTAAATTGGTGTGAAAAAATTATCTTGTTGTAATTCCATATTGGAATGAGAAGATATGGATTTACTAGACAATTGAGGAGGGGATTTTTACAAAGGAAGAGGTTGGAAACCTATCTTTTCATTAGAAAAGTGTGATTTCTCATGACTTTTAAGATGTTGTCGCACACATCCTAAAACTTGTCCATTGTATCCATGTGTAATATTTGGAAAGGGTTTTCTCTTAGGTGGAATTGGATTGAAGTTTAAAGAGGCCCAATCAACATCTAAACATGTATTATGACAAAAAAATTGACTATCAAATTCAGGCATTTTAGATTTTCTACAAAAAGGTGTGAAATCTAATTACCCCCAATCATCCACCAAGAGTTCTTCTTTAGGAACATTTTTAGTAGGAGATGGTGTATTTGTTTGAATTGGAGAGAGGATTGTAGGAACTAACAAAGTATATTGTGCTTCAATTTGTATGTTCTTGTCAGCTTCTAAAGTAAACACTTCATTATTATATGCGTAAGGCATTGCATGAACTTCATTATTATATGCATAAGGCATCACATGATAAACAGGTTGTTGGTTCATGTCATATGTAAGATTCATCATTATTCAATTATAATCAAAGGGAAATCACGAATCCCTATCTAACCGAAGAATTCTAAATAAACGAATGAAATAATGCAAAAGAAAGTAATAGGAATATAAAATATTCAATTAAGACTCCCTATTCCATGACTACATATGGCTTCCATTGTTCTTCTCTTCTTCATGGTATGATGGCTCTCAGATATTACGATGACAATCTGCAAATGACACAAAAATTCAAAGTTCGTGATTGTTGAAAATGGAGATTGAATGATCAATTTATAGATTTTTGGAGAGGATTGAATAAGAGGTGGAACAAATTGATCAAGAGGTGGAACTCAGGTGAGCTCACATGGTGATTGATAGTTGAACTGTTGATTTGAAGGTGGAACAAAATAAATTGAATTGATAAATGAGTTAACTGATTGAAAGAAAAGTTGATTGAAAGAATGAAAAGGAATGATAGGAGGATAATTGATTCAATGATTCAATTAATCAATTAATTGAATTGATCAATTAAAATAGATGGAATAGATAACTGACTGAAAGCTTTTTAGAAAAAAACAAAGTGGAAAATAGAAATAGAGATTGAAAAGATAATTGAATTAATTAATTTAGCATGTGCTTGCACTTTGACTTGGATTTTAAATTTAATCTTTGCATGAGATTTAATTCAAATATTGAATTTATTTTAAATTCAATTTGTTATTTGAATATATTTAGAACTTGACTTTGATTTTCAATTTGAGTTTTGAAATCATGCACATGTATTTGAATTAGATGAAATTAGAAGAAATATGAATTTGAATTTGAATTAGAAGAATTAATGAAATTAGATGAAATTAGAAGAATTAAATGAAATTAGAATTTGGGGATTTGGACATAAACAAAATTAGAAGAGTTAATTAGTTAATTAAATAATTAAAAAAAACTATTTAATTATTTAGAAATTTAATTTAATTAAATAATAAAGATTATTTAAATTAAAGGATTAAATCACAATTAATTAAATAATAAGTATTTAATTAATATTTAGAAAAAAGGTTGAATGATTAATTGAATGGAGAAAGAAATTGAAAATGAATTTATTTAAATAATAAAGATTATTTAAATTGAAGGATTAATAATCATAATTAATTAAATAATAAATATTTAATTAACATTAGAAAATGGTTTAAATGATTAAATGATGATAGAACTGAAATTGGAATAATTAATAAGATGACAAAGAAATATGAATTTAGAAGAATTAGATTAATTAATTTAATTAAATAATTAAATAATTATTATTTAATCAAATAGAGGAATAATTGTTTTCAGACTTGTAATGTCGCGGTTTAAACACTTTGTTGGTGAAGCGACCACCAAGGTTCAAATCCCTGCTAGGCCATTGTACTCGCAAGGCCTTGTGCCTTTGCTGGGCCATTGTGCTCACAGATTTGAACAAGTGAAGTTGTTTTTTAAAAAATAAAAAATAAAAAAAATAGAGGAATAATTAGTACATGATCAATGAGACATTTTTAGGTGTCTACATTTGCCCCTCTTTGAGACAATGTTGGAACGACTTTGTTTCAAAGAAAATGAAAAAAATTTCCTACCCCAGTATGCCCCAGTGATACTTAAGGTGTAAATATGCCCCCTCGGAAAAAGTGGTCGAAAAATTATGGAACTGAGACCATTTTTTCGATATCATTCTAGTAAGTTGAAGAAATGTTAGTAAATATGAGAATAAAATATTAGAGAGAATTGATGAAAGAACATGTTAGATGATTGAATGATGGAATTGATTTGAGAAAAGATGTATGATGAGAGAATGTTGAATGATGGAATTGATTTGAGAAAAGATGTATGATGAGAGGATGATCTTGAGATAGAATCAGCAAAATAAGATGAGAAAATGAAATGGAAAGATTGATGATGGATACACGAACCCGTGTCATTATTTATTACGAAATTTATATATTCATCACTGAGCCTTATTATGGAACAATGGAGCTTAGCACATCAGGGTATAAGGAACCAAGATGTAAAGATATCCCATTGAAGAAACAAACACATTAGCAGACAAGGAGGGAACTCTCCATTCTAGGAATTACGCTAGGGGTCGAGGTATGTGTGGCATTCACAAGCTGAATGCTCTTATCATAGACACCCACTAGAGCAATTGCCCCAAAACTTCATTGGTTCACACCACAAATAGAAAACAAAGAAAAATATAATGCCCATCATGGCTCCTCTAGTCACTTGTGGAAATCCTTGAGTAGCATAGGAACATAATATGTCACCAAATGATAAAAGATAGAGACTGACCTGGACAAAATTCAGTAGATATATTGATCTGTGCCTTCATTCTCAATTGTTTGATGTGATGGTTGATAATGTTTGATCTCAGAAAGTTGCAGACCCCGTTTAAGAATAATCTGTCTAATTTCGAGTGTATACATCTCTATTTAAGACAAGATAATGATCACTTGATATGGATATGATACGATTGATAAGATAGTTTGATTAGTTGATTATAGATGTTTGACTGGATAGTTGTATCCCTTGTTGACTTCGTGCAAAGTGTTTTCTAGATATCTGCTAGGGTGTTTGATTCTTGTTAGACATTTTATTGCAGGTTTTTTGATTGATTGATTTTTGGTTGATTTTGTGGATTGATATTTGAATGTTTTTGGTTGATTTTTTAGGACTTTATCTGAATGTTTTTGGATTTTGTGGATTGATATTTGAATGTTTTTGACTGATTTTTGATTGATTTTTTTTTTTTTTTTTTTGTGGATCAATATTTGAAAGATTTTCGTTGATTTTTCAGGATCGTATATGGATGTTTTTGGTATTTTTGAAATATTTTCCAAAGTTTTTGAATTTTTGTGTTTTCCCAATGTTTTTGGTATTTTTTCAAGACTCTATATGATTTTTAGGATTTTGTGCTTTTCAAGATTTTTGGATTTCTTACGATTTTTTTAGTTATGCCCCTAGTATGCAGACCTATATGACATGATAATTTGCAGAATGCATGTGGAGACAATGAATTTTTGACATGACCTATGTTAATTCAATATGCATGATGAAGATTCATTTCCTATTCGAACAAGGATGACTGTGTTTTTTTAGCATTTTGTCGTACACCAATTGAAATGGAGGTACAAAATATTTCATAGATAAGTGGTCAATCGATCCTTAAGGTCCCTTGGAACATCCAAATTAACACACTTAGTGACTAGGATTTACAAATGGAGACACGAAAAACTTCCCCATTGGTTCTTGAAAATTTGATCTTCTTTTGCCCATGTGTGTGCAAATGAGTTAATTCCTACTCTTGTGTTCACTAAAGATCCTTAGCATCCTATATGACTAGCTACGTGGATTATTCTAACTTCAAAAGCATCCCAAATAGAGCCTTGTTGATAGCAAGCTTTTAGAGCTCTGATGATGTTATAGACTGTAATCTCTTGAATATTGCTCCATTTCTAGCAAGTGTCCATAGCCTTGATAGAGTTACTCACTATTGGAATTTTGGCACTAAGTTGTCATTGATGTCAACCGGCATGATGGATACTCACACAAGGGTGAGCATAAAGAATGAAGGCCTACCGGTAAAGTACAAACCAACTTGAAGGATGGTTGCTCTTTTATGATGAAGAGGAAGAATGTTAAAGTTGTCTCACACCACCGGAGGTGAAGATGTATTACCAGTATAGGGTGCTCGACTGGTTAACAGAAGAAGAAATCTCTATCGGCGAAGAGTTGCACCGATATGTGTTTTCTGGACCAACTGTGTGTTGGTGGGCCATGTCTTGATCGTTGTGATGCCACGTGAAGTAGAGGTGGAAAACATGTTGTGATTGGTAAAGCCTCATCGACAAGGTCGATACAACAGATAATCACCATTAATGAAGGTGCCACAAATCACAGGATTGTATCTAACTGATTGCGGCTCAAGGAAGAAGGAATGATAGAGGAATATCAGAGAGTATTTGGCATCTAAATCTATGCAAAAGAAATCTGATTCAGGAAGTCCTCGAAAAGGAAACTTCTGAAGAACTTTATGTGTCGACTGATTTCATGACAGAAGATCTGATTCGAGATTGTCATTTCTAGAAAATGTGCATTGGATAATGGAAACTGTGTGCAGGTGCATCCTTCAAGGATAGGTGATCGGTCTGAGATAGGTGAGATTGGATCTCATGAAGATTGTATCGAAAAGAGGAAACCCTAACCGCTCAAGTTTTTAAATTGTGTTCTGGCGAGAAATCACCATATAAGAAATCAGAGCTCAAAACAAAAGAAGTTGATGCTGTGAAGGAGTAGAAGTGTAGAGAGAGTAAGCAAAGAAAACAATTGTGAGACATGGAAAGAATTCTAAGAAAGTTGCAGTGTGCATGAGCAAGCATACCGGTGAGAGGATTCTACCGACGAAACTATAGTCTTGCAGTTGAGCCTAACGGGTAAGGTGTGGCAAAGCAGGCAGCATCCTAGTGTGACCTAGTGTGTTGAGAGAGACTGTGTGTGAGAGGGAGAGAAAGATAATAGAGGTTGAGAAACATTGACAACAATTCCACAACCGGTAGTGTGAGTTTCAGTGGAGGAGAAAAGACTATCAACCGACAAAGTGTTATTTGATCAAAGAGTTGCAGAATTCATTTGCAACAAGAAGCCTTAATTGTATTCAAATGGCATTTCAATATACATCTCCAAGAGGGGTTGGTGCTCCTTGGGTTGGTGCCCTAAAAGTGCAGGAGTTGATGCTCCTTGGGTTGGTGCCCAAAATCTTTTTAAGTCAGTGTTTTACCTATGAGGCTGGATTGGAGCAGTAGTCTCCAGCAACTTTTCTCACCAAGGTTTTTCCCATATTGGGTTTTCCTTGTAAATCTGGTGTTGTGAATCACTTGTGTGTGAATGATCTCTTTGGTTCTCTTTTATTACCGATATGACTGCTTAAAATTTAAGTGAGTAATTGATATTTTGAGGTTAGATTAGAAAAGTGAAAAAGGTAGAAACCACTGATTCACCCCCCTCTCAATGGTATTCAATGTTCAACAATTGGTATTAAAGTGAGGTTCCCAGTTATATTTAAACCTTGGGTTGATTCTGGACTGTTGGTGCCCAAAACCACAGATTGGAAAACCCAAAGACTTGCCAAATCCTCAAGTAGTCCAATCAGCCTTGACCAACTAACAAGGATAATCAAAGACTAATTCCCTCTGCACTTTCCACTAAACCTAGGTGGGTGTACCTCACACCCTCAAGCACAAAAGAGATTATTTAAAGTGGATTTAAGCCTTTGAGAAAATTACAAAATGGCAAATTGTTGTCTGCAATTATGCTTTATTGTGTGCTTTACATAAATGCCCTCGAAAAGAAATGATTGTGAATGTATATTGAAAATGAGATTGCTTTCAGGACCTAAAAGACATATGCATAGATTAGTTCATATAGGATTTGGAAGAATGTTTCTCTGTCAAGGACCTTGAATACATACAGATCAAAACCTTGAAAAATCAATAGCACACTAGTGCCTCTATCTCAGGATATATATGACACTTTGTGGCAAGAATATCTTATCAACTCAAGAGAAAATTTCTCATCAACTATGAAGGTTGGGTATGTGTTACACAAACAATAAGAACTCAATCTTTCACTTAATACAACGACATGTGATTCACATCATAGAAAATCTATAAACAGATTTATCAAGAGGACAAAGATAACTCATCAACACAAAAGTGTACACAATATTTGGAAAAAGAGACAGTGAACCTTGTATATTAATCTTTAGGAAATAATTGCATACATAAGCTGCACTTGTAAATACTTCATTATAGATTGCTTGCACAAAATTATACTTCTTCTTCCTATAGACTTCTCTAATACAAAATGATATCCAATCCTTACAACATTATGTTGTTCTTATGACTCCCCCCATCATATCTACATTTTTTAACCACTTATATGTGTGGTTGAATGGGAACCATACCCCTTATGGGGTGAAAAGTCACCATTTTACATTGAAATTAACAAAACCCTTTGAAATTAATATGCAAACTAGTTAGTCAATAACCTTGCTTTAAGCTATCTTTCAAGTTTTTGTTTAGTCAGCTGCCTTAAATTTCAGATACAAATCTGAAAATTCTTTGTGGTGGTAGGAAGCATCCACATATAAAATGGGTCTTCATCAGATTTGATATTTGCATACATTTGCATTCCAAGTCGACATCTTCTTTCATGCAGGTCGAAATAACAGGCTTTTCAGCCTTCTTACGGTATTTTGTATGGTCTATAGCCAAAAACACATTGTACAGATCTAATATTTTTACTGGAGCTTGGAAATGTGATTTTCTGAAATGGGTATTTCTTATATTTTCATTTTTCATTCATTTTAATTTTCTGTTCATATCATATTTTCTACAAATCAAAAACACTAGTCTTTCATGGGGTCCATTGGAATTAATTTATTCATATCCTCCTTTACTCTAGTTGTTCAAATCATTAATCATCCATTATGTGTCATTTCCATGAAGTGACCACCATTTTTTATAGTAGGGTGCTTGAAATTATTTGTAAATGTGAAGCCCCAACATGGACTTTGACCACAATGGCAAGAAGTGAGTCTGCTTCCTCAAAAGCCCCCATGTTTGATGGATCCAACTATGCCTTCTAGAGCAGAAGAATGGAGACCTATATTTCATCTTTTGGGTTTGATGTGTGGATGTCAGTCAAGAATGGGTATGTTGTTCCTAATACTCCCTCTGATCCGGATGCAAAAAAGGAGTATGAAAATAATGCAAAGGCAAGGCATGCTATCTTGAGTGGATTGTCCGATAATGAATTTTTCAAAGTCATGCACTGTGTTTCAGCAAAGGAGACATGGGACAAATTGTAGAGGTTGTTTGAGGGAGATGCAAAAGTCAAAGAAGCCAAGCTGCAAACACTAAGAGGCCAACTTGAAAGCATCAAAATGAAAGATGATGAAAAGATTGCAGACTATATTCACAAATTTGATGAAACTGTGAATACCATTAGAGGACTTGCAGAAGAGATTGCAGATGAGATTCTTATCAAGAAGATACTTAGATCTCTTACTCCCAAATATGATACTAAGGTGCCAGCCATAAAAGAAGCCAAGGATCTGAAGACTTTTACAATAGATGAGCTATTTGGCTCTGTTGGCATTACACACTCTAATGAGAATTGTAGGTGATTGAAGGTATTGTCATTGATGGCAACCTTGCAATCTTATGGAACTGACAGGAACCAACATTGGCAGACTCTACACCGGCAGATAGTTCACTGGCAATGACAATAATGTTTACCGACATCCTAGCCAACAAGATTTTGATTATTGTATTTTGTATTTAATTGTAATATCTTTTTGTAAGCCAACATGGCATATTGTAATAAGACTCATATATAAGTATGAGATCATGTAGGTCATTTTGTGCGACAACATAGAGGATAGATATGATGGGCATGTAGAGCGAATATTAAGGCAGATTTTGTAGAAGGGTTTATGGTTATTGTATGAGCTTACACCGGTACTGAATCTGGCATTGTAGATGTTTTGTAGCAGTACACTATATTGGATTTTCATAATCCATTTTGTAAGTCAGTGAGACTTCCTTTTGTATTTGAGCAGTGAGCTTTAGGCAGTTGGCCTTCTTGCATGTGCAGGCCCCTCTTGTAAGTAATATCCATTCATTGGCCAGTGAGTGAATATTGTGGGTCACAAATCTCGCTGAGGTTTTTCCCACACCGATTTTCCTCGTTAAACATCTTGTGTTATGGTGTACTTTCTATGTTGTCTTTACTATTCTTATTTACTGCATTAATTCTTGTTTACTAGTACATTGTTTTGGAATGCAAAATATTTAATAAGGTTAGAAATTTTTTTAATCAGTTAGATACTAATTAATCCCCCCCTCTCAGTATCTTTGGGAATCCTAATAGGCTCTCTGATAGCCTATGAGATGAGAACAACTGCTGATACTTCCTTAAGGAAAGAAGCAACATTCAACATCACCAAAAAGGGCAAAGAAGTTGTTACTCATAAAGAATCCAATGAAGATTCTAATGCAGAAGTAGCAAACTTTGTCAGGAAGCTTAAAAGAGGATCCAACCGGTACAAAGGAAACCTACCACTTAAGTGCTTCAACTATGGAAAGGTAGGACACTTCACTGCAAAGTGTCCTCACAAAGAAATCGGTGGAGATGAGTCAAGAGAGTTTAGAAGATCTGTCGGCAAAGACAGTGAAAGGAATGACTATTGACAGGGAGGGAGAGGCTACCGGAACCAGAATAGCTTATATACCATTGAGAATGACACAACAGATGATGAAAATGCATCAAAAGATGATGACCATGAGAACAACAGAAGAGTCAATCTCTTCATGGCACTTGACAGACCAGCTGATGAAGATGAGGAAGAAGAGGATATTGAGGCTGAAGTGGATTTGTAGAGCGAACTTATCAGTGCTCTTGAATAATTGAGTAAAACAAGAAGAGAACTCAAGAGGGTTAATTTTATTGTAGTAGATGAATAAGATCTTTTGAAACAGTCTCTGGAAGAGTCCGGTCAAGTCATATCTAACTTGAAGCTGCAACTGGAAGAAACTAAGAGGATTTGTGAAGCTACAACCTTTGATCTAACAAAGAAAGAAAATGAGCATCAAGAGATGGAAGCAGAAATAATAAAGCCCAGAAAGGAGCTTGAAGAAATCAAGGAAGAAATAAAAATAAGGAGCAAGTATGAAGGCAACATTGAGGCCTTAGATAAGATGTTGAGAAAAGAAAAGAAATCCAAAGACACCGGTGGCTTAGGCTTTGAAGAAGGTCAAAGTTTAACCCACAAAGATAAATCCGACAAAGAAATAATGTTCACCTCTTCAATCAAAGGTGAAGGAAAGAAGACATTCACTGTAAGCAAGGATAGCGGCAAAAAGACATATGCAGATGGTGTTGGAAATTGTCACTCAAACCTGTATGCAGAAATGAACCGGAGGCCACACTTCTTGGACCAATATGCAGACTCAAGGAGGAATGCTAGAATTATCGTGAAGGATTCACCAGATTTAACAACATGAAGGGAAGACCCCCCTTGAGGCAATTCCATTCAGGACCAAGACAGCCTAACCAGTATGTTTCAAACTTTCATGGTTACTATTACCGGTGTAATAAATTTGGGCACAGAATTGTTGACTGTAGGTTAAACAATAAGCCTTCTATGGATTATGAAAGTAGAAATCCATTTAATACACTCTGGGATATGAATGTTGTCTGATATCAATGCAATGGATATGGTCATAAGAGTTTTGATTGTAGGAAGAATAAACCAGTACCCTACAATAATTTTAAGGACGTCCCCTTTAATGAAAATGTAAAATGCTATAACTATCAAGAATCTGGACACATAGAAAGTTATGCAAAAAAAAGAAGATCAAGAAATGAAGGAAAATCTAGATCAAGGGACGGTAATAGAACCTGAGTTCAATATAGTAGCAGACAAGAAAAAGGAAAAGGCAGAATCAAGTCTCATAGTATAGACGACCTTGCATGCTAAAAGGAAAAATCTATGGGTGGTAGATAGTGGTTGTTCAAACCATATGAGTGGTGACAAAAAAAAATTCATCAAACTTGAAGACTGGAATGGTGGATCAGTAAGGTTTGGAGACAATTCCTCCATCAAAATAAAGGGAAAAGGAACTCTAAGCATTGATGGAAAAATGAAGGCACATGATGTATATTATGTGGAAGGCCTCAAGCATAATCTATTGAGTGTGAGTCAGATGTGTGATAAAGGTTACAAATTCACCTTTGACTCAACTGGTTGCCAAATAAAGAAAGACAGTACTAGTAAAGTTGTGGTAGAAGGAAAGAGAACTGATGGAAATGTTTATAATCTGATGGAATGCTATGAGTCCCAATGTATGTTAGGACAAGTGGATGAAAGTTGGTTGTGGCACAGAAGATTAGGCCACATAAATTTTGATAACTTAGTTGTAGTAAGAAAAAAGGGGTGTGTGAGGAATATTCCACCCATCATCAAACTGGTAAACACATTTTGTGATGAATGTGTAAAAGGTAAGCAAACAAAAGTGAGTTTCAGGACAAAGGAGCACAACATCTCAAGACCACTTGAAATTGTGCATACAGATCTGTGTGGTCCAACTCGAACAAGAGATCTTGCCGATGAAAGATACTTTATGCTCTTCATTGATGACTACTCAAAAATGACATGGGTCACTTTTTTGCAAGATAAATCACAATCATTTGAAAGATTCAAGATCTTTTGGAAAATGGTGGAAAAGGAAAGTGGGTACAAATTAAAATGCCTAAGATCAGACAGGGGTGGAGAGTTCACATCAAATGAATTTGAAAATTATTGTGAAAAACATGGAATTAGAAGGCAATACTCTGCTCCTAGAACACCACAACAAAATGGTGGTAGAAAGGAAGAACATGACAATCAAGGAGATGGCCAGAACCATGTTAAATGAGGCCATTATGTTGGACACATATTGGAAAGAAGTTGTTCATACTGCTGCATACACTTTGAACTGGGTTTAATTAAGAACAAACAACAAAATGACACCTTATGAGTTATGGTATGACTGGAAGCCATCAGTCAAATACTTCAAAGTATTTGGAAGAAAGTACTTCATCAGGAAAGATATAGATGGTTTAGGAAGTTTTGACTCTAGGAGTGATGAAGGAATCTTCCTTAGTTACTCATCTAACAACAAAGCCTACAAATGCTACAATAAAAGACTAATAAGAGTCGTTGAGAGTGTGCATGTAAAAGTTGATGAAGATATGCACAAAGGATGTTAACCACACATTAACCTGTATGATGACTCTGGTGATGAACATGATGAAGTTCAGTCGGATACTGAACTAGAGGTAGCATCCAAGAAGGCTCCCAACTATTATGTACAACTGAATCACCCCGAAGAGAAAATTTTGGGAAATAAGAGTGATGGTGTGCAGACTAGAAGAAGACTTGCCTGGAATGATGAACAAGTCAACCTATGTCTCATGACTGAATTTGAACCCAAAACATTCAATGAAGCTAGTAAAAGACAAGAATGGATGGATGCCATGGAAAAAGAACTGCACCAAATTGAGAAGAACAAGGCTTGGGAATTAGTCCCCAAACTGGAAGACAAGAATATCATTGGCACAAAATGGGTCTACTAGAACAAGATGAATGAAGAAGGTAAGATTGTAAGGCATAAAGCTAGACTAGTGTGCAAGAGGGGATTGACTTTGAAGAAACATTTGCATAAGTGGCTAGATGTTTCTAGCTTACTCTGCCTACAAGGGCTATAAAGTATACCAAATGGATGTAAAATCTGCTTTTCTAAATGGAAATTTGGAAGAAGAAGTATACATGGAGCAACTGGAAGGATTTATGCTACATGATGATGAGAAATTTGTGTGTCGGTTAAAGAAGGCTCTGTATTGTCTAAAGCAAGCTCCTAGAGCATGGTACTCAAGATTAGATCAGTATCTAAAGGAGAAGGAATTCAGAAAGGGAAGTGCTGACAACAATTTGTACATAAAGAAAGATGGGAATCACATGATTATTGCGGTTGTGTATGTAGATGATATCAACTTTGGAGGCAACGAGGATACCCTCTACAAAGAGTTTGTTGATCAGATGCAGTCAGAATTTGAGATGTCAATGCTTGGTGAATTGACTTACTTCCTTGGTTTGCAGATATTGCAGCAAGATAAAGGAATCTTTATCTCTCAAATCAAGTATGCAAAGGAGATGTTGAAGAAATTCCAACTGCAAGATTGTAAACCGATAAGTACCCCCATGGTGACCGGCAACAAATTAAGAAAGAATGATGAATCACCAGTGGTGGATCAAACTCTGTATAGATCTATGATAGCCAGTCTACTGTATCTAATTGCTTCAAGACTGGATATAGTTTAGGTAGTATGCATGGTGGCCAGATTCCAAGCTGCACCAAAGAAGCCACACATGAATGTTGTTAGCAGAATTTTTAGGTACCTACAAGGAACACTCAGCTATGGTTTGTGGTATCCTAAACAAGGAGATTTTATCTTGGAAGCATATATTGATGCTGATTGGGCAGGATGCATTGATGATAGAAAGAGCACAAGTGGTGGTGCATTCTTTCTAGGTGATTGGTTGGTCTCTTGGCATAGCAAGAAGTAGGACTGAGTCTCTCTATCTACTGGTGAAGCTGAGTACATTGTTGCTGCTACATGCTGCTCTTAGGTGCTCTAGATGAAGTAGACTCTCAAAGATATATAGGTGGACATCACTGATCCTATTCTCATCCAGTGTGACAATTCGAGTGCAATCAACATAGCAGAGAATCCAGTCATGCATTCCAAAACGAAGCACATTTCTATCAAGTATCACTTTCTCAGAGAGAAGGTTGAAGGATAGGAGGTAAGGATGGATTATGTTCCTACTAGTGAACACGTAGCAAACATTTTCGCCAAACCATTACCGGTAAGAAATTTTGAGTACCTCCGACACAAGTTGGGAGTTGTGTTATCTGCCTAGGTAGGTTTTATATGGCTCAGGGGGAGCTGATAGTGGTCAAAGGGGGAGTGCACAATACCCTTTGTCATTGTGTCAAAGGGAGAGAAATGTACTGGTATGGAGTATCTTACTAGAAGTTGACATCAATGCCAAAGGGGGAGATTGTTGGCATTTTGGCACTAAGTTGTCATTGATATCTTCTGACATGATGGATAATCACATAAGGGTGAGCATAAAGAATTAAGGCCTACCAGTAAAGTAAAAACCGACTTGAAGGATGATTTCTCTCTTATGATGAAGAGGCAGAATGTTAAAGTTGTCTCACATCACCGGAGGTGACGTAGTATTACCGGTATAGGTTGCTCGATCAGTTAACAGAAGAAGAAATCTCTACCAGAAAAGAGTTGTACTAGTATGTGTTTTCTAGACCGATTGTGTGTTGGTGGGCCATGTCTTGATCGTTGTGACACCACGTGAAGTAGAGGTGGCAAACATGTTGTGATTGGTGAAGCCTCATCGACATGGTCAATGAAACAGATAATTACCATTAATGAAGGTGCCAAAAATCATGAGATTGTATCTGACTGATTGCGGCTTAAGGAAGAAGGAATGATAGAGGAAGATCAGAGAGTAGTTGGTGCTTGAATCTATGCAAAGGAAATCTGATTCAGGAAGTCCTCAAAAAGGAAACTTCTGAAGCACTTTATGTGTCGGCTAATTTCATGACAGAAGATCTAATTCAAGATTGCCATTTCTAGAAAATGTGCATTGGATAATGGAAATCGTGTGCAGGTGCATCCTTCAAGGATAGGTGATCGATCCGAGATAGGTGGGATTGGATCTCATGAAGATTGTGTCGAAAAGAGGAAACCCTAACAACTCAAGTTTTTGAATTGCGTTTTGGCAGGAAATCACCATATAAGAAATGAGAGCTCAAAATAGAAGAAGTTGATGCTATGAAGGAGTACAAGTGTAGAGAGAGTAAGCAAGGAAAAGTATTGTGAGCCTTGGAAACAATTCTAAGAAAGTTGCAATGTGCATGAGCAAGCATACCAATGAGAGGATTCTATCGACAAAACTGTAGTCTTGCAGTTGAGCCTAACCGGTAAGGTGTGGCAAAGCAGACAACATCCTAGTGTGACCCAGTATGTTGAGAGAGACTATGTGTGAGAGGGAGAGAAAGATAATAGAAGTTGAGAAATAGAGACATCATTCAAGAGAACCAAATACTGTCAATCGGTAGAGTGTTATTTGATTACAAAGTTGCAGAATTCATTTGCAACAAGAAGCCTTAATTGTACTCAAATAGTATTTCAATATACATTGCCAAGTTGATGCTTGGTGTAGGGGTTGGTGCTCCTTGGGTTGGTGCCCTAAAAGTGTAGGGGTTGATGCTCATTGGGTTGGTGCCCAAAATCTTTGTAAGTTAGTGTTTTACCTATGAGGTTGGATTGGAGCGGTAGTCTCTAGTAGCTTTTCTCACCAAGGTTTTTCCCATATTGGTTTTTCCTTGTAAATCTGGTGTTGTGAATCACTTGTGTGTGAATGATCTCTTTGGTTCTCTTTTATTACCGGTATGACTACTTAAAAGTTAAGTGAGTAATTGATATTTTGAGATTAGATTAGAAAATTGAAAAAGATGTAAACCACTGATTCACCCCCCTCTCAGTGGTATTCAGTGTTCAACACTCGCATGTTCCCATAGTCAAGCTTTTTGTCACACTTTGTATGCATGATATTTTAGTTATATATCATTGTTATTTTTCCTTGAGATGGATATTTGGCATAACAGTTTTTCTTTTTTCTTTTCTTGCCTTGACTTGTAAGTAATGAAACCTACTTGGGCATGACAATTACATTGACATTGAAGCATAATATTGGATTTTTCACTATTCATATGATCAAATAGGTGTCTAGAATGATTTAGAGATTTTGTTAATGTGTTTGAGATATAGCAATTGATAGATTTTGAGTTAACAAGTCTCAAAGAGTGAAATCACTACCCAACCATAAGTGAAGTGTCGTCCTAGGGTAATGTTGAAAATGAATGACCTTAGGGCCTCAAAGACTTCATTTCTAAATATCTAAGAAAGGAGACGACCCTTGTTTCTCTTGAATACAAACAAATGATAAACTCAACTAGTTTCCTTGTTTTATTGATGTTGCTATATGTAAATGTAGAAACTATATGCTATAAAAATTGTGAATATGATGTGCTTGGAAAGAAACTATATGCAATGATATGCAATGTGGAAAGTAAAATCTAAACTAACCCAACCCTTAGATGTAGTATCGTTTAAGGTGCATGTTGTTCATAGGGTTAGGAAGTGGATCTCCCTCCATGGTAGCCAAGTTATATGCTTCGTTTCCTATGACCCTTGTTATGATAAATGGACCTAGCTAGTTAGGTTCAAACTTTCCTAGCTTTTCACGTTCTGCTAGGTGCCTTTGGTTCTCCTTGAGAACTAGATCTCCCACTTAAAAATTTCTTGGTCGTACTCATTTATTGTAACTCATTCTCAATCTATTCTGGTATCCTTGCAAGTGATTTAAAGAAGTTTATCTCTTTTCATTGAGCATTTCAAGCTCTTGTAACCTTGCAACTTGATAGTCTTCCTCTAATATGATGTGTTTTAAGGAGACTCTTAAAGAAGGTAGTTCTATTTCAATAGGTAATATTTCTTCTGTACCATAGACCAATGAATAGGGTGTTTCTCCTATAAGTGTGCGTACCCCTATTCTCTAAGCCCATAGAGCAGGATTCAACTGGAGATGCCAACCTCGTCCTGCATCAGTGACAACTTTCTTTAGGATCTTCAATATTGTCTTGTTTGTTTCCTCTTCTTGTCCATTACTTTGTGGATAATAGGGCATTGCAAATCTGTGTTGTACTTGGAATTGTTCACATAGCTCTCATTTCTTGATTCTTGAAGATGCATCCATTGTCAATTACTATACACATTGAAATCTCATACTGGCAGATGATGATGTAGTTAAGCATGAATTTTGTTATCTGCTTACTTGTGGTGTATGTTAGAGGGATTGCCTCTACCCGTTTAGTTAAATACTCAATAATTGTTTATATGAATTTGTGCGCATTGGATGAAGTAGGATTAACTTTACCAACAAGATCTAACCCCCATTGTGAAAATGGCCAGGGTGATGTGATAGGCTGAAGATCATGTATTGGTGTATGAATGAGGACCCCATGCACTTGACATTTTCTACACTTCTGTACATATTTGTAAGCATCCTTTTCTATAGTAGACCAATAGTATCTAGTTCTTAGTAATTTCTTTGATAGTATCGGGCCACTTGGATGTGCACCACAAATTCCATCATGTACCTCTTTTAAGGCAAGTTGTGCTTCTTCAACATCAAGACATCGAAAAAGTATCCCATTAAGACTCTTTTTGTATAATGTGTCACCAATAATAGTGTGTCTAGATGCTTGATGAATAATAGTCTTTTGTTGATTTATTGACAGATTAGGAGACATATATTGATTATGTAAGTATGTGTATATCTCATTATACCATGGGGATTCAGGACTCATAATTACACATACATATTGCAATGAGGGAATCTCATATGTCAGTACCATCAATTATTCTACAATAAACTCGAACTAGGTTTCATTATTAGGCATGTCTAGGAGAGACCCTACTATAGCCATGGCATCTATTACCTTGTTTTGCATTCTTGGAATCTGTTCAAAAGTGATGTTACTGAAGTGTTCTTTACAATCTTCTACCATTTGTTTATAAGGCATCAATTTATCATATTTTGTGTTATAGTCATCATTGACTTGGTTGACAATTAGCTGTGAGTCTCCATACACTTGTAGTTCATTTATCCTCCACTATATAGCGCTACAAAGTCCTATGATGAGAGCTTAATATTCAGCTATATTGTTTGTATAGAGAAAATTTATTCTGAATGACTTCGGGATAGAATCATCTTGAGGGGTGATGAAAAGAATCCCAACTCCTGCTCCATGATTTGTATAAGATCCATCAAAGTATAATTTCCAAGTGGTGGATGTTATCAATGTAAACATAGATTCATCAGGAAAATCCACTAGTAGCGGGTGACTGTCTTGCAAGGGAGCTTTTGCTAATTGATATGCTATAATCTTCCCTTTGATTTTCTTTTTGCCCACATACTCTATGTCAAAATCACTTAAAATCATAACCCACTTGGCCAATCTTCTAGTTAATGTTGCTCTGATCAATAGATATTTGAGTGGATCAAATCGTGCTATGAGTTGAACTTTGTGACTCAGCATATAGTGTTTAAGCTTTTGAGATGTGAAAATCACTGCTAGACATGCTCATTCTATAGGAGTGTAATTAAGCTCATGTCCAATTGGGGTTCTACTTATATAGTAGATTGCTCTTTCCTTTACTTGATCATCATGTCATGCCAAAGGGGCTCCCAAAGATGATTTTGATGTTGATATATACGGTAATAAAGACTTACCTTGAGTAGGTGGAACTAATACTGGAGTATTCAGAAGATAATATTTTAAAGCTTGAAAAGATTCTTGGCACTGTTCTATCCATTTGAAGGTGACTCCTTTTCTGAGTAAATACTAAAATGGATGACATTTATCTGCTAGTTGTGCTATGAACCTTCTTATAAACTATAATCTTCCTTGTAATCCTCTTAATTGCTTGAGTGTTGATGGAGGTTGCATATCAATGATCGCTTTGACCTTTACTGGATCTACCTCAATTCCTCTATTAGAAACAATAAAGCCTAGAAGTTTGTCTGCTATGACACCAACCACACACTTCTTTGGGTTTAATTTAACATTGTATTGTTCTAATCAATCAAATATCTTAGCAAGGACTTGCAGGTGTCCTTCTCTTGTTTGTAATTTAGCTAGTAGATCATCAACATAGTCTTCCATGATATTGTGGATCATGTCATGAAATAATATTGTCATATCCCTTTGATATGTTGCTGCAGCATTCTTAAGACCAAAGGACATGATGTCCCAACAATATGTTCCCCATGGACATGTAAATGTCATCTTGTGTTGATCTTCTGGTGCAATCCTGATCTAGTTGTATCCTGAGAAACCATCCATTAATGAAAGAATTTCATTCCCAACAGTTAAGTCAACTATCATGTCTATCTTAGCTAATGGGAAATCATCCTTAGGACATGCCTTGTTTATATCTCAAAAGTCTGTGCAGATTCTTATGCCCCTAGTGGGCTCAGTCACAGGTAATAGATTGGATATCCACTCTGCATAGTCAATAGGTCAAATGAAGCCCACATCTAGAAGTGTTCATGGTTCCACTTTTACCAGTAATGCAATTTGTGGATGCATATTTCTGAGTATTTGTTTGTATGGTTTGATTCCTAGTAGCAATGGTAAGTGATGTAATACCAATTTTGGATCTAAGCCTGGCATATTTGCATATGACCAACTAAAATTGATTGGGCGTTGTTTGAAGAACTGTATGAACTTGTCTTTTTCTTCCCAATTTAATGATTCTGCTAAGTGGATATTATGTATACCTTCTCCTTCTGCTATATTGGCTTCTCCAGTCTTTTCCATGAGTAATGTCGAATTCTCTTATTCAATAGGGAGGTTATCTAACTTTCTTTTTCTATTGTTATCACTTTCATCCATATCTTCTAACATAGAGGAACTTTCCTCTCCAAAGTATGTTGTTCTATCCAAGTTTATAGAAAATCCTACCTTATGATCACCATGGAGAAATCCTTCTCTGACACCAAGAAATTATGCAATACCTTCATCATTCTCAAACTAGTCTAGACTTGATTTTTCTTCTCATCCCTTATCAATTAAATGTGAATGTATAAGGGGTAATTCATTTCTTTCTTCTGCTGAAAAAGTCTCTGACAACATGCACACAGTTATTTTGAATTTTTTTTACTAAATTTGGATGACCTGGTATATCCTCATAGGCAATGTCATCATCGATGGGTGATTGGTTGTAATATGTCATTTCCATTGCTTGTGGGCTTCCATCATGGTTAGATAGGAATTCATAGTCATGAGAATATGTCACACTTTCTATGTATGTTCCACTTTTTGAGGCTATGTCATTTATCTCATCTTGTTCTTGTAACTAAATTTGTTCCTGACTCGCGGACCTCCTTTGTGTGGTGGTTACCCTTCTGAAGCCTGGTATAAGACGTTGCAATATTTCTTCATCTGACTTGTTTGGTAGAGCTTGTGTTTTTTCTCTTGGCAAAAATATTGACAGAATCTAAGGATTAGGCCCATTCACCGGTGCTAAGCCCATTTCTGTTACCATATTTGCTTGTGAAGATATTTTAGGTACTATATTATTAGATGATTTCACATTAGTTTCTTGTATAAGCCACCTCATATCTTCACCATCTAATTCCATAGTAGGATATGTTGCTTCTTTCTTACTTCTCTGAGATGAGGGGGGAAATACCAATGTTGATAACTGATTCTGAGGTATGTACTCTGATGGTAGCCTAGGTTTGTTCAATATATCAAGTGTTCGTTGTCTTGCCTCTGTTATCTTTGGAACGTGTTTATAACCTAACCTTGGGTTCTTTGGGTTTTCCTAAGGTAAAATAGGTTCTAATCTTCCTTATTTCTATAGTCCCAAGCATGTGGTACCATCATACCCATGTTTTTGTAGCATTTTGAAACCATTGCCATATTGATCTAAAGGTAACCTAGGTATTATCATGTAATCTTCTTCTTTATATATCCATTGATTGACATCTTCATTGAAGGATTATTCCTATAAGTCTCCCCATCTAATGAATGAGCATGAATTTGAGTACTTTACTATCTCTTTTCATTTATCTTGTTTCATCACAATGTTCCGAGGTTTCCCAAAAGACCTAGGAGAAAGAGATAGTTTTCTAACATTCAAGGTACTTGAAATGGAGTATTCCCCACAATTAACATCACTGATCTGTAAAGAAGATGTTGTAGGTGTATCTTTATGTGTTTCTGTGATTGTTAGTGAATCCATTTGTGCAGTGAGAGGTGTTTCTTGATTAATGCGTACTTGGTTATCTACACTTTCCTTTAAGTGATTATAGTATTGAAATGGGTTTGGATCACCATGGATGGTGATTTCAATGGCATTGTATGGAAACTTAACATATTGGTGGAATATAGAAAGTATGACCTACATGGCATGAATCCATGGGTAGCCTAAGAGCATGTTATATCCTATTTCTCTATCCAAGACTTTAAAGGTGACCTCTGTTGTGATAGGTCCTACTTGTATTGGTAGTGAGACTACACCTTTTGAAGGGTGTTTTTCATTATCATATAATTTGATGTTTATTCTCTTTGAAGGATCAATGTGAAGTTCAAAATAACCCAATGCCTTGACCAACTTTAGTGTACAGATGTTAAGACCAATTCTTCCATCTATGAGTAATCTTCTGACTTTCTTCTTATGTATGTAAGCCTCTAGATGTAGGGGATCATTATGGAAAATTCTATCATTAGGAACATCTCATTCTGTGAAAGCAATACGGGTAGCATCAGCCAGATTCCCTACCATGGATTGGAAAGAATTTTCATCTATGTCTCTATTGACTACTGAATCTTGAAGTGCTTTATCTAGGATAGCTATTGTAAAGCAGAAAAATCGAACCCTAGTTGTTCTCCCCTCCCCAACTCTGAGAGAGAAGGGAGAGTCACTAGGGTTGATGGTTTTCACTTAGGAGAGACTTTACATTCAAAAGAGGGGTTGAGACCCACAAGATCCAATCCCACACAATGCAAGATTGGATTCTAAATGAGTTTCAAGGGTTAAGACATCAAGGATACCCTCTTTTGTAAAGAATGTAGATAGAAAGATTGAACTGGGAATGCATGTAAAGTAGGAAAGATTCGCTTATAAATAGAGATAGGGATACGGGATGAAGCTGCGGACCTAGAATTAGTAGTAAAATGTTGAGATGGTACTGTTCTGCAAATTTGAGCAAAAGTTGACGGGACGATGGTGCCCGGCGTGCACACGGTCCTCCGAAAAATCCGCGAAACGAAGGGGGATCTGTTCGTCTCTGCACAAGGATTCAAAATCTTCAATTACAGCCGCGTACCTGCAACCTACACACAGAAAAGAGAGGATGATTAGGGGGTTAGGGATGAGGGGTTTGCCTTTAGGTCAAACCCCAGTTTTGGAATTAACCAAGAAATGAAAATGTTGTAAATGTAAATGTTTGTAATGTAAACAAGTACTAATACCTTGTTGTAAGAATGTTTGTATTCTTACATGTGAAGGTGTAATGTATGTAGTATGTTGTATGTTGTATGTGATCTCCTCTTCAATGGTTGAATCCTTGTCTTGAATGCAACACCTAGCCTTGAATGGAGACCTAGAATGCTCAATTGCTTGAAGGAATGCTTGAATGCTTGAATGTTTGAATATCGCTTTCATGCCTTGCTCACATATATCTTCCCCTTTTCTCCCCCTTTCTAGGAGAGGAAAAGTAGTTTATATACTTGTCAAGTAGGGCTGATAGACTGATTTTCCCGACCTTAGGCCGACCAGGAAACATTATTTTCCAATTTGCAAACTTAAAGACTCGAAGCCCCATAAGAGACCGGGCCCAAAATAGGGCCAGGGACCGGGGCGTTGGGCGCCATGGTCCTGGGGGACCAGGGCGCTGGGCGCCCTAGTCCTGAAGGACCTGGGCACTAGGCATCATGGTCCCACCTCCCGGGACAACAGGGTGCAAGGAGGATCAGGCCAGGGTGCTGAGAAATGTAGTTTTTGGTGTCATGAACAAGTCTCAGGGTCTCCATTCAGGTTCCGTGTTGCATCGCCATCGTGAAGACCCAAATGCAGTCGAAATTGCAAGTGTCGCAATTTTAGGACACTACATTTAGCCCCCACTTTAGTGGGAGTATAAGCGTACGCTCATACTTCCGGTAAAGTACAAGGAAACAACATTGAAAAACTTTCACCACGTCAAGGAGGCAAGATACACCAAGCCCCCAGTGGACTAAGGATCTTACGACTCCAATTGAAAAAGTAAAAGGGAAGATCACGAGGGAGAACCATGACTGTCAGTAGTAGGGTTCCCTCACTATGAGTCATGCAAGAAAGATATCAAAAATTTTCAAGGCAAAGCTGAATTTGTCAAGAAATTTTCAAGTATCTTGAAAAGATATGAACGGGATGTATGCCCCCCTACATTAAAGCGATCGCACACGCCTCACCGGGGGTGATTGCTTTAAGGTAGTGATACATATAATAAATGAGAAAGGAGCACGTTAGCACAAGGATTTAGCCCCCAAGTGTAAGATAAGCCCAAGGATAATAGACACAAAACACAAAGCACAAGGTGACTTCGCTTTCCTCGGGGTCAGTATGCTGTATGATAATCATGTATATCATATGTATGTATGCATAATTGTTCTTCATTCCCCAATCAAGGAAGGTCACCTAGAAGAAGGGAACACATGTGTCTTTTGAGTCAACATGAGAGAGACCAAAAGAGATCTCAATGCTTTGCATCGTCCTCAAGTAGACAACACTAAGGACAACAAATAGAAGAATGAGAATAACACATAGAAGAAGTAACAAAAGAGAGGAGGAGAGAATCTGCTATGCTAATGAAACTAGTCTAGCACGTCATCTACCCCCTGATCTTGCTGATCAATATTTTGGGAAGGTAGGAAACACGCTAGAGGAGGAACATCCAACATAGCAGATGGAGCTATCACAAGATCCAAACAAGGGCTATGTTCATGTTCCGAGCCACGTTGTTCTTGTCTAGGAGCTAGGATAAGTGCTTTAGAAAATTCGTTAGATAAATGGTTATCAACATCAACATATTCATATTCACTATCAGAATGAACAGGAGTAACATTTTCATCATGAATAACATTTTCATCTATATCATCATCAAGATTTATAAAAATAGAATCTTTAACTCTCACAGGATCAAGGCCATCATGCATCCTATGTTTAGGAGATTTCAGCTCAATCGTCGGCTGAGGAGAAAATGGAATAATACTGGCTGAAGGTGTTTTTGGGTATTGCAAAGTTTGAGAAGCAGCTGCCTGAGCTCTAAGACGACACTTTCGTCGGCGTTCACGTGCAGAACGATTTCGTCTAGTCTTAGTAGGAAGTTGAGAAGATTGAGGAGGAGGAATATTCTCATCCTTTTCACTTGGGTGTTTAGGTTGTGGTCTCTTAGGTTGAATAATAGGAGAAGAGGAAGGTCTCTTCTCTCCATAAGAAGAAGGAGGAGGAACTGCTCCATATAAGGGAGGAATATTTGGTTTAGGAAGGAGACCAAGTCCATCATGACGAGGAGGTATAGGTCTACTTTTAGGAAGTTTATTAGTCATAGGCATAGTCACATTCATAGGGATGGGTTGGGAATCTTCTTGAGGAAAGACATTAGTTTTATCTTTCAAAGGAAGAACTTCCTTCTCAAGAATGATGGGAATATCAAGCTTAGGTGTTCTAGGTTTTCTTAGAGATAGGATCATATCTTTTTTCCACTTTTGATAAGATTTAAAAAGATGATCACTTCGCGGAGGAAGAGATTGGAATTGTTTAGGCCAAAAGTAATCAATAGGAACGCTAGAAGTTCTTTCAGCTGGTTTAAAGAGACTATGATTGATAGTAACAACTTCACCATTATGGGGAAATTTCAAACACTTGTGAATAGGAGAAGCAATAGCTTTCATGGAAGATAGCCAAGGATAGCCTAGCTTCACACGAAATTGTTCGGATGATGGAATAATAGCAAAGCTCATATCAAGGGATTTGTTATGGACCTCAATAGGTAATGTAATAGAACCAATTGCAGGAGAAGAAAATGCATCAAATAATTTCACAACCACATTTGTTTCATCATAGATCACTTGATTCAATTGCAAAGTAAAAAGAAATTCTTCAGTAATGATATTAACCATACAAGAAGGATCAATAAGCACTCCACGACAAGGTGTATTCTTGACTTTTGCAACTATATATAAAGGACCATCAGGTGGCCTGATAGTTTCACTGGAATCAAAGGTGATGGAAGGTTCTTTAGGGATTTTCTGCTGCTCTACAAAGTTAATCACATTCGGAGTCATGGACACAAGATCATCAGGTGAGATAGAGGAATCAGTAGTATCAATCGCATTAGAGGTATGAGAAGGCAATGGATCAGTAAAAATCTTAAGATTTTGGTTAGGAGGAGCTACAGATGTGTTGCCTTTATCATTCACACCAGAAACAGAGACAATGTTATTATCAATCAAATCTTGAATTTTACCCTTTAAAGCAAAACATTTTTCAGTATCATGCCCAGGATGACGATGAAATTGACAAAAAGATTTGCTATCAAAATAGGGTGAATTAATCTTTTCAGGATCTATTTGCCTTATAGGAGGAAGAGTAAGCACATTTTGTTCCAATAACTTATTCATAATACTATGCAATGATTCATTCAAAGGAGTAAACTTTCTTTCTTTCTTGAAAAACTTAGAAATAGGAGGCACACCTGATGCTGCATTCACATTGTTGTTGATGATGTTTTCATTGAATTTAATGGACTCTCTGTTCGGTTTAAACTTCCCAAATGGTTTTTGACTACTATCACCCTTATCACTCGGAGCCATAGGATTTGCTTGTTCCATTTGACTCACAGTCAGTTGATAATTGTGAAGAGTTGCGCACAACTGTTGGAAAGAAGTAAACTCAGAAAACAGAAGTTTTTCTCTAATATCTTTTTGTAAATTAGAAATAAAGATTCTTTGAATATCATTGTCAGGTACTGGAAAAGAAATTTGAGCATACAAATGCTTATATCTACCAATGAAATCAGTCACTTTTTCTTTAACACCTTGTTTACAATGCATTAAATCAATCAAAGTAACTTTAGGACTTATATTGTTTTGAAATTGTTGAATAAAAGCATTTGCAAGTTGTTCGAAAGAAGTAATAGAATACGAAGGCAACGAGCAATACCATTGTAGGGCTTTATCTCTTAATGTTCTAGTAAACAGTTTTGCAAGCAACCTTTGGTCATAAGAAAAATCGGTACATATTGTTTGAAAGGTCTTAACATGTGTTAGAGGATCACCCTTACCATTATAAAGCTCCAAATGCGGGATTTCAACATGTTTAGGGGGGATAGCTCGAACAATGTCAAGAGAAAGTGGGCTCGCGACATCAAATGTGGGCACACTAAACTTAGATTGATTCATAGAGGCAATTTGTTGCTGCAAAGAAGAGACAGTTTGTGCAAGATTGTTAATGGTCGCTTCAGTCGAAGAGTTCATATTAGACGTGTTAGATTGTGATGGAGGTATTATGTTATTGAAAGAACGTATTGATTGAGAGTAAGGTGGTGGGACACTATGATAGTTAGTCATAGGAGATGATTGGAAAGGAGGAACACTACAAGGAGGAATGGAATGGTTAAATGAATTGCCCCCTTGTGTAATGTTCATTTGTGGAGATATAATAGGAACACTTATTGAAGGAATGAATGAAGAAGTTGGATTGAATGAAGGAAGAGGGTTGATTGAAGAAGAGGGATTGCCCCCATGATTGGTGATCATAGGAGGAATGTCTTGTATTGAAGTAGTCATTATGTTTGATGTAAAAGTAGGTATACTAGCAATAGGAGTTGTCAAAGGAATAGAGTGATTAACTTGAGTAGGAGGTTGTGTATAACCTAAAGTTTCGGCACAACTCTTCAAAGGCATCACATTAGAATCCACAATGTGTGCAATACATCGCAAAATATCAATTCCATTCTTATCACTTTGAACCATACGTTTTAGACCCTCAATTAATGAAAGAGCTTCACTGTCGGGGTATTCTTGAGACATCCATTGTCGAAAATCATCAAATTGGTTATCCAATTTCGAAAGTTGTTCTACAGAAACCTCATGGAGAGCTTCTTCATCAGTAAGAGGATTAGAGGAATTACCCATGTCCTCGTTAAAAAGGCCATTCAAATTATGTTCCATCTCCTCGGTAATTAAACCTTGGAAAGACTTAATTCTAAGGCTTCGTCTAACGGGAATAGTGTAAGTAGGGCTTATTGTTGTAAAACTCATGCACTAAAGACAGAGAGAAGATTTTGAATTTTAGAGGTAGCAAACTTCAATAAAACCAGCCAATCTCCTAGATTTAAGCTGTTAAATGCAATCAGGACAATCTCCCAAAATTTCGGAAAAAATGTCCGGGACCGTGGCGAACGGAGTGCACACGGTCCTCGCAACTTTTTTCGAAATTTTCAGGGATGAAAGTTATGATGATTTTAAAGCTAATCTGAAAAAATTGAGTGATTTTACGATCTGTAGATAGGCCAAATTAAATTTGCAATCTCAAAATTGAACCCTACCAAGATTGTTGAAAAATGTAAAATTTGAATTTTGAAAAAGAGAGGGAAACTGAAATTTTGAATTTTATGATTTTAGAAGGAATGCTAAAAGCAATGCAAGTTTTGAAATTTAAAAGTTGACTCGATTTCATGCAAAATTCGAATTTGGAAAGTGGAAATCAAGGTTGTTGCAATTAAACACTTAATTTCAAAAGTCACAAATTGCAAAAATTTGAATAAAGTACTGAAATTTCGAATAAATGCTAACACACTTCTCAGATTTAGGATTGTAAGAAACACAATTTTGATACAAATTTCAATTTCAACAATTTTTGAATGATTAGAAGCCTCAATCCAAGCAATCGCTAGACCAACTTTGACTTTAATTTTGAAAGTGTTAGAATTGATAAGATCAGCCAAAATTCTGGATTTTAGCAGAATAATACAGTAAGATCTAGCTCCCGAAATTTTGAAAAAAATGTCGGGACGATGGCGCTCGGGGTGCACACGGTCCTCGCAAATTTTTTCCAAATTTTCAGGGATGAAAGATATTGTGATTTTGTTGCGGAATCCAAAGTTAGAGCCGATTTGGAGGTGTTTTGATTAGTGAAATTATCAGTCAAAGGTTGAATCAAGAGGGTTTTAAAAATTAGGGTTTTGACATTTAACCACTTAATTTTCAGAATTAAAGCACAAATATGAATTGACAATTTGCAATAGAAGGGTAGATCTGAAACAAGCATTAACAATTAAACATTTCACAAGTTTAATTACTAAAAAGAAAATTTTAGGGTTTTTATGCAATCAACCTCTAAAATTTGCAAAAGATTAAACATGGAAATGTAATTAAGGAAACAAATTTTTCAGATCTAACCATGAATAATCAGAATGAGGATGTTCACGTCGGGTTCACCAAAATGTAAAGCAGAAAAATCGAACCCTAGTTGTTCTCCCCTCCCCATCTCCAAGGAGAGAGAAGGGAGAGTCACTAGGGTTGACGGTTTTCACTTAGGAGAGACTTTACATTCAAAAGAGGGGTTGAGACCCACAAGATCCAATCCCACACAATGCAAGATTGGATTCTAAATGAGTTTCAAGGGTTAAGACATCAAGGATACCCTCTTTTGTAAAGAATGTAGATAGAAAGATTGAACTGGGAATGCATGTAAAGTAGGAAAGATTCGCTTATAAACAGAGATAGGGATACGGGATGAAGCTGCGGACCTAGAATTAGCAGTAAAATGTCGAGACGGTACTGTTCTGCAAATTTGAGCAAAATTTGACGGGACGATGGCGCCCGGCGTGCACACGGTCCTCCGAAAAATCTGCGAAACGAAGGGGGATCTGTTCGTCTCTGCACAAGGATTCCAGATCTTTAATTACAGCCACGTACCTGCAACCTACACACAGAAAAGAGAGGACGATTGGGGGGTTAGGGATGAGGGGTTTTCCTTTAGGTCAAACCTCGGTTTTGGAATTAACCAAGAAATGAGAATGCTGTAAATGTAAATGTTTGTAATGTAAACAAGTACTGATACCTTGTTGTAAGAATGTTTGTATTCTTACATGCGAAGGTGTAATGTATGTAGTATGTTGTATGTTGTATGTGATCTCCTCTTCAATGGTTGAATCCTTGTCTTGAATGCAACACCTAGCCTTGAATGGAGACCTAGAATGCTCAATTGCTTGAAGGAATGCTTGAATGCTTGAATGTTTGAATATCGCTTTCGTGCCTTGCTCACATATATCTTCCCCTTTTCTCCCCCTTTCTAGGAGAGGAAAAGTAGTTTATATACTTGTCAATTAGGGCTGATAGACTGATTTTCCCGACCTTAGGCCGACCAGGAAACATTATTTTCCAATTTGCAAACTTAAAGACCCGAAGCCCCATAAGAGACCGGGCCCAAAATAGGGCCAGGGACCAGGGCGCTGGGCACCATGGTCCTGGGGGACCAGGGCACTGGGCGCCCTAGTCCTGAAGGACCAAGGTGCTGGGCGTCATGGTCCCACCTCCCAGGACAACAGGGTGCAAGGAGGATCACGCCAGGGTGCTGAGAAATGCAGTTTTTGGTGTCATGAACAAGTCTCGGGGTCTCCATTCAGGTTCCGTGTTGCATCGCCATCGTGAAGACCCAAATGCAGTCGAAATTGCAAGTGTCGCAATTTTAGGACGCTACAGCTATGTGATTTGGTGATATATGCAATATCTCAAAGAGGGATATTTGTGCTGGGGTTTTCTTTAGTTTCTTAACCACATTATAGTTCCCTACTGTGATTGACTAATTTGATGGTACTTATTGCAAGGTTACTTTTGATCTGTGGGTAACTACTGCACAATCTCTGTCTCTTGGATTTATTGTGATAGTTGCACTATATTATCTCTTGTGGGGGACATTTTTTCAGCATATGCTATGCTATCAAGGTTTATTTCATATCCCATCTTATAGTCATCAAGTGCAAGTCTGACATCCATGATTTGTGCTATAATTTCATCTTCAAACCATCCTGAATAAGGTGGTTCTTCCTACCCCCAGTCCATAAGATAGAGATTCTCATATTTATCATATTTTGGTTCTTTTGACATCATGCAAACTTGGTTATCATAGTTATTAGTCCATTGATCTTGCTCATCATTATCAAGTTCTTTTTGTGAATCAACATTTGCTACATCTCCTAAGCTAATAGCATGAATGGTATAGTAATATGAGACTTTTGTGTAGTTAGCAGTGTTGTCTTGTGTTCTTGATGTTGATGCCTTACCTTTGTCATGTTTGACAAAAAGGTCCTTAAAGATGATTGAACTGGTCCTTGTAAAGATACAATCGATTGAGTTGTGTTCATTGTATGGGCATCTACCACACCATAATTGGTCACATTCTTGTTTCTTGAGCATAACTTAGATTTATCATTGTTGGCATTGTTTGTAGAAGTTCCATATTCTATGATACCTTGTTCTACAAGTCCCTTCTCGCATTTTAAGGCCTTTTCAGTGATTTGTTTAAATATGGTCAAACATTGCATTTTTATCGGATACTTAATCTTTGGGATTAAGTTCTCTGAAAACATGTCGACTTGCTCAATTTCGGGAATAATAGTCTTGCATCTTCAATAGAGAGATCTCCATCTTTGTAAGAAGGATGTGAATATTTCATTTTCATATTGTTTTTCAGCACATAGATCCATCAATGTAACTAGGGTATCAATGTTATGCGAGAAGTTAGCAATAAATTATTCAGCTAGTTCACCCCATGATGTGATCATTGGTGGGAGATGCAAAAACCACTCCAAGGAAGAACCTTTGAGACTTTTTGGAAACAATCTCATTAGATAAGTGTCTTCAGTTGCAACCTCTACACATGCAGTGGAAAATTCTCAAATGTGATCTCTAGGATCACCTTTCTCTCAGTATTTGTCGAATTTAAGTATTTCAAAATATGGAGGGAAAGCAGGCATGTATATTGTATGATCAAAGGGATAAGGATGTAAGTCTTGCATCATATAGCTCTTTTTGTCATTATCAGTTTGCATAATTGTCACCTATTGTTGTAGATTATGTATTTGTTGGGTTAGAATTTCTGTTTGATTCAGTGGTACACTTTGTGTATGTATGTTTCCCCCAAAAGGATTTGTGGTAGTATAAATAGGAGGTTGTTGAAATGTACCATAACTGTAATTCTGTGTGTTATGAGTTCCACTGGGTATTGTGAAATAAGTTAATTATGAGCCCATGTTTGATTGGGTTGCACTCATTGTATTAGCAGACCCTGGGTTTATGTTCTGATGACTGTATGTAGAACCTATTGAGTAGGAAACTGGAGGTTGAGTCACATTTGTTGTATGAGAAACATGTGAGGCTTGTGTTTGACTTGGTACCAAAGAACTTGACATTACTGGTGTAGTTTGAGAAGCTATGATAGCTTGCATTTGTGCAATAACATTCATTGTTGAGGTAGATGCACTTGCTTGAGAACTTGTGTTTGACAACAAAGTTTCTTGAGTTGATAATATTGATGCATTTTGGGAGGAACTTGAAGTCATAGCTAGTGTTTGTGTTACATTTGGTACTTGATTGCTATTTTGACCTAAGGTAATCCCTAGTGGTAAGATCATTGTGACATCAAAACCTTGAGGTAACTTGCCACCATTCTATAATAACAAAGAAAGATATAGATCTCTATCATTGTTTATCAGGGAATTTAGAATCATAAGGACATGTGGGTCCTATTGATCTGACTCAATTTCCTCACGTGTTAAGTTTTGTTGTAGCTCATGTATTGCTGGCATGCCTTAAGGATTTGACTATTGATAATTTTGACTTCTTAACATGTCCATGCTCCAAGTGGGATTAATTTACGGGTCATTGTTTGAGTCCATTTTACTCTTTTCCTTTTGTGACCTTGTGATGGGCATTTAAGACTTCTATATGAGGACACTTAGGACCTACTAAAAGACGATGATAGACCTTGAGTATGAATGCAAGAATCTAGACCAAAAAGTGAGGTATGCAACACTAAACCTAACTCTCTATTGAGGATTAGGACACGGAACTTGTTGAGTACTTTGAGATTTTTGTAACACAAGTTTTTCAAGCTCTTGTCTAAGGAGTTCTGCCGCAATTTTTCTATCAATTCTACAGGCAATTTTATACTCTCTATCTAGCTCAAAATCAACCCCTATGTACTAAGGTGCACTTGCCTTTAATTTCCAAGCCAAGTTATCTAAGTCGTCAATGATTTCTTGCTGACCATTGTTTGGCACTAGATTAGGTTGCTTGAAGGAGAGAAAACCATCACCTGGCAGGCTCATTAGGACAAATGCTATGACTTTGTAGGATGATTATGCAAATGATGATGGACCAAGATAGACATATATGGAGTCTAAACAAGGACTAATATGAAGATTATAATGACACTAAAATGAACTAGGAGGTTAATGGGACACAAATAAAGACTTATGCGAAGATTACGACAATGTAAATTTTAATAAGGATGATATTGAGGACTATGCAAGGACTTATGCAAACCCTAGGGATGTAAATGAGGACTATAATAAGGATGGTAATGAGGACTATGCAAGGACTAAGGACTCTACGATCACCTATGGTCACAAGTATGTAAAATTTTGGACATTGTGGGATTGTCAAATGTTTTAAGGTAGACTATATTACAAATAACTATGTTTGTAGGACAAGCTTGTTTTTCAATTCTGAGAACACTATCTGATGATAAGTATAGTTGGATGAACTCTGTTATGAAAAACTTTGAGAATTCAAAGATATGCAAGGTAGGGCCTAAAATATCCCAAATATTGACTCAATACTGGTTTAGCACAACGATACACATAAAAAAATAGAAGACAATCTTAGGCTGGAAAGTGGAAACCGTTTAATGGGGGGCCTATAGAAAAATACCAAAAAAAGACAAATGGATAGAGATTTTGGAAGCACTAGCTCCACTCCACAACACACACTTCTCGGGCATGCCAGTCTCTCTTACCTCGAAGATCTAAAGATCTTATCACCGAGGATTTTTTGTCGCATCATGCAAGGTACATGGAGGGTATCTATGGGGTACGATCCACACACTCGAGACCA
Organism: Cryptomeria japonica; assembly: GCF_030272615.1. Classification (NCBI taxonomy): domain Eukaryota; kingdom Viridiplantae; phylum Streptophyta; class Pinopsida; order Cupressales; family Cupressaceae; genus Cryptomeria; species Cryptomeria japonica. The sequence goes on along the minus strand of NC_081406.1, from coordinate 602,915,323 downwards.
ATAAACGTGGGATTTGGGCTACTAAGTTAGTTCTTATTGTAAGTTTTGAGGGGTCCCAATCCAACGACGGATTCTCAGAGAAAGCCACTTAAGGATTTAGTTAAGCTTACTGGTGCAGGGAAGGCCCCCACACACGTAGAATTCACTCAACACTCTAGAGCCACTTGACCAGTATGTTTATATAGGGGCTTGAAAAACCCGCTCAAGAGTATGCTGGGAGAGATGATATCCCCAAAACATCTCAATTCAAAGTACCTTTGTGGGTTGATGAAATCCCTAGTCAAAGATACCCCTCACTACTAAAAAGAAAAATTGAGTGTCCTTAACACTTATCTCTTGCACCCAGGTCCATGAAAGCCAGGGGAGAGGATAGTGTGTGTTAACAGTAGGACCACTCCAAACAGAGAGAAAGTGCTCAAGATTCCTTCCTTAAGATATAGCAATGTGTGATTTATTCTATTAATAAGCCTGATTCACGTTGATTTTAAAGCCCAAACTGAGGTGTGAGATACACATGTGCATGTCTATTTTAAACACCAAAGTGAAGTGTGAGATCATGCATGTCAATTTTAATGCCAAGATCAATTTTAAGCACCAAGCTAAAGTGTGAGATCATGCATGTCAATTTTCACCAGATTTGTTTTAAGCACCAAGCTGAAGTGTGAGATCATGCATGTCAATTTTGACTTGATTTGTTTTAAGCACCAAGCTGAAGTGTGAAATCATGCATGCCAATTTTAACTAGATTTGTTTTAAGCACCAAGTTGAAGTGTGAAAGCATGGATGTCAATTTTAACCAGATTTATTTTAAGCACCAATCTAAAGTGTGAAAGCGTGCATGTCAATTTTAAACCCAAAATCCAAAAATGGTTTAATCGTAAAGGATCCTACAATCAAATTGTTAGTGGTTTCCAAAATAATCTGGAATGATCAAGCCTTCTTTGTAATTTTGCCACACACTACAAATAGGGAATCAGTAACCAGAAAACAAATAAAAAAATAGAAAAACAAACTACCTATTAAACGAATGCATGATCCTAACAGAGCGAATGCATAATAATGTCTAGGCGATTGTGTTATGATGACTAAGCGAATGTGTAAAACTAACAGAGCGAATGTGTGATAGATAAATAGACAATTATAAAAAAAAATCTAAAAAAAGCCTAAACTTCACCAGAAACTTGCAAAATAGACTGTGAGGCCCTAGTTGGATCTCTCATCAACCATTTTATATTAAGCAAGTCATATTTCACTCTGTATGATAGAACTAGGATGTTGTATTTGTCAATAGATGGTTGGTCCTCTAGGTCTTGTATCCTTTTTTTCTAGCTTTAGAATTCATTGATAATGTCTAGCTTGCCTCCTTTAAACTGTTGTTCTTCAAGCACCTGAAATCTTAAATTTTACCTTATGTGCCATAAGATGTTATATTGAAAACATCATATAAGGATAAAAAATCTTCACATTTGTAGAATTTAATACACAATTTAGATAGAATAGAGGATTTAAAAACAGGAAAACGAAACAAAAAAATGCCTAAATATGAATGACGAATGCATAATCATCTCTAAACGAATGCATGAAGGTATCAACATGAATGTATGACCCTGGTAGTTCGAATGTGTAATTCTATCTATGTGATTGCGTGATGTTTGATTTTTCTTTTGAAATCCATACAAAACTTGCAACAAATATAAAAATTCATAGGATCTGCAAAAATGACACAGAAAACACAGAGGGTTAATTAGTTGTTGTTCATGTTTGGTTCACCAAAATGTTGTATGTAAAATTCATCATTATTCAATTAGAATCAAAGGGAAATCATGAATCCCTATCTAACCAAAGAATTCTAAATAAACCAATGAAATAATGCAAAAAAAAGTAATAGGAATGTAAAATATTCAATTAAGACTCCCTATTCCATGATTGCATATGGCTCCCATTGTTCTTCTCTTCTTTGTGGTATGTGTTAGGATTCCCATAGATATTGAGAGGGGGGGGGGGGGGTGGGTGAATCAGTATCTAATTGGTGAATTGAATTTCTTAACTTAAAACATGTAGAACATATTATAACAGTGTATCGGTATGCAAGAAATAATGCAATAAACAGAATTAAAAGAAACCACATGAAAAACACACCATAACACAATGGTTTAATGAGGAAACCCGATGTGGGAAAAACCTCAGTGGGATTTGTGACCCACAATATTCACTTACTAGCCAATAAGAGAATATTACTGCTACAAGAGGGGCCTGCACATGCAGGAAAGCCAACTGCCTAGAGCTCACTACTCAATGGGAAGTCTCACTAACTTACAATGATGGATTATATAAATCCAGTATCTTGTACTGCTTCAAAATAGCATCTATAATGCCAGATCCAGTACCGGTTTCTTCTCTGCTTCTTACATAAACCCTTAACCTATAATTTGCATAATAGGTTTTCCTTATTTCGCCTTAATATAATCTTCTCACTTACTTACAAATGTTCTATAATGTTCTCTCTTATATAAGAGTCATTTTACAATGATGCCAAGTTAGCTTACAAAGATTTTACAATAATAAACAAAATATAATATAACAAAAATCCTGTCGGCCTTTGTGCCGATATGCTTCCTTTCTCTACCGGTGCTGGTGGTCTGAGTGCCGATGTAGAGTCTGATCTTGCTAGTGCCGGTGTAATGCCTTGCCAATGCCATAGGATTGTAAGGTTTCCATCAATGACAAAACCTTCAATCACCTATAATGTCTCATTGGAGTGTGCATATGCCAACAATCTCCCCCTTTGGCATTGATGGCAACACTCATGAGAAAATTCAAAAGTGTATCCAAAACTTGTAATCCAAAAATGTTTCCAAAAATATAAGAGCTCTCCCTGAGCAGATAAGTCTTCTATCGGTTATTTTCTCATACTACTACTCCCCCTTTGGCATCAATGGCAAAGGTTGCCAAGATGTTAGTAGAGTTGTAGTCTCACTCAACCTTGTAACTGGGTGGTTACAATTTGAAAAAGATCTGCCAAAATCAAGTTTATACTTTCCATAAACTTCTTGTTGTCCTTTATTGCTCTCTCTGTTCTTTGAACTATACCGGTGAGGTGCTGCATATGCTCTACCGATGTTCTCTGTCCCTGTACTAGTGCCTCAGATATTTCCTTTCGTAATGATGCTAGATATTCCAATCTTGGACTCAGTCTTAGTCTCAAATGCTTTGCCTTATTTACTATTCTCTCCTTTTCTCTTTCTAACTTAAGTAATTATTCCTCAAAACTTGTTATCCTTTGCTCAAAAACTCATAATGTCAGGTGAGTTAACAAAATTGTCTACAAGTTTATTGATTTCATCCTGTACCTTGCTCATTTTCTTATCTATGTCTACTGTCAAAAAGTTTATCTTGCAAGTATCTTTGTACAAAGTTTTAAATTCCTTTAATAAGTTACATAGTTCCAGTAGAAGTGTGTCAAATTCCCTACTATACTTCTTTATCTGATCTTCAAAGAATTTTTGCTTTTCAATTTCTACCTTATCCTTCAATGTCTCTTCCTTTATTTGCTCAATAGTCACTGTGTTCTCAGTGATGTATTTACACAAAGTATCAAGTTGTCTTAAAGAATCCTTATTGTCTATGTTACAGTTAGGAGCTATTACCTTCAAAATTGGGATTGTGTCATCTATAGCTTTATAAGCCTGTGAACTACAATCTGTTATCTTTTTTATGGAGTCCAAAAGTACTTTAGTTACATTTGTTGATTTGTAACCTGTAAAGGAGGAACTAACATTCTGAATTCCACCGATGGAGGAAGTAACCAAGCTTGCAGTGACCTCTAGTAGGTTAGTCTGTCTTTCCATTTCTTTAAGAAATGGTTTTTGATCTTCTCCTGTTGCCAGTGGCACTGTTTCCATGTGAACCTATTCCTGTTCTGGAGCTTGTTGCTCTGCTTGTCTCTCTGTTTGTTGCTCTATTTTAGTCTCAGTCTGAGTCTCTACCTATTGCTCTATGTTATCAACTTCAACTTTCCTTTCAGTATTGTCAATGCTATCAGTTGCCGCTAGGTCACTAGCCATATCTGTCTTGCCGGTTGTTTCTTTGTCTATCACAATGTTGACCTTTTGTGTATCAACAACAACTGTGTATAGTACTTCAGGATTAGGATTTGTATCCTCTATGTCCATACTCTCATTTTCCGTTTGATCTTCAGTAGTTATTACCAGTGATGTAATTTGAGGCAGTGGGGATAAGTTATCTTTTACTTTGATGCTCGGAGGTCCACCAACCTTTCCTTTTCCTTTGTCTCTCTCCTTCTGGTATACCTTTATTGGTTTGGGGTTCCTGTACTCTTCCTATTTTTCTTTCTCAACAAGAAATATGTCCCATGCATTTTTTGTTTCCTTTGTTACTTCATTCACTCTTCCAACCATTAATGCAATATGTCGGTGTGCATTAGAGAATACTGACTGGTTGGCTTCTGCAATTAAGTCATCTATCTCCTTAGGTGAGTTTACTGGATAAACAACAAGTAACTTTTCAATTTTGATTTTCTCATCAAGCTCTACAACAGCTTGTCTTCTTGCTTCCAGTCTTTTGAACAATTCATCTGGTAGATCATCTATTACTTCCATTAGGAACTTCTTATAGATGTCCATGTGTAAAATTGTTAGGGTTCCCATAGATACTAAGAGGGGGGGTGAATCAGTATCTGACCGGTAGTCAAATTTCCTTAAGTTAAAACATACAGAACATAAAGTAGCAATGTACCGTTATGCAAGAATTAATGTAATAAATAGAATCAAAAACATCCACATGAAAAGAACACCATAACACAAGATGTTTAACGAGGAAACCTGGTGTGGGAAAAACCTCGGTGGGATTTGTGACCCACAATATTCACTTACTGGCCAATAAGAGAATATTACTTACAATAGGGGCCTGCACATGCAGGAAGGCCAATTGCCTAGAGCTCACTGCTCAATGAGAAGTCACACTAACTTACAATAAGGATTATACTAATCCAATGACTTGTACTGCTTTACAATAGCATCTCTAATGCCAGATTCAGTACCGGTTCTTGCTCTGTTCTTTACATATACCCTTAACCTATATTTCGTACATTAGGTCTGCCTAATAATTTTCCTTTTTGTTCACTTACTTACCTTTTTAAAAAGTCTACAATGATCTCTTTTATATACAAGAGTCATTTTACAATTTTCCAAGTCGGCTTGCAATAATAATCAAAATATTACATATCAAAAATCATGTCGGCCTTTGTGCCGGTATACATCTTTTCTTCTATGCCGGTGCCGGTGCCGGTGTAGAGTGATCTTGTTGATGCCAGTGCACTATCTTGCTTGAATAATGCTTTGCCAATATGATGTCTTGCCGGTGCCATAGGATTGCAAGGTTGCCATCAATGAAAAAACCTTCAATCACACACAATGTCTCATTGGAGTGTCCATATGCCAACAATCTCCCCCTTTGGCATTGATGGCAACACTCATGAGAAATTTCAAAAAGGTGTCCAAAAATGTGTAGACCAAAAAAATTACCAAAAATATGAGGGTCTCCCCCTGAGCATATGATTCTTGTCTTTGAATTTTCTCATCCTACTACTCCCCCTTTGGCATCAATGACAAAGGTTTAGTAGAGTTTGTAATTATACCGGTCCATATCCTCAACCTTGTAGTTGGGTAGTTATTATCTGGAAAAGATTGCCCAAAATTAAGTTTATACTATCCATAAACTTTTTGCTATCTTTTATTGTTGTTTCAGTCCTCTTCACAGTGCTGGTGAGATGCTGCAATTGATCTGTCGGTGTTTTACTTCCCAGTGTTAATGCCTCTGAGATTTCCTTCTGTAGAGATGCTAGATAGTCTAATCTTAGACTCAGTTTAGATCTCAAGTGTTTTGCCTTATTTATTATTGTCTCTTTCTCTTTCTCCTGTTTAAGTAATTCTGCCTCAAAATTTGCTAACTTATCTTCAAAAATAGATAGTGAATCCGGTGAGTTGACAAAATTGTCTACAAGCTTGTTTATCTCTTCCTATGTCTTTCTTATTTTCTTGTCTATATCTACAGTCAAGAAGTTTGTTTTGCATGTGTCTTTGTATAGGTTTTTGTACTCTTTTAACAAACTACACAGTTCTGGTAGAAGTGTGTCAAAGTCTTTGTTACACTTCTTAAGTTCTTCCTCAAAGAATTTCTATTTCTCCTTTTCTACAATGTCCTTTACAGATTCTACCTTTATTTTCTTAATATTTCCAGAGATGTATTTACATAATGTATCCAACTGTCCTAAAGAATCTTTATTATCTATATTACAATTAGGAGCGATTATCTTCAAAATTGTTATTGAATCATCTATTGCTTTGTAAGCTTGTGAACTATAGATAGTTATTTTCTTGATGGATTCAAGTAATACCTCAGTCACATTTGTTGACTTTGATGGTGACCCAACAAACTGAGTACCGGTGGAAGTGACCATGCTTGTATTGACCTCTGGTAGGTCAGTTTGTGTTTGCATTTCCTTTAGCACTGGTTTTCCTACTTCATTTCTTATCGGTGACATCTGTTCTAGAGCCTTTAGCTCTGTCATTTTCTCTGATCGTGCCTCAGATTCCATCTTTTTCTTTGTATCCTCTGCCGATTGCTTTGTATTTCCTGTTACCAGAGGCTCTTTAGCCATATCTTATTTTTCACTTGAGTCTTTATCAACTGCTATGTTGATCTTTTGGGTATCAACATTTATAGTGAATAGGACTTCAGGATTTGTATTGCTATCCTTTGCATCCATGCTTTCAGCTGCCGGTTAGTTTTCAGGGATTGTAATTTTTACAGGTGGAGGTAGGTTATCTTTAACCTTTATGCTTGGAGGTCCACCAATTTTCCCTTTCCCTTTGTCCTTATCCTTCTGATATACCTTAATAGGCTTCGGATTCCTATATTCTTCTTGTTTCTCTTTTTCAACCAAAAATATGTCCCAACCATCTTCTGTTTCCTCTGAAACCTCTGTAACTCTACCTGCCATCAATGAAATATGCCGGTGTGCAGTGGAAAATACTGTTCGGTTGGCCTGAGCTATCAGATCATCAATTTATTCTGGGGAGTTTACCGAATATACAGCAAGTAGTTTTTCTATTTTTATTTTCTTGTCCAGTTCAATTACTCCTTGCCTTCTGGCCTCAAGTCTTTTGTATAAGTCATCAGGAATTTCATTTATGACTTCCATCAAAAACTTTTTAAACATGTCCATGTGTAGTATTACACTCTCCTCAACTTGCCCTTTCTCATCAGTCGATAGGGTGTCATAAATTTTCCCTATGTTCTTCAGTTTTCCTTCCTTTGTGATCTCATTTAACAAAATGTCTAGAGGTGCCAAGTCAATTTTCGCCTTTTTCTTTTTCTTAGGAGTCAACTTCTTTTTAGGTGTGACTTTTTTGACTAGAGATCTCACAGCTTGTTGCTTCTGCCTTGTCCTTCTAGGTGAAGGAGTGGTTGTCGGTGAGGGATCTCTTTTCCTAACAACTCTTTTAAAGGTTGTTGGCATGTCTCCTTCTGAAGAAGTACCTACCGATGATAGATGATCTTCAGGTTGTGGGGCTGCCAACTCATCTTCAGTTATGCCAGTTTTCTTTAATACATCTTCCTTAATGGCTTTTGCTTGTCTGGATCCTTTTCTCACAAATGCTTCTACCTTCTTCACTCTTTTCTTGGACTGTATTTATTTTTCTATTGTTTCAGCACTACCAAATGCTTCCTCCTTAGGTTCATTGGGGGCTTCCAGAAGTGCTTTGGCATAAGTTTCAACTATGTGGTCATCTATTTCATAGCCCATTTCTGTTACCCAGATTGTCCCATAGATGACTTCTTCCATCCATATTTCATCCTTTTTGATAACAAAGCATATATCATCTTTGTATTTATCTACAATTTCCTAAGATAACCTTGTCCTTTTCTTCATTTTCGTCTTTAGTGCTTGGAAAAAGTCATGAATGTTGTTTTCCTTATTCTCACCCATGGTATTGAATAGTTCTGTCAGTTGCTTGCCTACCGGTATGTCATATCCAAATTCTTTATATCCTATACCCAGAACTTGTTTTGTTATATGAAGCATTAGACACACTAACAAATTTCCAAATCTAAAGGTTCCTTTCTTATCCTTCTTTATCTTTCCAAGGTTGACTATCAATTCATCCTTTAACTATTCACAGATGTCAATTTTGCATTGTCTATTATCATGTCATAAGCACTCTTAATGCATAGACTTGAGACTAAGTTAGGTCTATTGGCATGAGTGGCTTTGTAACCTAATATCATGCTTATGAATCTTACATTTGTATCCTTTACATAATTAACCCTTAAAGATCTTTTATCAAATGTTGCACCTGTTAGGTCTATGACTAAATCATTTGAAACTTTCTTGTTTTTGTCTGGTCTTTTATCGGTGACCGGTAACCCTATGACAACATTTACCACTTGCTTGGTGATCTTATGAATTGCATCTAACCAGAAAAATTCTCCATGAACTCTGCTTAACACTATCCTAATCACATCCTTAGCAAATTTAGGAATACTAAGGATTTCTGTGAATCCTAGGGTTTCAATGATTTTGTGTTCAGCTTTGATATTGCCGGTATCATCACATATCTCAGTTTTATACATGGTTTTGATTTCCTCGTCTCCTAGCTCTTCAATATTGTAGTGAATATACATTCTAGGGTCTTCAACATATACAACACCTTTAGGGATTTGAGAGAATGCACCTAAGGTATCATCCTTCTTTGCTATTTTGGGGACCAACTGAAATACGGGCCTAGGTCTTTTAATTACTTCCACAACAGTAGGGTTCGCTATGTATTCAATTGCAGAGGTGGATGCCATGATAAAATACCTTTTTCTATCTTGGATGAATGATTGCCTGGAGTGTGCTTGATTCTTGCTTGAAATGCCTTAGCTTGAAAATCTTCACGCTCTCTGAAAGTTTGAAATCACGGTGAAATGAAATGGAGCCAAAACCTTATTTTATAAAGTCTTTTTTGCTACCTACCACATTAATTGCATGCCAGTTATGTATTCACTTAACTTTATTTGCCGGTAATAAGTGATTTTCAACTTCTTTTCTCTAACCGAGGGAATAATACCACATGTGTCATTAGATTGCCAAACCCTCAAGACAATTTTCTTCAATTAGATGAAGAACTTCCTGCCAGTGGAGCACTGCTATGTCCTACCGGTGGAGCATCACTTTGTCCTGCCAGTGGAACATTTGTTGGTTCTACCGGTGGAGGAGTATTCCCAATATTTAGATCAGCTTTTCTAATCCATTGCTTTGAGAATTCTTGCTTAACCTCTTCAACTTTTTCTTTACCTTTCAAGCTATCATTTTTGTTGTCTACCAGTGTACCTTTACTTCTACAAAATTTAGCAATATGCCCAATCTTGTTACATGCATAACAAGTTACATTATTTTTCTGAATAGCTTTCCCATAACCTATGCCGGTTTGTGTTCTACATTGATTTGATAGATGTCCAAATCTTCCACAAACATAACATCTTACATTCATTCTGTAGTTTTCAGAGTTATGACCAACTTTGTTGCATTTGGAGCATTGATTGGTGGGAGGATTGATATTCTGATAATTCCTAGATCTACAATCATTTGCCTTATGACCATATTTATTACAGTTAAAGCATTTTCCATTGAATTTATAAGTATTAGGTGGTCTTACCGGTTTGTTGTGATCCTGAGTATTTGTAGTACCGAAACTTTCTCCAACTTCAAATCCAATTCCAGAAGTGTCACCTTTGGGTTTTTGATTCTTCAATAAGGTACCAATTTCTTCTAAGCTTTTCTTGAATTTTTCTTTATGTTGATTTGCAGTTTCCAATTCCCTTTCCAAGATCTCTTTTTGTCTCATTAGTTCATTTGAGTCATTCTGAGTATGCATCAGATCTATCTTCAACATGTCATTTTCATAGCTAAGTCTTGTGTTCTCATTTGTTGCATCTCTTAGTCTTCTGGTCAATTCTTCTTCATTCTTCTTTCTGTCCTTGATCTCTTTGCAAAATCTCATAGTCATATCTTGCATTTCATTTTTTGCTGTCATGATCTCTTGTTTCAAATTGCTTATCATATCATTAAGTGATTCCTTTTCACCATTCTCATTTTGCAATTTTTCACAAAGTTCTCTTCTCTTATTTCTTGTAACGGTAAGATTTTCTTGAAGTGCCTAAATGATATCTTGAGCTGCTCTTAAATCATCTTCTAATTTGATATTTTTCAACTTCTCTACATCATAGTCAGTAAGAGCTCCTTCAAGTTGCTTCATCAGATTTTCCATCTTTACTAGTGTCAAGATCTTCCTCAAGTTGTTAGGCTTCTGAAAATAGAGGACTAGGCTCTGATACCAATTGTTAGGGTTCCCACAGATATTGAGAGGGGGGGGTGAATTAGTATCTGACCAGTAGTCAAATTTCCTTAAGTTAAAACATACATAACATAAAGTAGCAGTGTATCGGTATGCAAGAATTAATGTAATAAATAGAATAAAAAACATCCACATGAAAATAACACCATAACACAAGATGTTTAACGAGGAAACCCAGTGTGGGAAAAACCTCGGTGGGATTTGTGACCCACAATATTCACTTACTGGCCAATAAGACAATATTACTTACAATAGGGGCCTGCACATGCAGGAAGGCCAATTGCCTAGAGCTCACTGCTCAATGAGAAGTCACACTAACTTACAATAAGGATTATACTAATCCAATGACTTGTACTACTTTACAATAGCATCTCCAATGCCAGATTCAGTACCGGTTCTTGCTATGTTCTTTACATATACCCTTAACCTATATTTCGCACATTAGGTCTGCTTAATAATTTTCCTTTTTGTTCACTTATTTACCTTTTTAAAAAGTCTACAATGATCTCTTTTATATACAAGAGTCATTTTACAATTTGCCAAGTCGGCTTGCAATAATAATCAAAATATTACATATCAAAAATCCTGTCGGCCTTTGTGCCGGTATACATCTTTTCTTCTGTGCTAGTGCCGATGCCGGTGTAGAGTGATCTTGTTGATGCTGATGCACTATCTTGCTTGAATAATGCTTTGTCAGTATGATGTGTTGTTGGTGCCATAGGATTGCAAGGTTGCCATCAATGACAAAACCTTCAATGACACACAATGTCTCATTGGAGTGTCCATATGCCAACAGCTTAGGTGAGTTTACTATCTCCTTAGGTGAGTTTACTGGATAAACAACAAGTAACTTTTCAATTTTGATTTTCTTATCAAGCTCTACAGCAGCTTGTCTTCTTGCTTCTAGTCTTTTGAACAATTCATCTGGTAGATCATCTATTACTTCCATTAAGAACTTCTTATAGATGTCCATGTGTAAAATAACATTGTTTTCAACTTGTTCTTTGTCATCTACTGACAGTGTATCATAGACGTTTCCTATGTTTTTGAGTTTCCCTTCCTCTGTGATTTCATATAGCAATTTGTCAAGAGGGGCCATGTTTTGTTTAGTCTTCTTCTTCTTTGGTGTCAACTTTTTCTTTGGTGTTGTCTTTCTAACCGGAGACCTCACTACCTGTTGTTTTTCTCCAGTCCTTCTAGGTGAAGGTGTGGATGCCGGTGAAGGATCCCTTTTCCTTACAACTCTTTTGAAAGCCGCAGGCATGTCACTCTCTGAAGAAGTAGCTACCGGTGATAGGTGAGTCTCAGGCTGTAGAATTCCTAACTCATCCTCAGTGATACTAGTTTGTTTTAATACATCTTCTTTAATAGCCTTAGCCTGTCTAGAACCTCTTCTCACAACTGCTTCAACCTTTTTCACTCTCTTCTTAGATTTAATTTGTTTTTCTATGGTCTCAGCACTACCAAATACTTCTTCATTTGGTTCATTTGGTGCTTCTAGAAGTGCTTTAGCATAAGTTTCAATTATATGATCATTAGTCTCATAACCCATCTCTGTTACCCAGATTGTTCTTGGGATGACTGCTTCCATCCAGATCTCATCCTTTTTTATTACAAAACATATATCATCCTTGTATTTGTTGACAATTTTCTATGATAGTCTGATTCTTTTGTTCATCCTAACCTTTAGTGCTTGAAAATAGTCATGAATGTTCTTTTCTTTGTTTTCAGCCACGTTGTTGAATAGGTCTATTAACTATTTTCCTACCGGTATATCAAATCCAAGGTTCTTACTGCCTATACCGGGAACCTATTTGGTTATGTGTAGCATCAAGCATACAAGTAGATTTCCAAATCTAAAGGTTCCTTTCTTATCCTTCTTGCTTTTTCCTAAGTTGTCAATCAACACATCTTTTAACCATTCACATACATCAATTTTTACATTGTCTTTAACCATGTCATAAGAACTTTTAATGCATAAAATAGAAACTGAGTTAAGTCTGTTTGCATGAGTTGCTTTGTACCTTAAAATCATGCTAATAAATCTCACATTTATATCAGTCACATCATTAACTCTCAGAGACCTTCTGTCTGATGTTGCACCAGTTAAGTTCATTACTAGGTCATTGGAGACCTTCTTAGTCTTGTCTGGTTTGTTATCGGTGGAAGGTAACTGTGTTACTGCTTTCATAGCTTCCTTTGTAATTTTGTGTACTGAATCAAGCTAAAAGAATGAACCATGAACCCTTCTTAAAACTATCCTAATCACCTCCTTGGGAAATTCAGGAATGCAGAGGATTTCAGTGAATCCTAGGGTTTCAACAATTTTATGTTTAGGTTTAACATTATCGGAATTGTCACATATAAAAATCTTATACATTCTTTTAATTTCTTCATCTCCTAATTCCTCTATGTTGCAATGAATATATATTCAAGGATCTTCTGCGAAAACAACTCCCTTTGGAATTTGGGAAAAAAGCACCTACATTGTCATCTTTCTTAGCTACCTCGGGAACTAGCTGAAATACAGGCCTAGGGCATTTTATAACCTCGACTACTGTAGGGTTTGCTATGAATTCAGGTGCAAAGGAGGATGCCATGATGATAAATACCTTTTTCTGCCTTTGGATAGGTTGATTTCTGAAGTGCTTTTCCTCTTTGCTCAAAATCCCTTAGCTCTGCAAATTTCGCGCTCTTCGAATGTTTGAAATCTTGGTGAAGTGAAATGGAGCCAAAACCACAAATTTATAATGTTTATTTGCCATCTACCACATTTAATATATGTCGGTTAAGTAGTCACTTTAACATTGTCTGCCGGTATAGAAGTAATTTCCAACTTCTCACCATTAACTGAGGGAATTATAGCATTTGTCTCATTGATTGCCAAACCCTTAAGAAATTTTCTTCAATTTGATGAAGAGCTTCCTGCCGGTGGAGTATTACTCTGTCCTGTTGGTGAAGCATCACTTTGTCCTACCGGTGAAGTGTTGATTGGTTCTACCGGTGGAGGAGTATTCCCAACAATATTTAGGTCTGACTTTCTAATCCATTGTTCTGAGAATTCTTGCTTAACCTCTTCAACTTTTTCTTTACCTTTCAAGCTAGAACTTTTGTTGTCTGTCAATGATCCTTTACTTCTACAGAATTTTACAATATGCCCAATCTTGTTACATGCATAACAAGTCACATTATTCTTCTGAATAGCTTTCCCATAACCTATGTCGGTTTGTGTTTTGTATTGATTAGATAGGTGTCCAAATCTTCCACAAACATAACATCTCACATTCATTCTATAATTTTCAGAGTTGTGACCAACTTTGTTGCATTTTGAACATTGACCGGTGGGTGTGTTGATATTCTGATAATTTCTAGATCTACATTCATTTTCTCTATGACCATACTTATTACAGTTAAAGCATTTTCTATTGAATTTATAAGCATTAGGTTGCCTTACCGGTTTGCTATGATCCTGTGTGTTTACAATACCAGAGCTTTCACCAACTTCAAAGCCAATTTCAGAAGTGTCATCTTTAGGTTTTTGATTCTTCAACAAGTTACCAAGTTCTTCTGAGCTTTTCTTGAATTTTTCTTTATGTTGATTTGCAGTATCTAGTTCTCTTTCTAAGACTTCTTTCTGCCTCATCAGTTCATTGGAGTCATTCTGAGTGTGCATCAGATCTATCTTCAACAAATCATTTGCATAGCTAGGTCTTGTATTTTCATTTGCATCATCACTTAGTCTTCTGGTCAAATCTTCTTCATTCTTCTTTCTATCTTTAATTTCTTTGCAAAATCTCATAGTCATATCTTGCATCTCATTCTTTGTTGTCACGTTCTCTTGTTTCAACTTGTTTATCATATCATTAAGAGTTTCTTTTTCATCATTCTCATTTTGCATCTTTTCACAAAGTTCTCTTCTCTTGTTTCTTGAAATAGTGAGATTTTCTTGAAGTGCCTGAATGATATCCTAGGCTGCCTTTAGATCATCTTCTAGTTTGATATTTTTCAATTTCTCTGTATCATAGTCTGAAAGAGCTCCTTCTAGATGCTTCATCAGATTTTCCATATCTACCGGTGTCAAGATCTTCCTCAAGCTGTTAGGCTTATGAAAATAGAGGACCAAGCTCTGATACCAATTGTTAGGATTCCCACAGATACTTTTGGGGGGGGGGTGAATCGGTATCTAACCGGTCAATTGAATTTCTTAACTTAAAACATGTAGAACATATTATAACAGTGTACTGGTTTGCAAGAAATAATGCAATAAACAGAATTAAAAGAAACCACATGAAAAACACACCATAACACAATGATTTAACGAGGAAACCTGGTGTGGGAAAAACCTCAGTGGGATTTGTGACCCACAATATTCACTTACTGGCCAATAAGAGAATATTACTACTACAAGAGGGGCCTACACATGCAGGAAGGCCAACTCGCCTAGAGCTCACTACTCAATGGGAAGTCTCACTGACTTACAATGATGGATTATATAAATCCAGTATCTTGTACTGCTTCAAAATAGCATCTATAATGCCAGATCTAGTACCAGTTTCTGCTCTGCTTCTTACATAAACCCTTAACCTATAATTCGCATTATAGGTTTTCCTTATTTCACCTAATATAATCTTCTCACTTACTTACAAATGTTCTATAATGATCTCTCTTATATAAGAGTCATTTTACAATGATGCCAAGTCGGGTTACAAAGATTTTACAATAATAAACAAAATATAATATAACAAAAATCATATCGGCCTCTGTGCCGGTATGCTTCCTTTCTCTGCCGGTGTCGGTGGTCTAAGTGTCGATGTAGAGTCTGATCTTTCTAGTGCTGATGTAATGCCTTGCCGGTGCCATAGGATTGTAAGGTTGCCACCAATGACAAAACCTTCAATCACCTACAATGTCTCTTTGGAGTGTGCATATGCCAACAGTATGATGGCTCTCGGATATTATGCTGGCAACTTGCAAATGACACAAAGATTTAAAGTTCATGATTGTTGAAAATGGAGATTGAATGCTCAATTTATAGATTTTTGGAGAGGATTGAATGAGAGGCAAAACAAATTGATTAAGAGGTGGAACTCAGGTGAGCTCACATGTTGATTGATAGTTGAATTGCTGATTTGGAGGTGGAACAGAATAAATTGAATTGATAAATGAGTTAACTGATTGAAAGATTGAAAAAGAATGATAGGAGGATAATTGATTGAATGATTCAATTAATCAATTAATTGAATTGATCAATTAAAATAGATGGAATAATTAAATGATTGAAAGCTTTTAGAAAAAAGAAAAGTGGAAGATAGAAATAGAGATTGAAAAGATAATTGAATTAATTAATTTAGCATGTGCTTGCACTTTGACTTGGATTTTCAATTTAATCTTTGCATGAGATTTAATTCAAATATTGAATCTATTTTAAATTCAATTTGTTATTTGAATATATTTAGAACTTGACTTTGATTTTCAATTTGATTTTTGAAATCATGCACATGTATTTGAATTAGATGAAATTAGAAGAAATATAAATTTGAATTTGAATTAGAAGAATTAATGAAATTAGAAGAATTAAATGAAATTAGAATTTGGGGATTTGTAATTAAATGAAATTAGAAAAGTTAATTAGTTATTTAAATAATTTAAAGAAACTATTTAATTATTTAGAAATTGAATTTAATTAAATAATAAAGATTATTTAAATTAAATGATTAAATCACAAATAATTAAATAATAAGTATTTAATTAATATTTAGAAAAAGGTTGAATGATTAATTAAATAGAGAGAAATTGAGAGAAATTGAAAATGAATTTATTTAATTAATAAAGATTGTTTAAATTGAAGGATTAATAATCACAATTAATTAAATAATAAATATTTAATTAACATTAGAAAATGGTTTAAATCATTAAACGATGATAAAACTGAAATTGGAATAATTAATAAGATAACAAAGAAATATGAATTTAGAAGAATAAGATTAATTAATTTAATTAAATAATTAAAGAATTATTTAATCAATTAGAGGAATAATTAATACATGATCAATGAGACAATTTTAGTTGTCTATAGTTCACTCCATCCATAACAACAATTTGTTATTTTTGGTGAGGTTGAGAGACATCTTGGTGAAGGTGGACAATAACCCTAGGCTTTGTAGAAACATGAATAGAATTGATTTGATCTTGGTTAGACTCTTCATCTTTAAGAGAAAGAGCATTGGAAACATTATAATGATGGGAAATGGTATTATCCTCTTGCACTAAAGCATCTTCATAAAAAACCTTAGGAAAGGGACAATCATATCTCATTAATTCTTCATCTCTAGGGGAAGGTTATTGAAATGAATATAAGGTAAGGTGTTTATTAAGGGAATTGTCAAACATATCACCTTCTTTTACCATAATATCAGATGTCCTATTTCACCAAGGTACTCTCATAAGGGAGGGACATATTAAGAAAATAATCAACATAATTCTCCAACTGTTCATCCCAAAGAGGGAGATCATTGAGAGAAGTGTAAAAAATATCTTCTTGCATCAACATTTCCTCTTTAGGGAGAGAAATCATTGGAAGGTTCATAACTTGGAGATTTTCATATATCTTAAATCCTTGTATAGCTTAAGAGAATCCTCTTGCACCAAATAATTCTTATGAGGGAGGTACATTTTAGGAGAAGGATGAAAGGGTATGTGCACCAAGTTGTGGTAGCAAAAGGGGGTCTTAATATGCCACTTTTTTATGAAATCAGAAAACTTTGAATGTCAACGACAAATTGAACATAGTTACACTCCAAATTTGAAGATGCAATAAGAAAAAGAGTCAGAGTGCTTCAAGTCTTCTTTCTAAACTACTAATTTTTTTTTAAAATGGTGGAGATTAAGAGCTTCAAAAAGGGGGGACACAAAAAGTGGTCTTATTTTTATGCAAAAAACATAACATAGCATCTGTTGTGGTCCCCCTAAAATGTTAACTTTTTTAAAAAAAATTTAAAATTTCTTTGGTGAGAAATTAGCTAACACCTTTTATTTTATGCCATATTTTTTGGCTAGTTTTTAATGAGTATATGATTTTTTACTAATTTTCGAAGTGGACACATCCTGAAAAATAGAAATTTAAGCATGCTCCCCCCTAAAATCATTGATAAATAATAAAAAATCATTTTTTTTTTTAAATTATGTATAATGGAGTCTATTTTCTAAAAATGTAAGTTTCTTCAAAATCCGATAAACATGTAAAAAACTATACCCAAAATAGTGCATGTTGGTTTTTGACCAAAAACAGACACACTAACAAAAGAAATTATAGATGAAAGCCTTAATGAAATCAAAATGTGAAATGAATTACATGCTTGGATAGATAAGAAAGAGATCGGGGTCTCTATGGTGTTTTTTTTTTAGTTTTATTTAAACACATGCAAACCTAATGGAGAGCACGATCGAAAATATGTGAATTTTTCTAATCTTTTGTTATAAACACGTCTCGGGCCTAAAATGGTCATCCAACCCTTTGGCGATTTGGCATGCACCAAATGTCTTCCATTCTCCAATTTGAAGGTTTTGTGATGAAAATTTTTCAGCTTGGGCACAAGTTATACCCATCCTAAGAGGAGATTATATACATGAAATATAACATTTAAGTATAAGTCACATTTCAATATGTCTTTTTCTTTCTTATACTTTAAGTTATATTTCATGTATATATTGGTAGGATGTTTGAGAGTGGTTTCAACTCTATAGGAGTTAGAATGTAGATTCTAGTTTTTAGAGGATCATATTGAATTTCATACTTAGTCAAATTTTAGTAATGAACATGCTCCTATTAGCATTCTTTAGATCCATATCTCACTATCTTTATCTTCCCTAAACTCTACACCTATCTCTCTCCCTCTCTTGTCTCTCTCACTTATCTCTCCCCTCTCTAGGTATATCCCACCCTCTCTACCTTTAATCCCTTCCTTGTACCCTAATTTATATCCTTGACTCCCTTCCTCTCTCTTCTCTCTCACTCTCTTATTATTTCTCTCCCCTCCCATTCGTTCCTCTTGTTCACTATCGATCGCTTCTATCCTCTCTCTCCCCATATCTAGGGCTCTCCTTCCTTCCCTATTTACCTCACTACCTATCACTCCCTATATTATTACCCACCTCTCTCTCCCCCTCTAGGTTTTTCACTTATCTAATTGTCCACCCTCTAGTTATCTCCCTCCCTCTCCACCTTTCTCTCCCTTTCCCTTGCCCCTATCTATTTATGAACACTCTCCCTCTCTTCTCTCTTTCCAAATCTAAATCCATCTCCTCATTCTATAGGTCTCTTGCTCCCTCCATTTCTACCTCTCCATCCATCCCCTCTTACTCATCTCTTTGTTCTTCTATCTCTTCTCTTCTCTCTCCCTTCCCTCTCTAGATCTCTCCCTTCCTTTATTCCCCTCTCCATTTATATCTCCTTCCCCCACTCTTTCATTATCTAGTTAATTCACTCTCCAACCCACCCTCTCTCCCCTCTCTAGGTTTCTCCCTCCCTTCCTCTCCACCTATCTACCTTTGCATATAGGTCTCGTTACCCACCTCTCTTTATTCCCCTATATCTATCTCACTCCTCTCTTATAATTTAGGTCTCTCACCTATCTATATGTCCCCTCTATATTGTTCTCTCTCTCCCTCTCTATCTCTCTCTCCCTCCTCCTTAACCCTATCCCTTTATTAACTCCCTCCTCTTCTCTTCCTCCCCTAACCTCTTTATCTCCTCCTTCCAAAGATCTCTCACTTCATGTCTACCTCTCCATCCATCCCCTCTTACTCCTCTCTTTTTTCTTGTATCTCTTATCTTCTCCCTCCCTCCCCTTTCTAGGTATCTCTCTTCCTTTCTTCCCCTCTCCCTCTCTATCTCCCCATCCATACATACCCCCATATATATCTCACTCCCCCACTTTTTTATTCTCTATTCCTCTTGCATTATCTCTCTATATTCTATGTCATTAACTTTCTCTCTCCCCTCTCTAGGTTTCTCACTTCCTTCTTATCCACCTATCTACCTCTACATCAAGTCTCATTAATCACCTCTCTCTCACCCCCTCTATCTTTCTCAATCCTCTCTCTTGTCATCAAGGTCTCTCATCTCTCTTTCCCCATATATTATGACCCCTAACGACATGTAATGGGTCATATGGTCTCCTAAGGGGTCATAGGAGACCATATCACCCCTTAGGACACCATACGACCCATAACAACACCATACAGTGTCCTATGGGGTCATAGGACACCAAATGACCCCTTAGGACACAATATGACCCCTAACGACACCTAAGGGGTCATATGGTATCCTAAGGGGTCATAGGACACCATATAACCTCTTAGGTTACCATACAGCCCATAAAGACACCATATGGTGTCCTAAGTGGTCATAGGACACCATATGACCCCTTAGGACACCATACAACCCATAATGACACCATATGGTGTCCTAATGGGTCATAACGACACCATATGGTGTCCTAAGGGGTCATATGGTGTCCTATGACAACTTAGGTGTTGTTAGGCATCATATTGTGTCCTAAGGGGTCATATGGTGTCCTATGAACCCTTAAGACACCATATCACCCCTTAATACATCATATGGTGTCGGTATGGTTTGTATGGTGTCCTATGACCCCTTAGGACACCATATGACCCACTAGTACACTATATGGTGTCAGTATGGTACTATGGTATCCTATGATCCCTTAGGACACTATATGACCCCTTAGGACACCATACGACCCATAATGACAACATAAGGTGTCCTAAGGGGTCATATTGTGTCTTAAGGGGTCATAACATACCATATGACCCGTTAGGACACAATATGATCCCTAATGACACCTAAGCGATCATATGGTGTCCTAAGGGGTCATAGGACACCATATGACCCATAATGACACCATATTGTGTCCTAAGGGGTCATAGGACACCATATGACCCCTTAGGACACCATAAAACCCATAACGACACCGTATTGTGTCTTAAGGGGTCATATGGTGTTCTAAGGGGTCATAGGACACCATATGACCCCTTAGGACACCATACAACCCATAATGACACCATATTGTATCCTAAGGGGTCATGTGACACAACATAACCCCTTACGACATAATGACCCTTAACAACCCCTTATGGGGTCATAGGACACCATATTACCATTTACCACACAAAACAACTTATAATGACACCATATGGTGTTCTAAGGGGTCATAGAACACCATATGACCCCTTAGCACACCATACAATACCATATGGTGTCCTAAGTGGTCATATGGTGTCCTAAGGGTTCATAGGACACTATATAATACCTTAGGATACGATACGACTTGTAACGACACCAAGTGGTGTCGTAAGGGGTCATAAGACACCATATGACCCCTTAGGACATAATATGACCCCTGACGACACCTAAGGATTCATATGGTGCCCTAAGGGCACACCATATGACCCCTTAGGACACAATACAACCCATAATGACACCATATGATGTCCTCAGGGGTCATATGGTGTCCTAAATGGTCATAGGACACCATATGACCCCTTAGCACACAATATGACCTCCAATGACACCTAAGGGGTCATATCATGTCCTAAGGGGTCATATGACACCATATGACCCCTTAGGACACAATATGACCCTTAATGACATCTAAGGGGTCATATGGTGTCCTGAGGGGTCATAAGACACCATATGACCTCTTAGGACACCATACAACCCATAGCAATACAATATGGTGTCCTAAGGTGTCATATGACACCACATGACCCCTTAGGACACCATATGACCCATAACAACACCATATGGTGTCATAAGGGGTCATAAGACACTAGATGACCCTTGAGGACACCATATAATCCATATTGACACCATATGGTGTGCTAGGGGTCATATAGTGTCCTAAGGGGTCATAGGACACCATATGACCCTTTAGAACACAATATGAACCCTAACAACATCTAAGCGATCATATAGTGTCCTAAGGGGTTATATGGTGTCCCAAGGGGTCATAGGACACTATATGACCCCTTAGAACATGATATGAGCCATAACGACACTATATGGTATCCTAAGGGGTCACATGGTGTCCTAAGGGATCATAGGACACCATATGACCGCTTAGGACACCATACAACCCATAACGACATGATATGGTGTCCTAAGGTGTCATAGGATAGCATATGACCCATTAGTACACAATATGACCCCTAATGACACCTAAGGGGTCATATGGTGTCCTATGGGATCATAGGACACCATATGACCCCTTAGAAACCATACAACGCATAACAACACCATAATGTGTCCTAAGGGGTCATATGGTTTCGTAAAGGGTCATAGGGCACAATATGACCCCTAACAACCCCTTAGGGGGTTATATGACACCATATGACCCCTTAGCATACTATATGACCTATAACAACACCATATGGTGTCCTAAGGGGTCATATGGTGTCCTAATGGGTCATATAACATCATATGACCCCTTAGCACACCATAAGACCTATAATGACACCGTATGGTGTCCTAAGGGGTCATAGGACACCATATGACCCTTTAGGATACCATATGACCCATAACAACACCATATGAGGGCTCATATGGTGTCCTACACCATATGACCCCTTAGGACACCATACGACCCATAATGACACCATATTGTATCCTAAGGGGTCATATGATGCCCTAAGGGGTCATTGGACACCATATGACCTCTCAAGACACCATATGACCCATAACAACACCATATTGTATCCTAAGGGGTTATATGGTGTCCTAAGGGGTCATAGGACACAATATGACCTCTAACGACCCATTAGGGGGTCATAGGACACCATATGACCCCTTAAAACACCATATAGCCCATAACAACATCATATGGTGTCCTAAGGGGTCATATAACACCATATGACCCCTTAGCACACCATACGACCCATAACGACACCATATGGTGTCCTTCATATGACACCATATGACCCATAACGACACCATATGGTGTTCTATGGGATCATATGGTGTCCTAAGGGGTCATAGGACACCCTATGACCCCTTAGGACATAATATGACCCCTAACAACACCTAAGGGGTCATATGGTGTCCTAAGGGTTCATAAGACACCATATAACCCCTCAGGACACAATATGACCTCTAACGACACCGAAGGGGTCATATGGTGTCCTAAAGGGTCATAAGATACCTAATGACCACTTAAGACACCATACGACCCATAATGACACCATATGGTGTCCTAAGGGGTCATAGGACACCATATGGCCCCTTAAGAATAGAGAGAGAGATGGTGACCTTGAGAATGGAGAGAGAGAATAAGAGAGTAAGGAAGATATATGAGAGAGTTGGGGATGGAAATATATATGAGGGTAAGGAAGGGGGAGACAAAGAGGGAGGGAGAGACTTAGGGAGAGGAGAGAGAGGTGAGAGAGAATAGAGAGAGAGGAAGATGGAGAGATAGAGAGAGGATTAATTATGACCACTACCATCAACCCTATGTTCCCTAAACTATGTACCATCAATCTTGTATCTTATACCATAAATCTTATATCCTACAACCCATTATCTAAATACTATATCAGGGAGGAAGAGGTGATGACCTAGAGAGGGGAGGGAGAGAGAAGGGGAGAGGGAAGAATAAAGATAAATAGAGAGATAAGAAGAGATGGAAAGTTGGGTGGGGGTGACTAAGAGACCTAAAGAGGGATGGGGTAGATAGGTGAGAGAGAGAGAAGAAAATAAGAGAGAAAAGTAGGTATGGAGATAGAGGTTGGGAGGGATAGGTAGTGATCAAGAGAACAAAGAGAGAGTGGAGAGAAACAATGGGAGGAGAAGAGAGATGGAGGGAGGGAAGGTGAGAGAAAGAGAGGGATAGAGTATAAAAGAGACCTAGAGAGGGGGGAGAGAGAGAGAAGAAATAGAGAGAAAGGGAGAGTAATAGGTTTAGAGTTTATGGAAGATAAAGAGGTTATAGGAGACATAAATGAAGGAAAAAGTTTATAGGAGATGGGTAAGGGGTGATAGATGGAGAGGAAGGGAGAGAACTAGAGGGGATAAATAGAGAGATGAGATATGTAGAGTGTGAGAGAGAGGTTAAATACCTAGATGAGAGAGAGGGGGGGTCATAAAGATGGGCTCCTAATGAGATATTTATGGATAGGTATATATGTGGAGATGGAATGAGGGAGAAACCTATAAATTTGAGAGGGAGAGATGGTAGGAGGGAGAGGTGATGACCTAGACAATGGAGAGAGGGAATAGATAGAAGAGTAAAGAGTTGAGTAAGAGGGGACATATGGAGATGTAGACATGGAGGAATTCAAATGCCTAAGGAATGATGAAGTAGATAGGTTTAGAGAGAGAGAATAGAGGGAGAGATTTCATAAATGGATAGGGGTAAGGGAGAGGGAGATAAAGATGGAGATGGAGGAAGAGAACTAGAGGGTGGACAATTAGATATGTGAGAAACCTAGAGGGAGTGTGAGAGGTAGATAACAATATAGGGAGGGAGAGATAATGAGGTGAATAGGAAGGGAGGGAAATCCCTAGATATGGGGAGAGAGAAGATAGAAGGGATAGGTAGTGACCAAGAGAATGGAGAGGGAGGGGAGAGGAATAATAAGAGAATGAGAAAGAAGAAGAGAGAGGGAGAGAGTCAAGGATAGATATGGAGTTAAGGAAGGAAAAAAAGATAGAGGGTGGGATATACCTAAAGAGGGGAGATGGAAGTGAGAGAGATAGAGAGAGGAGATAGGTCTAGAGTTTGGGGAAGGTAAAGAGAGTCTGATCTACATAGCTAAAGAATGCTAATAGGAGCATGCTAATTACTAAAATTTGATATGTTGATTACTAAAATTTGGCTATCTGAAATTTTATATGATCCTCTAAAAACTAGAATCTACATTATAACTCCTATAGTGTTGAAACCACTCTCAAACCTCCTGCCAATATATACATGAAATATAACTTAAAGTATAATAATCTTCTTTCTTATAGTTAAATGTTATATTTCATGTATATATTGTCCTTCTGGGATGGGTATAACTTGTGCCCAAAATGGGAAATCTACACACTCACAAAACCTTCAAATGCAAAAAATGACTTTTCATACCAATGATGCATTTTTATGAAAAGGTAAAAAGTGACACCTTTTTGGTACCACAATTTTGTGCACTTACCCAAAAGCTTCATCTATAGGAGGAAGATCTTTGAAAGAAGTGTTCATATTCTCTTATTGCACCAATGTGTCCTCATGGGTTAAATCATAACTATGAATAAAAGGGAAAACTAAGTTATCATCATATGCATGAAATGGATCATCATGAACATATTTAATGTAAATTTAAATTGTACTAGCAAAATAAGATAAGAACTCCATATGCACTAGTTATGATGAAACAATAAAATCATATGTCACATAACCAAAGTAATGTTCACTCAATATATGTAATGAAACTATAAAAAATCAGACCTGAAAGACAATTGAACAATAATGCAACCAATAAGTCAATTTTAGGAAAATAAATTAGTGTTTTTGTGATTTTAACCTCTAATTTTATGTAATTCAATTGTAAATAAAATCTATGACTGTAAGTTTGAATTTTAAAATGCATACAAAATCAAATCTAAAACAATAAATCAGAATTAAGAATGAAAGAAGTTGGGTTCACCAAAATGTAATGGTGTAATTTGGAGCTAGGGTTTCACCAAGTAGGATAAGACCACTAATTAACCAAATTCACCAATACATTGAAAAAGGGGTGAAACTGATAGATCTACCCTCAATCTAGACAAGGAAAGGGCTGAAATTCTTATTAGGTTCACTAGGTAGAGTTTGGTTCCCTCTTTCTAAACTAAAATTGGATTTGTAATTATGA
Source organism: Cryptomeria japonica (assembly GCF_030272615.1). NCBI lineage: Eukaryota > Viridiplantae > Streptophyta > Pinopsida > Cupressales > Cupressaceae > Cryptomeria > Cryptomeria japonica. The sequence goes on along the minus strand of NC_081406.1, from coordinate 602,889,995 downwards.
AATTGAGGCATTATTGAAGTATTCTGATAGGAATAGTAAGCTATAGATGTCCCACAGAGCCACAAACTTGGATCTGGGTGAAATAAGATGTTTAGAACATGTCCTCTAAAGTTTAACCTGATTTTTTGGGACTAGGTACCACAGATCCACCTTGGTCCTCTAAATTTTCTATGTCAAAATATGACTTGTTTGTCACTATTGACCCTACCAAAATTATCGAGTACAACTCCTAAACCTATTTCCTACACATAGAAAGAGAAGGAGAGGTGTTTTGGATAGTGTTTTTCCTAAGCCAAACCTTGGTTTAGGAATTATCCTTGAATTAAATAATGCAAATACTTAAATAAATTCTAAGGAGATATACCTTAGATATGCAATTGTTGATAATTATGCAATTCTCTTTGAATATAATCACAAATGTTGAATGAAATGGCATGATAAACACATGAACATGAAAAACCCTAATCACTCACACATTCTTGCATGAAGATTGATGTAACTTTTCTCCACAATGCTTGAATGATGAATATGCAACCTTGAATATTTGAAAATAATTTAAGATGAATGCTTTACGAATGCATTAATACTTTAGGTATGTAATGGATGTCAAAATGAATTGATAGGATGTTTTTATATAGAGTTCCCTAGGTAAATTACTGATTAGTATGACCTCCAATGATCATGTATAGTCACAGGGGCCACAAACCATTGCCAAGACAAAGGGCTTGACCCATTTCAAATTGGGGCTTGTTTAAGGGGGACTAGGGCATTTTGGGGCACCTTGGTCCAAACCAGGGGGCTCCATGCCCTAGTCCACCATCAAACAAAACCACAAAAAGAGGAAATGGGGAAAGGGGTATAAAAAATGGGGTCCACACAAAGGTGTTTAGGATATTAGAGTTGGAAAATGAGGCCAAAAGCCCATGTTCCCGCTGTTATCTCCTCCCAACCAGAGCTCAGGGTTAGGCAAAATGATTGGAGAATTCAACTCCAAAGATATCAATCCACTGATAGATACCCATTTCCAAATTCCAAATTACTTTAAGATAGCGATCGATCTGCCGATAGATACCCATTTCTTCAAATAATTAAGTGGTACCCTTATCCACTCAATCTGGAACCGCCTCTCAATCTGTCTCTGTGCGCCACTGGGAGATTCTCCCTCGGGTTTGGATACACTTAGACAATATACTGAGGGATTCTAGTTATGGATTGCACTCCATCCTTGAATAATGTGCCCTCCAGGGACCCAAGTTGATGCCAATCTGACCAATCCCTTTGCCTCTGATTCAAGCAGAGGGAGCTACCGAGAAGGAAGATTCATTAGCAAGCACTCGAGCGCCCCGCCGGGTGGGAGGAATGCAAACACCCCCCAACAACTAATCTACTAAAGTGGGGGGGGTGGGGCACCCACCCCTGATGCGACCTAGAGAGGGGATGGGGGTAGGACATGATAAAGTAGGGGTACAAACATGAGGTGTAAATTATACTTGTTACAATTAATGATGCTATATCACCAAATTTGTGAACTCCTTTCTTAAAATAGTATAATGCCAATATTGGAAAGATAATACAAAGAGGCAAATCGTGGTATTGCACTTGCCTATTCCACCATATAGAAGAAATTCCAAAAACTAAATCCATGTTGCAAGGAGGAATCTTTCCAACATAAAAAAATACTAGCAAGTTGCTAGGCCCTCCATATAAAGTGAAGAGGAAATGATTCCTTTATATGGAAGAAAGGAGCAAGTAAAATCTTGTCAATCCACCCAGCATACTGCCATTTCTTATTAGCAGTAAAAAGAATCATGTGGTGACGAATAACTCTTTTCAACGATTCTTCACTAGACACAATTCTAACAATCCATTTAGCAGTTAGACCTATCTCTTGTGTCTTGGGATCCAAAAGTCCCAAACCACCTTTCATTTTTGGTTGAATACAGTGTGACCAAGAGGCATATTTATAACCAACTTTACCCTCCCAATTTGACCATAAATATTGGTAAATTATTTTATTTGCTTCTTCATACCTCTTCTTAGAAGGAATCCAATAGGATGAGTAGTAGACATAAGAGGCCAAGAAAATCTTGTTTGTGTGATGTTGGAAAAAAGGTGAATTATGGAGATATCGAGAGGAAATCCTTTCTTCCCTCTGAGGAGAGATAAAAGTTTCACTTCGGATTTCTCTTCAAACACATTTTCCACATTATATTAGAAGAGGGAGAAAAATACACTAGATTCAACCTCTAGAGAAAGAGATTAAATTCTGAGTGATGGTAAGTGAATCCCCTCTTCCGAGATTGAGATTTGAATTAATTGAATTGTGTACTTATGACCAAGTGTAAAAGTGACAAAGATCTGATTATAAATAAAGATAGAAGAATAGGATGAAGTTGTGCACTTGGATCTGGCAATAATCTATCGAGATGAAGCCACCCTATGAATTTGAGGAAAAGTTGCCCGAACTATGGTAGGAGTGTACATGTTCCTCTAAAAAATCTGCGAAATGAAAAGGGTTTTTCCGCCTCTACAAATGGAGCCCAAATATAAAAGTATAGTTGCACACCTACAAGCTACACACATAAAAGAGAGGGAAAGGTGTTGGGATTGGGGGTTTGCCTTCAGGTCAAACCCTAATTTTGGAATTAACCAAATGATGAAAGAAAGTACTTGAAAGTGAATGTAAATGAAAGACAAAAATGTATGTCACCTCAAGGGAGTTTGTAGATAGAATGTAGGTAGATTTTCTTGTGTGGAATTGAATGTTGGAATGAATCTCCTCTTCAATGGTTGAATCCTTGACTTGAATACAACACCTAGCCTTGAAGGGAGAATTGAGAATGCTCAATGCTGGAAAGGAATGCTTGAATAGTCTTGAATGCTTGATCTCATGTAAACTTCCCACTCATCCCAATTTTTCCACTCATGCAAATGAGAGGGAAAATGCAACTTAAATACTTTTCAATTAGGGCTAATTGACTGATTTTTCATTGCAGGCCAACATTGGGGGAGTTTTTCCCGCTCAATGTACAACCTCTAAAGAACATTTGAAAAGGGTCCTACCCCAAAATGGGGCAGGGGACGGGGGTGCCAAACCCCTATCCTGTGCTTTTTTGTAGGATAAGATGCAGTCTAGGTAGTGCAGAGGGAAAGCAAGATGTGGTTCTCAGGCATTGAGAAAGTCTTTGGTCTCTGATCAGGCTTAGGTATTCAGTTTGCATGTGTGAGGACCCTAATATGGTCAAAAATTGTGAGGGTCACAATTTTATTACACTACATTTATCCCCCACTTTACCAAAAGTATAAGCGTACGCCAATACTGTCGGTAAAGTACAAGGAAAAAAGATTGAAATACTTCTACCACATCCAAGAGGAAAGATGCACCAAGCCCCTAGTGGACTTAGGATCTTACACCATCGATTGACGAAGTAAAAGGGAAGATCAAGAAGGAAAAACCGTGCCTACAAGTAGCAAGGTTCCCCTCACTATGAGCCACAAAAAAGGATACCAACATTATGAAGCAAAGACAAGTTCACTAAATAATTCTAAGTATTGAAAAGGAAAGTATGAGTAGACTGTATGCCCCCATGTTAAAGCAATTGCACATGCCTTATCAGGAGCGATTGCTTTAAGGTATGATACACCCAAGAGAGAAAGAAGAGAGGGAGCACGTTCTTGCAAGGATTTATCCCCCAAGTGAGGAATAAACCCAAGGATAATGAACACAAAAAATGAAGCACAAGGTAGTTTCACTTTGCTCAAGGTCAGTATGATGTAAGATAACTTTGTTAGACAATTCAAATAACTAGAAGATAATTGAGAGGGGGGGTGAATCAGTTGTCACTAGATTACTGAAACCTTAAGCAATTAAAACTTTAATACTAGAATACATAAGATCAATACTGAAATACATAAACCAATTACATAATTATTAAACATGTCAGCTTGTGACCAAACAAATAATATCCAACCCATAAGTCATCCTAGAAACACATCGAGAAGAACAAACAACATGTTACAGTAAGTCAGTCCATAACCTAGATAGTACAAGACCCAATTTAGGTCCACACACACTAAATCAATGATCCCAATCAGCCAAGTCTCGAACATGATCACCATCAGCATCTTGAATCTCTACTAGAAGTCGCACCAACACCACTTATGCATAATATCAAAAGATCTTTAGCAAAGCTCTGTCAGTGAAACCCTCACCATATCAACAAACCAGGCTTACCAGTATATAAGATAGCATCCGATCACGAAATCAAAACCAACTGATTGAACATGAATCTGAGTAGCATGAATACAAGATCTAAGCCAATTCCATAAGCTAAAGCATACCAAAGTATACCAGATCATCATGATCTAATCATACCAAACACCAAACAACCTACTGGGACCAAAAGGATACTGGTAAATAGCCAAAACAACTAGTGTTGACATCAATGGCAAAACATCAATGCAACACATAATCAATTCCTCCAAATGGGCAATAATCTCCCCCTTTGGCATTGATGGAAACACTAGATGTGAAAAACAACCAAGCACCAAGAAATGCCAAACAAATCTCCCATACAAGAATATAGCAATGAAGTTCTTATCCATACTCTCCCTGTAGATGATATCACAGTTAAGTTCTGCAAATTTCTCCCCCTAATGTATATAACTCCTTAAGTTTTTCACATGAATATCTCTCCCCTTTTGACATCAATGTCAGAGATCTGACATAAATATCAAATAAAAATCTTAAACCACTAAATCACAAGACTAACTACTCCCCCTGAGTAGTAGCATCACCACATCAATCCAGAATGAATAATATCTTTGATTATGCATACTAGGCTAATGCAAATAGCATCAATCAGTTTTTAGTCAAAGGGGCAGAAACCTCTAATCTATCTCTGAGGTGCTCAAATGATTCTTTAGGCAAAGGTTTAGTGAAGATGTCTGCAATCTGCTCTTTAGTGTTCACATAAACCAATATAACTTCATTTTCTTCCACCTTCTCCTTCAAAAGGTTATAATTGATAGATATGTGCTTTGTCTTAGAGTGAAATACCAAATTCTTTGATATGTCTATAGAAGTAGAGTTATCGTTGTGAATAACTAGTAGTTCATTGCAATGTACTTTTGTATCCTTCAACATTTGATTCATCCATAAAATGTGTGTACATTTAGTAGCAGCAACACCATACTCAGCTTCAATAGTAGATAAATAAGTACATGATTGTTTATTGTTGGTCCATGAAATAAGTTTCTTTCCAAGAAAGAAAGCTCCACTAAAATTACTTTTCTAGTCATCAACATCACCTACCCAATCTACATCTGTATATGCACATAAAGTAAAGTCATCATCTTTAGGGTACCACAAACCATATTCAGATGTTCCTTGTAAGTATCTAAAAATCCTTTTCACCGCACTCTCATGATTTTCTCTAGGATCACTTTGATATCTTGATGCAATTCAAACAACATTCATTATATCTAGTCTAGTCTGAGTCAAATATAGCAGACCTCCAATCATAGACTTGTATCTTGTAGGATTTACCGGTGCAGAATTCATCTTTCTTTGTTAATTTATCACTTGTAACCATAGGAGTACTAACCGGTTTAGAATTTTCCATACCAAATTTCTTCAACATCTCCCTAGCATACTTAGTTTGATAGATGAAAATACCTTTATCAGTCCGAGTAATCTGCAAATGTAAGAAAATTTTCATTTCCCCAATCATAGACATCTCAAATTCTTTCTCCATATTGTTAGAAAATTCCATGCACAACTTATCTTCACCTCCAAAAATAATATCATCAACAAATACCTCAATAGTCAGTATAGCATCATCAGTGACTATAATATAGATTACTGTCAGCATTACCTTTAGTGAAACCAAGCTTTTAAAGATATTTGTCCAACCTTGCATACCAAGCTCTAGGTGCTTGTTTCAATCCATATAAGACTTTCTTTAACCAGCAAACCATGTTTTTATCATCTGAAAGTGAAAAACTATCAGGTTTCTCAATATAAACTTCCTCATCAAGATCCCCATTCAGAAAAGAACACTTAACATCCATATGATAAACCTTGTAGTTTTTATGTGCAGCATAGGAAAGAAAAAACCTTACAGCTTCAATCCTAGCTACAGGTGAAAAAGTTTCACCATAATAAATTATTTCCTTCTAAGAATATCCTTTACAAACCAATATATCTTTATTCCTCACAACTTGTCCATCTTCACTTAATTTATTCCTAAAAACCCATTTAGTTCCAATAGCATTCTTATTTTTAGGCCGGGGAACTAAAGTCCATGTGTTATTCTTCTCTATCTGATCTAATTCTTCTTCCATAGCTTTCATCCAACATTCATCTTTACATGATTCAGTTACTGATACCGGTTCAACTTGAGAAATTAAACATATCTCATTAGCTGCTAATCTTCTTCTTGTCATCACTTCATTGCTTTTATCCCCAATGATTTGATCTTCTAAATGATTCATCCTTAGATACCTAGGAGTCTTCTGACTCTCTGTTCCTCATTCCCGTTCTTCAGTTACTATTGAATTTTCTGATACTTCCGGAGTAACTGGTTCAACATTCTATTTCGGTAAAGGTGTTACCGATTCAGTTATGATCATTTCCAATGTTGCTTCTTGCTCATAAATTCTGATTTGACTTCTATTTTTCTCATCCACCTTGACATTAGTTCTCTCAATAATTCTCTGCAATATTTTGTTATAACTTCTATATGCTTTTCTTTCATTAGAATAACCAAGAAATATTCCTTCATCACATCTAGGATCAAACTTGCCAATGAAATCATCTCTCTTGATATAATATTTACTACCAAATATTCTAAAGTACTTAACTATAGGTGTATTGCCAAACCATAATTCATAAGGTGTCTTACTGGTTTCTCCTTTGATATGAACTTTGTTGTGCTCACTGCTTCTCTCCAGTAGATATGAGGTAGATTAGCTTCCATCATCGTGGTTCTAGCAGCATCTAAGATAGTTCTGTTCTTTCCTTCCACAACTCCATTCTGCTGAGGTGTTCGAGGAGCAAAAAATTGTCTCTTGATGCCATGCTTCTCACAAAATTTACTAAGCTAACACCATGATCTGACCTTAAGCACTTAATCTTCAATCCTGTCTTAGTTTCAACCTTAGCTTTAAATATTTTAAACTTTTCAAATGCCTCATATTTTCCCTTAGAAAAGTAACCCACATCATTCTAGAATAATCATCAATGATTAGCATAAAATATCTATCACCTTGAAAACTTTTGATTCTAACAGGGCCACACAAATCATTATGGATAAGACCAAGAACATCATTAGATTTGTCTTGTTTACTCTTAAAAGAGGTTCTGACCTATTTTCCCGTTTGACATTCCTTACATGTTGGATTATAGGGCTTCACAATCTTAGGTATATCTCTAACTACCTTAGTTGAACTGATCTTTACCATGCAATCAAAATTCATATGACATAGCCTTTTATGCCAAAGGCAACTCTCATTAATTTGTGCAATCAAACATGTCTTGTCACCGGAATTCAAATGAAATATATTACCTCTTGTTTGAGTACCGGTTGCAATTTCCTATCTAGATTTATTAATGATTTTGCATTTTCCATCCTTGAATTGTAATTGAAATCCCTTATCCACCAATTATCCTACACTCAAAATATTATGCCTTAAACCTTCATAATAATAAATATTATCAGTATTGTGCTTACCATCTAATGATATAGTTCCTCTTCCTTTGATCATGCATGCTTTGTCATCTTCAAATCTAACCAGACCACCATCAAATTCTTGCAAAGATAGAAATTTCCTTTTATCTCTAGTGATACGATGTGAACGTCCACTTTCAATTACCCATTCATCCTTATCTTCAATTTTAGCAGCAAGGTCCTTTTCTTTAGGTACATTTTCTTCTAGTGTCGGATCATCTTCCTTGATAGCCAAGAACACCCATACCTTTCCATTGCCAAAACCACTAGTAGAGTCTTATGTCGGTTGATCATCAGAATCAGACACAACTTCCTCATCCACAAAGTAATATTATTTATCTCTGTTTTTCCTGTACTTATGCTTGTTCAGATATCTAGGGTTAGGCTTAAAAGATCTTCTATCTCTTTCTTCAAATCTTGAATTCCTTTCAGGACATCTAGATGTAAGATGTGTTAGAGTATTTGGGTATTTATTTGATTAATTAAACAACATTTGTTTAATTATTTAAGTTCCCTTTATCTCTTTTACACTTAAGCTAACTTTAGGTGTATATAATTAATTATTATGTGCAAACCTAGGTTTTCCCTTTTAGGGTTTCTTGACCTATTAAAGGTTGAGTTATTTCTTTCCATTGTATGAAGAAGGATTATTATTAACAATACATTTTGGAGCATATTTTTCCTGTGTATTCTTTCCTTCTGTGATTTGCTTCATTACTTCTCCTTGTAACAGGTTTTTCAGCTTGCAGAGATTATTTGGGTGGTGGTCAGCCAGAAAAAACCGGGCATGGGGCCCCTACCAAATTACAGGTGGTGCAGACCCGTACAACGCCCCTAGCCCCCACCGGCCCTTCGGTCCCTCCATTGGTTTCCGGCTCCGCACTGCCGACTCCCAGCCCCCGCCGGCCCGGCCCACTATCGGCCTCCCTGCGTTCCTCAATGGCCACCTACAGCCCCTCTGATGGCCTTGCTCCACCTGCCACCGCCGCCTGCAGCCCACCACCGGCCATGTGGCCTCCTCCCTGGCCCCCTCTGCTAGTTCCAGCCACCCATCGCTCCACTCCTCGGCCACCACCTGCAACCCACCACCCCAGCAACCCTCGCTTGGTTTTTTCTAGCTGACCACCACCTAGCCACCGGGCCACCACCCGGCCACTACCCACTGGCCACCGGACCACCAAAGAGCCACCATACCTCCTTTTTTGGCCTTTTTCATGGGGGGTTTGGTTTTTTGGCTCTATCATGGGCATACGAAGTCATTTTTTCGAAAATGAATAAGCGTCGAAAAGTTAGTTCCGAGCCTGACCTCTTGGTGTTAGTAATTTTTTCCAATTTTTCTATTTGACTATGTTTATTTCTAGTCAAAGTGAGGTCTAGTTTTTGCACTCCGGAAGCCATAGAATGAGCATCCGAACTCTGTTTTTCAAAAATTCTATATTTTTGGAAAGTGTGTGCTGTGTACTTTCCAGCCATCTAAGTTTTATTTCTAGATTCTGCTCCATGCATATTTTATTCAGTTTTTTTGTTTTCAGCACTCTGGTGGATATCGTGGTTATTTCAGGTCCTGGGATCTCTTCTTTGAGTAGGGTGTCTCTATTTTGGTTCACATTTCTATTTCCAGTATTCATATCATTGTAGCTTGTATTTATGCAAACACACTGAGATAAAGTGCCATCATGTATTGTTTACTTGGAATCTTGCATATCTTGTGTCTTGTTGTACATGCACTATTGATCAAGTGCCATGAGGGGGTTGATCTTTGCCTGTTGTTTGCCATCTTCCTTTGTCCAGTGAGTGTTTCTTCCATGAAATTTGCCTCATGATGTGTGTCAAGTGAGTGTTCCTTCCATGACACCATGTACTTTTCTCTGCATTTTTTATGTTCCCGATTCTTCGTCATGCAGTTTTTCTTGGTTGTTCTTTTCAGTGTTCCTGTCCCTCTCCCTTGTCAGCATTATGGGGAGGTTTGTCCTATTGGTTCTAATGCTTCCATGGTTCAATTGATCAGCTCTTTAGGCTTTGGTTTCTCATGCCATCTATATTTTCGATTTTAGTTGTTTGCCTTGTTTGCCTTCTAATTTGAGTAGTGTCATTTGAGGCACTCATGCAGATTACAGTCTTCTCTACCTGGTCATGTTCTATTTCAGTGGAGGTTCTTCATGCTTCAGTGGTATTCTTTTTATCTCTTTTTGGAGTAGAGTTTTGTTCCCACGTGGTTTTCTCTATTTCTCCAGTTCATAGAGATTTCATTGTATTTGGGTACCTAATCAGGCCTTATTGCCAGGACCCATCTTTATTGCTTTCATTAGCAGTTCTAGGTTTTAGCTTCTCCCTAAGTCTAGCTTAAGGGGGGGTGTTAGAGTATTCGGGTATCTACTTGATTAATTAAACAACATTTATTTAATTTTTTAAGTTCACTTTATCTCTTTTACACTTAAGCTAACTTTAGGTGCATATAATTAATTATTATGTGCAAACCTAGGTTTTCCCTTTTAGGGTTTCTTGACCTATTAAAGGTTGAGTTCTTTATTTTCATTGTATGAAGAAGGATTATTATTGCCAATACATTTTGGAGCATATTTTTCCTGTGTATTCTTTCCTTCTGTGATTTGCTTCATTATTTCTCCTTGTAATAGGTTTTTCAGCTTGCAAAGATTATTTGGGCGGTGGTTAGCCAGAAAAAATCGGCTGTGGGCCCCTTGCCAAATTGCAAGTGGTGCAGGCCTGTATAGCGCCGCTGGCCCCCACCGGCCCTCCTGTCCCTCTGTCGGTTTCCGGTGCCGCGCTGCCGACTCTCGGCCCCCGCTGACCCGGGCCACTGCCGGCCTCACTACGTTCCTCGATGACCACCCGCAGCCCCTCCAGTGGCCCTGCTTCGCCTGCTGCTACCGTCGGCCATGCGGCCTCGTCCCTGGCCCCCACCACCCACCGCTTTACTCCCCGGCCACCACCTGCAACCCGCTGCCCCAGCAACCCCTGCCCGGTTTTTTCCAGCCGACCACCACCCAGCCACCGGGCCACCACCCACTGGCCAGTGGACTACCAAAGAGCCACGAGACCTCCTCTTTTGGCCTTTTTCAAGGGGGGTTTGGTTTTTTGGCTCTATCTTGGGCATACAGAGTCATTTTTTTGAAAATGAATAGGCGTCAGAAATCTAGTTCCGAGCCCAACCTCTTGGTGTTAGTAATTTTTTCCAATTTTTCTATTTGACCATATTTTTTTCCAGTCAAAGTGAGGTCTAGTTTTTGCACTTCGAGAGCTATAGAATGAGCATCTGAACTTTATTTTTCAAAAATTCTATAATTTTGGAAAGCGTGTGTTGTTTACTTTCCAGCCATCTAAGTTTTATTTCCAGATTCTGCTCCATGCATATTTTATTCATTTTTTTGCTTTTCAGCACTCTGGTGGATATCGTGGTTGTTTCAGGTCCTGGGATCTCTTCTCTGAGTAGGATGTCTCTATTTTGGTTCACATTTCTATTCCAATATTCATATAATTGTAGCTTGTATTTATGCAATCACACTGAGATAAAGTGCCATCATGCATTGTTTACTTGGAATCTTGCATATCTTGTGTATTGTTGTACATGCACTATTGATCAAGTGCCATGAGGGGGTTGATGTTTGCTTATTGTTTGCCATCTTCCTTTTTCTAGTGAGTGTTTCTTCCATGACATTCGCCTCATGATGTGTGTCAAGTGAGTGTTCCTTCCACAACACCATGTACTTTTCTCAGCATCTTTGATGTTCCTAGTTCTTCGTCATGCAATTTTTCTTGGCTATTCTTTTCAGTGTTCTTGTCCCTCTCCCTTGTCAGCATTATGGGGAGGTTTGTCCTGTTGGTTCTAATGCTTCCATGGTTCAATTGATCAGCTCTTTAGGCTTTGGTTTCTCATGCCATCTATATTTTTGATTTCATTTTTTTTCCTTATTTGCCTTCTAATTCGAGTAGTGTCATTTGAGGGCACTCATGCAGATTATAGTCTTCTCTACCTGGTCATGTTTTATTTCAGTGGAGGTTCTTCATATCAGCAGTTATTCTTCGACAGAGTTTGCAAGTTCTTCATGCTTTAGTGGTATTCTTTTTATCTCTTTTTGGAGTAGAGTTTTGTTCCCACGTGGTTTTCTCTATTTCTCCAGTTCATAGAGATTTCATTCTATTTGGGTACCTGATCAGGCCTTGTTGCTGGGACCCATCTTTATTGCTTTCATTAGCAGTTATAGGTTTTAGCTTCTCCCTAAGTCTAGCTTAAGGGGGGTGTTAGAGTATTCGGGTATCTACTTGATTAATTAAACAACATTTATTTAATTATTTAAGTTCCCTTTATCTCTTTTACACTTAAGCTAACTTTAGGTGCATATAATTAATTATTTTAATTAATTATTATGTGCAAACCTAGGTTTTCCCTTTTAGGGTTTCTTGACCTATTAAAGGTTGAGTTCTTTCTTTTCATTGTATGAAGAAGAATTATTATTGACAATACATTTTAGAGCATATTTTTCCTGTGTATTCTTTCCTTCTGTGATTTGCTTCATTGCTTCTCCTTGTAATAGGTTTTTCAGCTTGCAGAGATTATTTGGGCTCCTGTGGTGTTGTATTTTCTCAACTACTATAAGATGACCCATTTTATTACATGCAAAACATTTAAAAGGTGATTTTGCTTCATACTTACTTCCTACCGGTCCTTTAGGTACTCTTCTAGAAAATAGGGCTTCAAGTTGCTCAAATTCTTCATCTTCTCTCTTCATATCATCCAATTCATTTGCATACAAAGCTTTCCAATCTTACTTGTCGGTTGATGATGTAAATGCATGAAAAGAAGGTTCAGACTTCACAACTCCAGAAGGTCCAAATTCTTCAAGCTCAAAAGAAGAAAATTTCCCAACCAGGGTATCCCTATTGACAAAAGTATTAGCCATTATTCTCAATTGATTAATTGCAGTAGCCTTCATCTTATAAGATGGTAGTAAAGCTCTCAGCACTTCAGAAACTATTTCATCTTCACTCAAAGATCCACCACAACATTGAATTCCCATAACAATTTAATTTACCCTTTCCATGAATGTAGTAATTCTTTCATCTTCTTCCATCTTCAAATTTTCATATCTCACTCAATAACCATCAAGTTTAGCAATCTTAATAGTAGGGTCACCTTCATTAAGAGTCTCCAACTTGTCCCATATAGATTTTGCTAAAGATTTGTTAGTCAATCCCATTATTTGCTGATCAGAAAGTACACACAAGAGGGCTTCTCTAGCTCTACAATCATTCTCAAGCTCCTTATCCAAGTCTACCAAAAGAGGATTGCCAGATGCTAGATTAAAAGGATTAACACCATTCTCCACGATTTCTCGAATATCCTTTCCAAGACATCTCAGATGATTCTCCATCTGAATCTTCCATACTCTGTAATTTGCTCCATCAAGCCTAGGAATTTATCTCTGGAAGATAGCTACAACTGAACTAGATGATCTTGAACTGTTAGATGCCATAGGATCTTCCTCAAGCAGTTAAGCTTCTGTAGAGAGGACCAAAATTCTGATACCAATTGTTAGACAGTTCAAATAATCGGAAGACAATTGAGAGGGGGGGGGTGAATCAGTTGTCACCAAATTAACAAAACCTTAAGCAATTAAAACTTTAATATTGGAACACATAAGATTAATACAAAAATACATAAACAAATTACATAATTATAAAACATGTCGGCCTGAGACCAAACAAATAATATCCAACCCATAATTCATCCTAGAAACACATCAAGAATACCAAACAACATGTTACATTAAGTCAGTCCATAACCTAGATAGTACCAGACCCAATGCAGGTCCACACATGCTAAAGCAATGATCCCAATCAGCCAAGTCTCAAACACGATCAACATTAGCATCCCGAATCTACACCAACACCACTTATGCATAATATCAAAAGATATTCAACAAATCTCTATCGGTGAAACCCTCACCAGATCAACAAACTAGGCTTACCAGTATATAAGATAGCATTCAATTACCAAATCAAAACCAATTGATTGAACATGTATCTGAGTAGCATGAATAGAAGATCTAAGCCAAAGCATACTGGAGTATACTAGATAATCATGATCTAATCCAACCAGAAACCAAACAACCTACTGGGACCAACAGGATACCGATAAACAACCAAAATAGCTAGTGTTGACATCAATGACAAAAAATCAATGCAACACATAATCAATTCCTCCAAATGGCCAACAAACTCATGTATATCATATATGCATGTGTGCATATAATAATTGTCATTCCCCAAAGAAGGACACTACTTTGGAAGAAAGGGAAGAGATGATGTCTTTCGAGTCAACATGAAAGAGACCAAAAGAGATCTCAATGATTTGGAATGTCCCCAAATAGACACTAAGGGAACAATAGAAGAACAGGGATACACATAGAAGACTGGTCACAAAAGAGAAAGAAAGGAGAGAGAGAGAGGATCTACAATGCTAATATTGCTAATCTAGCACGACATCCACCTCCCGATCTTGTTGATCACTATTTCGGGAAGGAAAGAAACATGCTAGAAGAGTGACATCGAGCACAATAGATGGAGTTGTGAAAAGATCCAAACAAGGACTATGCTCATCTGGTAAGTCACTTTGTTCAATTCTAGGAGCTAGTATTAGGGTTTGTGCAAATTCAATTGATAAATGCTTTTCCACATCAACATATTCATACTCACTATTAGAAGCATTAGGAGTTGTATTGCCATCATGAATACATTTTCACCCATTTCTTCACCAAAGTTTAGAGAAAGAGGAGAAAGAAAATGAATAGGAGTAAAACCATCACATGTTTTATGCAACTTATGATTTGGAGATGTATGTTGAACATCTTTCTTAGGAGAAAAGGGAATCATGTTAGTTGTTGGAGTCTTAGAAGACTGAGTATTTTGAGGAATAACTTCACGAGCACAAACATGACATCTTTGTCGGCATTCTCTTGCACAATGATTCCATCGAGTTTTAGTGGAATGCTAAGAAGGAGGAGGAACTCTTTAAAAAGTAGGAATCTTTCTCTCCTTGATAGTTGAATTTTTAGGTTGAGGTCTTTTAGGCCGAACAAGAGGAGAAGAAGACCTTTCTCTCAATAAGAGGAAGGAGGTGGAACTACACCATATAAAGGAGGAATGTTAGGTGTAGGAAGGAAACCGGGTCCATCATGAGGAGGAGATTTATGTCTAACCTTAGGAGGAATATGGTTTTTCTTCTTAGGAGAAGGTATAGTCACATCCATAGGAATAGATTGAAGATCGTCATTAGGGGGGAGATTAGTTCTATTTGTGAGGGGAAGAACTTCATATTAAAGTATGATAGGAATGTCAATTGTTGGGGATCTAGGCTGACTTAAGGATAAGATCATATCTTTCTTCCATTTTTTATAAGATTGAAAAAGAGAATCACTCTTGATGGAAGAGATTGAAATTGTTTAGGCCAAAAGAGATCAATAGGAACAGTAAGGCTTCTTTCGAATGGACGAAATAATCTATGGTTCATGGTTATGATTTCTCCATTGTGAGGAAATTTCAAACACTTATGGATAGAAGAAGAAATAGACTTCATGGAAGATAGCCAAGTATAGCCCAACTTCACATTGATTTGCTCGGAAGAGGGTATGATAACAAAGTCAACATCCCTAGATTTAGAATGAAATTCAAAAGGAAGGGTGATAGAACCAATTGTAGGACAAGACTGTTGGCATATGCACACTCCAATGAGACATTGTATGCGATTGAAGGTTTTGTCATTGATGACAACCTTACAATCCTGTGGTACTGGCAAGGCATTACACCAGCACTAGCAAGATCAGACTCTACACTGGCACTCAGACCACCAACACTGACAGAGAAAGAAAGCATACTGGTACTGGATCTGACATTATAGATGCTATTTTGAAGTAGTACAAGATACTGGATTTGTATAATCCATCATTGTAAGTCAGTGAGACTTCCCATTGAGCAGTGAGGTCTAGGCAGCTGGCTTTCCTACATGTGCAGGCCCCTCTTGTAGTAGTAATATTCTCTTATTGGCTAGTACATGACTATTTTGGGTCACAAATCCCATCGAGGTTTTTCCCACACCGAGTTTCCTTGTTAAAACATTGTGTTATGGTGTGTTTTTCATGTGGTTGCTTTTAATTCTATTTATTGCATTATTTCTTGCATATCAGTACACTGTTATAATATGTTCTACATGTTTTAAGTTAAGAAATTCAATTCACCGGTTAGATACTGATTCATTCCCCCCTCTCAGTATCTATGGGAATCCTAACAATTGGTATCAGAGCTTGGTCCTCTATTTTCAGAAGCCTAATAGCTTCAGGAAGATCTTAACACCGGTAGAGATTGAAAATCTGATGAAGCAACTAGAAGCAGCTCTTTCAGACTATGATGCAGTAAAACTGAAAAATATCAAACTTGAAGATGATCTAAAGGCAGCTTAGGATATTATTCAAGCAATTCAAGAAAATCTTACTATTTCAAGAAACAAGAGAAGAGAACTTTGTGTAAAGAAGCAAAATGAGAATGATGAAAAAGGAACTCTTAATGATATGATAAACAAGCTGAAACAAGAGAACAAGACAACAAAGAATGAGATGCAGGATATGACTATGAGATTTTGTAAAGAAATTGAAGATATAAAGAAGAATGAAGAAGATTTGACCAGAGGACTAAGTGATGCTGCAAATGAAAACACAAGACTTAGTTATGAAAATGATTTGTTGAAGATAGATCTGATACACACTCAGAATGACTCAAATGAATTGATGAGGTAGAAAGAAGTCTTAGAAAGAGAACTAGATATTTCAAAACAACATAAAGAGAAATTCAAGAAAAGCTCAGAAGAACTTGGTAACTTGCTAAAGAATCAAAAACCTAAAGGTGACACTTTTGGAATTGGCTTTGAAGTTGGTGAAAGCTCTGGTACTACAAATACACAGGATCATAGCAAACCGGTAAGACAACCTAATGCTTATAAATTCAATGGAAAATGCTTTAACTATAATAAGTATGGTCATAGAGAAAATGAATGTAGATCTAGAAATTATCAAAATATCAACACACCCACCAGTCAATGTTCAATATGCAACAAAGTTGGTCACAACTCTAAAAATTGTAGAATGAATGTGAGATATTATGTTTGTGGAAGATTTGGACACCTATCTAATCAATGTAGAACACAAACTGGCATAGGTTATGGGAAAGCTATTCAGAAGAATAATGTGACTTGTTATGCATGTAACAAGATTGGGCATATTGCAAAATTCTATAGAAGTAAAGGATCACCTGTAGACAACAAAAGTTCTAGTTTGAAAGGAAAAGAAAAAGTTGAAGAGGTTAAGAAAGAATTATCAAAACAATGAATTAGAAAGTCAGACCTAAATATTGTTGGGAATACTCCTCCACTGGTAGAACCAATCAACACTTCAATGGTAGGACAGAGTAGTGCTTCACCGGTAGGATAGAGTAGTACTCCACTGGCAGGAAGCTCTTCATCAAATTGAAGAAAATTTTCTTGAGGGTTTGGCAATCAAATGAGACATATGCTATAATTCTCTCGGTTAATGGTGAGAAGTTGGAAATTACTTCTATATTGACAGACAATGTTAAATGGCTACTTAACCGGCATACATTAAATGTGGTTGATGGCAAATAAACATTATAAATTTATGGTTTTGTCTCCATTTCATTTCACAGAGATTTCAAACATTCGAAGAGCGCAAAATTTGCAAAGCTAAGGGATTTCGAGCAAAGAGGTAAAGCACTTCGGCAATCAATCCATCCAAAGGCAAAAAAAGGTATTTATCATGGCATCCTCCTCTGCACCTAAATTCATAGCAAACCCTACAGTAGTCAAGGTTATAAAATACCCTAGGCCCTATTTCAGCTAGTTCCCAAGGTAGCTAAGAAAGATGACAATGTAGGTGATTTTTCCCAAATTCCAAAAGGAGTTGTTTTTGCAAAAGGTCCCAGAATATATATTCATTGCAACATAGAGGAATTAGGAGATGAAGAAATTAAAAGAATGTATAAGATTTTTATATGTGACAATTCCGATAATGTAAAACCTGAACATAGAGTTGTTGAAACCCTAGGATTCATTGAAATCCTCTACATTCCTGAATTTCCCAAGGAAGTGATTAGGATAGTTTTAAGAAGGGTACATGGTTCATTCTTTTGGCTTGATTTAGTTCACAAAATTACAAAGGAAGTTGTGAAAGTAGTAATAGGGTTACCTTCCATCGGTAACAGACCAGACAAGACTAAGAAGGTCTCCAATGACCTAGTAATGATCTTAATTGGTGCAACATCAGACAGAAGGTCTCTAAGGGTTAATGATGTGACCGATATAAATGTGAGATTTGTTAGCATGATTTTAGGATACAAAGAAACTCATGCAAACATAATTAACTCAGTTTCCAGTTTATGCATTAAGAGTGCTTATGATATGGTTAAAGACAATGTAAAAACTGATGTATGTGAATGGTTACAAGATGAGTTGATTGATAACTTAGGCAAAATCAAGAAGGATAAGAAAGGAACTTTTAGATTTGGAAATCTACTTGTATGGTTGATGCTACACATAACCAAATAGGTTCCCGGTATAGGAAATAAGAACCTTGGATTTGATATACCGGTAGGAAAATAGTTAACAGACCTATTCAACAACATGGGTGAAAACAAAGAAAAGAATATTCATGACTATTTTCAAGCACTAAAGGTTAGGATGAACAAAAGAATCAGACTATCACAGAAGATTGTCAACAAATACAAGGATGAAATATGTTGTGTGATAAAAAAGGATGAGATCTAGATGGAAGCAGTCATCCCAAGAACAATTTGGGTAACAGAGATGGGCTATGAGACTGATGATCATATAATTGAAACTTATGCTAAAGCACTTCTGGAAGCACCAAATGAACCAAAGGAAGAATCATTTGGTAGTGTTGAGGCCATAGAAAGTCAAATTCAATCTAAGAAGAGAGTGAAAAAGGTTGAAGTAGTTGTGAGAAGAGGTTCTAGACAGGCTAAGGCTATTAAAGAAGATGTACTGAAACAAACTGGTATCATTGAGGATGAGTTAGGAACTCTACAACCTGAGACTCACCTATCACCGGTAGCTACTTGTTTGGAGAGTGACATGCCTACAAATTTCAAAATATTTGTAAGGAAAAGGGATCCTTCACTGGCATCCACACCCTCACCTAGAAGGACTAGACAAAAACAACAGGTAGTGAGGTCTCCGATTAGAAAGACAACACCAAAGAAAAAGTTGACACCAAAGAAGAAGAAGACTAAACAAAACATGGCCCCTCTTGACAAACTGATAAATGAAATCACAGAGGAAGGGAAACTCAAGAACATAGGAAAGGTCTATGATACACTACCGGCAGATGAAAAAGAACAAGTTGAAAATAGTGTTATTTTACACATGAACATCTATAAGAAGTTCTTAATGGAAGTTGTAGATGAACTACCTGATGAATTGTTCAAAATATTGGAAGCAAGAAGACAAGATATTGTAGAGCTTGATAAGAAAGTCAAAATTGAAAAGTTACTTGCTGTTTACCCAGTAAACTCACCTAAGGAGATAGATGACTTAATTGCAGAAGCCAACCGGTTAGTATTCTCTACTACACACCAGCATATTGCATTAATGGTTGGAAGAGTGAATGAAGTAACAGAGGAAACAAAAAATGCATGGGACATATTCCTTGTTGAGAAAGAAAAATAGGAAGAGTACAGGAACCCCAGACCATTAGAGGTATACTAGAAGGAAAGGGACAAAGGAAAAGGAAAGGTTGGTGGACCTCCGAGCATCAAAGTAAAAGACAACTTACTCCCACCATCTCCAATTACATCACCAGTAACAACTACTAAAGATCAACCAATAGATGAGAGTATGGACATAGAGGATACAAATCCTAATCCCGAGGTACTATATGCAGTTGATGTTGATACACAAAAGGTCAACATTATGATAGACAAAGATACAACCGACAAGACAGATATGGCTAGTGAGCCACCGACAACTGACAACATTGACAATACTAAAAGAAAAGTTGAAGCTGATAACACAGAGCAACAGGTAGAGACTCAGACTGAGACTAAAATAGAGCAACAAATAGAGAGACAAGCAGAGCAACAAGCTCTGGAACAGGAATAGATTCACATGGAAATAGTGCCACTAGTAATAGGAGAAGATCAAATACCATTTCTTAAAGAAATGGAAACACAGACTGACCTACCAGAGGTCACTGCAAGCTTGGTTACTTCCTCCACTAGTGGAATTTATAATGTTGGTTCCTCCTCAATAGGTTACAAATCAACAAATGTAATTGAAGTACTTTTGGACTCCATCAAAAGGATAACAGATTGTAGTTCACAGGCTTATAAAGCTATAGATGACGCAATCCCAATTTTAAAGATAATAGCTCCTAACTGTAACATAGAAAATAAGGATTCTTTAAGCCAACTTGACACTTTGTGTAAATACATCACTAAGAACATAGTGACTATTGAACAAATAAAGGAAGAGGCATTGAAGGATAAGTTAGAAATTGAAAAGCAAAAATTCTTTGAAGATCAGATAAAGAAGTGTACTAGGGAATTTGACACACTTCTATAGGAAATATGTAACTTATTGAAGGAATTTAAAACTCTGTACAAAGATACTTGCAAGACAAAATTTTTGACAGTAGACATAGATAAGAAAATGAGCAAGGTATAAGATGAAATCAATAAACTTGCTGACAATTTTTTTAACTCACCTGATACATTATTAGTTTTTGAGCAAAAGGTAACTAGTTTGGAGACAGAACTACTTAAGTTAGAAAGAGAAAATGAGAGAATAGTAAATAAGGCAAAGAATTTGAGACTAAGACTGAGTCCAAGATTGGACTATCTAGCATCATTATGGAAGGAAATATCTGAGGCACTAGTACAGGGATAGAGAACACTGACAGAGCATATGCAGCACCTCACTGGTACAGTTCAAAGAACAGAAACAAAAATAAAGGACATCAAGAAGTTTATGGGAAGTATAAACTTGATTTTGGGAGATCTTTTTCAAATTGTAGCCACCTAGTTACAAGGTTGAGACTACAACTCTACTGACATCTTGACAACCTTTGTTATTGATGCCAAAGGGGGAGTAGTAGTATGAGAAAATAACTAGTAGAAGACTTATCTGCTCTTATATTTTTGGTAACATATTTTTGGATTACAATTTTTGGATACACTTTTAAACTTTCTCATGAGTGTTGCCATCAATGCCAAAGGGGGAGATTGTTGGCATATGCACACTCCAATGAGACATTGTAGGTGATTGAAGATTTTGTCATTGATGGAAACCTTACAATCCTATGGCGCCAGCAAGGCATTACACTGGCACTAGCAAGATCAGACTCTACACCGGCACTCAGACCACGGGCACCGGTAGAGAAAGAAAGCATACCGGCACAGAGGCCGACAGGATTTTTGTTATATTATATTTTGTTTATTATTGTAAAATCTTTGTAAGCCGACTTGGAAAGTTGTAAAATGACTCTTATATAAGAGAGATCATTATAGAACATTTGGAAGTAAGGAAGAAGATTGTATTTAGGAGAAATAAGGCATACCTATTATGTGAATTATAGGTTAAGGTTTTATGTAAGAAGCAAAGTAGAAACCGGTACTAGATCTAGCATTATAGATGCTATTTTGAAGCAGTACAAGATACTAGATTTGTATAATCCATCATTGTAAGTCAGTGAGACTCCCATTGAATAGTGAGCTCTAGGTAGTTGGCCTTCCTGCATGTGCAGGCCCCTCTTGTAGCAATAATATTCTCTTATTGGCCAGTAAGTGAATATTGTGGGTCATAAATCCCACTAAGGTTTTTCCCACATCGGTTTTCCTCATTAAAATATTGTGTTATGGTGTGTTTTTCATGTGGTTGCTTTTAATTCTATTTATTGCATTATTTCTTGCATACCGGTACACTGTTATAATATGTTCTACATGTTTTAAGTTAAGAAATTCAATTCATCGATTAGATACTGATTCACCCCCCCTCTCAGTATTTGTGGGAATCCTAACAAAGAGAAGCCATCAAATAACTTCACAAATACATTAGAGGCATCATATATGAGTTTATGCAATTGTAAAGTGAAAAGATACTCCTTCGTGATGACATTAACAAAGCAAGAGGGATCAACAAGAGCACCACGACAAGGTATGTCCTTAACCTTAAGCAATTAAAACTTTAATACCGAAACACATAAGATTAATACTGGAATACATAAACCAATTACATAATTATAAAACATGTTGTCCTGAGACCAAAAAAATAATATCCAACCCATAAGTCATCTCGAAAACACATCAAGAGTGCCAAACAACACGCTACATTAAGTCGGTCCATAACCTAGATAGTACCAGACCCAATTTAGGTCCACACATGCTAAAGCAATGATCCCAATCAGCCAAGTCTTGAACATGATCACCATGAGCATCGTGAATCTATACTAGAAGTTGCACCAACACCACTTATGCATAATATCAAAAGATCTTCAACTAAGCTCTGCTGGCGAAACTCTCACCAGATTAACAAACCAGGATCACCAATATATAAGATAACATCTAATCACCAAATCAAAACCAACTTACTAAACATTTATCTGAGTAGCATGAATAGAATATCTAAGCCAATTCCATAAGCCAAAGAATATAGTATTAATACCAAATCATCATGATCTAATCCAACTAGAAACCAGACAACCTACCGAGACCAAACGGATACCAGTAAACAACCAAAACAACTAGTGTTGACATCAATGACAAAACATCAATGCAATTATGCAACACATAATCAATTCCTCCAAATGGCCAAAAAACTCATGTATATCATATATTTATGTGTGCATATAATAATCATTATTCCCCAAATAAGGACACTACCTTGGAAGAAAGGGAAGAGAGGATGTCTTTCAAGTCAACATGAAAGAGACCAAAATAGATCTCAATGCTTTGCATCATCCCCAAATAGACACTAAGGGAACAATAGAAGAACATAAATACACATAGAAGAATGGTCACAAAAGAGCAAAGAAGGAGAGAGAGAAGATCTACAATGCTAATATTGCTAATCTAGCATGACATCCACCTCTTGATCTTGTTGATCACTATTTCAGGAAGGCGAGAAACATGCCAGAGGAGTGACATCGAGAACAGTGGATGGAGCTATCACAAGTTCCAAACAAGGACTATGCTCATGTGGTAAGTCACTTTGTTCAATTCTAGGAGCTAGTATTAGGGTTTGTGCAAATTTAGTTGTGTAGCGTCGTAAATTGTACGCACTCGCTAGGGTGATACAATTTCGCACCTAGTTTAGCACCCGCCTTAGTGCATTTTGCATTCTGCATTGCATTTCTCCTTAAGCACTTAATTAATCAAATTAATTAGGTCTAAGGCCCTATTTCATCATTTCCTACATCACAAAGTTGGGCCCTTTCACTAAAGCCCGCCCTTCGCATTTTATTCTTCCAATACACCACTTAATCAAAAACCCTAATTAATTCCTATTTCGAACTTGGGGGCTTGGTTTCGGGGTCTAAACATCTCGAAATCACCTGTAACTTCGGGATTCTCTCTAAAATCATCATATCCGACGGCCCTGAAAATTTGGTGAAAAGTTGTCGGGACCATGGCGCCCATGCAACATGGTCCCGAACATTTTTCCCGAAATTTTGGGAGCACGATCCAATCATAAAATAAAGCTTAACCCCAAGAAATTGGTGGGATATTCAATCTCTAGGTCAGCCAAAATACGAATTTACGACCTAGGGTTTCATACATAAAAGCTCTCTTTCCTCATTTGAAGGGATCGAATTTTTGTTTCCAGGAACTTCATATGCAGCGAAAGAGCAGATCTTTGAAGACTTCAACAACACTCAACATCATTCTATCAAGCATCTATCAAATTCATTCATTCATCCAATTAGGGCTTGGAAGACATTGAAGAACAATAGGAGATTACCGACTGAAGATTGGCTTGTACTCCTCCCTTGAGGGTTGGGTATGATTTCATATTGTTTTCATGTCCTTACATAAGCTTTGATATATCATTTATTCATGCTTTAGATCACATTGCATCTTGATTTAGAGCATTTGCATTATCATTTACAAGCAATTAGGGTTTACTTTCTAGGTTGCTCTAGTTTGCTTTCTTGCATTTTGGACCTTGCACACACAATACATTTTACAAAACAACTTGGCTATTCATGGAGGTGGAAATCACCAAAGCGGGGGTTTGACTAAGGTAAAACCCTATATAGCCGCCCTTCCCCCTTTTCAGATATTATTGCAGGTTTCGGGATTCGGACGACGCCGCAGGACACAGATCCGAAAAGAGGAGACTGAGACAGAACTCTGTGTGCAATTGCAGCTCAGAAGACTGGGACAGGGGCGCTGGGCGCCCTGGTCCCTGGGACAGAGGTGGTGGGCACCCTGGTCCTCCGGACAGACAGCTTTCCGACAGTTTCCAGACAGTGTTTCAGGGTGCAAAACAGTGGTTTCCGGTGCAGTTTTCAGGACAGTGGCGCCCGCGTCCCCGTCCCGAACATTTTCAGTCCGATTTCGACTCCAGGTACATATCTGCATTCTTATTTTATCCTTACATTTACAGCTGTTCATTGCTTAATCTCAATTCTGCAAACTGGTTACTAGTTCATACTTACATTTTGAGGTTAGGGTTTGAACTTGTATCATTTTAGCTTTCAATTTCAACAAGGGAATAGAAATCCTAATAGATATCCCATGGCTCTCTCTTTCACCAAAAGAAGTAGCCAACCGTGCGATATCTCTAGGCTCTTTCGTATTCCGCAATGTGTGTCAAAAGTTAGGATTAGGGTACATTGTCCTAGTCTTGCTTTTTCCCCTACACATTTTGGTGAACCCGACGTGGAACTATCATTGCTTCCTCTTGCATTGCATTTGTTAGATCTAGATTTAGTGTGTTTTTTCATTTCATTAAAAGAGAAAAAGGAAAAAAAAAGAGAACTTGTGTTTCTTTGCATTGTGTGTTTCAATTTTATGCAATCTTTTCAAAATGTCAGATTTTTATTTGCAAAATGTTCATGCATTTGATGATTATTATGAGTATAGCCAAGCTGAATTAGATGAAGCCTTAGATGAGTTTTTAAACCCTAAGGATGCTAAACCTTCATTTTACCAAAAACTCATAAACCTTGTTACTATGCCATTTAGGTGTGATGAGAAAGATATGACGAATGATTCCTCTCAAGGATACATTCCTATCCACTCTTCCCCTGAATCTAGTAACATGGTTGTTTTTAATAATCCCCTCTATGAGGAGATGTCTCCTTTTGAATCAAAAGACAAACCTTTTAACCGATATGATCATGCTTTGTTGGATGATGCCCTTGATGACTTTGTGGCTTTGTCGAAACCTATAAACAAAAACAAGACCTCTAAATTGGTTAACATGATAAATTTGAATGAATATAACAAACCTCTCTTTGAAGTCCAAGGGAGGTATGATCATGATTCCTTTTGTACTCCGAATAAACCAATCATTACCGTACAAGGAAGACAATCTATAAGTCCTTACAATTATGCTAAGCAAATAACTAGAGAGAGTTATCATGCGGTTGCCCATACCTATCATACCAGAAATAATAAGCAACCTAACCCTCCTCCTGTTATTCCAGTTTCGCTTCCTAATCCTCAACCAATTCTTCCTCAAGCTCCCCGTATTTCGCAAGTTATGGGTAAGGAATATGATCTCATAGAACAACTTAAAGCTACCCCTGCTAAGATATCCCTTTGGGATTTGATTCAAACTTCTTCCGCTCATCATGGAATGTTACAAGATGCCTTGAAAGATTTGAATGTTCCTCCACCGAATACATCTACTAATATAGCATCTTTTGTTAACTCTGTGATGAATCCTAAACCTCAAATTGTGTTTACGCAAGATGAGTTGCCTACTAGTGAAGTCCAACAACAATATGATCCCTTGATGATTGTGGTTGTCATGAAAGAAACTGCTATAAGACGAACACTAGTAGATAATGGCTCTGGCCTTAATGTGTGTAGCATCAATTTATTGCATAAGATGAATGTGGATACATCTCTTATGGAGCCTGACTCTCGTTCCATTTGTGGCTTTGACAATGTGGCTAAGACTTCATTGGGTATCATCACCTTACCTCTCACAGTGGGACCTGTTACTTTGCCTACTCCTATCCATGTTATGCCGGGAAATTTAACATACAACTTGTTATTAGGGAGGCCTTGGATTCACAACATGCAACCTGTCCCCTCTACATTGCATAGACAAGTTAAATTCATCTATAACAATAAGACATATACTTTGATGGGAGATACTAATTTTCAAGCATGTCTACAAACATCTAAAGGAGATTCTTCTAAGCCATCCTCGTCTAATGATGACTCTTTAAACAAGAAACCTATTGATGAGTCTTCGTTTCTCGAGGATCAAAATCTTTGGGATGAATCTGGAATTCCTAAGGAAGATCCTTCTCGGCTTGAAACTACACAAAAAAGGGATTTTGATCCTGAGAAGGTTCTCGTAGAAGATGATTGGGGATCTCTTGATTTTAATCCTACCTTTGTAGGTGAATATAAACTTCCTTCTAGAGAGCTTAAAGTTGAAAAGAAGGAAGAAACTGAAAATCACAAAGTTGAAAAGAAGGAAGAAACTAAAAATCAATCAACCCTGCCTGAGGCTATGAGTAATAACTTTGTAGCCACTTCTCAAACTTCCTCTTCTCACATCTATAACTATGAAGAGTTTGATTCTTTGTCTTATGAAAAACCACCTTCTTTTCCTGAAATGGCCGATCGCTATGGTCGTGGTTTTCGCATTTTTGCTAAGCATGGGTATCATGGAAAAGTTTGTGGTGCTAATGAACAAGGGATTAGAGTTCCTCTAGAGACTAATTTTCATAATTATGCATTTGGACTTGGTTATAATCCCTGCAGACGTACTAAAGCCTCTAAAAGACCATGCATTAGTGTTAATGCTATCTCTACATCTTTATCAATACAACACCCTGAGTATATTGATGAGGATTCTTTGGATGATTGTGCTCTAGATATCTTCCCTATTGACGATGCTTTAGCTGAGTTCTTGGGAGCCTATGACACTCTTCCTCATTATCATCACAATAGGGGTCTCCCTTATTGTTTGAACACTGAAGCTTATTTTGGAAAAGAGATTGATAATGATAAGATTGTGAAAGAATTCCCTCAGTTAAAGGATACTCCTCAACAAAGTAACCTCCTCATAAGTGATACCCTTGATGTTAAGATGGATCCTTGCAACAAAGAAAAAATCATTAAAATTGGAAAATGTTTGGATAAAGAGGAACAGAAACAATATGAAGAGCTATTGCATGAATTCCCTGAGATCTTTGCTTGGGCATATTCTGACATGCCTGGTATAGATCCTAAGATTGTTACTCATAATATTGTCTTAGTTCCTGATGCTAAGCCCGTGAAACAAAAGATTCGAAAAATGAATCCTAAGATAGCTCTGCTTGTTAAAGCTGAGATTGAAAAATTATTAGAGGCTGGATTTATCCGCCCTATTGACTATTCCCCCTAGATTTCAAACATTGTTGTTGTGGCTAAACCAGATAACAAAATAAGGATGTGTACCGACTTTTGGGATCTAAATAAGGCTTCTTTAAAAGATGATTTCCCTCTTCCAAACATTGACATGATAGTTGATTCTACGGCAGGACATGCCTTGTTATCCTTCATGGATGGTTTTTCGGGTTATAATCAAATTTTCATAAACCCTCAAGATCAATTCAAAACCGCTTTCACCACTCCTTGGGGTACGTTTTGTTGGATAATGATGCCTTTTGGACTAAAAAACGCCGGTGCAACTTATCAACAAGCGATGACCCTTATCTTTCATGATTATATGCATAAGATTTTAGAGGATTATGTTGATGATATTTTGGCTAAATCCTTTCTTCGCATGGATCATGTTAAAGTCCTTCATCAAATTTTTGAAAGAATTCGTAAATATCACATGCGCTTGAATCCCCGAAAATGTGTTTTTGGTGTGGATAGGGGAAAACTATTAGGGTTCATAGTTTCGCATCGTGGGATTGAGGTGGATACTAAGAAAATAGATGCTATTGTTAACATGCCACCTCCTCGAAATGTATCTCAACTTAAAAGCTTACAAGGAAAGATTCAAGCTATTCGTAGGTTTGTGTCTCAACTTGCGGATCATACCTTTCCTTTTACTCAACTTCTTAAAAAGGATATCACTTTTCAGTGGAATGAGGATTGTCAACAAGCATTTGAAGATTTAAAAGTGTATTTAGTTAGTCCTCCTATTCTTCAACCTGCCGAACCTTCTAAACCCTTTATCCTGTATACAGTTGCTTCTTCTCATGCTCTCGCAGCATTGTTAGCACAACATGATAAAGATGGTAAGGAGTGTCCGGTGTATTACATAAGTCGTACCTTACTCGATTATGAGACCCGATATTCTGTGATAGAAAGACAATGCTTGGCCGTGGTGTTTGCGACTCAGAAATTGAGACATTATCTTTTAAATTCAGAAGTCCATGTCATGGTTAAGTTTGATCCATTAAAGCATCTTTTCTCTAAAACTGATTTGTCAGGACGTCTCGCTAAGTGGGTTATGATGTTAACTGAATTTGACCTTAAATTTGTTTCACAAAGAGCAATTAAAGGACAAGCGTTGACCGATCACTTAGTTGAGGCCCCTTCACCCTTCTCCTTCCCTAACCCTGAGTCCTTTCCTGATGACTTCATTCTTTCTATAGAGGAAGATGAAACTTGGGAGTTATTCTTTGATGGCTCTAAGTGTCGTACGGGATCGGGGGCAGGTGTTGTTCTGATTTCTCCTACAAAGAAACCTATTCCCTTGTCATATCGTCTAAATTTCCTGTGTACCAATAACATTGCTGAGTATGAGGCTCTTATAGCAGGAATAAAAGCAGCCCTAGCTCTTAATATAAAACACATACATATCTATGGAGATTCGCAATTGATTATAAGACAAGTAACAGGACTATATCAAGCGAAACAGGACAAATTATCACAATATAAAGACCTTGCTATATCTTTATTACAAAATTTCGATTCTTATCCATGGAACCTGTTCCTCGAAAAGATAATCGACATGCGGATGCAATGGCATGTGTGGCTTTGTTAGTATCTTTAGAGGACCCTATGGTTGATCTTAACTTCGTTATTCACAATCTTACTTCTCCAGCTATTGAAGATGATTCTAGCTTGGTAACATGTTGTGACTTTGTAGACTCAGATGAATGGTTCTCGCATATTGTAAGATATTTGACTGATGGTACCTTCCCTGATTCTGCTAATAGGAACACTAGGGCTAGAATCCGCAAGTTGTCTGCTAGATATATCATCCTTTCTAATGTCCTTTATCGAAGGGGTTATGATGGTCTTCTCCTTCGTTGTCTTAACAGGGCAGAAATCCCTATTGCCCTTGAAGAGGCACATTCGGGTGCCTGTGGGGGGCACTTTGGGGGAAAATCCCTGGTTCATAGGTTGCTTCGTATGGGATACTATTGGCAAACTATGCAGAAGGATTCCTTTTCATTTGTTAAGAAATGTCATCAATGTCAACAACACAATAACCTGATTCATGCTCCTGCCCAAGAACTTCGCTCTCAAGTAGCTTCTTGGCCCTTCTCCGCATGGGGTTTGGATCTTATTGGAAAAATCTCTCCTCCTTCATCTCAAGGACACACCTTCATTATAACCGCAATAGATTACTTTACGAAGTGGGTAGAGGCTATTCCCCTTCGCCCTACTACTGCTGAAGTGATTTGTCAATTTCTTCTAGAAAACATTATTTCTCGATTTGGGATACCTTCCACTATTATATCAGATAATGGAACATCGTTTAAGAACAAGGATGTGAAGAAATTCCTCGAGAAGTATCATATCAAACATCGATTTTCTACATCGTATTACCCTCAGTCAAATGGTCAAGCCGAATCATCTAATAAGATAATTGAGCAAATTCTTCGTAAAACCGTAAATAAGAATGGTAAGGATTGGAGTAACCAGCTAATCTACGCTCTTTGGGCTTACCGAACGAGTGTACGAATTGCTACGGGAACTACTCCTTATAATCTTGTTTATGGTGCTGACGCTATTATGCCCTTAGAGTTAGAAATTCCATCACTTAGGGTTTCTCTTAAAGGTATAGTAGATGATGACTCCTATAGAGAACAACGACTTCAACAGCTTGAGATGCTTGATGAACAGCGTATAAATGCTCTTGAGCATATTCAAGCGTATCACAAAACTCTACAGCGAAGCTATAATGATAAGGTCATTCAACGTTCCTTCTCAGTAGGTGATTTAGTCCTTTATGAGAATCAGCGCAATGTGAATGCCTTGCCGGCCGAAAAGGGAAAATTTAGTCCTAATTGGCTTGGACCATATATCGTCATTGAGGATTATGGATCAGGTGCTTACAAAATAGCGGATGTAGATGGTACACCTCTTAAAGAACCTATCAATGCTATGCACTTGCGTAGATATTATGCTTAAATTCTTCACTTCTTATCTATCTTCTTCAACATTGGATAATATGTTAGTGTTTCTTAATTAAAAGCAAAATAGAATTAAATGTTATGATGTTTGATCTATATTGCTTCGTTCCTGACAAGTATTTCTTCTTACTTTATAGTTTGTCTTGAATTCATTAATGTAAATTGTAAAAGGTTTACATTTTCATAATACTAGCATATTATACAGTGTCTTTATGTGTGTTAAGTAGAATCGTATCATGTTGTGTTTAAGTTCAAAATTAAATCACATTAGTTATATGATTCTTAGACTTAATGCATATTTCCTCCTTATCATCAATGTTGTACTTGATTAAATATTTTAATTAAGTCACACATGTATCAATTTAATCATGGAGCATTGAGAAATCAATCACATAGAAATTAAATCCTGAACATACATGTACATTTACCAAATGTATTAGATTTAATCAAAACAAAATATACATTGTTTTAGGAATTAAAGATAACACATTTGAGACAAAAACGAGAAGCATGTATATATACATATATATGTGTGGATCGTGTACAAACATGGGTCACTGTATATCCAAAATGTGACCTCTCTCTTACATCATACAATCATCTCCTATCCCTAGGGCTAGTGGCTGGAGAGTGTCGACTGGATGCTCCCTCCTGATCTGGCCGTGGAGGTGGACCCATGGGTGTGTAGCGCGATACAGATCGTGAGTGACTCCGAGAGGAACTCCTACGATCCCTATCCATGAGGATCGCACGATAGGTGGTAGCCTCAGTCTGGGCCGCTACTAGATCTCGCCGCACCTGCTGGAGGTCCTCTGATAGGACTCTCTCTCTCTGCCCCGCCTGATGGAGATCCTCTGATAGGACTCTCTCTCTCTGCCGTGCCTGATGGAGATCCTCTGATAGGATTCCCTCTCTCTGCCGCGCCTAACGGAGATCCTCTGATAGGACTCTCTCTCTCCCCCTCCATATATCTACTTGTAATCGGAATGGGAAAAACAAATCCTCATGCCGACCCGCGTTCCCCTGAGGCCTGTAGGTAATCTATGAGGAACTAGGAATCTGTGCTATCATGGAGATGTCTGTCATTGCCTGCTGAATCAAGGAACGCCATTCCTGCACATTAGCTGTGGCAGTAGAATAGATCTTTGTTAGTACCGTTCTATATCATCAAAGCATTAATCAATCAATATAAACCTACTATACCTGGATCTCCCTCGCGCCAGTAGGGATCATGATATGGTAGCATCTGTGACTGGGAACCTCTAGGCTCCCCTCGCTCGAATACTTTATTCACGATGGGTGTAGGCTGGACGGTACTGGTGACAGGTCTCCGTATCGCCTCCTGTTCCCCCTGTTGGGGAATAAAAGGTGGGTCCAGGGCTATAGTATTGTCTCCTGAATGGTGGGGAGCTGCATCCGACTCCTCCTCATCATCTCTATCATCCTCCTCCTCATCCTCCTCGTCATCCTCATCCTCATCCGCATCATCACCTGCATCCTCCTCGTCCTCCTCTCTATCTGCATCCTCCTCCTCCTCGTCACTAGGCTGATCGCCTGTAGGTGGATCAGGATCTCCCGCCTCCTCATGATCCTCTCCCTCATCTGGCTCCTCTGACCTGGATCCCTCGTCCTCATCTCGGTCTCCATGTCTCCATGGGCCTGGATAGCCTGTCGGATGATCTGGTGGAAAGATAGGACCTGGATATGATCTCATGAACCATGAAATATATCTACGCTGTGCTCCAGGCTCTGCAGAATAGTCAGTGACTACATCCTGATCTGATCCCTCTAAGTCTGTCGTCTCGATATCATCCACCGTCGGTCTCGCTACTGCTCTAGGTCTGGGAAGGACCCGTGAGTGTCGAGTATAGATGGGCACATCGGCTGGAACACACTGCTCTAGTCCGAACTGCCTCCGTACTCGGTCAAAGTAGAAAGGGACTATGATGTGTGCATATCGTCCTCGCAGTAGGCGGTTCCTCTGTAGACATGCTAACTGTCTCTCCATACCATCCCATCTGTGCATCCGTAGGTAAGGTCTCCACACTGTCACCTCGGCTGTCAGTCTATCAATAGTCACTCTCCAATACAACAAATCCCCAAATCTCCACTCGCTGGTCAATGGATAAGCGAACACCCTAGGTCGCTTGCTCGCTATACTCAGTGGATAGCCGACGGGCCTGGTGCATGTGAAGTGCTCTAAGATCCACACCTGCAGAACTGTGCATGTCATCAAACTACAACCCTGTCCGAATACATACTCCTCAAGGTCGTGATAGAGATGCGCAAGCATACTCCGACCCCATGCATAAACTCTCCTATGTCTCTCCATCCCTCTGATACACCATGTGAGGCCCCCATGCATGTGTGTCCCTCGCCCATTAGGGCAGATGGCTAGTGCTATGATGGCTATCATGAGGCGTCTCAGAAGTGGTATCTCTCCTATAGGATGTAAGAGCCAGCTGACCATGATACGACCTCTCATCTCACTCGGCATGACTCTCCCTATGCAGTACATCTGCTCCCTCTGATGATCCTCTGCTACCCGATCAGTCACATATGTGACTGTCGCTCCTCTGATAGGAAGACGCAGTATACGGTACACATCCTCGAGTGTGACCGTCAGCTCTCCTACCGGAAGGTGAAAGGTACAGGTGTCCGGATCCCATCTCTCCATCAGTGCCATCAGCATCGCAGGATGAAATCGAATGGCCGGCATAAGAATCATGTACCACAATCCTACTATCGATAGGGTGTCTCTCTCTGACTGAGTCAGCCGTGGAATCTGGTCTCGCAAAGTGCGAAGGATGTGTCCCGCTATGTGCTCTCTCATGTACGGGAGACCCTGCAAAATGAAAACATGACCAAAATCAGTACTCAATCACCGAAATCGCAAATGCAAACTATTGAACATTGAATGCTTGCCTTGTAACCCCTCGCCAGGCCCTGATTGGGGACCATGGCGCCCTGTCAGGGACCATGGCGCCCTGTCAGGGACCATGGCGCCCTGCAGGGACCATGGCGCCCCTGTCAGGGACCATGGTGCCCTGGGGGGACCAGGGCGCCCCTCAGGGACCAAGGCGCCCTAGGTGGGCCCCGGTCGGCGTTTAGGGTCCGCATTCGATCACGGAAAAGTCAAACATGCGAGAAATCAAAAGTCAAACGTTCAGTCAACTCACCTCGTCCAGTGGCTCGTCGTCGATCACGGCCTGGCGCAGGATCTCGATCCTCGTGGGATGTTCCGGTCGTCGTGAAGGCATGATGACTAGGTGGGCTCCGCTGCACTGAATAGTATCCTAAAATTGATAAAGTGACGAATACAAGTGTCACTTTCGAAGTATATACTCTCGTTTGTTTATTCTTACTTCTTAAAACCCTAATTTTTATCCTATCCTTCATTTTATCATAACTTGGGTTTGGGAGATGCGATTTTTGAGCTGTTTGTTGCGTTGGAATCATATTTTCCTTCTCCTACTCTCAGGATGTTCCAAAAAGTGCTCTGATGAAGCCTATTTAGTGAACACCCCTCATCAATACTCTATTACACAATTTGTCGCAAGTAAACATGCTACCCTGTTTCACCTCCCTAAATAAGCAAGTCGAAACAGGGCGGGCATATAGCTACTCACAGATTTCATCACTTTCCCTAGTAAGCATTAGGTGATTTTTGTGATCTAACATTTGTTTTGTAGGGTGCGGTTCCTAACTGTGTACTGCAGATACCGTTGGGGGCTTCGTCCGACAACTTATGGATATATCCTTTTTCAAATAATGTTTACTTTTCTGTACTTTAGCTTGCATATGCACATAGTACTCATATGACCGCTAAAGTGGGGGCTAAATGTAGCGTCGTAAATTGTACGCACTCGCTAGGGTGATACAATTTCGCACCTAGTTTAGCACCCGCCTTAGTGCATTTTGCATTCTGCATTGCATTTCTCCTTAAGCACTTAATTAATCAAATTAATTAGGTCTAAGGCCCTATTTCATCATTTCCTACATCACAAAGTTGGGCCCTTTCACTAAAGCGCGCCCTTCGCATTTTATTCTTCCAATACACCACTTAATCAAAAACCCTAATTAAGTCCTATTTCGAACTTGGGGGCTTGGTTTCGGGGTCTAAACATCTCAAAATCACCTGTAACTTCGGGATTCTCTCTAAAATCATCATATCCGACGGCCCTGAAAATTTGGTGAAAAGTTGTCGGGACCATGGCGCCCATGCAACATGGTCCCGGACATTTTTCTCGAAATTTTGGGAGCACGATCCAATCATAAAATAAAGCTTAACCCCAAGAAATTGGCGGGATATTCAATCTCTAGGTCGGCCAAAATACGAATTTACGACCTAGGGTTTCATACATAAAAGCTCTCTTTCCTCATTCGAAGGGATCGGATTTTTGTTTCCAGGAACTTCATATGCAGCGAAAGAGCAGATCTTTGAAGACTTCAACAACACTCAACATCATTCTATCAAGCATCTATCAAATTCATTCATTCATCCAATTAGGGCTTGGAAGACATTGAAGAACAATAGGAGATTACCGACTGAAGATTGGCTTGTACTCCTCCCTTGAGGGTTGGGTATGATTTCATATTGTTTTCATGTCCTTACATAAGCTTTGATATATCATTTATTCATGCTTTAGATCACATTGCATCTTGATTTAGAGAATTTGCATTATCATTTACAAGCAATTAGGGTTTACTTTCTAGGTTGCTCTAGTTTGCTTTCTTGCATTTTGGACCTTGCACACACACTAGGTCTGCACACACAATACATTTTACAAAACAACTTGGCTATTCGTGGAGGTGGAAATCACCAAAGCGGGGGTTTGACTAAGGCAAAACCCTATATAGCCGCCCTTCCCCCTTTTCAGATATTATTGCAGGTTTCGGGATTCGGACGACGCCGCAGGACACAGATTTGGAAAGAGGAGACTGAGACAGAACTCTATGTGCAATTGCAGCTCAGAAGACTGGGACAGGGGTGCTGGGCGCCCTGGTCCTGCCAGGACAGGGGCGCTGGGCGCCCTGGTCCCTGGGACAGAGGCGCTGGGCGCCCTGGTCCTCCGGACAGACAGCTTTCCGACAGTTTCCAGACAGTGTTTCAGGGTGCAAAACAGTGGTTTCCGGTGCAGTTTTCAGGACAGTGGCGCCCGCGCCCCCGTCCCGAACATTTTCAGTCCGATTTCGACTCCGGGTACATATCTGCATTCTTATTTTATCCTTACATTTACAACTGTTCATTGCTTAATCTCAATTCTGCAAACTGGTTACTAGTTCATACTTACATTTTGAGGTTAGGGTTTGAACTTGTATCATTTTAGCTTTCAATTTCAACAAGGGAATAGAAATCCTAATAGATATCCCGTGGCTCTCTCTTTCACCAAAAGAAGTAGCCAACCGTGCGATATCTCTAGGCTCTTTCGTATTCCGCAATGTGTGTCAAAAGTTAGGATTAGGGTACATTGTCCTAGTCTCGCTTTTTCCCCTACACAAGTTGATAAATGCTTGTCCACATCAACATATTCATACTCACTATTAGAAGCATTAGGAGTTGTATTGCCATCATGAATAACATTTTCACCCATTTCTTCATCAAATTTTATGGAGAGAGGAGCAAGAACACAAATAGGAGTAAAATCATCACATGTTTTATGCAACTTATGATTTGGAGATGTAGGTTGAACATCTTGCTTAGGAGAAAAGGGAACCATGTTAACTGTTGGAGTCTTAGGAGATTGAGTATTTTGACGGACAACTTCACGACCTCAAACATGGAATCTTCATCAATGTTCTCTTGCACAATGATTTTGTTGAGTCTTTGTGGAAGGCTGAGAAGGAGGAGGAACTCTTGAAAAAGTAGGAATGTTTCTCTCCTTGATAGTTGAAGTTTTAGGTTGAGGTCTTTTAGGTTGAACAAGAGGAGAAGCAGGCCTCTTCTCTTGATAAGAGGAAGGAGGTGGAACTATGCCTTATAAAGGAGGAATGTTACATGTAGGAAGGAGACCATATCCATCATGAGGAGGAGGTATAGGTCTAACCTTAGGAGGAATATGGTTTCTCTTCTTAGGATAAGGTATAGTCACATCCATAGGAATAGATTGAAGATCATCCTTAGGAGGGAGATTAGTTCTATCTGTGAGGGGAAGAACTTCATCTTCAAATATGATAGGAATGTCAATTATTGGGGATCTAGGCTGACTTAAGGATAAGATCATATCTTTCTTACATTTTTGATAAGATTGAAAAAGAGCATCACTCATTGATGGAAAATATTGAAATTGTTTAGGCCAAAAGAGATCAATAGGAACACTAAGGCTTCTTTCGGATGGACGAAATAAGCTATGGTTGACAGTTATGATTTCTCCATTGTGCAGAAATTTCAAACACTTATGGATAGGAGAAGTAATAGACTTCATGGAAGATAGCCAAGGATAGCCCAACTTCACATTGAATTGCTTAGAAGAGGGTATGATAACAAAGTCAACATCCATGGATTTAGTATGAACTTCAATAGGAAGGGTGATAGAGACAATGGTAGGACAAGAGAAGCCATCAAATAACTTCACAACTACATTAAAGACATCATATATGGTTTTATGCAATCGTAAAGTGAAAAGATACTCCTCCGTGATGACATTAACCATGAAAGAGGGATCAACAAGAGCACCACGGAAAGGTATGTCCTTAACCTTTGCAACTATGTATAAAGGGCCATCGGGTGTTCTAATGGTCTCACTAGGGTCAAATTTAATAAAAGGATTCGTAGGCATATCTTGTTTTTCTACCATATTTACCAAGTTTGGAGCCATAGAAGTGAATACCTCAAAGGAGAAAGAAATATACTTAGTCTCAATCACGTTAAAGGTATGAGAAGGTAAAGGATCAGTAAAAATTTTAAGATTTTGATTAGGAGGAGCTACTGATTTATTGCCCTTATCATTCACACCTGCCACAAATATAGTATTGTTACCAATAAAATCTTGAATCTTATTTTTCAATGCAAAACATTTCTCAGTATCATGACTAGGCTAATGATAAAATTGACAAAAGGAAATGTTATCAAAATAAGGGGATGCAAGTTTAGAAGGATCAAATTGTTTTATAGGAGGATGTTTGATAATATTTCAGCACAACAACTGAGACATAATACTATGTAAAGATTCATTCAAAGGAGTAATCTTTCTTTCTCTTTTGCAAAATTTAGAAATAGAAGGCACACTTGTTGTAGCATTCACATTGTTATTGTTGTTGATTGTATCATTGAAATTCATGAAACTTTTTGTTGGTTTGAACTTCGCAAACGGTTGTTGAACACTCTCCCCTTATTCACTTGGATCCATAGGAGTAGATTGCTCCATTTGACTCACAACCAATTGATAATTGTGGAGTGTTGCGCACAACTGTGGAAAGGAAGTAAACTCAGATAAAAGAAGCTTCTCCCTGATATCATTTTGCAAATTAGAAATAAAAATTGTTGAGTATCATTATCAGGTACATGAAAAGAAATTTGAGCACACAAATGCTTATATCTACTAATGAAATCGGGCACTTTTTCTTTAACACCATATTTACAATGCATTAAATTAGTCAAAGTGATTTTAGGACCAATGTTATTTTGAAATTGTTGGATGAAAGAATTTGCTAGTTGTTGAAAAAAAG
This sequence comes from Cryptomeria japonica, assembly GCF_030272615.1. Taxonomy (NCBI): domain Eukaryota; kingdom Viridiplantae; phylum Streptophyta; class Pinopsida; order Cupressales; family Cupressaceae; genus Cryptomeria; species Cryptomeria japonica. The sequence goes on along the minus strand of NC_081406.1, from coordinate 602,851,954 downwards.
TGATGGAATAAGAAAGAAAAGAGAAATACCATTATAAAGCCTTATCTCTTAATGTTCTTGTAAATAGTTTTGCAAGCAATCTTTGATCATAAGCAAAATCAGTACACAAGGTTTGAAATGCTTTAACATGTGTGAGAGGGTCAACCTTTCCATTATAGATCCAATTGAGGGACCTCCACCTACTTAGGTGGCACAACTTTAACAATATCAAGAGAAAGTTGGCTCGCAACATCAAAGGTGGGGACACTAAACTTGGATTGACTCATAGAAGCAATTTGTTGTTGTAAGGAAGACATGATTTGAGCGAGATTGTTGATGGTTGCTTCGGTAGAAGAATTGATGTTAGACATGGTTGATTGAGAAGGTGGTGTGATGTTATTGAAGAAAGGCATGGATTGAGAATAAGGTGGTGGCACATTATGATAAGTAGGCATAGGTGATGATTGCGTAGGAAATGAGATACTCAAAGGAGGAATAAAATTGTTGAATGAATTGCCCCCTTGTGTCACATTGATTGGCTGAGGCATAATAGGAATACTTATGGAAGACATAGGTAAATATGGAGGATTAAATGAAGAAGAGTGTTTATCTCCATGACCAATAGTTGTAGGAATGACAATTTTAGTTGATGTAGCCATGATGTTTGAAGTGAAAGTAGGAACACTAGCCATTGAAGTGGTCAAAGGAATAAAAGAATTGATTTGATCTGAAGGTTGTGAATAACCTAAGTTCTCAGCACAACTCATGATAGGCATGAGATTAGAATCAACAATATGAGCAATGTCACACAATATATCAATTCTATTCTTATCACTTTGAACCATGCGTTTAAGGCCTTCAATTAATGGAAGAGCTTCACTATTAGGGTACTCTTGGGACATCGATTGTTGAAAGTTATTAAATTCATTGTCCAATTTTGAAAGTTGATCTATGGAAACTATAGTCAAAGATTCTTCTTCATCATGGGATTCATCAATTGGATAGATAGGGACCTGATTAGGATGGGAAGAATTAGCATTATCCTCATTAAAGAATTCACCCAAATTTTGTTCCATCTCCTCGGTAATTAAACCTTGGGAGACCTTAATTCTAATGCTTCGTCTAATGGGGATAGTGTAGGTAGGACTAATAGTGGTGAAACTCATGCACTAGAGGGAAAATTGGAATTTTAAATTTGGAACAAAGCTTACAAAATTGATTAATGAAAAAATTAAGAAAATATTGATTAAACAATTTGATATTTGTTGGAAGAAGAAAATGACACAATTTTCAAAATAATAAATCAGAGGAAATTGGAATTTTAAAATTAGGGCCAAGGGGATACCACTTAATTTTAAAATCAGAATTTTTAAAATCAGGGCAGATTATAATTAACCTCTTAATTTGAAAAAATTTCTTGAAATTTGAAATGTTGAAATTTAAAGGTATTTTTAATGTTAGAGGAATAAAAAATTGACAAAATTAGCTAATCTTCTGAATTTAGGCTAGTAAATACAGTCATAATATTCTCCCAAAATTTAGGGAAAAAAGTCGAGGATCGTGGTGGGAACGCACATGGTCTGACCAACTTTTTTTGAAAATTTCAGGGATGAATATTACAATGATTTTAAAGCTAACCCCAAAAAATTGGTGCATTTTAGGATTTCAAGATAGGCAAAATAAAGGTTCAAATGTGGAAATAGGACCCTATTAGGGTTTTGAAGATAAAGAGGAATTGAATTGCAAATTTGAAAAGGGTCACACCTAATGGATAGGGACACCTTGAAAAATGTGTAGAAATCTGAATTTGAATGAAATTGATTGAAATTTGCACAAAATCCAATTAAATTTGAAAATTAAGGTTTTAGGACCCAACCACTTAATTTTTGAAATTTTGAATTTTGAAAAAGGAGGGAAAGTGAAAATGTGAATTGTAGGACAGAAGATAAGTCTGAAAATAATCACAAATTTGAAAATTAAATGGAAATTCAATTTTTGCACAATTTGAAAATGACTTTTAAAAATTAGGGTTTTGACAATTAACCTCTTAATTTTGTGAATTTGATTTGCAAATTGAACAAGGCAATGAATAAATTGAATTTGACAAACAAAGCAATTTTCAGATCGAAGACAATAACAAGCAATTTTTGCAAAACACAAGTTCAATTTCAATTTTAAAAACTAGGGGTTTGAATGAATTAGCCACTAAGTTTGCAGAAAAATTAAACTTGCAAATGAAAAATATGCAATGATTTTCAGAATAAAGCATGTAAGACGTCGGATTCAACAAAATGTGATGTTGGAAAAAAGGTGAATGATGGAGATATGAAGAGGAAATATTTTCTTCCCTCTGAGGAGAGATAAAAGTTTCACTTCGGATTTCTCTTAAAACACATTTTCCACATTACATTAGAAGAGGGAGGAAAATACACTAGATTCAACCTCTAGAGAAAGAGATGGAATTCTGAGTGATGGTAAGTGAATCTCCTCTTCTGAGATTGAGAATTCAATTAATTGAATTGTGTACATATGATCAAGTGTAAAAGTGACAAAGATATGATTATAACTCAAGATAGAAGCATAGGATGAAGTTGTACACTTGGATTTGGCAATAATCTGTCGAGACGAATCTGCCTTGCGAATTTGAGGAAAAGTTGCCCAGACTGTGGTGGGAGTGTACACGGTCCTTCGAAAAATCCATGAAATGAAAAGGGTTTTTCTGCCCTTGCAAATGGAGCCCAAATCCAAAAGTATAGCTACGCACCTACAATCTACACACAAAAAAGAGAGGAAAAGGTGTTGGGATTGGGGGTTTGCCTTCAGGTCAAACTCCAGTTTTGGAATTAACCAAATGATGAAAGAAAGTACTTGCAAGTGAATGTAAATGAAAGAGTGAAATGTAAGTCACCTCAAGGGAGGTTGTAGATAGAATGTGGGTAGATTTTCTTTTGTGGAATTGAATGGTGGAATGAATCTCCTCTTCAATGGTTGAATCCTTGACTTGAATGCAACACCTAGCCTTGAAGGGAGACTTGAGAATGCTCAATGTTGGAAAGGAAGACTTGAATGCTCTTGAATGCTTGATCTCATGTAATTTTCCCACTCATCCCACTTTTTCCACTTTTTCCACTCATGCAAATGAGAGGGAAAATGCAACCTAAATGCTTGTCAATTAGGGCTAATTGACTGATTTTCCATCACAGGCCGACACTAGGGGAGTTTTCCCTACTCAGTGTGCAACTATAGAAGCACATTTGAAAAGGGTCCTGCCCCAAAATGGGGGTAGGGGACAGGGGCGCCACACCCTTGTCTTGCCCTTTTTTGCAAGACAAGATGTAGTTTACACAATGCAAAGGGCAAGCAAGATGCGGTTCTCAGGCATCGAGAAAATCTCCGCTCTCCGATCAATCTTAGAGATTCAGTTCGCATGTGTGAGGACCCTAATGTGGTTGAAAATTACGAGGGTCATGATTTTATGACACTACAATTTGCAACTTAAATTTTACTAGTCAGAGATAAGAATTTACTACCCTAAGTTAATAGTCTATATTTCACGTTAGAAACAAACCATTTCCACATGTCTAAACGAGAGAGTCCCAAACCAAATGGGATTCCCAATATTGAGTAATTTTCCCATGTTTGATGTGTATCCAATAATTAAGAATCCATTGTGGCACTAGATCATACTTAATCATAGAAAAAATGTTCTTATGATGAGTTAATTTTGAACTTGAGACTGAAAAGTATAAATTTAACACTTCTATCTAACATTATTAATTTCCTATTCAAAGTTTTGCAAGAATAACAAACTATCATCTACAAATTCAAGGTTAAGCACAACAACATTGTTGGGAATGAAGATTCCTTTAATTAAGTTCATTTGATTGTATTTTTCTATCAAGTAACTAAATGCATCAGTCATAAGAATGTAAAGGAAAGGTGCTAATGGACACCCTTATCTAATAGAACATTGCAAAGGGAATGACCTCAATAAGGAATGATTAATAACCAACTAAGCGTTGGCCTCATTAAAAATTATTTTAACATGTGAACAAATCTTAGATCCAAACCTCAACCACTAGAATATCTTAAATATGAAGCTCCAACATGTTCTATCATATGCTTTATCGAAATCAATATTGACTAACAAAGCATTTTGCCTTGTTTGTTGAGCCCATTCATTGGTTTTCCACACTAACATTAAACTTTCAAGGATAAATCTACCACCAATAAAGCTTGTTTGTTCTAGTCTAACAATCTCCTTAACAATTGGTTTTATCCTTGTGGTTAGAGCTTTAGCAATAATTTTAGATGTATTTTTCAAAAGACTAATAGGCCTCCATCCATGGATAAATTCTCCAGTTTTCCCTTTATGAAGTAGTCATCGGTGAGGAGAAACCTCAAAGAGATCAATCCAAATCAGTCAGCAAGACTAAACACAACGGAAACACAAAGATATGATGGAGAAAATGCAGAACAAGTTGTTTTATTTCTTGAAAATTGATTACATCAAACCGGTAACAACCAGGTTAAAACATACCGACTCACAGGCATAGTAGAATATCCATAATAGGTCACAACTGGGACCTTGAATCTTGAGATCTATCTTCTACGCACAGTCTAGCTACTTGATTCTCTAATTTAGTACCTTCTAATGTGTAATTAAAATTATAAATTGATCCAAAGGATCCAGTCAGCCCAAAAGGATCAAAACCTAAAGAACAAGACCTAACATGTAGAATAACAAGGTCCACCTTCGCCAAGAGTTTCCTCTAGAAAATCCAAAGGATGAAACATAGATTGCGGGAAAAGATCGGCCACACCCCAAGGAAAATCAAAAATCAATGCCCAAGGCTCTACAAGCTTCGGAAGGGGTTCCGGTAGATCACCAAAATAGGTCTAGGCAAATGGTAACAAGAACTGCCAATCGGTAACAGGAAACTACCAAGGAAACTGATAATGATATCTTACCGAAAAATGATCCAAAAGTGACGCACTCTGGAAATCAAAAATATGATAAAGTCTTCAAGAAGAATCCAACTCCATAGGATCTGGTGAGCCAAAACTGGGACACACAAAAAGGAAACTAAAACTGCAAACATAAAGCAAAAATGAAAGGAAATTTTTTTGGTTGATGCAAGATTGCTATGAATCGGGGATGCTCCTGCATCAGACATCTGGGGTTATTGAAAAAGTGAGCCTCTCACTTTTCTAGGGTCAGAGGGAAACCAAGGCGGTCTACCTCTTCTTGAGAAATCCAAGATGAATCTTCATCTGGTCTATCCTTCCACTTAACACGATATTCCTTATACTGACTGCTCTGGGTACTACACCCAATCCTACTATCCAAAATCTCTTCAATCATATCCGGTTCCTTCCGGGCCAACTATTTCTCTAGGTCCGCAACACTGTTCTCACTGAATTGTGGTTCATGATACTCATGAATATCTACAATGTTAAACACTAGTGAAATACTTAGACTATTCGGTAACTCCACTTCATATGCATTTCCAGAACTGAACTTCCTCAAAATCCTGCAAGGTCCAAACTTCTTCATCTGCAACTTGTTATAAGTTCCAACCGAGAATATCTCTTTTCTCAGATATACCATCAATTCATCACCAAATTCAAATTCCTTATGTTTCCTCTTCTCATCTTCCTTCTCCTTATACTTTTTGTTCATGTCTTCCAAATGCTTCTTAACCTGAATATGCAATGTTGCCATGTGATTTGCAAAGTCTTCTACTTCTGAACTTCTCTAGTCTTCACTGCTAATGTATCTCAATTATGATATACCTCTAGGATGCACTCCGTTAACAATCTCAAAAGGTGTTCTTTCGGTACTTCTATTCACTGAATTGTTGTAGGCAAACTCTGCCTATGCAAGGATCAAATCCCAACTTTCAGTTTTATCTCCCACTAAACATCTCAACAAATTTCCCGAACTCCGGGTAACAAATTCCATCTATCTATCAGTCTATGGATGAAAAGTAGAACTGAACTTCAAATCTGTCTTCATCTTCTTCCAAAGTGTTCTCCAAAAATAGCCAACAAACTCAATGTCTCTGTCTGAAACTATGCTCTTAGGTAATCCATGCAACCTTACCACTTCCTTGAAAAATAGGTCTGCTACATGGAATGTGTCTGATGTCTTCTTACAAGGTATGAAATGAGCCATCTTCAAGAATCTATCCACTACCACAATATTAAAATCATTCCCTCTTAGTGTCTTAGGCAATCCAATTAGAAAATCCATGCTTATATCCTCCCAAGGTCTTACCAGTACTGTCAAGGTTTATACAATCCTACATTCTGACTACTACCCTTTTCAACTTGACAAACTCTACAACTCTCCACATATCTCTTAACATCCTTATGAATCTGGGGCCAAAAGTACTACTCACCCACCAATGCTACTATTTTGTCAACACCAAAATGTCCAGCTAGTCCTCTACTGTGTTTCTCCTTTATCAGATTCTCCCTCATATAACTCTTAGGTATGTACAAATGATCTCCTTTGAATAACATCCCATCCTGAATCAAGTAATCCAGCTACTTGCTTCTATGTACCATAACCAGTTCTCTACATGCTTTCCAAGCTTTTGTGAAATTTGGGATCATCATCATACAAGGTCTTCAAATCTCCAAATCCTAATATTGTCACTCTCATCTCTGTCAGTAAATTACTTCTCCTACTCAATGCATCAACAAATTTGTTAGAATCCCCACTTCTATGCTTCAACACAAAGGTGTAACTCTGCAAGAATTCGGCCCATCTCATATGTATCTGATTAAACTTACTCTGACTATTCAAATACTGCAAAGCTTGATGATTTGTATACAACACAAAATCCTTAGGCAACAAGCAATGTGTCAACTTCTTCAAGGCTTGAACTATGGCATAAAACCCCTAATCATACAATGAATATCTCCTCTGGGAATCATTAAATTTCTCACTAAAATAAGCTACTGCTCTCCCTTCCTGACTCAAGACTATTCCACTTGCATCACAATCAACCTAAACTACTTTATTTAAATTTGGTAAAGCTAACACAGGTTGCTCGATCACTTTCCAAGGGTTCAGACTCTCCTTGATCAAACATTTCTTCAACAACTCCTGCACTTGTCTATCCTGTTATTCATTCTCTGTCAATGTCAACTGGTGTGCAAATTTGTTAGGAAAACTAGATTCGGGAACCAAGTCCTTACAATGACTAATACTTCTCACAGGTGCCAATCCATTAGGTACATTATCTTAAATGATGTCCTCATATTCTGTCAGAAAATCTTTTATCTCTTTTGGGTGTTCTCCTTCCAGTTCCAGTTTCTTAGTCTTCTTAGGAATTGAGGCAAAACACACATTCTCATGTCTCAGTCCATCTAGAAATTTCCTTCCATCTACTAAAAAAATTCTAGCATTCGTATAGACTTCATTCTTCAAAGGTTCCTCCAAGGTTAACAAGGTTTGCGTCATCCCATTGGTCACAATAGTGTATGTATTCTTCCTCCCATCATGTACTACCTATCTATCAAATTTCCAAGGTCTACCCAGCAAAAGATGATAAATATCCATACGTATAATATCACACAAGACTTCATCATGATAATTCCCAATTTTCAATTTCACCAAACATTGTTCACTTACTAACAACTTATGTTCATCCTATATCCATGCTATCTGATAAGGCTTAGGGTGTTTCAATCTCTCCAATTTAAACTTATTCACCATCTCTTCTAAAACAAGATTATCTGGACTACCACTATCAATAAAAAATATACAACACTTATCAGATACCTTACATCTAGTCTTGAATAGATTTTTCCTCTACAAAGGCTCTTCATCTCCTTCGGTATGACACAAAGCTCTCCTCATCACCAACAGTTCTCCATCTTCTGGTTTGTTGTCTGATCTGGTGGGGTTTTCTTCCACCACTACTTTTCTTCTGATATTTTCTATCTTCTTACACTCGATTGCATGATGTCCTTCTCCTCCACACTTAAAGTAGGTTCCTCTAAATGTTCTCTTGTCTTTTCTTCCAAAATTCTCATTCTGATAACCATCTGGTTCTCTCCTTCGGGAGAAATTTCTATCATCCTTTCGGTATGAATTATCTTCTTTATTTACTTCCTTGTCCTTGTTCTGATTTACCGGTTCCTCTTTCTCTGGTATATCCTCTTACTCCTTGAAATATTCCTCCAGTAAACCTTCCACCTCTGCCTCTCTGCCTCTGCTCATGTGTTTTGTTTAACTTCTCTTCTACCTTTAGGGCATATTGGTAAGCCTCTTCAACACTCCAATTTGATCAAACTTATTTCATCTTGTATAGACATCTGCAATCCATTTAAATATCTTGCAACTTGTTCAACTTCATCATCAATAGGTCCAGATTTGATATTCAACTTGTAGAATTCTTCGGTGTACTCCTTCACACTAGATTCTTTCTGTCTCAAATTCTACAACTTCCAGAACAGATCCACTTGATAATTCCCCGACACAAACATTGATTTCAACTTAGAAATCATCCTATCCCATGTCTTAATCTTATCTTTAACTCTTCTTTGTCTATCAACTTGCAAATGCTCCCACCAAAGAGATGCATGACCTTTCAGCCAGGTACAAGCATATTTCACCTTCCTCTCTTCTGCAGTGTTTTCAAAATCAAAATACTTCTCCATCTCCAAGATCCAATCCATCAATTCATCCAAATCTAACTTCCCATCATATTTTGGTGGATTAAAATGAGGTTTAGTATTCGCCCTACTCAAGACCCTCAAAAACCTTTCCTCATCCGGATCAACCACCGGTAGGTTTTCTTATTCCATCGAAGCTTCTTCTCCTTCATCTTCACTCATATCTTCAATATGTCAGCCTCTTCTCTAGGTTGTCTCCACGGCTTCCAACTGGGCTACTATACCTCGCATCATCTCCATCATAGCAGGGTCTGCATTCCCACACACTCCACCATTCCTAGCTCCTCTTTACGCCATCGTTCACACTAGTCCTCTATAGCTACAGGTCAGATCTGCAATCCACCACCCTACAACAAAATTTTTAGGACACACAACCTTCATAACGAAAATTCACTCTAATACCACTTGAAGCAGTCACCGGTGAGGAAGGACCTCAAAGAGATCAATTCGGACCTGTCAGAAAGAGTAAACACAACTGAAACACAAAGATATGATGGAGGCATTGCAGAACAAGTTGTTTTATTTCATGAAAATTAATTACATCCAACCGGTAACAACCGGGTTACAACATACCGGTTCATAGGACTAGTATAACATATAGAATAGGTCACAACTGGGACCTTGAATCTTGAGATCTATCTTCTATGCACAGTCTTCCTACTTGATTCTTTGATTGATTACCTTCTAATGCACAATTACAATTATATATATATATATATATATATATATATATATATATATAGATCCAAAGGATCCAGTCGGCCCAAAAGGGTCAAAACCCGAAGAACAAGACCTAACATGTAGAATAACAAGGTCAGCCTTTGCCAAGAGATTCCTCTGAAAAATCCAAAGGATGAAACGTAGATTGTGTGAAAAGGTCAGCCACACACCAAGGAACATTGAAATCAATGCCCAAGGCTCTACAAGCTTCGGAAGGGGTTTTGGTAGATCACCAAAATAGGTCTAGGCAACTGGTAGCAAGAACTACTAACCGGTAATAGGAAACTATCAAGGAAACTGATAGTGATATCCTACGGAAGAATGATCCAAAAGTGATGCGGTCTAGAAGCAAGAATGATGATCAAGTCTTCAAGAAGAATCTGACTCCATAGGATCTAGTGAGCCAAAATTGGGACACAGAGAAAGTAAAAATGTAACTACAAATAGAAAGAAAAATGGAAAGGAAAATGTTTTTGGTTGATGCAAGATTGCTATGAACCGAGGATGCTCCTGCATCACTTTATGAAGTAGTTTAATCAGAACTTTAAATTAATAGCAGGCCCTAGAGATCCTTGTTCGACAACCTCCAAATAGAGCAAGTAAAAATCCTCCTCGATATGAGCCCACAGGGTTTGATTTAAACTTAGTTGAGAGACCATCAAAACCAAGACTTCTATTTAGAACCATGGAGAGCACAACATGTTCAAGGTCTTCCATAGAAAACATTTAGTGTAAGAACCAGCTACACTTAGGATCAACCTTTGTGGGAATGCAATTTTTTAAGATATCTTCCAATATAGATTGAGCATCTTTCCAATGATCATCCTCTTTAAAGAGATTCTCATAGAACTACTAAAACATAAGTTTTATCCCTTTAGAGTTTGTACGAAGCTACCCATTTTCGTCATGAATAGAAATTATGTACTCTTTCATGTGCTTATAATTTAGAAATTAAGAAAAATATTTTGACCTTTTCTTTCCCTCCTTAATCCAATGAATTATAGCTCCAATTTTAGCTCCTTGAACATTTCATATATCAAGTTTATGAAATTGAGCCTTGATGGAGACAATAGAAGTTTACAAACTGATATTATTTAGGTTCAAAATAAGTAGCTTTCTGGCATTTCCAATTTTTTTTAAAGAGATTTAACTTCATGTATTCTTCTCCATGCAAGTATCTTACCAAAGGAGCCTAGGAACTCAACACATTGAAATGTACCATGATGCCCCCTGTAGACACTTAAAAATAATTATTTTAGTTATTTTTAATTCCTCGCATAATTAATTAATTAATTATGTTAATTCAAATTCCTCTCAATATTAATTAAATATAATTAATATTGTCACTATAGCATGTGATTGATTTATTTAATAAATCAATCCCTTTCTTTATTCTTCTAAAAAATCAAATCCTCACAAATCTTCATCTTAGCTAATTAATTTCAATTAATTAGTTAACCTACATGATTCCTACAAATCATCTTCTTAATTCATCATTAACCTAATAAATTCTTCTAGAAACTCCCTAAACTCACTTAATATTATTTTTCTAATTTTTTATTCCCTCCACTCACTCTCTCTCCTAGTCAAATTCTCCTAAAAATATTAATCCCACCTAACATTTCTTCTAATCCCCCTCCTAATGAGTCGTTAATGGTTAATCATCATGATTGGCCATAAAGTCAACTCTTTGTCCTTTTCATCCAGCCACTAGCTTTAAATGCTCTTTTCCTAGGTGAATGTAAGATTTTCAAAATCACACATTCCTCTAGGCATCCCCTCTCCCAAGGAATTTTTAATTCTTTTTTATTCCTCCAATCCCCATGATATCCTTTTTTGGGGAATTTTTAATTCCTCCAATGCATCTTGTGGAGTGTGGAGATACGAAATGCCTTTAAGGCATATTTCTTGGTCTCCACACCCTCTCTTGGAGCTTGTGTGAGCTCACAAGTAAATATTAGCCCTTCATCTCAAATCCATCCTAGCCATCCGTTTTTCTTTCCTCTTCTTATAAATAGGGCTCCATCCCTTCATTCAAAACATCTTGAAATCTAGTAAGCTTATGCTGCCCTTTTGAGCCTAGGAAATCATCTTGGCAACTTGATCATCTCATCTTTATCATTCATTCTTATCATTTGTGCACAAAATTGGAGAGCCATCCACATCTAGCAATCAAAGGAGCACATCAAGTGGAGCATTATCAAGGGGCGCCTTCACTTCATCAAGTTCAATCCAAAGGAGAAGGTAAAATAGCAAGGTGAAATGGTCTTTTAATGATATTTTAGCATTCTGCATGTTTATTTCATTATGTTTTGATCAGTTTACCTTTCAAATCTGTTTTCCCCTCTTCATTTTGGCATGCCCCGTGGGACTCACATCCCTGAGAATTAATGTTGTTATTTTTTTTTAGGTTTTTGTGAGTTGTGAGACGCAGGTTCTAGAATAGCGCGATTGCAGAAAAAAAAAAATATATATATATATATATATACATCTTTTTCACAGGTTTCCAGAATCATGGCTCTGCATTTCTGTGCGACACCTCCTCCTTATTCTATTCTGTTTCTTTTTTCTTTTTTTTATGTTTCTGTTTCTATTGCAGCACGATAGCTCTGTTATCTGATTTGTTATTTGATTTGTTGTCTGTTGTGTTTTAGTATAATCTATGTGAAAGTAGGAGAGTATGCTCTTGTCTATATAGACAATCAGAAATCCAGACCTTTCATTTTTCTATTCTGTTTAGTATGACTGTATGCTCTGACCATAGGAAAGTGTGAAAATAGGAGAGTATGCTCTTGTCTATCTAGACAATTAGAAATCTGAACCTTTGACACTTTTCTATTTGTGTAGTGCTACTATCTTCTCTATTAATCTGTCTGAAAATTTTAGGCGCTAACTGTAGTTTGCATTTAATTTATTTATTTCCTGTTATCTGCTCTGTTTAAATATAATATGTCCGCCCGCAGGAAAGTGTGAAAGTAGGAGAGTATGCTCTTGTCTATCTAGACAATCAGAAATCCGAACCTTTGACATTCTTATTTTATTCTGTTTAGTGCAACAATTTGCTCTGTTAAATCTAGGGTTTTTGTTTGCTCTGTTAAATCTAGGGTTTTTGTTTTATTAAATTTAGGGTTTCTATTCTGTAAAATTTAGGGTTTCTGTTCTGTTAAATTTAGGGTTTCTGTTCCGTTAAATCTAGGGTTCGAAAAAAAAAAAAAACCAAGTTTGGAGCCATACCTTCTTTATCTTGACTCCATTTCCCTTCAAACTTCATCAGATTCTCCACCTTGCCATTTTCCACATTTTCTTCCTTGGAGGCCTTATCTCAAAAATCCACTTTTTGAAGCCCAAAATCCCATATTTCTCTATTTTTAGGGTTTGCCATAACTTCTTCCCTTTTCATCCAATCACCTCCAAATTTTTCCCATATTATCCATCTTCAACTTTTGCTTCTTTGTCCCTCTTGGACAAATTTTCCCATTCCTTCATCTCTCCTCCAAAATCCCCATTTTTTGCTTGCCTATCCCTTGGGAAGTGGTAAAAACCTAGTCAAACCCCATTTACCCATCAAAGCTTTCTTCAAATCCACATTTGTCATTAGTAAAAAAAATTTTATTCATGTTTTTCTATTCATTCCCAAAAATTAAAAAAAGTTAATATTTTTGTCATTTTGTTGATTTTTGCAGGACACTTGTTGAAGACTCTATTTTTCAAACTACTAATCAAGTTGTTTTGTAAGACGCTTTTTGAAGACTCTATTTTTCAAACTACTAATTAAGTTGTTTTTGTAGGACGTTTTTTTTTTTGAAGACTCTATTTTTCAAACTACTAATCAAGTGGTTTTGCAGGTTGCCTAGCTGATTCAACCAAATATTGTGCATTTATTTAAATTAGGCACCTAGATATTAATTAAAATGGAATGAATCATTGTCTTATGTGTATTTAAGAAAAGTGTAAAGGTAGGAAAGTATGCTCTTGTCTTAATAGAAGATCAGAAATCCAGACCCTCCAACCTTTTCTTGTTTGATTGTGTATTTACCTCTAGCGGGCCTGCCCTCCCAACTTGCTCTTTTAGAAGGTAAGAGGGGAATGACCCAAGTGAGTACACTTGGACCTGGGGTTCCCAACTCACTATAATAAATAGGCCATTGACTACAAAAGGGTTAATGGTTGGGGCTATATGAGAGTTTAGTCTCACATTGGGTGCTTAGTAGGATCCTAGAGATCTCAATCATGCTTGTGTGACTACTAAGTTCTTGGTGCTTCGTTGGGCTATAGGCCTCAATTGCACTTGTGCAACTTCGAAGGGTAGCTCCTAATGGGAAGACTTACTAGACATATTGTTCATAGTGGCCAAAAACCCTCTAGTCATTGGTGCAGGAGGTGGGACCTCTCAAGCGGCCCATATTCTTATGGCCCTTAGTAGAGACACAAAGTTCACCATGAGGAGTTTTCATGGGAATTGATGCTTGGCTGCCCTGAGAAGTGAATGTCGTGGAGGGGAGCCAGTGGGGTCAAGCATCTAAGTGTCTACTCTGGGTAAGCGTAGATGGGAAACCAATTGGGATTCAATGACTATTGTCCTTGCCAGCCTTAAGAATGTTGTATATGAGCATGAGTATCTTTGAGATAATATGCATTTAATCATTGTGTTTGCTTTGTTTGATACATACTTGCCAAGAGTAGACTAAAAACACATCACTATCCCCAAAAACTTTGCAAAAATATTTGTCAAGACACAAACAAATTGTCCAAGTCATTACCCACACCAAGTCTAAAATTGCGTCAAAACTTCGTCCGTCCCATTTTTCATAAGCCTAAGAGAGAAGCTAAGAGTTTATCCTCTACGTTAACATTCAAGTTTGTCCTTTGAAACACCTACTATCGTCCAAATCAAGGTGATCATATCCCTTCATATAACTTGCCATTTAAATAGATCCTTCATGTTCATGCCAAAGATAACTTAGTCATCAAGTTTTCTTCTAAGCCATCACTACCATACCTTCTTCATCAATCATCCTCAAATTTCCTAAGTCCTTTCATCCTCAAATTTCTTAAGTCCTTTCATCACAAATTTCTTAAGTCCTTTCATCCTTAAATTTCTTAAGTCCTTTCATCACAAATTTCTTAAGTCCTTTCATCCTCAAATTTCTTAAGTCCTTTCATCACAAATTTCTTAAGTCCTTTCATCCTCAAATTTCTTAAATCCTTTCATCACAAAGTTCTTAAATCCTTTCTTTCATCACAAATTTCTTAAATCCTTTCATCCTCAAATTTCTTAAGTCCTTTCATCCTCAAATTTCTTAAATCCTTTCATCACACAAATTTCTTAAATCCTTTCATCCACAAATTTCTTAAGTCCTTTCATCCTCAAATTTCTTAAGTCCTTTTATCACAAATTTCTATAATCCTTCCATCACAAATTTTCTAAGTCATTTCATCACAACTTTCCTAAGTCTTTTCATCACAAATATCGTGTATGGTCGCAACTCAATCCCAAAAGAAAAAGATGGATGATCAACAATATGGCATGCCAGACATTGGTGTCCTATATGAAGATCCCACACAAGATCATACACAAAATGGGCAACCAAGCGATCAAGATCAAAGCCAAAATCTTGACATGGTTAACCAAGATGAACTTTGTCCGGAAGTGCAAACTTTCCTAGTGGATTCTTATAACCAAGAGATGATAGAAAAGTTTATTAAACACAATCCTACTGCACTTCTGAAAACTCTTCTTGAACATGGAGCTCAACTTCCACCTAAATTTAATAGATCCGCTCTCATCCAACAACCACAAGGAGACCTCGCTCCCACACAAAGTGTTGCACCTACTATTCAAACTCAATCAATTGCAGCCCCATCAATCATCCAAGCCCAATCAATGCCACTCGCGACACCTCCCACCACGGTCTCCATCTCACCTTCTTCCTCCTTACCATCCATACCACTATCAAATCCAATCTCATCCATTCTCCAAAAAACTTCTATACCACCTCCTTCTATTCAACCACATATTTCTATTCCACAAACTTCCCTTTCTCCCAACAACGTCGCAAATTTTATCCAGACCGCATTCAATCCCATCACAACAGTTGGCGGACCGCAACCAACTATCACATGAACCCCAGCGACATCAGTCATCACATCCCACGTTCCCACCTCCTCATCATATCAATATATTGGTGGTGGTGCACCTTCTTTAGTTCATCCAATTCTTGGGGCAAATACAATCCATCAATATCAAAGTCCACAACAAGACCTCATCAAGGAAATTCAAGACATGAAGAATATCATCAAAAACATGAAAGAAAAGACTAATAAAAGAAAAGATTACTCATTCAAAGAGTTTTTCCCTTGTCCTTATGACCCATCTATATCAGTTGCACCATATCCCTCGGGATTTGAGATCCCTAAATTCACCAAGTATGAAGGCAAAGGAGACCGCCGCAACCATGTCCAAGAATTCCACATCTTATGCCAAGAAGTCTCCTATAGTGACCTTTATCTTCGCAGACTCTTTCCCAAGAGTCTCATGGGAGATGCCCTGACATGGTTCTCATCTTTACCATGAGGTTCTATTGTCTCTTTTCTAGACTTGGCAGAAAAATTTGTGGCCCACTATGCATACAACATGGGTAATGATGTTTCTATGATGGACCTATGTAATACAAAACAAAGGCCTGGAGAAACCTTCGCCAATTTCCTACAAAGATGGCGACATCTTATCAAAAAATTCTAGTGGGACATGCCAGAACAACATCAAATTGAACTATTTCAAAAGAACTTGGTGCCTGAACTTTCAAGACCTTTAATATCTCAATGTATCAAATCCTTCCAAAAATTGACTAATAAGGGCCTTGCCCTCGAACGTGTCTTGTTGGAGGAAGGAACCTTGAAACATTACCAGAAGTCATCACAAAGTTCTTCCTCTTATAATAACGACAAGCCAAAATTCTGGGCTAAAAATAAAAACGTGGTCAATGATGGTGTAATTGATGCAAAGTGGGTCCAAACCATGGCCGCTCCCCCAAAATCCACCACCAATATTCATCAATTCAACAATCAAAACAATTCAAATCAATCTCAAAAACCTCACAACAATGTCTCAATCTAGGGACGACCACCCCGATCGAATAACAAGACTCCAAGAGATTTCACTCTTCTTGCTGAGCCTATTGAAGTGGTCTTTCAAAAGCTTGTCCAAGCAGGTATAGTGGTTTTTCCAATCACTCACCCGTTTGATCCCAATCAATCTAAACCAAGATAGTATAATGAAAATGATTAATGTGAATACCGTCGTATCAAGGGACATGATACACGAAAGTGTATGAAACTGAAGATCTACATACAAGATCTCACTGATAGAGGTGAGATTGAGGTAGCAAATGCAAAACCTGGTAATAACAATGACAAACTCAAAATGTACCAGGAACCCTTCCCAAATCATGATAAAGGAAAAGGCTCATCATCTAACACAATGGGTTATGACTAACCGGTTTTGATTTTTTAGTTAGTTGCATTGAACCTGCAGACAATCATGTCAATGTCATAACCATCCAAGGAGTTAATCCTCCTTCTTCCCAAAGCAAACCAAATCCGGCTAGAATAGTCATTCAAGGTGCCACACCTTCCACCTCCCATTTCCAGAATGACTGTAATGCAACTACACGCCGAGGAAGAGTCACCATCTAAGGAGTTCCTCCCCCACCAAACCCCCCACCCATGTCTTCCACCCGCCGATATAACCTCCTTGATCAACTTGGGAAGACACCCGTGCAAATCTCCATTTTGGAACTTCTCAAGACTTCTCCGGTCCATAAAGAAATTTTGGAACAAGCCCTTCTCCAATCATGCGTTCCTGATAACATTAACGCCACCCAGTTTCAAACCCTCATTGGAAACCTTGTTGCCCAGCAACACATTGTATTTAACTCCAAAGATGCTCCTGCAGATGAGGACCATAATAAACCTTTGCACATTGAAGCTCTCATCCACAAGCAGAAGGTCAAATGTATCCTGATAGATGGTGGATCCAGGCTTAATTTGTGTACATACAAATTGATAAAACAATTGGGACTTTCTGAGGATCTGATAAACACATCAGAAAGGATCACAATAAATGCATATGATGATGTAGAAAGAATTTCAAAGGGCGTGATCACCTTACCTCTTCAAGTGGGCCCCATTACAATTGAAACCCCTTGCCAAGGACATGATCTTGATCTCCCCTACAACATTCTCCTCGGGAGGCCATGGATTTATTCCTTGTAGGTCGTACCCTCCACCTATCACCAATGCATCAAATTTCCCTATAATGGAAAAGTGATCACTGTCAAAGGTGATCCCCAACCTTTTCAATATTGCAAACTATTAGAGGGGAAGCATCCATATCATTGCCCACTAAATAGACCTTCGCCAATGCCTCTATCTGACACATCAAATGTTGCCTCCACATCATCCCAACCAAATAATCAAATCAAGATCTTGGACAATGGCTGTGGAGAATACAAATTGGAGGACATCTTATTAATAGGCAACCTCCCTCTCTCTTCTAAGTCATTTGGTAAACCAAAAGAGCTAAAAAAGGACCCGAAACCAGTCATGCAATGCCAAAACACCACCTTCCAGCAATGGGGCCCACTTGATAATAAGAACCTCGAAGCAGATATCTCTTCATGGCTATACCAGGAAGAGGACGATGATCCAACAAGAATATCCAAAGAAATGTACCCAAAAGCATTTGCCAGAGTTGAAAAAATGGGTTACAAAGGACACGATCTAGGACCAGAGGAGAAAGGAAGAAAAGCACCCATAAATCCTATCTCCTACGGATACAACAGAGGCTTGGGGTACACCCCGGTGCCTAAGATTACTATCATTGGTGCCCCTTCTAGTCCTTCTTCGGATATCGAAAGCGCTGATGAAGAGGAATTCCATGAAATGCCTTATGAATATGAGAAAGATACCTTCTTCGATGCTTACATCAATACCATCACCCCCATAACCCCTCCCACTTCACATGAGCTACATCTTGTCCATCCTAAACTCATTGACTGGGGCTAACAAGACAAACCCAATTTAGATATCTGTGTCGACGATAATGCTCTCATTGCTCTCCTAACAACGCAAAATATGGAAGACTGTAATAGAATTGAGGGTATTCAACTACACGAAAAGGGATACTTTGGTAGTCAAGTCAATGCCCTTATCCACAAAAAAGATAATAAAAGAAAAAGATATGATTTCTTAGGTGAAAACCTCCCTGAGGCGCCTTTGGATGAACAAGAAATAAAAACAAAGGGCATATCTGAAAGTGAAAACCTGGAAAAGGCACTTGATGATGAGGGATTTGACCTCCCTACCATTGGTTACCTTCCACAGGACAAATCAAATTTGTTGATAGAAGAAACAGACAGCATCAACATGGGCACCGAAGTCATTCTGAAAAATGTGCTCATTGCCAAATCCCTCACCGAAATCGAGAAACAAGACTTCATCAACTTCCTTACAGAGGTTAAAATCAATTTTGCATGGTCCTATTCCGATATGCCAGGGTTGGATCCTGCCTTGGTGGTTCACAATCTCGCCGTCTGCCCAGATGCAAAACCTGTAAAACAAAAACTCCGTAAAATGCACCCGCATATTGCTCTCTTGGTCAAGGCAGAACTTCAAAAGTTGTTAGATGCAGAATTTATCAAACCCATAGACTACGCTGAATGGGTCTCCAACATTGTACCTGTCGACAAACCTGCTAGGGGCATCCGCATTTGCACAAATTTCCGAGATCTAAATATAGCTTGTCCTAAAGACAATTTCCTGCTCCCAAACATAGATATGATTGTGGATCTTACAGTAGGACATGAAATGCTATCGCTAATGGATGGGTTTTCTAGATACAACAAAATCAAGATAGCAGATGAGGATCAGCATAAAACCGCATTCACAACACCATGGGGTACTTTATGTTACCGAGTCATGCCTTTTGGCCTTAAAAATGCTGGAGCTACATATCAACGAGCAATGACAACAATTTTTCATGACCTCTTGCACAAAATTATGGAGGACTACATGGATGATCTGCTAGGCAAATCCAAGACAAGACAAGAGCACATCCCTATTCTAAAACAGATCTTTGAAAGATTGGAAAAATACAAACTACGGTTGAATCCAAAAAAGTGCGTGTTTGGCGTCACATCAGGAAAACTACTAGGATTCATTGTTTCCCACAGAGGCATCAAGGTTGATCCCGCAAAAGTAAAAGCTATTATGGAAATGCCTCTGCCAAAAATTCTCAGACAACTATGCAGTCTCCAGGGAAAACTCCAGTCTGTCAGGCGTTTCATTTCATAGCTAGCCGACAAGTGCCATCCATTTGCACATTTGTTACGTAAAGACACAAAATTCAAATGGGATTGCTTCTGTCAAAAGGCCTTTGAAAAATTAAAAGAATATCTAGCATCACCTCTAGTTTTGATGCCACCTACCCCTGGAAAACCCCTCATTTTGTACATATGTGCTACTACAGTGGCATTGGGGGCATTACTAGCGCAAACAGATGATCAAGGGAAGGAACACGCCATTTACTACATCAGTCGGATGTTGGTAGGATATGAACTCAATTACACCCCCATTGAAAGAGCATGTTTGGCATTAGTGTTCAGCACACAAAAACTATGACACTATATGCTAAATAATAAGACAAAATTAATTGCTAAAATTGATCCACTTAAATATCTCTTGTCCAAAGCTACTCTCACTGGCAGAACTGCCAAATGGGTCATGCTCTTAAGCGAGTTTGACATTGAATATGTGGACAGAAAGGCAATCAAGGGACAAGTCATTGCAGATCAATTGGCTAAAGCTCCACTTCCAGGCGACCATCCTCTTCTCACAAAATTACCAGATGAGTTCATTATGATTGTTACCACATCCTCCCCATGGAAATTGTATTTTGATGGCTTCTACACTCAAAATGGATTGGGGGTAGGAATATTATTGGTCACACCTCAAGGAGATGGCATCCCCAAATCATACAAGATAGCCTTTGCATATACTAATAACATAGAAAAATACGAGGCCCTCATCACAGGTTTACGCTTGGCTATCCACTGGAAAATAAAGGAATTACAAGTCTATGATGATTCCCAGCTCGTCATAAAACAAGTCAATGATGAATACCAAATAAAAGATGATAAAATCCTTCCCTACCATACCATGGTTGAAGATCTTAAGCAACATTTCATGGCAATCAAGTTTGATCAAATCCCGCGAACAAACAATAGGGCTATAGATGCAATGGCCACCATTGGCTCCCTCCTTCAAATGCCAGCACATAGTCAGAAGTGCAAGTTCTTGGTCGAGCAATTGCTTATACCGACATACAACCTACCAGAGTCTGAAATGGTGTGTGTTCTCGTTGGTCCCGAGTCCCCTTGGTATCAAGAAACCTTCGCTTTCCTTAAATACAACACCATTCCCCCACATCTCACCAAAACCCAACAACAAACTTTCCTCCGCCGATGTGCCCGTTACACCATCCTTGCAGACACCTTGTTCAGAAGGCATTTTGATGGTTCCCTCCTAAGGTGTTTAGATAAACAAGAAGCCGAATGGGCATTATGCAAAGTACATGAGGGCATCTGTGGGGCACACTCAAGTGGACTCACATTGGCTAAAAAACTTTTGAGAACAGGATACTATTGGCCTAAAATGGAAGAAGATGCATACAACTATGTGAAGAAATGCATCCCTTTCCAGCAGCATGGTGACAAGATTCATGCACCGTCATAAGAATTGCAGCCATTCATTACACCATCGCCCTTCTCACAGTGGGGGCTCGATCTCATTGGGAAAATCCACCCTTCATCTTCCAACGGTCATAAATTCATTATCACCGCCACCGAATACTTCACCAAGTGGGTAGAGGCTATCCCTCTTACTTTCACCACCAACAATCAAATATCCAAATTCATCTTGAACTACCTAATCTGCCGATATGGCATCCCAAAAGTTATCATCATAGATAATGGTAAACAATTTAAAAACCAGGATGTCAAAGAACTCTGCCAAAAATTCAACATCCAACACCGCTTCTCCACTCCATATTATCCCCAAGGCAATGGCCAAGCTGAGGCTTCTAATAAAACCCTAATAAAAATCCTCAAAAAGATAGTCAATGAAGTGGGCCATGATTGGCACCTCCAAATCCATCCTACATTGTGGGCCTACCACACCTCCATCCGCACCCCCACCGGTGCCACTCCTTATTCCTTAGTATTTGGTTCCGAAGCTATCCTTACCCTTGAGATCGAGATCCCCTCTCTAAGGATATCATTGCAAAACATCCTACCAGAGGAAGAATACAAAATTGCTCACTTACAAGAGCTAGAATTGTTAGATGAAAGGTGCCTCAAGGCCTTGAATCATCTCCGAGTATATCAAAACCGTCTGCGCATGAGTTATCATAAAAAAGTCAGAACCTGAGAATTCGAAGTTGGTGATCTTGTCCTCATGGAGAATCAAAAAAATCTACAAGAAAGAGAAAAGAAAGGCAAGTTTGAGCCTAATTGGCTTGGACCATATGTAATCACAGTGAAATATGGATCAAGAGCTTATCAGTTGGCTACTTCTGAAGGTGATCCTTTGGATGATCCAATGAATATCATGCACCTCAAAAGGTTTTATGCTTAGTCCTTAGAAAGTCTTAAATTGTCAAAAAAATAAAAAAATGAAATAAAAAAGATCCTGAAAAAATTGTCACTTTGGTGCAAACCTGGCAAACAGGCACCTTATGATACAAAAAAATTAAGAAAAAAAGAAAAAAATCAGAAAAAGAAAGAAAAACAATTTGTGGCGCTATGGGCAAGTATCTTGGTGAAAACCTCTGTGTAGGCGCCAAGGTAAATAACCGGATCCACTGTCTATCATGTCGATACTACAAATCATCTGCCATCCAGCCCACCCATGCACAACATTCATTCTTTTACACCTCCCAATAAAACATGCATATGATGATGAGTCTTTGCCTAAGTCATGAACAAGAAATGTCCCAGTGAAACTGAGCTTTTATGCCTCTGTATAAGCTTCAAGAAGTCTTGAGAAACAATCCCAAGTCCATCCTAGTTCTACTCTTGGCAAGAGGTATCATTTGGTCGCAAGGAAGAGACTTGTTAGATTTTGTTAGATCTTTTCATATAGGCTTGCATCTTTTGCCCTATGACTACCACTATTTACGACTACCTAGGTTCTTCCATATCCAGGTATGTTATGATAGGTGCATACTGGGGCATATTTCATAGTATGACACGTTTTGGATCCTTCTTGTATAAACCGGTGACCTGGTTCTAGTGTTTATCAACACTTACGTTCTCGTGTACAAGAGGTATCGGTGTGTTTGAGGGTTTCCTTGCACGAACCCACAACTTTGTATTAGTGTTTCTTAACACTTGCATTGTTGTGTGCAAGAAATTCCCGTTTGTTTGTAGAGCCAGTCCACGCCCTGGGTTTCTCATGGCATCCTGATTTCTATAATCAGTGGTGCAAGTCACTCAGGGCAACATCAAACTAGGTTGGCTCTCCACATTTGTTGTGCACAAAATCTCACCATCATTCCATCAAATCCTAAACTCAATAATCCCATGGAGTTCTCAATTACCCCCATTTTCCTCTGCGGTCTCGCATCTCTTATTCTTCTTTCCAAATACCTCATGACTACTTCATATATCTTCCTCATTTATCCCTTCCACCCTAATTTTTCTTCCTCTATTTTTCTTTTTTTTCCTCACATTATCAATTCTGATTCTGATCATGTCTTATATAGGATAAATCCTTCCTGAAACCAGACATTGTGATCTGATCATGTCTTATACAGGATGAATCCTTCCTGAAACCAGACATTGTGATCTGATCATGTCTTATATAGGATGAATCCTTCCTAAAACTAGACGCTCTTATCATGTCTTATACAGGATGAATCCTTCCTAAAACCAGACGTTGTGATCGATCATGTCTTATACAAGATGTATCCTTCCTAAAACCTTGGGCTTGGGAATGGAGTTCTGAATACTAACTAAAGTCGCAACACAAGAAGGGTCTTTTAAGTGAGAATTATTAAGCTTATAAGGTAGTTGATCCTCCTCGCATAAAGTTATAGATCTTGAAATAGAACAAAGGATGGGAAAATAGTCAGAAAGGGTGGAAGAATAGTCAACTTTTACCCAATAACCAGAGGAATTTGGAACAATTTTAATGTTGGGAAAAACATAGAACCTATCAATTCTATTGAATTTCATATCTTCTCCAAATATACAATTAGACCATGTAAACCAATTATAAAGTATGAGAAGGAATTTTTTTATGAATTAGATCTACAATCCCAATTGAATTATGAAAATTTAGCCATTGATCAAATTATTCACAATTGAGTTTAACCTAGCTACTCCAGTTGCAATCGATTGACTGTTCCACAATATTAAAATAACCTCCTACAAACCAATCTACATTAGGCAAGTTGTTATCCATCCAATCTTATAACAAACTTCTTTCCTTAGCATTGTTTGAGGCATAAACTGAGTAAAACCCAATCGGTTGCCCATTGATAAAGGCTAGAATCCACACGCAAGTGACACAACTATGTGATAGATCCTGCCCTTTATCAACGAAATGTTTATAAATCCATGAAGACAAACCAATAGAAGAACCACCTTGACCTTCTCTATGGGATGTGCACAACTATGTGACATATCCTCCCCTTTATCAGTGAAATGTTTATAAATCCACAAAGACAAACCAATAGAAGAACCACCTTGACCTTCACTATGGGATGTATGTATAAAAGAAGAATCTCTCGATACATTATACAAAGCAAGATCTAGATGAGTTCCATTAAGCTTTACTTCTTGGCAAAAAAGCACATCGGGTTTCCATTTTTTAATCATCTCCTTAATCATGTATATAGAATTGGGGATAGACATTCCCCTAGCATTCCATGATAAAATTTATTAATTCATGACTAAGAAGATAGATTATCTTCTTATGGCAACACATCAAAATAGTTGGCAAGAGCTATAGATGGGTTAGCAGAATTATTGTCCTTTGAGATAGACAAGGGGAGTCTTGATCTATGTTTAGCAGTATGAGGAGGAGATAAAAACTCACAATCAAGAGACTTCAAAACAGGGTGATATTCTAATAGAAAAGGGTCATGCATGCTATTTTGAACCACTATAGGCCTAGAAGGTTCATTTCTTTTCCTTGTAATACTCCAACCATTTGACAAAATTGTATCTTTATACAAAGGGGTAGACAACATAGAGTGATTATTATTGATATTTTTCTCTTCCATAGAATGATTGGTATGTCTTTCAATGGTGTGGGTTCTTTATGCATACCGAAAGAATGAGCTGGAGATTAAAATGCTGAGGGTTATTTGTTATAGGAACAAGAGGTTGAGCAACTTTCTAATTTGTTTGATAGGGAAATCTCTAATCAAATTCCCTTCTTGTCGACAATAAAAATAGTTATTAGGTTTGTTTTTAAAATAAACTAATGGTTGGAAAAAATGGAACCCAAGACCAATAAGATTTATATTTTTAGGGAGTTGATTGTTTAAATCTATTTCAAAACAAACTTGTGGGTGAACTCTCAAATTGGAGAACTTGTCAATATTGTTCTTACACCAAGTGAATTTTTCCAGTTAAGAAACCATCTCTTTAACAAGGGCCTAAAGGTAAGGTTTAAGAATGGAAGCTCAACCCACATTTGAAAGTGGGATTTAGGTGGCTCCTCAAGATAGAAACATAGATTCTAGGCCTAGAGGTAACAAAACTAGCCACAAAATGACCTAGGTTTTGTATTGTAGCACAACTTGGGCATGTTCATGCTCAAATTTACAAGAAACATATCCTTTACCTAGCCCCTATTTTCCCAATTGAGTTTATCACATTTATAGAAATTTGTCTCAGATGGAATTCCTCTTAAAAAGGTAAAAGTTACATAATGGTGTTGGTAATCCTCAATGCAATCAACCACTTCATTAGCCAACATAGATTCTAAAGTTTTACCCAATTCATTGTTGTTTGTGATGGACATACCATAGGATTGAGAGGGGATGTGAATAAGTCCAAACCTCAAAATTATTAATTATTGATCTTAGAACTTTAAACTTTAATCATATAATCACAATAGTAATAGATAATGAAAGCGTAAAACACAACAAACACATGAATACCATATTTACGCGAAAACCCCAAGTAGGAAAAAACCATGGTGAGAATCACACTAGCAATATGAATATAATTTATTACAATGTTTACTCTGAAATTCACTACTACTAAGAGCACTTGCAAAAATAATGTGCACAACCCTAGGGAAAGATACAAATGACCTGCAAACTGAAACACATTATCTCAGGGCAAGATACAGAAAGTTGCAAGAGACTCACTATCTTCCAATAGAGAAAGGAATCAGACAACTTTATCATGAAATTGTTCTTTAACAACTATTTCAAGTGACAAAAATCATAGGTAACACATTAGACTTCAGACACTATCTACAAATAATATCATACAAAAGATATAATCATCAAAGCTCTTCAAAACTAATTTTTTTGATAGCTCTAACATTAAATCTACTTGCAAATCATCATCTATTGATTGTCAATTTACACACATCTCATACCTTTGCTCATTGTATATTTGTACCTCTTTGTATACAAGATTAATCATTAAAACACTAACCAGGTCGGTCATAAACAAAATAAATAATATTACATAAATTCAATCACCCAAACCTAAAATACTCATTTTGATTCACTCCAAGAGATAGAGAGGAACCAAAAACATCACAAAACAACTTTTCCAAGTGATTCTAATGAATTGCATACATTAACACATACTCCAAGGTTAATCTAAAATGAAATGTGTAGATAAACATTAAATCACATTAACTAGTCGACCCAAAACTATCCTCCAATGCAAAGTTCACAACATAAATCTCCACATGCCATAGTGAGACCCAAAACACCAGCCAAACTTATTCTCCATACCAAACCTGGACCAAAAGAGTATGATCCACATAGGATATACCACAATAGTCAACCTTGATTCACTATCT
Source organism: Cryptomeria japonica (assembly GCF_030272615.1). NCBI lineage: Eukaryota > Viridiplantae > Streptophyta > Pinopsida > Cupressales > Cupressaceae > Cryptomeria > Cryptomeria japonica. Next base: position 602,825,449 of record NC_081406.1, on the reverse strand, counting down.
CGATATGTATTTTGCATATGCAGTAGATAATGATAGTGAATCTTGTTTCTTACTTAGCCAAGAGACCAATTTATCTCCTAAGAAAAATGTGTGTGTGTGAAAAGTGGACCTATATCTGTATCTAGAATACACAACACTTCAATTAAGTCATTAGATGTATGGTTAGTAAATCAATAATCAATGAATAATAAACCATTACAAAGCGACCCATTGCCTTCTAGAAAAATGTGAGTTTAGATTGCTCTCAGATTGCTAAGCTATCTAGTGACTAGACAACACCTAAATGAAGGATTTTTAAATCTATATGAGCATGAATATGAGCTAAATGGATGCAAGATTTAAGCTAGATATGCAAGATTTATCTAACATGATTTGAGCAATATATGAATATTTAAGCTAAATTATTTATGCAATATGAAATAGCTAATATGAAATATCTCAATGCAAATTCTCAATAAACCTAGAGCAAAAACAACATAATAACAATATATTCTCTAGGATTTTTGAATGAGAGATGAGAGCCTGAATTTATAGAAAATTCAGAAAGAAACCAACACCTGAGATCAAATGATGATGAGCGGTCAATATTTTCCAAGAGGAAGCACAATCTAGGTGAATTGATGTGATTGGATGGTTTTTTCAGTTTTAAAGGAAATTGAACTAAAATTAAGATAAAATCAGGAAAAAACTGATTTATTCTCTATTTCATTCAATTTTAATATTTAATTGTTTTAATTTCTTTCTTTGATATTATTTATCAATTTTTTATTTGTTTTTTCAAGATTATCTCCAATTGATTTCTTTTCTCAAATTTTTAATTCTTTTTTTGTCAATTAATTCCTTTTTTGATTTATTTCCTTTTTTAAAGATTTGTGCTCATAATTTCCAATTCCTCTTTCTTGATTTGTTTTCTTTTTTGAAGATTTATGGCAATTTTTATTTATTTTTTAAATTAATTCCTCTTTTTGATGATTTAATGGCAAATTAATTTATTTAATTAAATATGCTAGGATATTTAATTAAATAAATAAGGTAATTGTTTAAAATGATTTACTTGGAATGATTTAATTAATTAAATAAATATTTAATTAATATTGAGTGATTAATTTTGCCATGTGACATTGATGATTTTAGAAATTAATTGTGTGCTCAAGATTTATTTAATTGCTTTTGGTTAGGATCTTGGTGACGTTGTCGAGATTAGGGGCCCATGGTTTAGATGACCATTTTTAGGGTATTACATTTGCCCCTTTTGAATTAATGTGCGAGCAATGTGTTGGTTCAAAAAATAGTTGATGTCTAGGAGATACTAGTTCTGAACTTGATTGATCACAAACTAGATGAAAAATGAGGTGTTTAGCTTGATTCGAAGCGACGAAGTTGAATGAAGTCTGATTAAAGAGATATCGATACCGAACTTGATTGAACTTAGGAATGATAGAAAGAAAAAGATACCGAACTTGAACTTGATTGATCAAGAAGTGGATCTTACTATTCTAGAACTTGATTGATCTAGACACAGTGAGTGAAGATAAAAATCGATCTTGAACTTGATTGATCAAGATACAATGAGTGAAGATAAACTATCCAGCTTGATTCGATGCGATGAAACTGAACACCTTCTTAGATTTAGTGTGATCAAAGATACTCTTTAAATCCTTGATTGAGTTTAAACGAATAATCAACTTGATGAAAAATGATAAAACTGATTAACGTTAAGAGATTGATTCAGATAAAAGACAAGTATCAGCTTGATTTGAAGCGATGAAACTGATATGCCCCTAGCGATTGATTCGATTCAGATGATCGAGAGATCTCAACTTGATATAAAGAGATGAAGATGAGATGCCCCTTAGCAATAAGGATTCAATTGATTTTCTTTAGTTGAAAAAGATTTTTGCTTGACTTTTGATGAAGATTTGAAAATTTTCTCGACATTTGAAGATGTGAGGTCATAAGGTCATGAGTATGCCCCCTTGGGAGTGAAATCGAAAGATAGCGAAGGTACATGATGATAGGCAATTTTGAGCATAAATTGATTCAGAGGAATTTTCAAAAATTTTGCGTTGATTGATAAGAAATTGAGTGCAAAGTTGATTTGTAGAAATTAAATTGAGATTCAGCATTGATTTATGAGAAATTGAACGCAATTAAAGAAAATAGAATGAGCCTTTAATGAAAAGCACTAAGTGGTCCATACTTTGTGAAATTCACTAGCAAAATGATCTCGAATTTTGATTTTGATCCCAAAAATAGAGTCAAAATGGGCAAATTAGCTAAGGGTACAATTTTCATGACCATCGGAGCAAGTTGAAAAATTAGGTTTTTGGCTATATATGGGACAAAATTGTCATTTTCAATTCATTTTAACCCTCCAAAGTTTGAAAATTCAAAAATCCTTTGTGAGAAAAAAGGTGGTCCCTACTCATGAGCATCGATTCAAGCGCCAGAGACAACATAATCAACCGTGACACTATGAGCCACCAATAAGTGATCTATCTTAAGCCTGTTATTCATTCCAAATTTCAATTTTTTTGTTGATTTTTCAAGTTTTGTGGCATGTTGAGTCGGGTTTTCTCGTTTTGTCATGCGAGATAGGATCCTGTCTCATACGACAAACTGCTAAATTTTATTTTGTCATTTAAACCCATAAGTTTTGTCATTCAGGACTTACCCATATGTCATACGAAAACCTTCTTGAAAGACCATTTTGTCGTCTGGGGTCTAATCTTTTGTCGTTTGGGAGTCTTTTGTCGTACAGGGCTCAATCCTAACTCATACGAGTTTTTGCTCCTCTGTTTTTTATCATTTAGAAAATAGTAAGCATTTTTAAAGGTCTAAACTTGAAATTTTGTTTTTGCAATTGATGTAGTTGGATTTGCATGATGTTTTACTCCTCTTGTAGACTTATTTGGAATGTATTCTGATACTCCATTGTTTTATTTTGTAGGTTTGATTGCCTCATGTGCTCTTTAGGTGTGTTTATCCACCTACCATGACTTTAGTTCAATAGCTATCAGAGGTTGAGCAGGCTCATATTGACTTGTGTGGCTTGACACATTTGTTGAGATTACTCGATATCCATGTGAATCACGGTATGCTCACAACATTGGTAGAGAGATTTCATTCTGAGCATAATACCTTTCACTTACTAGTTGGGGAGATGACTATCACTCCCAAGGATGTATATAGGATCCTTCATATCCCTTTTTCTTGGGATAAGGTGGACTACGATTCAGGACACCTTCCCAGATTATAGGCAGTGATGCATGTCTTCAGGGATCCTAATATCTTGACACGTTCCATCAGTTGGGACATCATGATGAGTAGGTACAGTGATGAGTTTCCTCTGGCTTGCGTCCTAGCAGGTTTTATCAGCTATTTTCAGATGTCGGATAGAGGTCAGTAGGGATTCTCGTGTGGATGGGGCCAGATGCTAGAGAGATTGATGGAGATCCCCCAGAGGCTTGGCTAGTGTTCTTGCATTTTGGCCCACATGTATCACGAGATGCATGCGATAGTGTACAGGGAGGGCAAGAGCATGGCCGTTGGTGTTTTTATCTTACAGGTTTGGGCTTGGGAGAACCTCCCAGTTTGTCTGCCTATTATTGATGATAGCAGAGAGCCTGGGCAACTGGTTGTATATAGGTATGCTGGTTATGTTACACAGCCCCATCTGGGCAAGACAAATTTTTAGTAGCGGCAGTTGGATGACCTGATAGCCATGGTATAGAGGCCTTACAGGGGCTTAGAGCCATGGGATGACTAGAGGCTAGTACGCAGAGACCTTTTTGTTACTCGCCCTCTTATTGGCATATCACAGACGATAGTGGAGTGGTTTGTAGTATCACGGGTGATGAGGCAGTATGGCCGGCCTCAAGGGATATCACAGAGTTTATAGCATATGCCCGATATGATGATGAGGAGAGGAAGGGATGGTCATCAAAGTTGTCCTATGCCTTGGCTATGCAGGAGCCGACTGGTCTATAGAGACTGAGATGGGATTACCTGGGTGATATCACAGATGGAGGGGTATTCCCCTAGTATAGAGATTTTTTTCAATAGCATCCATTCCCTTGTTTGATAGATCTAGCTGAGTAGGCTCCTCGCATTAAGGAGGTTGAGGATGATACCCCTGCGTAGGGACAGGGACAAGGTCAGAGGCAGGGTCAGAGATAGGTACAGAGAGCTGGGGCTTTGAGGCGGGCATGTGGTGATCTTGGTGCTAGTAGTAGCAGGGTTCTAGCTGATGTAGGAAAACAAAGGGGTGAGGGTGGATCTCTTGGGGTATAGGCATGAGATTGGGCTGAGTTGAGGAGTGAACAACTCTGAGATAGGTCTATCAGCGGCGACAGGAGAAGGGTGGAGCTGGAGGTGGAGATCGGGGTGGAGAGCCTGCGAGAGAGCAGGGGACGGACCCTGGAAGGTCAATGAGGGCACATTTAGTAGAGATGCACTCATAGTTGATAGTGGCTCAGACTCAGTTGGTGGAGCGAGATGGGCAGCTTGTAGAGGTGAGGGCTGAGCAAGATCATCAGCTGGCTAAGCTGAGAGCAGAGCGTGATCGTCAGGTCACAATGATGAGAGCAGAGCAAGACACCCTTCAGTAGGAGGTTTTGCATCAAACTAGTAGGGTAGCCTACTATGTTGCAGCATATAGTGTGGCAGTTCCAGTTGCACAGCAGGTCATCCCTTATTCATAGTATATGGCATGGTCTGAGGGAGCACAGGCACCTCATCAGGATCCTAGTCACCAGGCTCTTCCTCCTCCTCCCGGTGATGAGGGAGATGGTGCTAGCTAGATATTTCTTTTTGTAGCAGTGATTTTTTTTGTAGACACGCCTATTTTTTTGTAACCTATACGATTCTTGCTCTTATGGGAGTTTGTACATGTCATTGGACATCATTTTGTACTCTTAGACTTGATATGATATATATATATATATATATACAAGACCTGATTTGACTTCATTATACTTGTGTTGACTCAATTTTTGAGATGTCGTCTATATGTTGTATTCTACATGTATGCATTTCTAATTTAGCATGAATATATGTAATGAAAATGATCATGGATGTCTATTTTTCTTTCTTTTCATATGCAAATAGATGAATGTGAATGAGTAATGCAAATTTTTCATTTTTCTATGCAATAAGATGAATGCAAATGAGTGATAGTGAAATGTATGAATCTATATAAGATGCTTATGTATGCAGCTAACATCTCAAAACACAAGTACTCGATCAAAGAAATGATGAAAAGAGACCACTTAGCTAAGAAATGATGAAGCTTCCAATGCTCATGCAGAAAATCAGGAGATCATTCTTACCATACCGAAATCACTTTAAATTCACAAGATGCAGAATGAAATGCAAAATGATATGCAAAATGCAACCTAAACCTAGTCTCTAGATTTTGAAAAGCTTAATTTTCATCATTGAGCGTTTTACAAACATAGCAGGTAGATTAGAGTTCCTTTCTTTTCATGTGTAATATTAATTATCTTGTCCGCAATGACCCTTTTTTCATTCATATCCTTGGATAGATTTCACAAGGACCTAGATTGCATGATAAAGAAATTCCCTCAAAACAGACAAAGAAATGATGGGAACCTCCTTGTAGCATTCAAATAAGTAGAGTCAAAGTATGTGTGGCGATTTCACCTTGATGTGAAAGCTCTAATCAGAGACACCCAGCTGATTAGATGTTTTTCAGATCATCAAAATCATTCCTACAAGAAGAAAACAAGAAAATATTATGCCCCCAATCCTTGCTCCTCTTAGTCAAGATAGACTTCCTCAAGTTACTCAGAGGGATAATAATCGAAAACCAATATAAAAGATAACACACAAAGAAATTTTTTATGCATAACTCAAACTCTTTAATAATTGTTTTCCGTTATGTTGTTTTTCTTGTTAACTCGGTGATAAAACTCTTCAGTAGTCAGGAGACAGGTAACTGACTCGGAGTGGATGACCAGGTTTCACTGACGTAAGGTTGACTTAGTTGATACTGCTTAGGACATGTAATGTGCTCTTGTCAATTACCTAAGACTAGGACATTGATCGGTTTCAAGCCATGAGGGTTCCAATGAACCAGGATGTCATAAAAGTGACTGAAATATGTACAAGCGAAAGTAAATATGCAGGAATGCGGGAATGCCAACATTGCGTTGATAGATGGAGTGCTTGAGTACAAGAGGCACCTGTTTACCAAGTTTTCACATGCTTGGAAGAGATTCATTTTTATTGTTTTACCAAGGTGCCTATTTACCAAGTTTTCACCAAGGCATTTTCTCTCTTTTTTCCTTTTCTTTTTTCTTTTCTTCAAGACTTTTTCTGATTTTTATAATTTTTTTTCAAGACTTTTTCTGATTTTTATGATTTCTTTGGGACTTTTTCTGATTTTTATGATTTTTTTAGGACTTTTTCTAATTTTTATAATTTCTTTAGGACTTTTTTATAATTTTTATGATTTTTTTTAGAATTTTTTAGCTATATAGGTTGCTAGAGTAGAGAATATTTAAGTGAAGAATTTATTCAGATGGATGGTGTTGATTAGATCGCAGAGCTGTTCTCCTTTCGATGTTGAGAGTTGATAGGCACCAGAGCCAAAAGCTGCAGTAATGATATAGGGACCCAGCCAGTTGGGTTCAAACTTCCCTTTGTTGTCTCAGAACTGTTGATTTTTAGGATTTTCTCTTAGAACTAGGTCACCAACCTAAAATTCTCTTTGTCAAACCTTCTTGTTATATCCTCTAGACATTCTCTTTTGATACACTCTGAGATGATCAAACGCCATTTGTCATCGCTCATCCAGCAATTTGAGCTCTTGTAATCTAGATATTTTATATTCTTCATTAGTAACAAGACCTTGCAAAGAAACTCTTAGAGATGGTATTTCCACCTCAATAAGTAATACTGCTTCAGACCCATACACCAAAGAAAAAGGTGTAGCCCCAATAGGTGTTTTGATACTTGTTCTATAAGCCCACAGTGCATGATTGAGTTGTAGATGCCAATCCTTCCCATATTTGTTCACTATTCTATGTAAGATAGTCAATAGGTTTTTGTTAGATGCTTCTGCTTGTCCATTACCTTGAGGGTAATATACTGATGACCAGTGTTGTTTTAGTTTGAATTTCTCATAGAGTTCGTTTAAATCTTTGTTCTTGAACTGTCCTCCATTGTCAGTTATAATGGATGAAGGTATACCATACCTGCAGATGATATAATTAAAAATAAATAGAGCTACTTGTTTTCCAGTTGCTTTGATGAGTGGAACTGCTTCTACCCACTTAGTGAAGTACTCAGTGGTAGTGATAATAAATTTGTGTCTGTTAGATGATGTAGGATATATTTGGCCAATTAGATCAAACGCCCACTATTGAAAGGGCCAGTGTGTCACAAAGGGTATGAGATCCCTTGCTGGAGCATGGATAAGATGCCCATGCAGTTGGCACTTTTCACAAGTTTTAGCAAATTTTATAGCTTCCTTCTCCATGTCTGGCTAGTAGTAGCCAACCCTTAGTAGTTTTCATGCTAAAGTTAGACCGTTCGAGTGGGATCCACAAAAACCTTCATGAACCTCAGATAATGCACATTGGGACTCCTCAGTTTCTAGACATGTAAGAAAAGTATTATCTAAACCTCACCTAGATAGGTCATTAGCAATGATGATGTACCGTGATTCATTTTGGATTAGGTTCCTTTTTTCATTTCGGGAAAGATTAGCAAGGACAACTTGATCATGCAGGTAAGAGTAAATGTGGCCATAATGAGATGAGTCATGTCCAATAATGGAACACACCATCTCGGACTCGAGGGAAGCATAGGAAGGATAATGTAACTCTTCCACCAAGAATTCAAAGCGAAAATTAGATTCCTGTAGCTGTGGTATAAATGCCAAGGTGGCCATTGCATCCGCTGCTCTATTTGTTGTTCTGGGGATCAGCTGAAATGATAATGGTCATTGATTTGGTTGATAATGAGTTTAGAATCTCCATAGATATGTAATTCAACAATCTTCCACTCGATGGCTAGCTTGATCCCATTTACTAAAGCTTCATATTCTGCAATGTTGTTTGTGCAAGGGAAGAGAATCTTGTAAGGTTTTGGGTTTGAGTATTTTTGGGGAGTAATAAAATGTATTCTAGCACCAGAACCATGTTGAGTGAAAGACCCATCAAAGAACATCTTCCATGATTGTTCAGTAAGGTGCATGATTGATTCATCTAGGAATTCTATATGCAGAGGTTGATTGTCTTCAAGTGGAGCATCAACAAGTTGGTCTACAATAACCCGTCCTTTTATGGCTTTACGTTTCACATATTCAATATCAAATTCGGTAAGAACCATAACCCATTTGGCCAGTCTCCCTGTGAGCGTTTCTTTACTGAGAAGATATTTGAGTGGATCAATCTTAGCTGCCAGCTTAATAGAGTGTGCCAACATATAGTGCCTTAAATTTTGTGATGCAAAGACCAATGCCAAGCATGCTTTCTCTATTATAGTGTAGTTCATTTCATATGACACCAATGTTCTACTGATGTAATAGATAGGTCATCCTTTTTATTGTCATCCTGTTGTGTCAGAAGTGCCCCCAGTGAAGTATCTATAGCTGATATGTATAGGATCAGTGGCTTACCTTGAATCGGTGGCATTAATATGGGTGGATTATAAAGATATTCTTTCATTTGTTGTAAATGTTGTTCACAATCTTTATCCCAATTGTATTGAACTCCTTTCCTTGATACCTTTGTGAAGGGTTGAGCTTTGTCTACTAGCTGGGATATAAAATGCTTTATCGTCTGAAGATGGCCTTGTAAACTTCTCATATTCTTGGGTGGAGGCAATTCCATTATAGCTTGGACCTTTTAGGATCAACCTCAATTCCTTTTTTTGAAATTATGCAACCAAGAATTTTTCCTGATGTTATCCCAAATACACACTTTTTTAGGATTTAATCGGAGTTTGAATCTTTCCATTCTATCTAGTATGAGGCCTAGTTCTTGAATATGCATAGATCTCTTCGTGATTTTTACCAGGGTGTCATCAACATAATCTTCCATGTTTTTATGCATCATATCATGGAAGATAGTGGTCACTACTTTTTGGTAAGTTGCTCGTGCATTCTTTAGCCCAAATGGCATAACATTCTAGTAGAAGGTTCCCCATGCACATGCGAAAGCTATCTTTTCTTGATCTTCAAGAGCTATCTTGATCTGATTGTAACCAGAGAATCCATCCATTAATGAATACATCTCATATTCGGCGGTCATATCTACTATCATGTCAATGTTGGGTAATGGAAAATTGCCTTTTGGATATACTTTGTTGAGATCCCTAAAGTCTATGCAAACTCTAATAGATTTGTCTACCTTTGATATATGTACTATATTTGATATCCATTCTGCATAGGCTATAGCTCTGATAAATCCATCTTTTAGCAATTTTTCTAGTTCAGCCTTGACTAGCAATGCCACGTGAGGATGCATCTTACGGAGTTTTTGCTTGACTAGTTTAACTCTTAGTGTAATAGAGAGATGATGCATGATGAGATCAGGATCTAGTCCTGGCATATCTGAGTATGTCTATGCAAATTTGATCTTCTTTTCTAAAAAAGGGTTGCTGAAATCTTTTAACTCTTTTGCTGATAGTGGTTGGGCTAAATGAATGATGTATGGTGTCACTTGACTCCCAATGTTCACTAGCTGAGTTGGCTCAATCAATATGGAAGATCTCTCCTAGAAATGACTTGGCAGTATATCAAGTATCTCACCTTCATGCACCTCAGAGAGGTTTTCACCTCTAGGTACATCCTTTATTTTCTCTTTTTTAGATTGTGATACCGCCACAATGTGGTTTTTGCCATTAGATCTTTTATTTTTATTTTTCTTATTTTTGTGACTAAGATACTTGATATCTATTTTAGTCCTATTTTCACTCTGTTCACTGGTGGAAGAGTTCATGGGTTCAACCACATTGAGATAATAGGCGAACATATAGTCATTGGAAAAAGTAGGTACATTCAAGGGTTGGTTATAAAGAGTACAATCAATCAGTTCAGGATGTATTAAGGATAAGGTTGGAATAGGCTCAAGGGAGTTCATGGTACTATCATCATGGCTTCAGACTAACCAGTCAAGTTCCATAAGACTACCTTGCATATGTGTCTTGAGACCAAGAAGAGTCATGACATGATTATCAAAATTCATGTCAGTATTTAGTGGACCTAACCCAACCGACCTACTTCTAGCATTGTCACCTACTTCAAACTAGACTACATACCATGGTGTGACAATAACAGGGTTAGCAAACAACATCTCAACATTCATACAGAGTAGTCATAATGTGTTTTTGAATAATCATTATTATAAATAGAGCTCCTATCTGAGTTATCAGAGTCATAAGATGAAGTTTCTGACTCGTCTTCAAGTGGCTTAGTAAAAGTATACATAGTATCAATACCCACTTCTTCGCTGCTACAAGTTCCTTCGTGATTTGGTTCATTGAGTACTTGTATTTGACACACTTGCGGACATAACCTTGATGGTTCTATTAATATTTGTTGTCTGTTCCATTCAGCTTCCTCTGGACTGATGACTGGTTCTATTTATGTAGCTTCTAATTCTTCTTTCATAGTTTCATACCTAATTTGTCCAATCTCATTAGAGGATGACTTAGTAGGTAAAGAAATTGCTTGTGTCCTTTCTTCCTCCAACCGTCGTTCATAGTCTTCTTGTCTTTTTAGTCTGATTTCTTCCATTTCCTTTTGCATTTTTAGGCGTATCAGCTCTTGTATTTCATATGTGATATCACTGGATTCTTCAGGGGTTTTTATAGTAGAGGTATTTGAGAGATGGTTAGGACCCCATTCATACTTATTTGAATCAGTTTTTGAATCATCTACTTGTTGTCTACTAGTATATGTGACTAGAATGTTCAGCAGTGTAAACAATTCTCTGATTCTGTATACTTCGTCTCTCATATCCTCTGGGACTTCTACTTCCTGTGGTATTATAGCTGATATAATTGGAATTTGATTACCATCTGTTTCCTCTCTCTAGTTGGGCAATTCCTTTTGTTCATCGTCACACTCTTCTTGAGTTTTTTGAGTATTAATTTCTTGTGTTGTTAAAGGTAGTACCTTTTTATTCCACTTAAATTTATGGTGGGATGTGTGCTTCTGATCTGATGTCTTTCTTGGATTATATCCAAGTCCAGCTTTATCATTGGTAGACTTAGTTTGTAATTGAATAGGTTCAACAATACCTTTTTGACGTTTGTCTAGAGGACCAGTACCTGAATATCCCATGTGTTGAAGCATCTTATAGCCTAGACCATATTGTGTCGAGGAAATCTCACAATGTCGTATTTCTTTATTTGCACTATCTTCTTTGAAAAGTGATTTGAGAACATCATCCTCTTCTATTTCACCTGCAAGAGAAGTAGAGGACTGTATGAAGAGACCATCATAAATGACTTTTGGAGTTGAAGTTTGTGGCTTCATAACCTTTTATGGTTTTCCCAACTATCTTGGTGATGGAGGAAGAGATATTAGTGAGAGTATAGGCTCTATCTTGTAGCCATCTATGCCAGTGTTTGTGATTTTCAATTTCTTTTCTAAATCTTTCAGCAAAGATTCTGAACTTTAAACTATAGAGGTTGCTCTATTATGAGGAACAAAAGCATCAACACTTTGTGTTAATGAATTGCAGGTATAACTTGTATCAACAGGAATACTAACTTCAACTCTATTATAAGGAAATTTCAGGCATTGATGATACGTAGATGGTACTGCTTTCATTTCATGAATCCATGTCCTGCCCAATAAGATGTTGTATGAAAGATGAAAATCCGGGACTTGAAAAATGACATCTCTTTCTATAGGTCCTACCCTGATTGGTAATAGTACCAGACCCTTAGAAGTTGTTTCTTCTTCATCATAAGCCTTGATTGTTATTTTCTTTGTTGGGTCAATAACGTTTTCAAAAAATCCCAGCTGTGGTAGTAGATTGTAGGTACAAATATTCAACCCAGTGCCTCCATCTATCAAAACACGTTTAACTTGGTGTTTATGGTGTTAGGATTCCCAAAGATACTGAGAGGGGGGGGGGGGGTGAATCAATATTTGACCGATAATAATATTTTCTTAACTTATAACATGAAAAGCATATTAAAATTGTGTACCGATAAACAAGAAATAATGCAACAAATAAGAATAACAACCACAACATGAAAAGCACACCATAACACAATATTTTAATGAGGAAACCCACTGTGGGAAAAACCTTGGTGGGATTTGTGACCCACAATATTCACTTACTGGCCAATAAGAGAATATTACTGCTACAATAGAGGCCTACACATGCAAGAAGGCCAAGTGCCTAGAGCTCACTGCTTAATTACAAAAGAAGTCACACTGACTTACAAAAATGGATTATACAAATCCAATGTCTTGTACTGCTTTAGATTAGGATCCGCTATGCTAGATTTAGTACCAGTTTAAGCTCTGCTACATACATAAACCCTTATCCAATAATTTGCATATTAGGTCTGCTACCTTCTATTCATATTTCGCATCCTATCATATCCTAAATGATCTACAATGATCTCATACATATATGAGTCATATTACAATCCGCCATGTTGGCTTACAAAAGATTTTACAATTAATTATAAAATACATTAATACAAAATTATTGTCGGCCAGGGTGTCGGTATCCTTCCTTTTCGGTGTCGGTGTTCTGTATGTCGGTGTAGAGTCTATCGGTGCCAGTGCTGGTGTCTGCCTACTGGTATCACATGATTGTAAGGTTGTCATCAATGACAATACCTTCAATCACCTACAATATCTCATTGGAGTGTGCATTTGCCAACAATCTCCCCCTTTGGCATTGATGGCAACATTCATGAGAAAAATTCAAGAATGTATCCAAAAATTGAAACCAAAAAAAATTCAACTAGATGTGTGCTCCCCCTAAGCAGATGATCTCTAATTTTTTATTTTTCTCATCTCTACTACTCCCCCTTTGAAATCAATGACAAAGGTTGTCATTCGCTGTTAGTGGAGTCCTGTCTAGATTCTTGTAATGGGTGGGTTACAATCTGGAATATATCTATCAAAATCAGTTTTAGGCTATCATTGAATCTTGTGCTTTCCTGTAATGCCTCTTAGGTTCTCTGAACTGTACTAGTGAGTATGTGCATTTTTTCTTCCGGTGTCTTAAGTCTGGGAACCAGAGCCTTAGAAATTTCTTTTGTCAAAGAAATGAGGTAGTCTAGTTTTGGACCAAGTTTACATTTCAAACTCTTTGCCTTATCCTTAACTTTTTATTTGTCCTTCTCTAACTTCTCAATTTTCTCTTCTAGATCTCCAATTTTCTTTTCTAACTCCAAAAATGAATCGAATGTACCTATCAAATTGTTAGCAACATTGTTTATTTCAGTTTGAGTTTTGCTAATCTCTGAATCTATATCTTGTGTCAAGATGTTTGTTTTGCAAGTATCCCTGTACATTTTCTTAAAATCCAAAATTGTTTTTCCTAGATCCAGTAACAAGGTATCCATTTTCTCTTTGTTCTTCTTCACAATTTCCTCAAAAAATTTCTCTTTTTCCTTAGTCAATCTCTCTTTAAATGTATCCTCATTTATTTGATCAATTGTCAAAATGTTGTTAGTGATGAACTTAGACAATGTGTCTAGTTGACCTAAAGAATCTTTATTATCCACTATGCATTTAGGTGCTACCAGTTTAAGAATAGGGATTGTACCATCTATAGCCTTATAGGCTTGTGCATTGCATTCTATGATCTTCTTTATTGAATCCAATAAGACCTCTATTACATTTGTAGGTCAGAATTCTGCTATGGAAGTACCAGATGTCTATCCAACTGTTCTTACAATATCCATACTACCGGTTGTAGTAATCACCTTGCTTGGTTTGACCTCTGGTAGGTCAGTCTGTGTTTGCATTTCTACAAACAAAGGTTTTGGCTTTTGAGTTTTAGCTAGTGGTACTATCTCTGTTTGAACCTGTGTCTCAACTTGCTTTTGTTTTGGTTTTTCAATCTATATCTCAGAAGGTTTCTTTGATCTCTCAATAGTCGGTTTCTCAGTCTGTGTCTCTGTATGCACTTCTGGTTTCTCTATTTGTACCTCTACACTGTCCATTTCCGGTTCTCCTGATTGTTTTTCAATTTTATCTACCAGTTTCTCTAATGGTTTACCAGTGGTGTCCTCTGTTGGTTACTCTGCCTGAGTATGTTTTTCTGTGTTTATATTTACAGTTTCATTTACCTCAACCTCTACATCTGCAGCTGGTGACTTAGTAGTCACATCTTTATTTTTGTCCTCAGTGGTTTCTTTGTCAACCACAACATTTACTTCTTGAGTATCTATGTTTATAGTGTAAAAAATTTCAGATTCAAGATTAGTATCCTCTAGTGGAGTCTCCATACTCTCAGTGGCTGGTTGATTGTCTATAGTATCTACCGGTGGAGTATCTGAAGGAGGTGGGGTTAAGTTATCAGTTATTTTCAGGCTTGGAGGTCCACCTACCTTACCTTTCTCCCTATCCCTATCTTTTTGGTATACACTGATAGTTTTAGGTCTTAGTAACTCTTCTTGTTTCTCTTTTTCTACAAAGAAATTATCCCATGCATCTATTGTTTCCTCAGAGACTTCATTCACTCTACCTACCATTAGTGCTACATGTCAGTGAGCAGTTGAAAATACTATCCAATTTGCTTCACTGATTAATTTGTCTATCTCATCAGGTGAGTTAACTAGATGCACTGCAAGTAATTTTTCAATTTTAATTTTCTTTTCCAGCTTAACAATGGCTAACCTTCTAGCTTCTAGTCTCCTATACAAATCATTTGGTATCTAATCAACAATTTCCATAAAAAAATTCTTATATATATCCAAGTGTAAGATTACATTGTTCTCTATGCTTTCCTTGTCGTCAGCAGATAGTGCGTTATATATTTTGTTGATGTTTTTCAACTTACCATCCTCATTTATTTCACTTAAGAGTTTATCTAGTGGAGCAATATCTTTTTTCACCTTCTTTTTTTTAGGAGTCAACTTCTTTTTCACTGGAGGCCTCACTGCCTGTTGCTTTTGCCTTATTTTCCTGGGTGTAGGTGAGGGTACCAGTGAGGGTTTTCTTTTCCTTTCTACCCTTTTAAATACCACTGGCATATCACTCTCAGAGGAGGTTCCAACTAGTGAAAGATGAGCTTCCGGTTGAAGTCCTTCCAACTCACTTTCCTTTATACCAGTTTGTTTCAAAACATCTTCCTTAATTGCTTTTGCCTATCGGGTTCCTTTCCTTACTATTTCTTCAACCTTCTTAACCTTTTTCCTAGACTGAATTCCACTTTCTATTACTTCAACATTTCCAAAGACTTTCTCAGTGGGTTCCTTTGGTGCTTCAAGGAGGGCTTTTGCATAAGTTTCAATAATGTTGTCACTTGTCTCATAGCCCATTTCAGTTACCCAGATCTAGGGACAACTGCCTCCATCCAGATTTCATCTTTCTTGATTACAAAACAAATTTCTTTCTGATATTTGTCCATAATAACCCGTGACAGTCTTATTCTAGTTTTCATTCGAGCTTTCAATGCTTGAAAATGTTCATTTCAGTTTTTCTCCCTGTTTTCTCCCATGTTGTTCAATAGATCCAATAGTTGCTTTCCTAGCGGTATATCAAAGCCAAAATCTCTTCTACCAATACCGGGTACTTGTTTAGTAATGTATTGCATTAGACAAACAAGCAAATTTCCAAATCTAAAGGTTCCTTTCTTATCTCCTTTAATCTTCTTTAGATTGTCTATCAATTCATCTTTGAGCCATTCACACACACCTATTCTAGCATTTTCATTTACCATGTCATATGCACTTTTGATACAAAGGCTAGAAAATGAGTTCAACCTATTTGCATGTGTAGCCTTGTAGCCTAAAATCATACTAACGAATCTGACATTGATGTCCTTTACATCATTTACCCTTAGAGACCTTTTGTCAAAAGTTGCACCGGTTAAATCCATCACTCTGTCATTTGACACTCTTTTGGTTATGTCAGGTCTGCTACTGGTGGAAGGTAACCCTGTTACCGCCTTAACGACTTCCTTGGTGATTTTAGGGATTGAATCCAACCAGAAGAATTCACCATGAACTCTGCTTAGCACAATTCTTATAATATCCTTAGTAAAATCAAGAATGCTAAGAATATCCAGAAAGCCTAGGGTTTCTACTATCTTGTGTTCTGGCTTGACATTTCCAGATTCATCACAAATCACAGTGCTATACATGTTTTTGATCTCATCATCACCTAATTCCTTTATATGACAACGTATGTATATCCTAGGGTCTTCAGCATATACTACTCCCTTAGGAATTTGAGAGAATGCACCTATGTTATCATCTTTCTTCGCTATTTCGGGACCTAGTTTGAAAACAGGTCTAGGGCGCTTAACAACCTCAATCACAGTAGGGTTTGCAATAAATTCAGGAGTGGATGAAAAAGCCATAGTTATAAATACCTCAATCTTCCTTAAGGATGAATGCTTGGATGAATTTCTTCACTTCTTTGCTAAGGATGCCTTTGCTCGGGAATTTTTGCACTCTCAAAGATTTGAATGCTCGGTGAATGAAAAAGGAGCCAAAACACTTTCTTTATAATGTTATTTTCTCCAACTACCACATTTAATGCTTTGTTGATTAAGTCACAACTTAACTCATCTGCCAGTATAGAAGTAATTCAACTTCTCACCATCAACCGAGGGAATAATAGAATGTTTTTCAATTTAGGATTTTCCTTCAGTTAGATGAAGAGTCTCCTGCCAGTGGAGTGATACTTTGTTCTACCGGTGGAGGAGTATTCCCATCAACATTCTGATCTGACTTTCTGATCCATTATTTTGAGAATTCTTGATTTACCTCTTCATCCTTTTGTTTACCTTTCAAACTAGGACCTTTGTTATTTGCCGGTGGGGACTTGCTTCTACAAAATTTTGCAATATGTCCAATTTTGTTACAAGAATAACAAGTCACATTTTTTTTTCTAAATAGCTTTCCCATATCCTATGCTGGTATGTGTTCTGCATTGATTAGATAGATGTCCAAATCTTCCACAAACATAACATCATACATTCATTTTGCAATTTTCTGAGTTATGACCAACTTTGTTGCATTTAGAACATTGACCAGTGGGTGTATTAGTGTTCTGATAATTTCTAGTTCTACACTGATTTGCTCTATGACCATACTTGTTACAGTTAAAGCATTTCCCATTGAATTTGTAAGCATTAGGTTGTCTTACTAGTTTTCTATGATCATGATTGTTTGCAGTACCAGAGCTTTCACAAACTTCAGAGCCAAGGCCATTTGTATCACCACTAGGTTTCTGATTCTTCAACATGTCAATAAGTTCTTCTGAACTTTTCTTGAATTTTTCTTTGTGTTGATTTGCAGCAGTTAGTTCATTCTCCAAGATTCCTTTCTATCTCATGAGTTCAGTTCTATCATTTTGTGTGTGCATCAAATCTGTCTTCAACATATCATTTTCATGACTGAGTCTTGTGTTTTCATTTCCGGCATCATTTAGTCTTCTAGTCAAGTCATCTTCATTCTTCTTTCTATCTTCAATTTCTTTACAAAATCTCATAGTCATATCTTGCATCTCATTCTTCATTGTACAATTATCTTGTCTCAGTTGGTTCACTAGATCATTAAGAGTTTCCTTTTCATCTTCCTCTTTCTGCATCTTCTCACAAAGTTCTCTTCTTTTATTCCTTGCTATAGTGTTATTTTCTTGAAGTGCTTGAATGATATCCCGAGAAGCCTTCAGATCATCCTCAAGTTTGATATTCTTTACTTTTTCTACATCATAGTCTGAAAGAGCTATTTCTAATTGCTTTCTCAAATTTTCCATCTCTACCGATGACAAGATTTTCCTCAAGTTTTTAGGCTTCTAGAAATAGAGGACCAGTCTCTGATACCAATTGTTAGGATTCCCAAAGATACTGAGAGGGGGGGGGTGAATCAATATCTGACTAGTAATAATATTTTCTTAACTTATAACATGAAAAGCATATTAAAATTGTGTACTGGTAAACCAGAAATAATGCAGCAAATAAGAATAACAACCACAACATGAAAAGCACACCATAACACAATATTTTAACGAGGAAACCCAGTGTGGGAAAAACCTTGGTGGGATTTGTGACCCATAATATTCACTTACTGGCCAATAAGAGAATATTACTGTTGCAATAGGGGTCTGCATATACAGAAAGACCAAGTGCCTAGAGCTCACTGCTCAATTACAAAAGAAGTCACACTGACTTACAAAAATGGATTATACAAATCCAATGTCTTGTACTACTTTAGATTAGCATCTGCTATGCTAGATTCAATATCGGTTTAAGCTCTGCTACATACATAAACCCTTATCTAATAATTTGCAGATTAGGTCTACTACCTTATATTCATATTTTGCATCCTATCATATCCTAAATGATCTGCAATGATCTCATACATATATGATTCATATTATAATCCACCATGTCGGCTTACAAAAGATTTTACAATTAATTACAAAATACATTAATGCAAAATTGTTGTCAGCCAGGGTGTCGGTATCCTTCCTTTTCAATGCTGGTGTTTTGTATGTTGGTGTAGAGTTTGTCAGTGCTAGTGCCGGTGTCTGCCTACCAGTATCACATGATTGTAAGGTTGCCATCAATGTTTTTGATTAAGTAAAAACAGGTTTTAAGGGACCTGAAACCCAATTACATTCGAAAGATATTCAGGAAGGAAACAAAACAAAATAGCTGCAAAAGACCAGCAAAAAAACCAGTAGCAGAGAAAAGGACAGCAAGAGGCTAGCAAGAAATTGACCCCAAGCCTAACATTACAAGAAAATTAAAAACTCTTCATGGTTTCCTCTGCATTCTACACCAAGAGCATCATTGCCTTGGCCACTTCCCTCAAGTCGGTGTTTTCCTGAACAATCTGACTCTCTTTCATTTTCGTGTCCTTCTCAGCAGTAGTCTACCTAGTTCTACGTCTAGGGGTCTGGTGGGTTAGGCTGGAAGTTGGAGCATCTTCTATAATTACCAGGTTCTTCTCCTAGTTTTTCTTTTCCAGATGATCCACTAGCGCATTCATATTCTGGGAGGAAACTTTAAGGACTTGGAGGCTGTGGTTCATAAGGCTTTTCAATTCTTTCTCATTATGGGCCATCCGGGCGTTGACATTGTCTTTCTCCTCCTCCACCTATTCTTTCATGGTTTTAATAACATCCTCCAAATGTTTCAGGTTGCCTTTTATCAGATCTTTCTCCAGCCAGTCCTCCATTTCCATTTCCTCCTCTGCTTCAGTTTTTTCCATCTCCTCGTTCTGTTTCCTAGAGTTAGACATCTTAATCAGCTTATTGATCTTATCTTCCAGCTCCCTTTGCTTACCCTGCATGCTGGTGATGTTTTCAACAACCCACTTCTGAAAATTGAAGAATTCAAGGGTGCAGTTGCGGGCGGTGTCTAGGATGGTATCCGTAGAGTCCTTACTCTGTTCAATCTCCTCAGCATTAGAGTTATCACCCTCCTTAGGATCCAGAGCCTCATTCTCACTTTCCGAGCCCTTAGGGTTGGAGTGAAGATTCTCAGAATTTCCCCCTTCCTCCCCTTCACCATAATTCTCCTCCTTGTTAGGCTCCATTTCAGTATTAGTGTCCTTATCCTTTCCCTCTTCTTCATCACAATGCACATCCTTTTCTTCATGCTCAGTTTCAACCTTCCTTTTTTTTATGGGTAGGGGTGTTGGGCTCCCCATTTGAATCAAAATCTATGCATTTCTTAGATATTTGAGCATTGATGATCAAAGGATCATCCTTGGTTTCCCTAGCCTTATCCTTAATATGCTCATAAATAAGTAGAATGAGTCCCTGGTGCGCTAAAGGATAGAAGCTGGACTTTTTGGCATGGTCGGCAAGGCTCTCATTTAGAGAGGTAGGTGATTGAAGGTAGTTTTCTTTGGAGGATTTTTTGCTGCAGTTTCAACTGCCTTGAGTGCTTGCGTGCCATTGGCCAAGTTAGATATTGTGGATTTTGTTTTTGCTTGGATAATATATACCACTCCATCACTAACAACATTCCTGTTGTTATCTTTGTCGTATTTCCAATACTTTCTCTTTTCTTTAGAACTAGAACCTTGCGATGTTTCTTTCCAAAGCGATATATCTCCCTTTTTTATAAGCACATCTTCCATTCTGAGGGCGTTATCTACCATTTTGTTGAATGAAGGGTGTACTTGCATCTAGACACTATATTTTAATTTAGGGATTAGGTTGTTGACAAAGATATCCATTTTCTCAAGATCTGGGATAGTCCATGAATATCTAGAGAACATCTTTCTCCATCATTGGAGAAAAGTGAGAAAGGGTTCTCCTGTCTTTTGTTTGGTATTGCAAAGCTCTATCATGGTGACTAGGTGAGGAATGTTGTAGGAATAGTTGGATTAATTCTTCAAAAGTTTTTATTCCCATGGGTAGACTTGAGAACCATCCCATAGCTTGCCCCCCTAAACTTCTCGGGAAAAGGCACATGAGATACATTTGGTTATGCATGGACTCCATACATAAAGCACAAAATTCTTTGATATGATCTTGGGAGTCCGTATTCCCATCATATTTTTCAAACTTAGGCATTTCTACTCTTGAGGGAAATGGAGGCATGTAAAGGTTTTTTTCAAATGGGAATGGGCATATTGTGTCCAAAGAATATTGTTTTGGTGTTTTATCTTTGTTTTTAGTTTCGTGACCTCAATTTCTAATGTTTGCATTTGTTTTCTTATATTTCCCCATGGTGTATCTTCCTCTTTAATGATGAGGGCCTCCACATTATAACTAGTAGGGAGTTTGGCGCCTTGCTTTCCTAATTCTAGGAAATAGTCTTCTTTTTCCCTAGCCATGATGACCTTCATCATTTTTCGAAACTCTTTATCATTTTTCCATCTATGTACTTCAGCCTCGAGAGGTTCAGGAAGCTTAGATTTAGTCGATGAGGAATCACTATCAGTGGCATGATTGCTGAAGTCATTGTGAGTGTCTTGTTTACTAGCTTCTCTTTCTTATCTTTCCCTAGACATGGTGGGAGATAGGGGCTGACCAAAGATTAGTAGATTGTAAACTAGTATTTGTGATGAGGACGGTTTATTTTGAAAGAGGTTTCCTTCAAAGAATGGATTGTCATTTGACAAAAAGGGTGTTTCTTTTTCTTTGTCTATTTTTCTGCAAGAGTTTCTGGTTTGAACATGCATTTGTAACCAATAGGACCGAGAGATAAATGTGTTGTAGAAGTCAAGTTCAAATCATAGCTAGTAGTTCGTTTAACATAGTGATTGAGAGAAGTTATTAAGATCTGGTCTAGTTTCAGGAATGAACTATCCTCTGTAAGATGTTATCTAAGTTAACTTAGGTTTGATAAGATGTTGTTTGAACTAGCTGAAAGATGATCGACAAAATTGTACAATGCAACGACAAAGGTACACTATCAAGGTTGTTTATGCTCAGGAGGATAATAAACAATTTTAGGCTTGTTGTAGATTGTTTTAGATAGGTTTAACTATTCTGGACTGGCAAAATTAGAGACTCGTATGACAAGATTTCTGAGACTCTATGATAGTATAATAGCTTCAAGATGACAACAGTTTTGTTTCATACGAGTTGCTGCCTAGTACCGTACAACAAATGGGCAGGTCCCGAATGACAAAGGATTTAGTGCAATTATGTCTCGTACGACATAGGATTTAGCTTAAATGACAGATTGCTGGGTCTCGTACGACAAGGGATTGAGCTCGGATGACAATTTAGAAGACTCATATGACATAGGATATGGTGCAGGATGATAAATGATCAGGTTCATACAACTGTTAATAGGACAGAGACAAAGATTCTAAGTTTTTCAATAGCTGAGTATGACCAATTCTGAGGTGGACTGATTTTTGATCGGATAGACTAGTTTTGACACGGATAGAGTTTTATCACCAAGTTGTTGATTAGTTTCAGTATTTTAGTTTCAGTTTCAAGGATGAAAACACATAAAACACGCAGTATAAATAGTAGCTCTAATCACAACATGCAAACCCAATGGAAGTTGGCTTAGAGAAGAAAAAATTTGCTTGATGACTTAGGTACACACCCAATAGCTAATCAGAATACGATCGCTGAGTCTCACGCAATGTATTCTCAATGCCATATTATCTAACTCCAAACACTAATGGGGGCACGATATGGCAAGTGTCTTGGGAGAGTTACTATCTCTCTTGCACAAAGATTATGAACCTTTTGGAGGTGAATCGGGTAGGTTCTAATTTTAATTGGATCTAGTAAGGGTTCCATTCAACGCATCGAGGTATAAACTCAATTAAGAGGTCACCTAGCCTTGAAAACCAAGGTTCAATATACTTGAAGGTACTAAGGAGAGCTATTCCCGAGCACTGTCATTGACTTGATTTTCATCAAATCACATTTATTTTATAGTGGGTTGGAGTACTTGGTGTTTAGTCATTCCCACTTAGGTCGTTCCCCTCACACCGGCTATAATGACTTTAAGAGTTTTTCAACCCCTCGGGAGGGCAAGCCTACTAAAGATGTACAAATCTCAAACAAAGAAAAATGCCTCAAGGGTCTAGATTTTTGATTGTCTAAAAAAAAGACAAGAGCATACTCTCCTACCTCTCACAATTTTCTAAAAACACAAAAGACAAATTTGTTCATTAGCTAGATAACAAGTTAGGTGCCTAAAAAATTAAAGAATACACAATGTTTGATTTATTCTCTTTAGGCAACCTGCAAAAACAACATATCAGTAGTCATATTGTTTTTATTCTTTGACAAGTGTCCTGCAAGAAACTGGTTAGGCTATGAAATACCAGGCAGACATAAGACAATTCAAGGTTAGCGTTAGCGTAATCAAAATTTAATTCAAGAAAAACTCTGAAAAGTGAAACTTGCTTTAATCCAACAGAAAATAGAATGGTACAACAATTCTCATAGAATGAAATGATAAAAGGATTTTGTCATACAAGTTAGAACTAAGCATAGGATGAAAAAAGACAAAATCAAATATTCAAAACAGAATGTCATACGACACCATTTTCTGATTCGTATGACAAATAACACGCTTGAACATAATGTCATACGACGCAGTGAAACTACTCATACAATATTTCATAGAGATTGTATGGACGAAACCTGCAGGATAAAAAAATGATTTTGAGGCCGAAAAAGTAGTCTTCAACCCCACGGTGGGCACCATAAATGTGTGTGTGAAAAGTGGACCCGTGTCTATATCTGGAATACACAACACTTCAATTAAGTCATTAGATGCATGGTTAGTAAATCAATAATCAATGAATAATAAACCATTACAAAGCGACCCATTGCCTTCTAGTAGATGCGAGTTTAGATTGCTCTCAGATTGATAAGCTATCCAGTGACTAGACAACACCTAAATGAAGGATTTTTAAATCTATATGAGCATGAATATGAGCCAAATGGATGCAATATTTCAGCTAGATATGCAAGATTAATCTAACATGATTTAAGCAATATATAAATATTTAAGCTAAATTATTTAAGCAATATGAAATAGCTAATATGAAATATCTCAACGCAAATTCTCAATGAACCTTGAGCAAAAACAACATAATAAAAATATATTCTCCAAGATTTTTGAATGAGAGATGAGAGCCTGAATTTATAGAAAATTCAGAAAGAAACCAACGACTGAGATCAAATGATGATGAGCGGTCAAGATTTTTCAAGAGGAAGCACAATCCAGGTGAATTGATGTGATTGGATGGTTTTTTCAGTTTTAAAGGAAATTGAACTAAAATTAAGATAAAATCAGGAAAAAATTGATTTATTCTCTATTTCATTCAATTTTAATATTTAATTGTTTTAATTGCTTTCTTTGATATTATTTATCAATTTTTAGTTTGTTTTTTCAAGATTATCTCCAATTGATTTCTTTTCTCAAATTTTTAATTCTTTTTTTGTCAATTAATTTCTTTTTTGATTTATTTCTTTTTTTGAAGATTTATGCTCATAATTTCCAATTCCTCTTTCTTGATTTGTTTCCTTTTTTGAAGATTTATGGCAATTTTTATTTATTTTTCAAATTAATTCCTCTTTTTGATTATTTAATGGCAAATTGATTTATTTAATTCAATATGCTAGGATATTTAAGTAAATAAATAAGGTAATTGTTTAAAATGATTTACTTGGAATGATTTAATTAATTAAATAAATATTTAATTAATATTGAGTGATTAATTTTTCCATGTGACATTGATGATTTTAGAAATTAATTGTGTGCTCAAGATTTATTTAATTGCCTTTGGTTAGGACCTTGGTGACGTTGTCGAGATTAGGGGCCCATGGTTTAGATGACCATTTTTAGGGTATTACAAAATGCACCACCACTTGTACTTATTATGTCATCTACACATCTGGCCCAATCAACATTTGTATATGTTTTTAATGTGAAATCATCATCCTTCTTATACCATAACCCATAGTCTAGAGTCTCTTTCAAATAATTGAATATTCTATTTACTACTTGATCATGTGATTGCTTAGGATAAGCCTAATATCCAGCCAACAAACAAACAACTTGCATAAAATATGGTCTTAAATTAGTCAAATACAACAATCCTACAATCATAGATCTATACTTTTTTTTATCAACATCCAAAGATTCATCATCCTTAGTTATCTTGCAACTAGTAGTCATGGGGGTGGCAACGATTTTAGAATTCTCCAGTGTCCCAAACTTCTTCAGTATCTCATTGATATACTTAGTCTAATAAATGAAAATCCCTTTTTTGATTAACTTTTAGACCAAGAAAAAAAGACAATTCACCTATCATGGACATCTCAAATTCTTTTTGCATTTCTTCTACAAATTTCCTACATACATTATCATCTCCTCGAAATATAATATCATCAACAAAGACAACAACAATCAACAGTTTGTCATCTTCAATCTTAAAATAAAGATTGCTATATGTAGTAACTTTTCTGAAATTCTATTGTAACAAATATTTATCCAATCTTGCATATTATGCTCTAGAAGCTTTATTGAGTCCATATAATGCCTTCTTCAACCTACAAACCATATTTGAATCTTTTATCAGCTTGAACCCATCCAGTTGTTCAATGTATACTTCTTCCTCAAGTTCTCCATTCAAGAATGTCGACTTGACATCCATCTGATATACCTTGAAGCTCTTATGAGAAACAAACACAAG
The DNA here is from genome assembly GCF_030272615.1 of Cryptomeria japonica. Lineage (NCBI taxonomy): Eukaryota > Viridiplantae > Streptophyta > Pinopsida > Cupressales > Cupressaceae > Cryptomeria > Cryptomeria japonica. The sequence goes on along the minus strand of NC_081406.1, from coordinate 602,800,126 downwards.
AAAGATCCTTATTGCTTCCATACTTGATACTGGAGAAAATGTCTCCTCAAAATCTATGTCTTCAACTTGTAAATGACCTTTGCAGACCAATGTTGCCTTGTTTCTAGTGATTTCTCCATCTTCATTCATCTTGTTCTAGAACAACCACTTGGTTTTTATCACATTTTTGTCCACTTGTCTAGTTACCAATTCCCATGCCTGATTCTTCTCTATTTGATTTGACAACTCTTCTTCCATTCCCTTTATCCAAATTTCACTTTTACTATCTCCTACATAGATCTTTGGCTCAACTTGAAATAAGAAGCATTAGCTTTCTTGTTGACTTGATTCTTCTAGTCTTCTTCTTGTTTGAACTCGCTTGCTCTTGTCTCCAATGATCTGATCTTCTAAGTGATTCTTCTACACATACATTGTGGGTGGCTTAGGAGATTGTTTAGTTTCTTCTTCTTCTGCATTAGTATCTTCTTCTTTTGGATCAACATTATTTTTAGCAACAATTGGCATAATTTTCTCAATCTCAGATTTGGATACAGTCTCATTTTGATTCCATGCTTCAAAAATTTCATGTTTGAACTTTCCAGATTCTTCTATAGCCTCTTATTGTAACATTGGTAAGCCTTGCAATTTGTGGAATATCACAAAAGGATTCCTTCATCTTTTCTTGCATCAAAATTACCTAGATCATCTTAATCTCTCTTTATGTAGCACTTGCTTCCAAATATTCTAAAGTACTTAATTGTAGGAGGTCTTCCATTCCAAAGTTCACAAGGTGTCTTTGTTTGATTCACGCTAATTTGTACCATGTTAAGAAGATAGACAATGGTATGCACAACTTATAAGTTTCAATATTCATTATGCAGGTTGGCGTATTTCAACATAGTTCTAGCCATCTCTACAACAGTCCTATTTTTCCTTTCAACTACACCATTTTTCTAAGGAGTCCTCAAAGTATAAAAATGTCTCCTAATAACATGTTTTTAACATAAATTGTCAAATTCATTTGATGTAAGCTCTCCTCCTCTATCAGATCTTAGACATTTGATTCTACCATCTACTTGATTCTTAACCATTAAATTTAACACTTTGAATCTATCTAATGCTTCATATTTTTTTGTCAATAAATTAACCCATGTCATTCTAGACTAATCATCAATAAGTAACATAAAGTACCTTTATCCTCTTAGTCCTCTTTGTTGGGAAAATGGTGTCTCAACCTTGCATTTAGATGAGGTTACTATTTATAGTAAGTTTTTTTTGAGCATGAAATTATGCAAAATTATCCCCAAAGCTTTAGATTGGCTAGATAAGAATGTCACTAAATTTTGTTCATAGAATCATAACTAGTTTTGAAGATTTTAAAGTTTTTCATTTTTGAAGGGTGTGATGAAAGGTTTAAATTTAATTTTGAGTACTTTAGAAGATATAAAGTACCCTAAAAAGTGGAAATAGCTATCATAGAAGGTTATGAGGTGATAGAGAACTTTATGAGATTTTTAGTGCATCAAACGGTTTGTCAATCGGACACCCGGTTCATAAGTTATGGCCTCTAAAAGTTTGGACTCCTGAAATAGGAAAATATAAAATACATCAAACACATAAATGAGTTGCAAAAGGGAGGAACATGTGTTGATGTGTTTTTTCACATGTCATAGGGAATCTAGATTGGAGGGTAAAAGCACAAAGTTGTGTCACACTTTTATAAAGGAAATGGCCAATGTTAACTTTTTAAATTGAATCAATAGAAAGTAAAATATGTATTTTGAATTTTGAAATGATGTAAACTATAAAATGTATATTTTTTTATGTATTTTATGTTTGTAATTTTTTTAACAATTTAAAAAATTATTTTAATATACTTTCTTATAAAGTAAACACTATAATTTAGTTGCTAATAAAATGCTGAAATTGAAGTTACACGAGGCATCAAACTTTATAATGTAAATTTTACCTTTTTTCTTCAATTTTTTTGTTTATATTGATAACTTGAAACTTTAGTGCAAAATATATTTTTAACTATTTTTTATGTATATATATTTTTCAATAAATTTCAAAAGTTGTTTTTACTGAAATATAACGCTTTCCATTTGGAGTCACCTTTTTTATTAATTACTTATCCAAATTAGGAAAAAATACATCATCTTGACATAGACTCTTTTCTCTAGCGCTTTTATTTTTTTCAAAATTTTTAAATAAATTTTAGTATTTTCCCTTTACAAGATAATCAACCTTATATTTTAGTGTTGATGATCTACTTTCAATAAAAAAATAATTAAAATATTAAAAGATATATATTTTGGAAAATTCACTTATAGATCTATAAAAGGGCATTTTTACATTTCAAAAAAAATATTATTTATAAGAGTAGGAGTTGTTGAAACATCAAGTTTTTCAAAAAAATATTATTTTTTGGTAATTAGACCGAAAGTGGTAAAAAATATACATTTAGTAGACAATTCCAATTGGAAAAGTTGTGGCCCATATATAAGATAGCTATAATGAATCTCTATAGGACAAATAAGATGGTCATCTTAAATAGCTCACTCCTCTAAATTTGATTTTTTGAGCTTCTCAAGCCTCGAGAACTTCTCAAAAACTCATCATAATTTCTTGATTTTTTCTAGTTTAATAATCAGGGCTTAAATGTAATAATGGGAAGTAATTTAAAGCATGTGAGTTCATCTATCTCTGAGAGATCTCAAGGGAGATTGTCCTTTTCAAGTTGCAAAAAGATGGTCGATTTAGGAAGGTACTCCAAACAGTTGGCTTAGCTTTTTTAAAGATTTTGAATTGCCTAGATTTCGATATATTCAATTAAGATTTGAAAAGGATAAAGAGATCAGTCATATCACTATAAATGTCTATGGATAATTAGGTAAAATTTGATTATTTAGGGAAAAGGTCATTATTTATTTCTCATATATGGAAGCTCGAGTTGGCACCCCTAGGTAGTGGGAATTTGAAGATTTTTTGAAGCTACCACTCATTAAGAGCATTTAGTAAGATTGGATTGTCAGAGATTGAGCCTTTCACCTAGAATTCTTTCGAGATTGTTGTTTTTGATATATTGGTGGGGATGGAGTAAATTTTTTTATCTTTATCTAACTAATAGATAATTTTAGTGAAGGGTAAGCCCTTTGAGCTATGATTTTTATGTTTGGAAACTAGTTAGCAAATTTTTTGGTGAGATGATAGAATTAAATAGCATGAATAAGGTGGATACGGAAGCCTTGAGGAGTAAACTATTGATTTGGTTGAATGGATTGGAATACTAAGAGGGGGGGTGAATCAATATTCCCACTCTTCAACAAATTTTACTGATATATCATTTTCATCAATTAAGCTTATCAACATGAAGTAGAAAATGCAGAATAAACAAATAACATAACCACAAATTGAGCACCGTATTTTATACGTGGAAAACCCAAATGGGAAAAATAGCAAAGAGGGTTAGCTCTCAAGATAATATAACTAGTTATATGGTGATTATAAAATGAGTGGCTCACTATTAGAATACTCGCTGCAATAGAAAATAAATGAACTAGGGAAATTCGCATCTCCTAATGCATGAGGTTAGTTCAAGATTAAGATCAAATAAAAACTCACAAAAACTCACAACAGATTTGGTGAGGGATAGTTGTACCACTATCCATAATCACTTGCAGCAAGTTCGGTAAGGGATTATTTGTTGGCAACAACAATGAAAGAAAACTGAGAGGGTGGGGGGGTGAATTGGTTTTCATCGGATTATCAAACTTAACCTTAAAAGAAAATATGATAAACTACAGTAACAACAAAGATAAGAAAATTGACAACACAACATAATACAGAGATTTGACATGGAGAACCCAGTTAAGAGAAAAACTATGGTGGGAAACTACCCACAATAAGATGAAACCCTGCAATAATATGTGAAAATATTACAATGGGGAATGCACATGCATTCAGACACACTGTCTAGAGCTCACTGCTCAAGATGTAATAACCTAGAAGGATACAATCCTCAGGGAAGTCTCACTAACTTACAACAAGATTCAGATTACAATCCGAAAGGACTAAACTACAATAATAGCATATTCTAATGCCTGATGTCAGTTTCAGTTAAGCATATTTATCTACCCTGCAACAATATTTCCACTCTCTAATAATACAGACACAACATTGACACTCAATTTACATGAATACATCACCTTTATATACTGATCATCAACCTTGGCAACAAGGTCGGCTAAACCCTCATTGAATAATTACAAAATTACATCACATGATAAAAAGATCGACCACCAGACCAATATGATGATATACATGATATAAAATGGACCTAAATCAAATTCTCAAACACGTAACACCACCGGAAATTACACTAAGATCAACCGCAACACGCTACACCACCAAGAATACTGCATAACACAAAGAATATCACCGGATCAATAAAAACACCAAGAAGGCACACAAGGATCAATGTGAACCACCAAAACAAATAGGAAACAATTAGAAAACACCAAAAATCACATTAGAACCATCTGCAATAGCTACACCAACACCACTTATCAAATCTTCATCGATCAACATCTAAAGCTCAAGAACACTCAAATAGAAACAACTTGGACTAGAAGGATAGCTTGCGAAGCACCAAATAATGAACCATCTAAAATATATATACACATGAGCATTCCAAACAATCTCCCAAAGACTCAACTCAAGATCTGATCATTCCAGAATATAGTGGAGGAAATACCAAACTCTACAAAGTAGTGATCAGAAAAACTAAACTGCAAACTGGATCAATTAAATCATGGGAATATGTTGACATCAACAACAACATCATATCCAAGTAGCAACAATGCCCAACAATCTCCCCCTTTGGCATTGATGGCAACATATGGATGTGAAAAACAATCAATGCAAAGAAAGAAAACATCTCCAACAAACTCCCCCTAAGACCAAGCTCACCAACAGAAGATAAGACAATTTTTCACATGCTTTCTCTCCACCTTTGACATCAATGAAGAGGGTTCTCAAAACAAAGAACCAAATTCTCTCCCTTACATAAAAAAATTATCTCAACTGAACCACAAACAGACTACTCCACTAGAGGAGCAACATAAGCTTATCAATTCAGAAAAAGATAAGATTGTGAAGTCCACCGGATTTATGGAACTCAATGCATCTAGTTCCCATCAGGAGGGGTGGATACCTCTAACTTGTCTCTCAAATAGACAAATGTGTCTACAGGGAAAGGCTTTGTGAAAATATCAGCAATTTGTTCCTTTGTAGACACATACTCCATCTTCACTTCCTCTTCACTAACTTTTTCTCTCAAGAAATGATACTTGATTGATACATGTTTAATCTTTGAATGTTGCACCAAATTCTTTGGCATATTAATAGCACTGGAATTGTCACAATATATGACAATAGGCTCATCATAGATAAATCTAATATCTTTCAACATTCGCTTCATCCAAACTACTTAAGTGCAGTTACTAGCAACAACAATGTACTCAACTTTAGCAGTAGATAAGGAAACTGAATCCTATTTCTTACTTGCCCATGAAACCAATTTTTCACCCAAAAAAAATGTACCACCAAAAGTACTCTTCTGGTCATCAACATCACAAGCCCAATCAACATCAGTGTAAGTACATAGCATGAAATCATCATTCCTAGGGTACCACAAACCATAATCCACAGTTCCTTTCAAGTATTTGAATATCCTCTTTACAACAATGACATGACTCTCTTTTGAATCATCTTGATATCTAGTAGCCATGCACATAACATGCATAATGTCAGGTCTAGTCGGAGTCAAGTATAGTAGTCCACCAACCATAGATCTATACAAGGTCTAAATAGCTTTCAAAGATTTATCATTTTTAGATAATTTGCAGCCAGTCACCATAGGAGTTCCAACTGGTTTAGAAACTTCTAACCCAAACTTCTTCAGAAATTCCTTTACATATTTATCTTGAGATATAAAATTACCTTTTCCAGTCTGTGAAATCTGCAAACCTCGAGAAAATTTCATTTCTCGTATCATAGACATTTCAAATTCTTTTTGCATATCATCGACAAACTTCATACTCAAGTTATCATCTCCTCTGAAGATAATGTCATCAACAAAAACCTCAACAATCAAGATGTTATCATTCTCAATATTGAGATATATATTATTGTCAGCAGTACCTTTATTAAATCCTAATTTCAATAAGTACTTATCCAATCTAGCATACCGGGCTCTAGGGGCTTGTTTCAATCCATAAAGAGATTTCTTCTGTTTGCATACCATGTCTGCATCATCTGATAATGAAAATCCATCAGGTTGCTCAATGTATACTTCTTCCTCAAGATCGCCATTCCAGAAGGCTAACTTGACATCCATTTGATATACCATAAAATACTTATAAGAAACATATGCAGGCAATATTATAACAACTTCAAGTCTAGTCACCAGAGAAAAAATCTCATCATAATCAATTCCTTATTTTTGTGAATATCCTTTGCATACTAACCTTTCTTTATTTATGACAACTTCACCGACTTCATTCAATTTATTCCTAAACACCCATTTAGTACCATCACATTCTTGTTTTTAGTTCTAGGCACAAGCTCCCATGTGTTATTATTTTTAATCTAATTCAATTCTTCTTCCATAGCCTTCATCGAATTTTCATCTTTGCAAGCTTCAAAAACATCTTTAGGTTCAATTTTAGAAATCAAACATACCTCTTCAACAACTAGTCTTTTCCTAGTCATCACACCTTTATTTTTATCTCCAATGATCTGATTTTTAGAATGATTCAATCTTACAGACTATAGAGTCTTCTGATTATTTTGATTTTCAAGTTCCTGCACCTCTCTACCAGTAGCAACAATATTTGGGTTAACAACTTCTATAGAATCATTCTACTTCAATTATTCAGTCTAATTTAGTGTTAAAACAACATCTTGATCATCATCATATCCACATGCTCTGATCTCTTTTCCATAGTTCTCATCAACCTTCACATTTGCACTTTTCACTATCTTTCTCAATCTCATATTGTATCATTGGTAGGCTTTTCTCTTTGTTGAATATCCCAAGAAAATTCCTTCATCACTTCTCATATCAAACTTTCTTAAATCCTCATCTCTCTTGATATAGCACTTGCTTCCAAAAAATTTAAAATATCTCACAGTAGGAAAATGACAAAGCCATAGCTCATAAGGAGTCTTACCGGTATCACCTTTTATATGAACTCGGTTGAATGTGTAAACAACAGTGCTAACAACTTCTCTGGTAGATCTTCAGAACATTCCCTTCAATCAGCATAGTCCTTGCAGCATCCAAGATAGTCATGTTCTTTCTTTTAACAACTTCATTTTTCTATGGTGTTCTAGGAGAAGATAATTGTCTTCTAATTCCATGCTTCTCATAGAATGATTCAAACTCACTGGAATAGAATTCTCCTCCTCTATCAAATCTTGGACATTTCATCTTCAATCCTATCTCAGTCTCAACCTTTGCTTTGAATATCTTGAATTTGTCCAATGCTTCTGTTTTTTCCCTCAAAAAGGTAACCCACATCATCCTAGGATAATCATCAATAATTAACATGAAATATCTGTCATTCTGCACACTTCTTATTGTAGTAGGTCCACATAGGTCAGTATGCACAAGATCTAGCAATCCATCAGATGTATATTGTTTACTCTTGAAAGAAATCCTTATTTGCTTACCCATTTGACATTCCTATATATCAGATTAGCAAGCTTAAATTTTTTAGGTAAATCTCTAATAGCTTGAGTAGAACAGATCTTAATCATTGAATCAAAATTAACCTGTGACACATTCTCCTATGCCACAACCAACTTTCATCAATTTGAGCAATCAAGCAATTTTTCTCACCAGCACTCAAATGAAAAATATTACCTTTTGTCTTAGTTCCTGATGCAATCTCTATACCATAGGCATTTAGGATCTTGCATTTTTCATTCTTGAATAGAAAATCATAACCTTTGTCAACCGTCTATCCAACACTTATAAGATTATTCTTCAAACCATCTATACATTAGGAAATAGGAAATCATCACAAGCAATATAAACATACTAATCATTAGCTCAATCACGAAAGCACAATTGCAATGATCTATCCTAATTACATCCAATAGAGACATAAAGATAAAACATTCAAAAGTAAATACTATGCAAACCAAATGTGGGTATGAATGCTTCCTTCATGCGGCTCCATTGTTCTTCTTTCCTCTTCAAATAGTTTGGTTGTGGATCTCACCTACAAGTGCACATACATGATTGAAAACAAGTAGGTAAGAAAATTGCTCAAAAGTACTCGAAGCGTGATTGATTAGAAATTCGATAATCTGATTAGGGGTCAAGAATCAAGGGATTTGATTGAAGAAATCATCCAATTTATAGATAAATTGGAGAAATGGATCAAATTAGCATGATAATGATTCGAATGGAAATTCAAATCAAGAATAGCAAAATTATGACATGTGTATGACAAATTGCTATGCAAGGATTTATGACAAGATTTATGACAATTTATGACAAATTGCTATGCAAGGATTTATGACAAGATTTTGGAATAGAAATAGACATTTAGAAATTTAGGAGAAATTAGAAAATTAGGTTAGAAATGATGACTTGGAAATTAGGAAATTGATGAAAATTAGGTTAATTAATTAATAATTTCTCATTCATTAATTAATTTACAAAAATAGGAGGAATTAATTAGCCAATTAAATAATAATTTAATTGTGACAAGAAGACTTAGGATAAATAAATAATTTATTAACCTAAAGGGGAGAATGACAATCAAGATTAAATGAATAAATCATAAAACCTTAGAAGATGAATTAGAAATGCAAAGACGACAATTAGGTCTTGACAAAGGCTAGTTGATATCGATTCAATCATGATTTTGAATTGACAAATGACCAGTGTTGATAAATGATTTGATTGAGATTGGTTGACAAAAATCAATGACAAATTGACCAAATTGACATGATTGAAAAGGACAAGGATCGATGATGAATCGATCGCAATATGATAAGATTGACAAGGACAAAGATCGACCAAAATCATGACTGAAAATTGGTTATGAACAAGACCTATTCGAAAGTGAGACAACTGAAGAATGCAGAAGAAGGAATTGATGCTCGCAAATGATAAATACCAAGTGCGTGACATAGGAGAAAATGTTAATGCGACACAAAAACCTAAAATGAGGCAATGCGCAAATGTTAAAGTATGACTCCACAAGCGTTGACCATTTTTAGGTGTCTACATTTTGCCCCTCTTTGAGACAATGCGATTTTAAGCATTGTTTCAAAGATCAATAATGAAAATGCCCTAGACAATAATAATGACATATGCATGCCCCCTCGAGGAATTGGTCGGAAACATGCAGAAAAAAGGCCAATTGATCGATAAAAATGATAGAATCGAACGGACTAAGAATCAGAGATCGGATGTGTGAAGGACAAGCAATTAACGACACAAAAGACTGCGACCAACATAAGATGGAGAGGATGCACGTCCATCTATGCATGGACAAAGATCTATAAATGGGACCAAGAAAGTGAAAAGAGCTCATTTGCACTAGCCCAAGAGGAGAATTTGTTGCTCTGGAAAAGGACACTTGCAAAGAGATGGCAAACATTCCAAGGGAAGATCACCACAGAGAATGTGTACGCACATTTAGATGACCTGACGACGCAGGAGCAGCGGTATGTATCTCAAAAACCCATGTTTTCAATTTGATGAATTTTGATTGCTTGCGGGACATTGCGGGGCCCACAGGGGATGCAGAAACTGACTTCTGCGCTTGTGTAGGGTCTTCTGCGCTTGTGTAAGGTCTTCTGCACTTGTGTAAGGGTACACAAGCACAGGTTACATGACACAGGCGCAGGTTCTTTGACACAAGCGTAGTTTCCTTGACACAAGCGCAGTTGTGCATTGGGAACTCAATTTTGGTCCAAAACAGCATGCAAATGAGCCGAAAAGGGGGGATAAGGGTAGGATAGGTCAAAATAGATGAAAAACACACTGATTTAGACATGAAACAAGAAAATGCAACCCGTAGAAGCAAACCCTAAAACTGACAAAATGTGCCCCAATTGTGATGCAGAGTCGACAGTATCCATTGATCACCCGGGAGAACCGACCTGACTGCTTCATGTTACAACATAGACTCAGAAGCACAGATAGAGATACATTAGCAGGACTTGGGATAGGAGGGACATCATCCTTGAGACATGGCAGGGATGAGGAGGATAGAGGGAGCACCCGGTGACAGAGGCACATGCTCCTTATGACAGACAGTGGGCATTATGTAGTGTGATATTATATAGTCAGCCTGCGGGCCATACTTAGGACAGACAGTCCAATTTTGTACTCCGATATTATGTGGATATGATATGCATTGATATGATGGGATGCAATGTGTTATGACTGATGTTATTTTCCATGTATGGATGACTTATGCACTGTTTATGAACATGTATGGATATATTTTTATGTGTTTTTGATGCATTGATAATATGACATGGATAAAATGCTTGATATGATGCTTGATGTAATGCAAATGTACTAACCAATGAATGCAGGAGGCAGCATATGTGTGCGGGGAAATCGGAGCACTAGACCGAACTGACTATCCGAACTGATGGAAGAAATGTTAGTAAGAAGAAAATGAGACAGAGGACAGTTAGAGACGAAGAAAAACTTGCTTTCAGTAATGCACTTTGTAGGTGAGAACCTTTATTTTAATGTAGCAAAATGGATGCGTAGCATCATGGCATTGAAGGTTAGAGCTGAAATGCAACCCTTTTTGCAAAAGACAGACACATTGCAGACAAACAACAATCACAACAAAAAAGAAAGGAACCATGAACCATCCTGGTCACTCTAAATCACTCAGTGACATCATCGAGCAACATAGGAACATGATTGAAGATAAATCAATAAAAAAAATAAGATGCACAAATTCCAACAAGTCAAACAAACATCTTGATCTTCATTGTCAAAAGTTGAAAGTGTTGATAGGACGATCATGCTGTTTGGTTTCAGGACATGCGGTACCCCGTCTAAGACAGGACACAGTCTGGTTTCGAGTATACCACACCCTGTATAAGACCCATGATAGTATGCCAAGGACGAATTGATTTTGAGGTTGATTGATATGACAATGTTGATTAGTTTGAATGTCTGGTTTGATTGAAAAGTTCATATGTTGAAGCGTGATTTCATTAAAGCACAATGTTGGATTGCATGTCATTGGAGGGATGCTCAGGGATCTGTCTTATGCACAGAGGGGATCCTTTATTGACAAAATGCTTTTTTTTTGGATTTTAATGTGTTGAAATGTTTTTGTTCATTTTTTCAGGACTTTTTATGACTTTTTAAGAATTTTTGCAGGACAGTTTTTCAATTTTTTTAAAGATTTTTTTAGGACTTTATTTGATTTTTTTGAATTATTTCAGGACATTTTTCAATTCTTTTGAATTATTTCAGGACATTTATTTTTGATTTTTTTGGAATTAGTTCAGGACATTTTTCAATTTTTTTATGATTTTTTCAGGACATTATTTGATTTTTAGGGATTTTGCCTCCAGTGTCTAGCAAGACAAGGAATATGATAGGTGAATAAATAGGCTTTCTAAAATGATGGTGGATAGAGGGAAGACAAAGGCCTTTTATTATAGAGACAATGCGAATGCAATTTTCAAGGGCTATGGTGCGATGGGACAAGAGACTGGATATGACAATGTAAAGCAGTGACATGGCATGAGGGACATGTGAAGAAGTTTTTGAAACCATGTTTAAATTTTGCGTCCTTATGTCAGATTAAGATCAAGGAATGAAAAAGAGTGTATGGATAGTGATAAGATATGGATAGGATAAGAAAGACCAAGAATGGATAAGGGACATGGACTGAAGGTCGGGATAGGATATGGGATACTGGCAGAAAGTCGCAATATGCTAGGGAATATGGATGAAAGGTCATAATAAGAAAATGGATAAATGACAAAAGCTATGATGGACTAAAAGCTGCAAACAAGATGCATGATGCTCGTGATGATCCTCAGCCTTGTCAAGATCAAAGGTGGAAAGAGAAACTGGACATGAGGGACAATAGGATATGAAGGGTAATGATTGGCGTATGATAGGATAATGAAGGGCAATAGGATATGAAGGAGGAAACCTGCCCCCAAGTGTGGTGTGCAAGAAGTTCATAAATTACGCATGATACCTATTTGCCAGGTTTTCAACATGGTACTTGTCCAAGGCACCTGTTTGCCAGGTTTTCACCAGTGGACGAATTATTTTTGCTTTACTTTTTTTTTTCTTTTTTTTTGTTCACTTTTTTTTTTTTTTGGTTGTATTTTGACCTTTTTCAATAGAAGATGGACACATGGTAGCGGATGGAAGAAGGACTCAAGCGTCTTTTTGTTTGGATAGTAGCCTTGAAAAAAATGGACCATGACCTTTAAAAGCATGCTCAAAGACATTGGTAGGATGAGGACATGGAAAATGAGATGAAACTAAGGCAAGGATTTATGCAAAGGATTGAATCAAAGGGATGGAAGCATGGAAAATATGCATTGGATAATGGATAGGGTATTGGAAGAATTGGGCTTTAGTGGATGGAAATGAAGGCAAGATCAACATTGGCACACACCTTGAGGGGTGATGGACTGATGGAGGACAAATGTATTTTGGATATTGAGATTTTGACGAAGGAATAGCTTGGGATTTTGGGACATAAGGGCCCAAAATGGATGAAGAAGGTGATGGAGGAACAAATTTGAGAGGGTTGGATGGAGGAATAGTAATTTTGGATGCCAAGTTGGATGTTTCTTTAGGCTTTTGTGCTTCAAGGAGTTGCTTAGGGATCCACATGGTTTTTGATTTTTCATGCTTTTGTGGTTCCTTGGAGTGCATTGCTTGCACAAGGGATTTAGGAACCCATATAAATTTTGACTTTGCTTTATTTTGCTCAGTGGGCCTTTGTGGCCTTTTGGATATTTCTTTTTCTTTATAGATCATATTGTTCTTTGTTTTGACATGTCGATTATATTGGACATGTTGATCCTTGAATACATGTGGATTGCTAGACTTATGATGCTTATACTTGGCATCCAAATTTCTTGGAAGAGGGAATGAATGTTGGTGTGGATGGGAATGATATGGAGGCATGTGGGATGGATGGAAGGTTCTCAAAGATGTGTGCCTTTGCTGATGTTGCATAGGAGATGGAGGGATATAGGGACCTAGAATGGATGGAAGGTATGATAGGGAAGGTGTATGTTTTGATTTTGATGGAGGGATATTGGCTTTAGCAGGGGTACCCACGTCTTGAGAGTGAGTTGTGTGGACATGACCCTTAAGATCTTCTTTAACATGATGGGATTCTTTCTCATGAAGGTCTACTCCTTTGCCTTTATGAATATCTTGACTTGTAGGATGCTCTTTTCTTTGGGAAGAAGACGCGAGTCCATTATGAGGTGGATATGATATGAGAGAAATAATGAGATCTTGGAGTGGATCGGATTGGACCAAAGTGGAAGAGCCCATTATGCATGTCAAGGGTTCATGAACATCTTGCACTGACACGTTAGAATCATGAGGGGGATTAGGATCATGAGGGGGACTAGGATTGTGTAGTGGACATGGTTCAATGACAGGCTCTTCAAGAGATGGAATGGGAGAAATAATGGGATCCTCAAAAGAAATGTGATCTTGGAGTGGATATGGAGCATTAGGACAAGGAGATGGAGGAACAAGTGGATCTTGTGGAGGATCTGAAGGAATAATTTGATCTTGACAAGGAGGAAGATCATTGGAAACCTCTTTAAAGGTGCTTTGCTCTTGACTTTCAATCGGATCATCGGAAAGGATGGAAGGGACATCTTGATCTTTCTTAGGAAGTGGAATTCCAATGGGATTTGAAAGGACATTTTGTTCTTGGAATGGAAGGGGATCGTTTGGGATTGGATGAACTAGGATATCTTGATCTTGCCCGGGGAATGGAGTGTCAATAGGACTTTGGATAGGATGGACAAGAATAGGGGAATCATTGCGAGTGTCTAGGGAAATGGGATCCTGGTCAACAATTGGATGGGATAATAAGGTTTCAAGATCTTGATCTTGATCTGCTTTAAGACACGTTTCTTCATGCTCTAAATTATCCTCTTGACATGAGGTTGGACTTTGGATATGAATGGAGGATTCTGGCAAGGGCTCAATGTTTTGGGATGAAGGAAATGCACTTTGAACATTTGTGATGGATTCTGGCAAGGAATCAATGCTTGAACATGAGGAAGAGGGACTTTGAATGGGGTTCTCTAAAACAAGTAATGGCAATAAAGTGCATGGTGGCATTGGGTCTTGTATTTCTGAAACATGACAAGGATGTGCATCATGAATTGGATTATCTTGGCAATCAATTATGGATAGCCCTTGGGTAATTTCATCCTTGGGTGTATTATTTGATGAGGACAATATAGAAGGTTCTTGTGAAACTTCTAAAGGTGCAGGGATAGATGCCACTAGAGAGTCAATTTGCTTGTGAGGGGATGAGGCATTGCTAGACATAATTGTATTATCTTGATCTTCCTCAAAGAACTCACTTGGTAGTTTCCTTAAGATCATTGCAATAAAGCCACCTTTCTTTCGAGGTTTTGACATGATTGGATCTGGAATTTGAACTTGTTTGGCAAGGAGTTGGTTCTGATCTAATGTCATGTTTTGATATTGGACTTGGTTCAATTGTTCTGACATGTTTGAAACTTGGGTTGGTGTGTGCTGCAACCTTTGTTTTTGAATGTTTGGTTGTTGTTGTTGATACTGAGTTGTCCATTGAGTTTGTTGTTGATACTTGATAGTCGGTTGGACATATTGTTGAGATTGGACCATTGGTTGTGTTGGTTGAATATGTTGAACAATTGGTTGTGATGGTTGAAAATGTGATTGATAGTAAACACCTTCTTGTTCTTGTTGTGGAGGCACATAATGTTGTTGATGTTGTCTCCTTTCTTGAAATTGTTTCATCATCTCTATTTGGGAGAGGAGAGCTGGTATGTCTGATCGTTCAAGAAGAGATCTTACATCAATTGGCTCAATCTTTGGATTTAGACCTGGAAATTTTCGAAACACTTTGGACATTTGTGATCTATTCTTCTCAATGTTTTTCACTCTTTGTTCCAATATCTCTTCTTCTTGAGCTAGTTTCTCCTCTAGTTTTTGTATTTGGACATTTACATCATCATGAAAAGTTTGACCAATATTGCTTTGTTGTTGGGTTGGATAGAATTGTGATTGCATTGTCGGTTGATATGTCAAACTTTGTTGCATCATTGGTGCTTGGAACCTTGTTTCAATAGACATGTCACTATGCAAATGCAATATTTTTGGAATTTTTCAAGGATAATGTATAATATGCAACTAAATGCAAACTAAAATAGATGAAAATGCAATCTATGACAAGAGTGCAACCTATGTTTTTGGTTGTTTTTCAAGATTTTGACAAACTTTTTGGAATGCAAATCTAAGAAAGAGACCCTTAGGAAATTGAAATGATGTCTAGACCTCAAAGGACAAAAGGACCAAGTGACAAAAGGACAAAATGACAAAGTCTCCCCTATATGCTTGGATACAAAGCTAGGTTTGACCAAATGATATGGATGACAAAAAGACAAAGGTTTGATAAGGTCTAGACTTCTTATCAATGACTTAGGGTTTATCAAAGATTTGGATTACTCAAGTATGACAAAACCTAGTTTTGACACTATATGCAAAGGGACAATTACTATGCAAATGACTCTAATATGATATGATAATGACCTAAACTTAATGAAGAGACCTAGGGTATGCAATGTATGACAATGGTATGACTTCAATGCAAGAGGACATATGCAAATGGATGACCCTTATTGAATGGAGTATGACTTAGGTGAAACCTAACCTTGGTACTTGACAATGAACTTTACAAAATGCAACCTAGGATGAACCTAAATGTAAGTGACGTGAATGTTGAGACAAGATTTTGAAAAATGTTTGACAACCATGTTTGAAGATATGTTTTGAACCTTGTTGAACGTTTGTTGGATGAATGTCTCTTGTGTTTAACCTTGTTTTAAATCAATTTGTCTTGTTTTTGAAATGAGATGCAATTCAACTTTTGACAAGTAAAGAAGACAAGATATTTCAACTTAAACTCAAGACAATCATGCTCATTCACACATTTCTTATGGTAGGTAAGGACATTAGGTACTTGAGAGGTAGACTCATTATGGGATTCAAGGAGAATACATAGATGCTTGACCCCACGGGCTCCCCTCCACGGCACTCACTTCTCAGGGCAGCCAAGCATCAGTCCCCATGGAAATCTCCCCATGGCGAACTTAGTATCTCTTCCAAGTATCCGAATTTGTCCTTCTCAAGCAACTAGAAGGGTTTTTGGCCTCTAAAAACAAGGTGTGTAGTAAGGATTTCTGTTAAGTGTTACTCCTTGATGTCACGCAAGCGTGATTGAGACATTAAGCCCATCAAGATACCAAACAAATGTAGTCGCGCAAGCACGATTTAGACCGTGAGGCCCTACTTAGATGTTGATATGAGAAAGAGTTCAAGGGTCATCACTTCCCAAGTAACTACAATTCCCACGTAACACTTCCTTCAAAGCTTTCGCTCATCGGGTATTTTTTTATAGTGAGTTAGAATGCCAAGGTATTCTAGCCGTACTCATTTTGGGTCGTTCCCTTCTCACGATTATCACTTGCTTGCAAAAGCAAATGGTCAGGAAGGCAGGCCCTCTAAAGGTGACAAACAATCAAAGACATGAGCATGGTATCAAAGATCTAGATTTCTGATCACCCTAAGAAGGATGAGAGCATACTCTCCTACTCCAATGTCAAGCTCAACAATCAAAGCAAACATACATTTATTCCATCCTATTTAGAAATCACTAGGTGCCTAAAAATTAATTGCAAACACAAGGTTTAGTTGTAGTCCAAGGCAACCTGCAAAATCACCAAGTCAGAAGTTTAATTTGTTTGGTCTTTGACTAGCGAACCTGCAAATAATTCATTAGTAGTTTGTGAAATAATTCTTTGTCAAGCGTTTTGCCACAAAGCTACCAACAATGTTAGAGAATCAAGAGAAATGAATCACCATCAAAATTAATCCATAAAAGTTGTGATTCTTTGTCCTCTTAGATTAATCTATGTGAAATTTATCAAATTTACCACCCTAGATTAATCTAGACAAAATTTGCATGAATGCATGATTAATTTGCCAAGCTAAATTAATCTAGATGAAGGTTGCATGCTTTTGTTTTTGAAAATTTTGACCATTTACAGCAGCATAATTAAAAATGTCATAACTTCCTGAATATTTATCCAAATCACAAACCGTAAAATTATCTAGAAAGGAAAAAACGTGATCTAATATACCCAGAAATCATTTATTTTACTTCTACACAAAATATTTTACGTGATCAATTGATTATGACTATTTTTTTTTAGAAGAAAAATTTGCAATTTCTCCACAAAAAAATCTGCAACTTCACAAAACATTCAAAAAAAATATTAGATCCAAGCATGTTCACGTCGGGTTCACCAATTAATGTACGTTAGGAAATTAGGAATCATCACAAAACAAGATAAACGTAATAATCATTAGCTCAATCACGAAAGCACAATTGCAATGATCTATCCTAATTACATCCAATAGAGACATAAAGATAAAACATTCAAAAGTAAATACTATGCAAACCAAATGTGGGTATGAATGCTTCCTTCATGCAGCTCCATTGTTCTTCTTTCCTCTTCAAATAGTTTGGTTGTGGATCTCACCTACAAGTGCACATACATGATTGAAAACAAGTAGGTAAGAAAATTGCTCAAAAGTACTCGAAGCGTGATTGATTAGAAATTCGATAATCTGATTAGGGGTCAAGAATCAAGGGATTTGATTGAAGAAATCATCCAATTTATAGATAAATTGGAGAAATGGATCAAATTAGCATGATAATGATTCGAATGGAAATTCAAATCAAGAATAGCAAAATTATGACATGTGTATGACAAATTGCTATGCAAGGATTTATGACAAGATTTATGACAATTTATGACAAATTGCTATGCAAGGATTTATGACAAGATTTTGGAATAGAAATAGACATTTAGAAATTTAGGAGAAATTAGAAAATTAGGTTAGAAATGATGACTTGGAAATTAGGAAATTGATGAAAATTAGGTAAATTAATTAATAATTTCTCATTCATTAATTAATTTACAAAAATAGGAGGAATTAATTAGCCAATTAAATAATAATTTAATTGTGACAAGAAGACTTAGGATAAATAAATAATTTATTAACCTAAAGGGGAGAATGACAATCAAGATTAAATGAATAAATCATAAAACCTTAGAAGATGAATTAGAAATGCAAAGACGATAATTAGGTCTTGACAAAGGATAGTTGATATCGATTCAATCATGATTTTGAATTGACAAATGACCAGTGTTGATAAATGATTTGATTGAGATTGGTTGACAAAAATCAATGACAAATTGACCAAATTGACATGATTGAAAAGGACAAGGATCGATGATGAATCGATCGCAATATGACAAGATTGACAAGGACAAAGATCGACCAAAATCATGACTGAAAATTGGTTATGAACAAGACCTAATTCGAAAGCGAGACAACTGAAGAATGTAGAAGAAGGACTCGATGCTCGCAAATGATAAATACCAAGTGCGTGACATAGGAGAAAATGTTAATACGACACAAAAACCTAAAATGAGGCAATGCGCAAATGTTAAAGTATGACTCCGCAAGCGTTGACCATTTTTAGGTGTCTACACCATCAACATACAAGACATCATCAGTGTTATGCTTACTATCAATGAAAATAGAACGTTTACCATGGATCACACAAGATTTGTCATCTCCAAAATCTTACTATTCCACCTCATACCTTTCCATACTCACAAATTTTCTTGTATCACCAGTCATATGATGTGAACAACCACTGTCAATCACCCATTCATCTTTCTCTTCAAATTTAGCAGCTAGAGATTTCTCCTCAATAGTGTAGCTTGTGGAATCAATAGGTACTGGTCCATCTTCTTTGATAGCAATAAACGCAATTCCATCTCCTTTTGATTCTTCATCTGTAACACCTTCATCAACAACATAAAAATAGTTCTTCTAATGCTTAAACTTCCAGTTAGACTTGTAAGGCTTATCATACTTCTCGTGCTTTTCATATCTATCATTTTTATCATGCTTATCATATTTATCATGCCTATCATACTTAGACATTATTTTCGGGCATCTAGAAGCAAAATGTCCTATATTATTGCAAGAAAAACATTTCGGAGGCAATTTACCATCATACTTACCAGCTCCCTTAGCCAAACTCTAGGCAATCAATGCTTCAAGCTCATTCAATTCTCTTTCTTGATCTTCCATCTCTCTTATCTATGTTTCATATCTGGATATTCTGCATTCATTAGGGTCATACTTCTATTTTTTGGATATAGATGCTCTAAATGTTGTCTCTGACTTTCCATGTTATTCACCAAACTCGTTCAGTTCAAATGCAACAATCTTTCCAGCCAGTATATCTCTTGTCACAATAGTTACACTTCGAATTTCATCAATAGAAGCTACCTTATGTTTATAAGTAGGAGGCAATGATCTCAACACTTTAGCAACAATTTTATCTTCTTCAAGGGTTCTACCGGCCCACCTAATACCCAGGACAAGTTCATTCACCTTAGCCATGAAAGATTTTATGTTGTCATCTTCTCCCATCTTCAGCATCTCAGACTTCCCTTTCAAACTTTTCAACTTAGCAACTTTGACTTGTTTATCTCCTTCATACAAGGTCTCAAGCTTCTCCTAGATCTCATGTGTAGTCTAAAGTCCCATTACATGTGTATATGGTGAAAATGGATAACAATAATAATGATATTGAAAGGCTAAATGAATTCAACCACAAAACCCTAGCCTAACAACAACAAAGATCCACCATAACATATGAAGATTACCTAAGACAATACAAATCAAATGAAATCACAAAGATTATACCATCACATGTCCAATAGGGTTTGGATCTCCATTCTTCCTATCTCCATTGATCTTGCTTGATATATTTGCTCTCAGATTTTATGTGCACAAGAGCTCAACAAAGAACGGAATGTGGTTGCAAGTAGGATTGCCTATGTTCAAAAGCATAGTGTAGTCAAGTAGTCAACGGGGGGGTTTGATAATGAAGGAAGCATCTCCTTATATAGAAGACACTATATGAAATGGAGGGATAAGATTGAGAGGTGTAAAAGGAGGTCGGCTATGCTTATAGGGTAGGTAAAAGAAATAATAAAATAATGAAAGGGGTAGGTAGTGTATGAATTAAGAGATGAATGACATGTGTCATGGGTAGAAAAGGTTAATGAATTAATTAAATAAATAAAGATTTATTTAATTAATAGAAGAAGTGGGATCAATTAAATAAATAAGATATTTATTTAATTTAGGAAAAGGATAATTTAAATAAATAAATGTATTTATCTAAATGAGAAATAAGGCTAGAAGAGGATAAATGAATTAATTAAATAAATAAGGATTTATTTAATTAATAGATGAATTAGGCTAAAGTAATTAAATTAATTAAGATATTTATTTAATTAGATTGGACAATTTTAGGTGTCTACATTTTGCCCCTCTTTGAGACAATGCAACTTGTCGCGTTGTTTCAAAGTAGATAATATGAACTGATACAGAGTTGCCCCAAGATGGGAATGATATGCCCCCTCGAGAGATTGGATGAAAATGTGTGAAAATACCATAGACAATCTCTCGATAAGAAAGAAAGACTAGAATGGACTGACCAGATAAAGTGACAAAGTCACGGGATAACGAAGACTGACACTGGAGACTAGGGCTAGGGTAGTCTATAAGATAGACCACGAGGGGAAAACATCCTCATTTTCATCCACACATCCAAGAGATCAGAGTGCAGAGCGAGATAGAGCAATAGCAATCAGCAGCGATGGCAATGGCTCACAGATTCGATCGCGTTCACCAATTTCAGAGGCCAGCAGATGTAGGAGAGCTAGTGAGTACCGCAAAACCTCCTTGTACTTTGATGCATTTATTGTTGTCATTAATGCATGCTAGGTAGAGTAATAACTGTGCTTAGAATAGGGTCCAAAAAATGTCAAAAATGTGTAGGCGTTGTAAGGAAGTTAAGTAGCGGAAACAACTTCCTACACTAACCTTGAGAGGAGGGTAATGCAAAACTTTTTCAGATCGTTACAACAGTTATAGAAAATAGAAATAGATATAATAGCATTCATACCACAACACAGTGATTTACGTGGGGAAAACCCTTTCGGGAGAAAAACCCCACACTCCAAAAGCAGCTCAATATTTTATTCAGCAATCAAAAACAGATTACAACATACTTGCAGAGCAAACTCTTTGCAGGAGTACCACTAATCAGAGATTCAGAGGCAACTCAATAGCCATAAGACTCTTACACACAACCTCTATCTCACACACCTCATAAATAGGAGATACAATACAAAAAACCATCAAACGGTATTACAAAACCATGGGCTAAAACCACCCAATAAGGTGTAGCTGACCTTATCTCCCTTCTAGATGCCCTATGACATGTTAAAGCACACATCAACACGTGTCGCTCCCTTTTACAGCTCATTTATGTATCTGATACAAATTATTTTTCATATTTCAGGAGTACAAACTTCCAGAGGCCATAACTTGAGAACCGAGTGTCCGATTGACGAACCGTTTGAAGCGTCGGAAAGCTCGCGAAGTGCTCTATCACCTCGTAACCCGCTGTGCTGGTTATGGCCACTTTTCAGGGCATTTCGGAGCCTCTAAAGCCCCCAAAATTAAGTTTAAACATTTTATCGCACCCCTCCAAGACGAAAACTTTAATATCTTCAAAACTAGTTGTAACCTTGCGACACAACTTTACCGGAATGCTTATCTAGCCAACTAGAAGCTTCAGGGAGAGTTTCGCACCATTTCGTGCTCAAATGAAAACTTACTATAAATAGTAACCTCACATAAATGCAAGGTTGAGACACCATTTTTCCCAACAAATCTCCCACTTGTCGAACACCTTGCAGGAGCGAAAGGGAATGTCAACACAATGAATCAATTGCTAGGGGCCATAAGGCCCATAGACTCTGAACACCATCTAAACTTCTCTGTGCTCACAGCCTTAGTTAAAGCATCTGCAACATTCATCAAAGTTTCCACCTTAACCAGCTTCACCCTACCATCTTCGACCATATCTCTAACAAAATGATACTGAACATCAATATGTTTGGTCCGGGCATGAAATGTCGGGTTCTTAGCTAGGCTAATTGCACTCTGACTGTCACAGTAAACTGTCACTGTACCTTGTTTTATTCCAATATCCGAACATAGTCTCTTAAGCCAAATGGCCTCTTTACAAGCATGAGTAGCTGCCATATACTCTGCTTCAGTAGTGGATAAAGCAACCACAGCCTGTCGCTTACTCATCCAACTAATTGCACCACCAAACAAAGTAAATGCATAAGCACTGGTGGATCTTCTTCTATCAATATCACCTACCCAATCTGAATCCACATAACCATGGATATCAAGGGAAGTCATGTCTCCAACTGAATTACCATGATAACACAAAGAATACTTTGAAGTACCCTTCAAATATCTGAAGACTCTTTTGACTGCATCCCAATGAACTCTACCAGGATTAGACATATATCTAGAAAGTACTCCCACTGCTTGGGCAATGTCTGGTCTAGTACAGACCATAGCATACATCAAGCTTCCAACCGCACTCTGGTAAGGCACTCTGCTCATGTCTTCCATCTCCAATGGGGATGTAGGACAATCTGAAACAGATAGTTTCGTTCCAACTGTAAAAGGAACACTCAATGGTCTACAATTCTGCATGTTGAACCTCTGTAACACTGAATTCACATACTTACTCTAGCCTAGCCATAGCTTTCTGTTCACCCTATCTCTTCTAATTTCCATCCCAAGAATGTGCTTTTCTGCACGAAGATCTTTCATTTCAAATTTAGCAGCGAGCTGAGACTTCAGTTCTGAAATCATACCTTTCCCTTTACCAATGAATAACATATCATCAACATACAATGCAATGAATAAGAAATGATCACCATCAGATTTATAATAAACACAGTGATCTGATTTAGAATGTTCAAATCCCAAACTCAACACATATGTATCAAATTTCTGGTACCACATCCTAGGACTTTGTTTGAGGCCATACAAAGATTTCTTCAATTTATAGACCAAATTACTTTTGCCTTTCACCACATAGTGCTCCGGCTATGTCATATAAATATCTTCCTCCAAATCACCATGAAGGAAAGCAGTTTTCACATCCATTTGCTCAACCTCTAAATCATAAGCAGTAGCAATAGAAAGCAAAAGTCTAATGGACGTCATTTTGCAACAGGAGAAAATATCTCACCGTAATCAACACCCTCAACCTGAGAGTAGCCTTTTGCAACCAACCTTGCTTTATACTTCTCAATGCTTCCATCTGAACCAATCTTTTTCTTGAACACCCATTTACAACCAACAGGGTTTCATCCTTCAGGCAATGGTACAAGATCCCATGTATCATTCTTTTTCAAAGCTGCCATTTCTTCCTCCATAGCAATCTTCCAAGATTCTGCATCATTCATACCTAATGCCTCTTCTACAGATTTCGGTTCATCCACACTAGTATTCAGAGCAAAAATACATCTCCAATCATTAGGTGAATACCTTTCAGGTGGTTGTCTATGTCTTGTAGACCTTCGAACAAGCTGAGTTAGAGGTTCTTCCTCCTCTTCTGAAGATTCAGAGCTAGACGAGCTCTCCTCAACTTCTTGCCTATCTAGGGGTCTCGATTCAACTCTTTCAGGTGTAGAAGGAAGTTGAATCACATCTTCTTTTTTAGTCTATTCTGGTTGCAATGTAACAGAAGGAGACTTAATTTCTCTAAAAATAACACTTCTACTGTGAATTACCTTTTGTGCAACAGGGTCCCAAAGCTTGTATCCTTTCACACCATAACTATACCCGATGAAGATACATTTCACAGCCTTGTTCTCCAACTTTGTTTGCTTCTCCTTTGGCACATGTGCATATGCCTCACAACCAAAAACTCTAAGATGTCACAATGAAGGCTTGTGACCTAACCATGCTTCCATAGGCGTTTTATCAACAAGAGCTAATGTAGGAGACCTGTTAATCAGGTAGCAAGCAGTGGCAACAGCTTCAGCCCAAAACTTTTGTTCGAGACCAGCACCACTCAACATACTCCTAGCCTTCTCCATCAGTGTCCTGTTCATTCTTTCTGCAACTCCATTCTGCTGTGGAGAATACGGAGTTGTCTTCTACCTATTAATTCCACAGTCTTTACAGAATCTATCAAAATCATTAGAGCAAAACTCACCGCCATTATCAGTTCTCAAACATTTTATTTTCTTTCCAGTCTGCAACTCAACCATTGCTTTAAATTCTTTAAAAAGACTAAAAACTTCAGATTTTCTCTTTAGAAAATAAACCCATGTCCTTCTACTAAAATCATCAATAAATGAAACATAATATGTGGATTTTCCAATCGAAGAGACATCTACTAGACCAAACACATCAGAATGGATAAGATCCAAAACACCACAAGTTTTATGAGAACTAGAGTAAAACTGAACGCGGTTTTGTTTTCCATAAATGCAATGCTCACAGAAATCAAAGTCAAGATTACAATCATTCAAACCTTCAACAAGGTTTTTATTTTTCAAGGTCCTTAGACCCTTTTCTCCAATGTGGCCAAGTCTATGGTGCCATAACATAGTCTTCTCTGTAGGTAACTTTGCTTCAGATGAAAGAGCACCCTTAGGTACCCAAAAACCATTTCCATCTGTTGAAGGTGAAACCTTCAAATCTTCCAGTGAAGTATCCGCAGATTTACTTTTTACAGAAGTGCTATTACACTCAACAGTGTATGCTTCAAGCTTATACAAAGTGCCAAACCTGACACCTCTAGCAACTACCATAGCACCCTTAATCATCTTACATCCTGCTTCAGAAAAGACTACCTGCACACCCGCATCTATCAGTTTGCTCACAGATAATAGGTTTCGTTTTAATCCAGGGATATGCAGCACACCATTAATCCTTTTTAATCTACCATCAGAAAACCTGATTCTAACTTTACCTCGACCAACAATGTTTAGAGGTGAATCATCACCCAAGTACACCTTACCTCCATTAAATCCTTCATATTCAGAAAACCAATCTCTATTGGAAGTCATATGAAAAGATGCACCTGAGTCAATTAGCCAGGCATCATTACCTGCATGAGTCGCCAAAGCCGCAATAAATGCATCACCATCTTCCTTGTCGGACTCAGAATTAGAATCGAACTTTTTCTTTTTCTTCTTCTTCTTTTCTTCTTTGCAGTCCTTACGGATGTGACCTGGTTTACTGCAGTTCCAGCAAATGACTTTGGACTTTCTAGGAGATTTCGATCTCCCTTTGGATTTGGACTTGTTGCGCTTCTCATTTTTCTTGCCTTTCTCCTTAGGTCTTCCACGAACGGTTAGGGCTTCCTTTGAACTGATGGATACCTTCCTTCACATCTCTTCACCGAGTAGGGCACCCACCATGTCTTCAGATTTCAAAATAATAGAAGTACTACCGATAGCCATAACAAGAGAATCCCACGAATCAGGCAAAGAACAAAGCAAGATCTGACATTTCTCCTCCTCGTCCATCTTAACACCGACGGATACTAATTGAGCCACCAACATATTGAATGCTTCCAGGTGGTCTGCAATTCATCCACCCTCTTCCATCTTCAAGGAATACAATTTCTTTCTTAAGAAAATTTGATTTAATAAAGATTTCGCTTGATGCATCTCACCAAGCTTAGTCCATAGCTTCTTTGCAGAGTTCTCTTCATGGACATTGATTAGAACAGAGTCTGTCAGGCACAGTCTGATTAGACCCTTGGCTTTGCGGTCCATAACATCATACTGAGCTGCCGCAGTAGGATCTGAGGGCCTTTGGACATTCGCATCAACAGCATCCCAAAGATCTCGATCTATTAGCAAATCTTCCATCTTCAGCTTCCACATCTCAAAATTACTTCCATTAAATTTCTCCACCTCTATTCTCCCTGACGAACTCGCCATCTGAATATTCCTGCAACAAGATCAAAAAGTGTCTTCTGCACAAGCTCCCACTCAAATTTGGATTAGTTCAAAAAACCCAACTGCCCACAATTGAAACCAAAGGTGATCAGGCTCTGATACCACTTGTAAGGAAGTTAAGTAGCGGAAACAACTTCCTACACTAACCTTGAGAGGAGGGTAATGCAAAACTTTTTCAGATCGTTACAACAGTTACAGAAAATAGAAATAGATATAATAGCATTCATACCACAACACAGTGATTTACGTGGGGAAAACCCTTTCGGGAGAAAAACTCCACACTCCAAAAGCAGCTCAATATTTTATTCAGCAATCAAAAACAGATTACAACATACTTGCAGAGCAAGCTCTTCGCAGGAGTACCACTAATCAGAGATTCAGAGGCAACTCAATAGCCATAAGACTCTTACACACAACCTCTATCTCACACACCTCATAAATAGGAGATACAATACAAGAAACCGTCAAACGGTATTACAAAACCATGGGCTAAAACCACCCAATAAGGTGTAGCCGACCTTATCTCCCTTCTAGATGCCCTATGACATGTTAAAGCACACATCAACATGTTTCGCTCCCTTTTACAGCTCATTTATGTATCCGATACAAATTATTTTTCCTATTTCAAGAGTACAAACTTCCGGAGGCCATAACTTGAGAACCGGGTGTCCGATTGATGAACCGTTTGAAGCGCCGGAAAGCTCGCAAAGTGCTCTATCACCTCGTAACCTGCTGTGCCAGTTACGGCCACTTTTCAGGGCATTTCGAAGCCTCTAAAGCCCCAAAATTAAGTTTAAACATTTTATCGCACCCCTCCAAGATGAAAACTTTAATATCTTCAAAACTAGCTGTGACGTTGCGACACAACTTTACCGAAATGCTTATCTAGCCAACCAGAAGCTTCAAGGAGAGTTTCACACCGTTTCGTGCTCAAATGAAAACTTACTATAAATAGTAACCTCGCATAAATGCAAGGTTGAGACACCATTTTTCCCAATAGGTGTGTCTGCGTTGGTGCCAGGTGCATTTATGCGGTCTAAAAGAGCGTTTATGTCATGAAAGCACGTTTGTGTCCAAAAATGTGAATTTGTGTCTTCTAGGTCAAATCGGCAGTTCTGTGATGAATATACGTTGTTGATTGGATAAGATGCTAAGAGGATACACTCAAGTAGGTCCTCTAGGGAAGACCAGGATAACAAATAGGGCTAGGATTGACAATTATGTGATAGAACATACATTGCCAATTAGGAAACTTCTCAAGAGGATTCACTCAAGCAGAGGCCTTAGGATAGGATAGATCAAGGCACTTTGTGATGAACAGTGAGTACCAAGATATAGTACTTTGTGATGAATAGGGAGTACTAAAATATGAGCAGCACTTTGTGATGAACAATGAGTGCAAATGTAAGCAGCACTTTGTGATGAACAGGGAGTGCCAAACATGTATTACTTTGTGATGAGCAGGGAGTACTACAATATGAGCAGTACTTTGTGTTGAACAGTGAGTACAAATGTAAGAAGCACTTTGTGATGAACAGGGAGTGCCAAACACGTAGTACTTTGTGATGAACAGGGAGTACCACTAGGATAGAAGCAACACTTTGTGATGAACAGTGAGTGTCACTAGGACTGAGATGATTGATTTGTGTGACTGCATGAGTATTTGCCTATGCTAGAGTCACGAGAGAGATTCCCATCGACTCAGAGGTTGCAACCTGAGTTGACAGCCGATGACTGAACTATGATTGAGGCTATGGGATTGAGACATATTCTATAAGTGCCTGAGTTTTGAGTGAACATGGGATTGCTAACTGCACTGGCTGAGAGGTGGCACTCTGAGACTTGCACTTTTCATTTGCCGATGGGGGAGATGACAGTCACCCTAGAGGATGTATACAAGATTCTATGGATACCGATCGATGGGGAGCTGATTTTGTACGATCGCGATGGAGATAGGGAGGCCCTGAGACAAGTGTTTTGGGATCTAGGACTAGAGATGAGGGCTAGACACGTGGCATGGGATATGATGACATAGACAGGATTAGCACTACCAGTAGTATTGGCAAGAGTGATCAGTGGGTTCCTCTGTCTGGATAGGGCGACATGAGGATTGGCTATGGGATCAGGGAGGAAGAGGAGAGGAGGAGGATGAGACAACTAGGCTCAAGAGACAAAGGGGACATGAGAGATGATCATGGGGTGGGTCCTTCCAGGGCTTAGACTCTGTCTAGGCTAGCTAGCTCTGAGGGAGGGAGTTCATCATAGCCATAGAGGGCTCCCTATGTATCAATTTTGTACCATTTTGTATGATGATGTAGACACCTTTGGGTGATTTTGTAGCCATATGATTTTGACATCATTGTATCATGACACTTATGATTATATATATGAGATGATTTATCTTTGCGGTAGCTATATGCATGTGTACCTATGTGATGTATGCTTCGATGATGCTTATGATATGGTTGCAAATATGTATATGATGCAATGCAATATATTTTTTTGTTCTTTTATGTTTTATATGTGTATGCATGATGCAAATGTGAATGTATGTAATGCAGATGAATATGATAATGCAAATATAAATTGTGCTAACAGGTGTTGTGTGTAGGATGTGATGCAGTTGTGATATCTATATGTATGTATGAAATGCTTATATGTGGTAATGTAGGTGCAATTACATGAAATGCAAATGTTTTTGGTGTGTCATTATACTTAGTCATGTGATAGCAGGCTACACGGAATTGAAAAGGACAATGGAAGTCAATCAAGAAAGGGGGATGGAAGACATAAGATATGAAAGTGAAAGAGCTTCTTGTGCATTATCATCATTGAGCTTTATTATGGCAAGATAGGTTATGACAATCGAGGCATATGTTCGACCCAGAAAGTCATTGTACCCATTTGCATGGAGATAAGACAGTTGCAAACAAGGAATGCCCCAGTTCACACTAGACTCTCAGTGTCCTCATATCTGTGGACAAGTCATAGCATTACTAAAAGACAATCCATAGACAACAAATACAAATAGGTGACGATACCCCATCCTCACCTTTCTAGTCAAAGACATCTTGGAGATAGAATCTCTAGTCAGAGACATCCTGGAAAAGCTAAAAGACATGTCACCAAAAGATAAAATCAAAAGAAAACCAAGACTTGACACCAACATCCACTGTAGTCCTCAAATTTAGTGTCTCTTGTCACTTGTATAAGTCTTATTTGATTGTGGTCACAATGTTTACTTTCATAAAAATGATAGATAGCACAGAACCATATGTTGTCTGAGTCTGTTGAAAGATTTGATTTGTTGAAGCCCATTGTTGCTGCTGTGTCTCATCTGAAACTGACTGAATCCATGAAACTGATACTTTATTGTGGAGAAGATGAAACTTTATTGCAGATCTATGATGCAAGTGTTGCTTTATTATGGATTGTGCACGGATATACTGAAGAAATTGGAAGAAACTGTACTCCTCGAAACATGTGATGTTCTTAGTTCCACACCCATCACTAGATTTAGGATTTTCCTTAGCCACAGATAGGATCTGATTTATTATGGATGGAAAGGGAGGTGAAAAGGGATGTTTATTATGACTAGCTAACCAATCTTGGGTAGATCAATAAAAAGCCATGATGGGAATGTGTAAGTTCATTATGAATGAATAGGTTGTGAGTGTGTGCAAAGTGAAATGATGAAAGTGAATCCTGAAGGAGGGAGGAGCAATGTCTCTACGCATGGCGTTGGTGACCCAGTTTTCACCATGGTACTTGCCCAGGGTGCCACTGAAGTGGTTTTCACCATTGGATGAAATGTTTTTATTTACTTTTTTGATTTTTTGATTTTTTTGTTGTCATAAGGCACCTGTTTGCCAGGTTTTCACCAAGTAACAATTTTTTATGTTTATGATTTAGTTTTGTATTTTTTTATATTTTTTAATTTTTTTTGTATTTTTGAATTAAGATACTCTGAAGAGCTATGTGTAAAACCTGCGAAGGTGCATGCTATTGATAGGATCCTCCAAAGGTTCACCCTCTATAGTTGAGAGTTGATATGCACCAGATCCATAGGTTGTTGTGATAATATAGGGACCAAGCCAGTTCGGTTTGAATTTGCCCTTCTTCTCTCTGTCTTGCTGATTTTTGGGATTTTCTCTGAGAACTAAGTCACCCACCTCAAATGTGTGAGGCTTGACTTTATGATTGTAGCTGCGATGTTCCTTGACTGAATGATGTGTAGCTTGAGTGACTATCTTCCTCGATGAAGGAACTGAGATAGAATTACTAGTGTGTGGACTACGTTTGCCCATATGCGTGTCACCTAAAGAAGTTTGGGCATCCCTGATAACAAATTCCCTTGAGGAAGCTCCATTAAAGGTCCATGATGTATCACCAGAAGGGAAAGGATGTGTGGAACAAGTGGATGAGTTATGAAGGCTTATGACTGTGAAAAGAAGTGAAAGTAGGATAGCATGATGGAGACTTAGGATCAACAAGTGTTCTTTTTTACTTAAAATTTTATAACTTTTGCCCCTAGTTATTTTGATATTAGGGGAGATCAACTCTTGCTCATTTTGCTTCATAGGATTTTTATCCTTGACTTTGATTTTTGTAGAGTCCAATAGCTTTTGATTTTGATTTGGACTAAAGGACTTTTCTTTATTTTTGACTCTTATATTTTTCCTTTCAAAGGTTCTTTTTTGATCCCCAATAAGTAAGGGCTTTTGTAATTCTTGTTGATCCAAGTCTGGAAGTGGAGTGGAAATGGAATGAGTGGATGATATGGTAAAGCTATGTGAGTTCTCAAGAAGGCTAGTGATACTCTCAATAGATTCTTTGTTGGAACCACTCTTAGGACTATTGATACCAAGAGGTGCTTGCACCACTAGAGGAGATTTGCATTCAGACTTAGTAGCCACAAAACTAGGTGGTTCACACCCAATTCCTTGGCATTGCAGATTGTTTATAGATTGTTCTCGTCGACTGAATGTCTTAGGAGATAGTGGGAGTTGATCAACATGAAAGATATACTCACCACATCCCATGTCTTTAAACTTGAAATTTTCTTTGATCTCTGCTTGTTTTGATGCAGAAGCTTTCAAGGATTCCGGATCCACATATGCTGATGAAGGAACAGCTTCGCGATTGATTGGGATTGTTATTTCTGATCAAGGTTGCAGATTGTTGCAATATATGAATGGATTTGGATCCGCTTTGATGGTCACTTCAACTCCATTGTGTGGAAACTTGATACATCGATGATATGTAGATGGTACTGCACTCATCTCATGAATCCAAGGACGTCCCAAGAGTATGTTGTATGTGAGATCAAGGTCTAGGACTTGACAAAACTACATCCTTCGTAACTAGCCCAACTTAGAGAGGCAAGGTGATTGTGCCTTTGGATGAATGCTCTTCATCATCATATGCTTTGATAGTAATTTTGTTTGTAGAATTCACAGCTTTGTCGGAATATCCCAATTTTTTAATAGTTCTCAATGCACAAATGTTTAGACCTGCTCCTCCATCTATCAAGACTCATTTTATTCAATGTTTGTGTATGAAGGCTTCAATGTGTAAAGGTGCATTATGTGGTTGACTCACGGAGGTGTCGTCGGCTTCTGTGAATGTAAGGGAGTGTGGAATGGAAAGGTATCCTACCATGGCTTGAAACTGGTCCACGTTCAGATCAGTAGGAACAGCAGTTTCTCTCAAGATTTTGTCAAGAATGGATTTATGTGCAGGGGATATGCGCAAGAGTTCAAGTATGGAGATGAGCGCGGGTGTCTTCCCTAACTATTCTACAAGGTCATACTCAGGTTTGGTTGATGAGGAAGTGGTGTCTTTAGCTGGAGCACCTTGCAAAGTGAATTTACCTCAGCGGGTTGTAACATGACATTCGGAGGTAGGTTCGGAAGAAGATCCAACGCCTTTCAGAACGATCTTGGGTCTCTGGGTAGAATTCTCAGGAGTTTTGTCCTTGATGATAATGGTGGAGACATAATTGTCCATCAAGATGTGATTGATGGTTGAATCATAGTTATAAGATGCTCTGGTATAGTTGGTTTGGTCATCTGTGGTTGCAGCTTTTCCCTTGTCATGCTTTGGGAATGGTTCCTTAAACATTTCATGTTCTTGATTGGATGAGTGTCCTTCAATCTCAATGTCACCTCTATCAATGAGATCCTGTATGATGTTCTTCAGTCGATGACAATTTCCTATTTTATGACCTTTTCTCTTATGAAACTCACAATACTCGTCATCATTCCACTAATTTGGTTTAACCTTTGATTCATATGGAGGAAAATTTGGAATAGTGATTACCTTGTTTGCCACTAGCTTTTTGAAAACTGACTCAAGTGGTTCTCCCAATGGAGTGTACTTCCTTCGTGACTTCGAAGTTGTTTGAGTATTCACCTGATTTGATCTAGAAAAAACAAAGTTGGGTCGTACTGTATTGGCATCAACAACACCATCATTGACTGTGTTCTTGTTTTTATTCCAAAATCTTGGCTTGTCTTTTCCTTTAAAGTCATCTTTGTTTTCCTTGAATATCTTAATGACTCCTTGTTCAATTAGGACCTTCTCTGTTGCTAAGCCTTTTTCAATGGCATCCTTGAAGGTAGACAAACAAGCTTTCCTCAAGTCATAACCAATCTCTTTGTTAACATTTTGGGTGAACATTTCTACCATTTGTTTTTGTGGAATTTCACAAGAGCATCTGCTGGCTAGATTCCTTCATCTTTGTAAAAATGATGCAAAAGACTCCCTCTTTTTGCTTGGTGTTGCACAAAGTAGTGACTGATATGTTTGTCTCTATATTGTAGAAGAAATGTTGAATAAATGCCTCTGTTAAGTCACCCCATGACTTAATTCCAGGTGGAAGTTGGGAGAACCATTCCATAGCTTGATCGCCTAGGCTCTGTGGGAATAATCTCATCAAATATGTCTCTTCTGCTGCTATCTCAATGCAAGCTGTGAAAAACTATCTTATGTGTGCCTTAGGATCCCCTTTTCCTCTATACTTATCAAATTTAGGCATCACAAAGTGTGTAGGAAAAGGAGGCATTGGAATGCTCTTGTCAAATGGATAAGGACATATGTCTCTCATTGTGTATGTTGGCTTCGATGTATTTATGTCCTCCATTTTCTTTCGTAAGTCCCTGATTTGTTGCTCCAAATTGCTCTTAGGTGGAGATCGACTTCTTGGACCATACCCCATGCTTGAGGCACCAATTGGAGGAGAAGCATGTTGCATATATGGATGATATTGATCATACACATGTTCATATGAAGGAGGTCTATAGTGATGCTGCAGATATGGACCACTTGGTATAGATTCATGCTGAGGAACGAAATATATATTTTGTCCATGTATACCATACTCTACAAGCATGTCATGTTCTAATGTGTTGCCCCCAAATTTGACATGGGGTTTCCTTGTGTCCAAATTTTGAGCATGCCTTTGAATATCCAATTGCTTTGGTGGTTGATCCTTAGCATTGACATGTGACTGAGCATATTTCTCTGCATAAGACTTCCATAATGGTCCGCGAAGGTGAGTATCATATGCTTGACCATGTGTATGTGGGACCTCTAGTTTTTGAAACAAAGATGATGGTGATTCAGGCACAAGATGTGGTCTTCTATTGCCTCCACTATTAGGCCTCCTTTGATCCATGTTGGAGTGAGGTTGTTGCAAAGGTCGATTTTCCATTATTTGAGACATGTCAAAATCATGAGGTATCTTTGCTCCACTTTGTCCCATCATTTGTAAGAAGTATTGTCTATCCCTCCTCATTATTTCCTCAACCAATCGATTGAAATGGGGATCCATAATGGATTCTTCCACATCTGCTGAATGTACTAAAAAGTTGTCCATATCATCATTGTGTGTATCATTGTTGTTTTTAGTGTCCATGTTCTCAACATTTGGAATGTTTCTATAGGCATCCATGTCAAGTAATGTAGTATGATCAGAATTGAAAAAGCTATCATTGTCATACTTATAAGAACTCATGTTTGCGAACTCTTGAGCCTCTTTAGTTTCTCTCCTAGATTTTTGAAGATGGGTTTCAACCATGAACTAGGTATTGACCGAGATGTGTGAGACTAGACGAAAATGGAAAAAGTATGGAAGACCAAGAGTTGGATGGAATGTAAATGA
The DNA here is from genome assembly GCF_030272615.1 of Cryptomeria japonica. NCBI lineage: Eukaryota > Viridiplantae > Streptophyta > Pinopsida > Cupressales > Cupressaceae > Cryptomeria > Cryptomeria japonica. The sequence goes on along the minus strand of NC_081406.1, from coordinate 602,765,691 downwards.
ATCTGAGGTGTACTTGCAATGTCCAAAGTGTAAGACCAAGTATGTATGTAGTAGAGCAGGTGTGACTTCCAAAGAGAGGATAGTTTCTCTTGATGAGGTAAGTTGACCTTGACTCTAAGTAAGACCAAATGAGACCCAAAGGTGATAGACCTTGATGAGGGACCACTTAGCAAAATGTTGTTATATGTAGTGTGTTGACAAAGTATGATGAGGACAAGCAAGTGACCTTTTGACTCAAGATTAGACAAATGTAAATTTAATGCAAGATGTAAAGCAATGATGGACTTTGTGAGACCCAAGACAAGTTGAATGCTAGATGAAAACCTGGAGAAACAACCTAGGAAGCTCAAGAATTCTGAAACTGATTGCTCTTGTTTGCTGGATTTGTAAAAATTTTCCAATTTGTGAAGTTGTTGGTTGTGACCAAATCTGAATGTTTGACTGTTTTTCATGACAAGAGGACACAATGTTGATGAGGACTCAATGTTTGCAAGTGTTTAGACTCAAAATGACTCCAAAAAAAGTGTGTTGTTTGATGTAAAAATGTTTTGCATACACTTGAAGACACAAAAGACATAATGTTTTGTTGTTTGGTCTTGAATGTTTTGAATGTTTAAAATAAGTCAAGCACAATTCTTATGGCTGGCCAAGACAATAGTTGTTGATCCCACATGAGGTTTTACTCCTAAGGCTATGCTATTCAGAGGGGATACTTAGATGCTTGACCTCACTTGCTCCACCCTTGGCACTCACTTCTCGGGTCAGTCAAGCATCAGTCCCCACGAAAACTCCCCGCGGCGAACTTTGTATCTCTACTAAGAACCGTATGTGTGTGGGTCGCTACTAGAGGTCCGACCTCCTGCCTCAACAACTAGAAGGATTTTGGCTTCTAAAACAAAAAGGTGGTTGTAAGGGCATCTGCTCGTGAGGCCATACATGTGGCACTTTCAGCTCTGTAAATACAGAAGGCTCCCAGCTGGTAGGGGTTATGCCCTACAACTAATCAAATAAATTTGATCAAACGGGTTTATGGGGAGACATAGTGTCGGTATGAACTAATCAGCACATGTTATCCATAGTTTTCACCATGAATACAGTTGTTTATAGTGGTTCGAAAGAGGTGGGTTTTCCTTGCTACCACTTGGGTCATTTTCTTCTCACTAGTAGTCCTAATGACCACACGGGAAGACAGGCCCTCTAAAGATTAAACAAAAAGAGCCTATTGCTCAAGACACAAAAGACAATGATTCAATTTTAGTGCACCAATTGAAGTATTTGCTAGTCTATGAAAACAAGGCACACAATAAAAATCCAAAAACCCTTGCCAAGGACCTGCAACAAAGATTTATTAGTAGTTTGGATTGTTTGAAATAATCACCCCTTCTTGCAAGCACACAAGTTAGGTAAATTTTAGATCCAAAAGACTTTGTGAAATAGGGGCCTTCAACAATGCATTTTGTTGACCAATTCAAAGATCTGATTCATCATAAAAAAAACCCACCTGTAAAATTTCAAGAGATTTCTAGAAATGTAAGAAAATCCAAAAAAATTTGCTAATTTGCTCCAAAAATTAATTTTTTATGAAAACTCATAAAAAATTCATATAAAATGAAAAATCGATCCAAAAAATCTGCAATTTTTACTGGAGAGTCCTGATGGTCTTCCAAACCTACATAAAAAAATTTCTACAACAAATCCAAGCAGTTTGTGAGATATGAGTAAAATAATGCAAAACCCTAATTTTCGAAGATCTGATTTTTGAGAAATTATTTTGTATCAAATTTAAAATCACAAAGAACAGATCCTGTGTATAATTATGAGAGATTTCCAAAAATGTAAGAAAATCTAAAAAATCGCTAATTTGCTCTCAAAATTAATTTTTTATGAAAAATCATAAAAAATTCATATAAATTGAACAAGTGATACAAAAAATCTAAAATTTTTACTTAATCCTTCTAATACTTTTCCTGACCTGCAAAAACAATTTCATGCCAAAAAATGAATCTGTTTGTGAGATCTAATCAAAATAAGGAAAAACACTAATTTTTAAAGATCCGATTTTTAGGGAAATATTTTGCATCAAAATTAAAATCACAAAGAATAGATCCTGTGTATAATTATGAGAGATTTCCAAAAATGTAAGAAAATCCAAAAAATTCTCTCATTTGCTCTCAAAATTAATTTTTTTATGAAAAATCATAAAAAATTTATAGAAAATGAAAATGTGCTCCAAAAATTCTGAATTTTGGATTGAGAGCTCCTGATGCTTCCTTCAACCTGCAAAAACAATTTAGTGGAAAATTTCCAAGCTGTTTGTGAGATACGATCAAATCTCTCCAAGATTTTGATTTTGTGTCCAAAACCCTAGCTGCACAAGATTATTCTCTAAATTGTTTTACAAAACAACAATATAGGGTTAGAAAAATCTACAAAAAATACAGATCTAACAAAAATACATGTCCCATGGGGCATGCCAAAATGTATAAGGTGAAAATGGATAACAATAATAACGATATTGAAAGGCTAAATGATTTTGACCATAAAACCCTAGCCTAACAACAACAAAGATCCACCATAACATATGAAGATTACCTAAGACAATGCAAATCAAATGAAATCACAAAGATTAGACCATCACATGTCCAATAGGGTTTGTATCTCCATTCTTCCTATCTCCATTGATCTTGCTTGATATATTTGCTCTCAGATTTTATGTGCACAAGAGCTCAACAAAGAACGGAATGTGGTTGCAAGTAGGATCGCCTATGTTCAAAAGCGTAGTGTAGTCAAGCAGTCAAGGGGGGGTTTGATAATGAAAGAACCATCTCCTTATATAGAAGACACTATATGAAATGGAGAGATAAGATTGAGAGGTGTAAAAGGAGGCCGGCTATGCTTAGAGGGTAGGTAAAAGAAATAATAAAATAATGAAAGGGGTAGGTAGTGTATGAATTAAGAGATGAATGACATGTGTCATGGGTAGAAAAGGTTAATGAATTAATTAAATAAATAAAGATTTATTTAATTAATAGAAAAAGTTGGATCAATTAAATAAATAAGATATTTATTTAATTAATAGAAAAAGTGGGATCAATTAAATAAATAAGATATTTATTTAATTTAGGAAAAGGATAATTTAAATAAATAAATGTATTTATCTAAATGAGAAATAAGGCTAGAAGAGGATAAATGAATTAATTCAATAAATAAGGATTTATTTAATTAATAGATGAACTAGGCTAAAGTAATTAAATAAATAAAGATATTTATTTAATTAGATTGGACAATTTTAGGTGTCTACAACATGAGTCATCTTAGAATTAGTTAGGGGCACTCATCAATTCTTCCTTAGCTCTAATGTTATTTTCAACATCCTTGATCTTAGCAACTATAACCGGTCCATTTTGAGGAACATAATAGGCATCCTTTGTAATCGTCTAGTAATCTTCTCCAAGACATCTCAAGTGCACCTTCATCTGGTTCTTCCATATAACATAGTTACTTCCATCAAATCTTGGACTCTCCTTCTTAAAAATAATACTTCCACTTCTAGTTGCCATCCCGGATCACCTCAAGCAGTCAAGCTTCTTCCAGAGGATCTAGCTCTGATACCAATTGTTGGCAGCAACAATGAAGGAAAACTGAGAGGGGGGGGGCCTGAATCAGTTTTCACCAGATTATCAAACTTAACCTTAAAAGAAAATCTGATAAACTGTAGTAACAACAAAGATTATCAAATTGACAACACAACACACAACACCAATATTTGACATGGAAAACCTGGTTAAGGGAAAAACCATGGTAAGAACCTACCCACAATAAAATGATACCCTACAATAGTATATGAAAACATTACAATGGGGAATGCACATGCATTAAGACACAATATCTAGAGCTCACTTCTCAAGATGTAATAACTCAGAAGCCTACAACTCTCAGGGAAGTCTCACTAACTTACAACAAGATTCAGACTACAATCCAGAAGGAATGAACTGCAACAATAGCATATGCTAATGCCTGATGAAAGTTTCAGTTAAGCACATTTGTCTTCCCTGCAATAAGATCTCCACTCTCTGATAATGCAGACACAACATCAATAGTTAATTTACATGACTACATCACCTTTATATATGTTGGCATTTTTAATGCTCATGTTGTGATTGTCATTGATGGACACACACTTGCATTAAGATCCTCTTTATATGTGTGAGTTAGAGCACAATCAGTATTTGTTCCAACCGGTATGTTGTATTATAGCCTTTAGACTATTGATGTTTTACAGAATGTGTTTACCGGTCTGAAGCGGCATGTCGACCCCAAGCGGTTTGTGGACACCAAGCGGTACAAGGGATTAAAGCGGCATAACCCATTGTTACCAGTCTTCATTTTTGACAAACTGGCAACCAGTATTTTGTATGAACCGGTAATACTTTGTGATGAGTTACCAACTGGCATTTTGTGATGAGTTACCATCCATCGATCGTTTGATGGTACCGACTCTCTGCTAGTGCTTTTTGTGTCGTGTTACCAGATATATCCAGATGCATTGAACCTAGGAAATTGTATTGTAATTCTATTGGACCGACATGAAATCAGATTCCTTTATAAGGACATCATGTCTAGGGTTATAGGGTTGTTGTTGTTGAGGTTGATGTTGTTGCTAGGGTTCAGGTAGCTGAGGAGTTAGAGAGAGTATGAATGTATAGAAGACTGAAGTAATACTGTAATGCATTAAGATCGAGCTATCAAGGATATAACCAAGCAATCTATGCTATTTGCTAGATCACTCACTTGTTGATTACTCACATCTTCGACAAGTCTGTAGCCCTTAACTAGGTAGGCCCAAAAGCCTCTTGTAAATCCTCTAACAAGGTGGTTCACATCTATGGATCTAAAATCCTCTAGCAAGGTAGTCTTTAATCAGACTTATCTCCTAACAGAGATTGAGATTCCTAACAGGATCTATTTTGGTAAAGAACATTGTAAGACCTTAACCGGTTTGGTTTCTATTTTGCAGATAGTTACTTATGAGTTCCATCTCACCGTGCTTTTTCCCATTTGGGTTTCCACGTCAAAATCTCTTGTGTTATGGTGTTTGTGCTTCTGTGGGTGAATGTATTATTAGGTATTTGGTTTGCATGTTTGTTAATCAGTTTATCTACTAAATTGTTTTACCGGTTTACTGTCAGTCTTGCAAAGTGTTTAAGTGCAAAGATTTTTGGCATACTAATTCACCCCCCCTCTTAGTATTCATCAATATACTGATCATCAACCTTGGCAACAAGGTTGGCTAAACCCTCATCTCACAACTATAAAATTACATCACACGATACAAAGATTGACCACCAGACCAATATGATGACATACATGATATTACATGGACCTAAATCAAATTCTCAAACATGCAACACCACCATAAATTACGCCAAGATCAACCACAACACACTACACCACTAATAATACCACATAACATGAATAATATCACCAGATCAAAAAAAACACCAAGAAAACATACAAGGATCAATGTGGGCCACCAAAGAAAATAGGAAACAATTAGGAAACACCAACAAGCACATTAGAACCATTAGTTATAGCTGCACCAACACCACATATCAAATCTTCATCGATCAACATCTGAAGCTCAAGAACACTCAAATAGCAACAACTCTAACTAGAAGGATAGTTTGTGGAGAACCAAATCAAGAACCATCTGAAATGTAGATACACATGGACATCTGAAACAATCTCTCAAAGACTAAAATCAAGATCTAATCACACCAAAATATACAAGAGGAAATACTGAACTCTACAAAGTACTAATTAGAAAAACTAAACTACAAACTGGATCAATTAAATCATAGGAATATGTTGACATCAATGACAATATCATATCCAAGAAGCAACAATGGCCAACATTACTACACTACTTTGTAAAACCAACTACTTGCACGAGATCTGGTAAAGGATTACTCCAATGCCTTCTAAACTCTAACTCTTCTAATTCTTCTTCACACACCTTCACTCATATACTTCTCATACCATAGACTACTTGCATACTAACTCTATCACTTTCACATGTCTTATTCTGCTATACCACACACACACTTCTTTCTTCTATCTCATACTCTTTACTTCTTTTTATTTCCTTTCACACACCTTCTATATATATACTGGGTAAAAGCACAATATTGTGTCACCCTTTTATAAAGAAAGTGGCCAACACAACTAAAATTGTTTAACTTTGACCACTTAAAAGTGAGATTTCTAAATTGAATTTCAAAATGATGTAGTATAGTGGAAAATTGGGAACTTAGAAAATTCACCACTTGGAAGGGAGAATTCACTAAGCTCAATTTTCACTTGGGGAGACTTTACGTTCAAAAGAGGGGATGAATCTACTAGATCCAATCCTAAAATAATGCAAGAATTGAATACTAAGTAGATTGATTGTGTTAAAGATGTGTTTGACCCTCTTTTGTAAGTTGATTAGTTGAATTAAGACTAAGTGTTGGAAATGAAGACAAATATGAGAAAACAATGAGCTACAGATTCAGGATTTCAACGTACACCTGGATCTGAGAAGTTTGAGATGATTTAGAGATGCTCTAAAAAATTTGCCAAAAGTTTCAGGGATCGTGTGTCTAGACCAGGTAACCCTCGTATCAGTCCTCTGAACTTTTTGTGTGTCGAAAAGGGTTTTTTCATCTCTACAAATAAAGCTTAACTCCAAAAGAACAGTTGCACACCTGCTTCCTTCACAGAGAAGGAAAGAGAAATGTGTTGGGAATAGGAACCCATGTTTTGGAATTAACCAAGTGGTTAAAATAATATAGTTGAAAGTAAAAATCCTCCTCTTTGAAGGGATGTTGAATTGACTCAAAAAGAAATGCTTATACCTCCTTGTGAAGTTTTGCTTTCCCTCACATGGAATTATGATTTTATGGGTTAGAATGATGATCTACTCTTTAATGCTTGAAATATTAACTCTATTTTTTCTCCAAAGCTTTAAGGAAGACTAAAAATTTTCAACTGCTCTTGAATGCTTGATCTCCTAAATGCTCAGATGCTTGATTGAATTTCCTAATATATCAAATGAGAGGGGAAGTCCCTCTTATATACTTGCATATAGATTGAATTGGTTAATTTTATGACATGAGCCAACATAGAGGGGATTTTCCTGCTTCAAATTTGAGATAGGTCAGGGAGAGGGGCCCAAGATAGGTCCCCATTAAGGGGGACCAGGGAACCATGCCCTAGTCCTACCCTAATTTGGGGTAGGATCAACATGTTGACATGGTGCATTACTGAGTAAAATGAAGTTTTTGACATGTGTGAGCATAATCAGGTCTTTGATTAGGCCGAGGGGCAAAAAAATTAAGACAAAGACCCAAATGCACTCAAAAATTGCAAGGGGTGCAATTTTAGGATGTTACATTTAGCCCCCACTTTAGCATGAGTATGATCTTGTTGGTATTTTGGTATGGTTTTGTCATTGATGTCAACACTTACTAACACTTATCAACTCTGGCACCTTGGAGAATCAGCAACATTCACCGGCAACCAAATAACTCATGCACAGTCACCGATATCTGGTACACTGACAGTATATAATGATCACCGACACTTGGAATGCCATGGAAAACACTTGGTTATGTTGAAGACATCGTCTGGACACTTTGTCTTGGAGATCTGTTCATTGGTATATTCGTATTTGCATGTTTGTTGTTACTGGCAAATAGGTCCAGGTTATACACCGACAGGTTTATGTTTTCCAGATCAGCATGGCATGCTATGCAGATGATTTATTATTGTTATAAATGCATTAAGCCGACATGTTGAATCAGTTATTGCATCGAGAATTAATTTATTTGTAAATTGATTTTATTATAATATCCTTTAGAGCCGACCTACTAAAATTGGTCCTAGGTTATGATATAAATGTAAAATCTTATTTGTAAGATTGGATGTGGAATGCGAAGAAGAATTGTGAGAAGGTATATGTGAGAATAAGCAAAGCTATACACAAAGACATCATTTGAAAGTGAAGCAAGTTTTTTGTGAAAGCATATCAAAACTACACCGGTACTGAATCCAACATATGAAGATGCTATTTTGAGCATTACATTCTTATTGGATTTAACCATGCAATTGTAGTCAGTGTGACTCCTATTTTATGTTTGAGTAGTGAGCTCTAGGCACTTGGACTTTTTGCATGTGCAAACTCCATTTGTATACACTTACTATCTGCAGTAGTATCATCTGATTGTGGGTAAGGTTTCCCACCATGGTTTTTCCCCTTACAGGGTTTCCACTTACATATATTGGTGTTAAGTCTTGTGGATGACTTTGTCTTTTTGTTTAATGCATTAATCTTTACCGATATTGCAATTATCTATTAAAACTGTCCACTGGTATAAAAGACTGGTTTACCAGTATTAAGCCATAAGTTGGTTAAGTTGTTTTGGTTTGAATTTATTTGACAACTGATTCACACCCCCTCCTCTCAGTTGTCTCTGAGACCTAACAATTGGTATCAGAGCGTAATCCTCTTTTGCAGAAGTTTAACAGCTTGAGGAGATCTAATGTCTACTAACTATTTCAGGAAGGACAGTCCTAAACTTGATGGAACCAACTATGGCATATGGAAGATCAGAATGGAGACACATTTAAATTACATTCGAAAGGAAATCTAGAAAGTTACAAAGAATGGCTATACTGCTCCTACTCTTAGTCAGCCTAATCCACCTACCTTGGGAAATGATGAAGAAAATGATTGCAAAGCAAGAGAAGCACTTTTGAGCGCATTAACAGATCAAAAAATCATGGGATTATAAGATAGGTCCACTGCTAAGGCTATTTTGGATTATTTGGAAACACTGAATGAAGGATTTTCCATAGTCAAAATTGCAAAGCTTGAAAGCTTCCGCGTCAAGTATGAAAATCTGAAAATGGAAGATGAAATGATTTCAGCTTTTATGGAAAGAGTTAATGAAATTGTTTTGGGTATTAAATGTTTTGGAGGAACCTTAAGTGAAGATGAATTTGTTTCAAAAGTTGTAAGAGGATTGCCACCGACATATAAAATGAAAGTCACTGCTATAAATGAGTTAAGAACAATGCCTAATACATCAGTAACTAGAGATACATTGATTGGAAAACTTTCAGCCTTTGAAATTGAGGAATTTGGTGTTGTTGCTACTATAAAGATAGATTTAACCTTTAAAGCATCAACATCATCTAAATCATCATTTGAAAAATCTGATTGGAAAGCCTTTTATGCAAGAGAACTCGAAGAGAGCAGGAAAGAAAATGACGAACTTGAAGAACTTGAAGCAATATTTGCAAGGAAAATGCCTAAAGGTCTAGTTGGAAGTAAGTATGAAGGTAAAGCACCCTTTAAATGTTTTAACTATAATAAGATTGGTCACATGGCTTCAAGATGCCCCGACAGACATGCTAGACTAAGAGAAGAAGCTAGAAGAACATACAAGCCTAACCCTGAATATCAGAGATACAAATTTAAGAAGAATAAAGACAAATCTTGTTATCTTGTTGATGAAGGAGTGACCGATGATTCTGATGAGGATCCAACGGACAATGGATGGGTTTTTGTTGCTATAAAAGAAGACCAACCGACACCTACCATTCAACTGGTAGAGCAGGCCTTGGTAGCTAAAGTTGAAGTAAAGGATGAATCGATCGTTCATTTGGGATGCTCACATCATATGACAGGAGATAAAGGTAAATTCTTGAACTTTCAAGAATATAATGGAGGTCTAGTGAGATTTGGAGATGATAAAGCTTGATTGATCAAAGGTAAAGGTACAATATCTCCTGATGGAAAACATAATACTAACAATGTTTACTATGTTGAAGGTTTAAAGAATAATCTTTTGAGTGTTGGTCAATTAGTTGAGAAAGGATTTCAGTTACATTTCAAATATGGAAAATGCAAAATCATGAATAGAAGTAGTTTAGAAATTGCAACCGGTAATCGAACTAGAGGTAATATCTTTCATTCGAATAATAGTGAAAAGACATGCTTGATTGCAAATATTGATGAAAGTTGGCTATGGCATAAGAGACTCTGTCATGTAAACTTTGATTCCATGGTAAGCATCAGTACTACTAAGGTAGTTAGAGATTTACCTAAAATTGTCAAACCTCACAATATAGTATGTAAGGAATGTCAATTAGGAAAACAAGTTAGAGCCACCTTCAAAAGTATTCCAGAAAAATCCAATAATGCTCATGACCTAATTCACACTGATTTATGTGGTCCAGCTAGAACTAAAAGTTTACAAGGTGATAGATATTTCATGTTAATCATTGATGACTATTCTACAATGTATTGGGTTACTTTTCTTAGAGAAAAATTAGAAGCACTTGGGAAGTTCAAACTGTTCAAAGCAATGGTAGAAAATGAAACTGGTAAGAAAATCAAATGTCTAAGATCAAATAAAGGAGGAGAATTTACATCTAAGGAATTCAATGAATTCTATGAAGTGAATGGAATTAGAAGACAACTATCAGTACCTCAGACACCACAGCAAAACGGAGTTGTTGAAAGAAAAAATAGAACTGTCTTGGATGTAGCTAGAAGTATGTTATCAAAAGAAAATATACCACATGTATATTGGAGAGAGGTAGTAAGTACAATAGTCTATACATTCAACAAAGTTCACATAAAAGGTGAAACCGATAAGACTCCTCATGAACTATGGTTTGATATTACTCCTACTCTGAAATATTTTAGAATATTTGGAAGTAAATGCTATATTAGAAGAGATGAGTATATTGGGAAATTTGATCGTAGAAGTGATGAAGGAATATTTCTTGGTTATTTATCTAAGAGTAAAGCATATAGATGTTTTAACAAAATATTGCAAAAAATTATTGAGAGTACAAATGTGAAGATTGATGAACAATTCAGAGGAACTTCAAGGTATATAGACTCTGAACTGGCAACAGAAATTCTAACAAATGAACCTACACTGAATCCATCAGTAAAGAATGAAGATCCAATTACACCGGTATCATCTGAAAATTCCATAGTAACCGAGGAATAGTAGCAAACAAAGACACCCTAGTATGTAAGAACCAATCATTCTGATGTTTAGATAATTGGAAATAAGTGTAAAGGAGTTATGACAAGAGGATGATTGGAAAATGAAGAGGTATGTCTTATTTCTCAAATTGAACCATCATCAGTTAATGAGGCATGTGAAGATAAACATTGGACTAAAGCTATGGAAGAAGAATTAGAACAAATTGAGAAGAATAACGCTTGGATATTAGTTCCCCGGCCTAAAGATAAAAATGTAATTGGAACCAAATGGGTATTCAGAAAGAAACTTAATGAAGATGGTAAGGTAATGAGAAATAAAGCAAGACTAGTGTGTAAGGGATATTCTCAAAATAAAGGAATTGATTATAATGAGATCTTTGCAGCGGTAGCCAGAATTGAGGCAATCAGATTATTTTTGGCTTTTGCAACACATAAGAACTACAAAGTATATCAAATGGATATTAAATGTGCATTTCTGAATGGAGATCTTGAAGAAGAAGTTTACATTGAACAACTTGATGGATTCTCTTTGACAGATAAAAAAGATATGGTTTGCAGGTTAAGGAAAACTTTGTATGGATTGAAGCAAGCTCCAAGAGCTTGGTATGCAAGATTGTATAAGTATCTTTTGAAGATTGGTTTTTCTAAAGGTAATGCTGACAACAACTTATATTATAAAGTGACTAATGATGACATCTTGGTTATAGAAGTTTTTTTTGATGATATAATCTTTGGAGGAGAAGATAGATTATGTAAAGAATTCTCTATTGAAATGCAGCAAGAATTTGAAATGTCTATGATTGGAGAAATAAAATTCTTTTTAGGATTACAGATTTCTTAGACTAACAAAGTTATATTCTTGAATCAATCCAAGTACTTAAAGGAGCTACCAAAGAAATTTGGGATGGAGAACTCTAAATTGCTAAGCACACCTATGACTACAAATGACAAACTATCACTAAGGGATGAATCTACACCTGTTAGTCCAACTAGGTACAAATATATGATAGGAGGTTTACTATATTTGACACAAACCAGACCTGATATCATGAATGCAGTATGTATTGTTTCAAGATTTTAGAGTAATCCTAGAGAAAATCATGAATCAGTAGTAAAAAAGATTTTCTGGTACTTACAAGGCACTACAAATCTTGGATTATGGTATCCTAGAGATGAAAACTTTGAATTATGTGCATACACAGATGCAAATTGGGTAGGAGATGTGGATGATAGAAAAAGCACCACCGGTGGAGCATTTTTTCTTGGAAACAGACTAGTTTCTTGGTTGAGTAAGAAACAAAGTTGTACATCCTCATCAATAGCAGAATCAGAATATGTTGTAGCAACAACTAACTGTACACAAGCACTATGGCTTAAAAAAATGTTGAAAGACATAAAGGTAAAATGCAAGGAACCTATTACTATCTATTGTGATAATACTGCAACAATTGATATATCTAAGAATCCGGTACTACATTCTAAAACCAAATATGTTTCTATCAAACTGAATTTTCTAAGGGAAAATGTTGAAGCAAAAGAAATAAAACTAATTTATGTGAATACTAAAGAGTAGATTGCAGATATTTTCACTAAACCTCTACCTAAGGAGACTTTTTAATATCTTAGAGATCAGCTTGGGGTCATACACCCACCGGTAGATACTTAGAGAGTTGATGTTTGTCATCAACTGACAGAATTAATAGAGAAATCTTTTACTCCGACTTTGATGAAGAAGCTACTTCTCAGGGTGAGTAGTTGTTATACTAAATTGGTTGGTATTTTGTATATGAACTTGGTTTTATAGTAACTTTGGCATTTGATGTCAAAGGGGGAGAGATTGGTATGGAAAAACACAAGGAAACACATATCACTCTCACGAGAACAGATTACTTATATTGTGGTAATTGTTGATATTTTGGTATTTGGCATTTCTGTTTTGATGGTTTTTCCATATTGTGTTGCCATCAATGCCAAAGGGGGAGATTGTTGGTATTTTGGTATGGGTTTGTCATTGATGTCAACACCTAATAACACTTATCAACTCTGGCACATTGGGGAATCAACAACATTCACCGACAAGCAAATGACTCATGCACAATCATTGGTATCTGGTACACTGGCAGGATATAATGATCACCGACACTTGGAATGACATGGAAAACACTTGGTTATGTCGAAGACATCATTTGGACACTTTGTCTTGGAGATCTGTTCATTGGTATATTCGTATTTGCATGTTTGTTGTTACTGGTAAATAGGTCCAGGTTATACACTGACAAGTTTATCTTTTCCAGATCAGCATGGCATGCTATGGAGATGATTTATTATTGTTGTAAATGCATTAAGCTGATATGTTGAGTCGGTTATTGCATCAGGGATTAATTTATTTGTAAATTGATTTTATTGTAATATCCTTTAGAGCCGACCTACTAAAATTGGTCCTAGGTTATGATATAAATATAAGATCTTATTTGTAAGATCGGATTTGGAATGCGAAGAAGAATTGTGGGAAGGTATATGTGAGAATAAGCAGAGCTATACACACAAACATCATTTGAAGGTGAAGCAGGTTTTTTGTGATTTCATATCAGAACTACACTAGTACTAAATGCAACATATGAAGATGCTATTTTGAGCAGTACATTCTTATTGGATTTAACCATCCAATTCTGGTCAGTGTGACTCCTATTTTGTGTTTGAGCAGTGAGCTCTAGGCGCTTGGTCTTTCTGCATGTGCAGACCCCATTTGTATACACTTACTATCTGTAGTAGTATCATCTAATTGTGGATAAGGTTTCTCACCATGGTTTTTCCCCTTACAGGGTTTCCACGTACAAATATTGGTGTTAAGTGTTGTGGATGACTTTGCCTTTTTGTTTCATGCATTAATATTTACCGGTCTTGCAATTATCTGTTAAAACTGTCCACCGATATAAAAGACTGGTTTATCGGTATTAAGCAATAAGTTGGTTAAGTTGTTTTGGTTTGAATTTATTCGACAACTGATTCACCCCCCCTCCTCTCAGTTGTCTTCGGGACCTAACAATTGGTATCAGAGTGTAGTCCTCTTTTACAGAAGTTTAACAGCTTGAGGAGATCCAATGTCTACTAACTATTTCAGGAAGGACAGTCCTAAACATGATGGAACCAACTATGGCATATGGAAGATCAGAATGGAGACACATTTAAATTGCATTGGAAAGGACATCTGGGAAGTTACAAAGAATGGCTATACTGCTCCTACTCCTAGTCAGCCTAATCCACCTACCTTGGGAAAAGATGAAGAAAATGATTGCAAAGCAAGAGAAACACTTTTGAGTGCATTAATAGATCAACAAATCATGGGATTATAAGATAGGTCTACTGCTAAAGCTATTTGGGATCATTTGGAAAAACTAAATGAAGGAAATTCCATAGTCAAATTGCAAAGCTTGAAAGCTTTCAAGTCAGGCATGAAAATATGAAGATGGAAGAAGATGAAAGGATTTCTGCTTTTATGGAAAGAGTTAATGAAATTGTTTTGGGTATTAAATGTTGTGGAGGAACCTTAAGTGAAGATGAAGTTGTTTCAAAAGTTGTAAGAGGATTGCCATCAACATATAAAATGAAAGTCACTACTATAAATGAGTTAAGAACAATGCATAATACATCAGTAACTAGAGATACATTGATTGGAAAACTTTCAGCCTTTGAAATTGAGGAATTTGGTCATGTTGCTACTATAAAGACAGATTTAACCTTTAAAGCATCAACATCATCTAAATCATCATTTGATAAATCTGATTGGAAAGCCTTTTATGCAAGAGAACTCAAAGAGAGCAGGAAAGAAAATGACGAACTTGAAGAACTTGAAGCAATATTTGCAAGGAAAATGCCTAAAGGTCCAGTTGGAAGTAAGTATGAAGGTAAAGCACCCTTTAGATGTTTTAACTATAATAAGATTGGTCACATGGCTTCAAGATGCCTTGATAGACATGCTAGACTAAGAGAAGAAGCTAGAAGAACATACAAGCCTAACCCTGAATATCAGAGATACAAATTTAAGAATAATAAAGACAAATCTTGTTATCTTGTTGATGAAGGAGATACTGATGATTTTGATGAGGATCTAACAGACAATGGATGGGTTTTTGTTGCTATAAAAGAAGAACAACCAACACCTGCCATTCAATTGGTAGAGCAAGCCTTGGTAGCTGAAGTTGAAGTAAAGGATGAATGGATCATTCATTTGGGATGCTCACTTCATATGACAGGAGATAAAGGTAAATTTTTGAACTTTCAAGAATATAATGGAGGTCTAGTGAGATTTGGAGATGATAAAGCTTGTTTGATCAAAGGTAAAGGTACAATATCTCTTGATGGAAAGCATAATACTAACAATGTTTACTATGTTGAAGGTTTAAAGAATAATCTTTTGAGTGTTGGTCAATTACTTGAGAAAGGATTTCAGTAAAAATTCAAAAATGGAAAATGTAAAATCATGAATAGAACTGGTTTAGAAATTGCAACCGGTAATCAAACTAGAGGTAATATCTTTCATTTGAATAATAGTGAAAAGACATGCTTGATTGCACATATTGATGAAAGTTGGCTATGGCATAAGAGTCTCTGTCATGTAAGCTTTGATTGCAAGGTAAGCATTAGTACTACTAAGATAGTTAGAGATTTACCTAAAATTGTCAAACCTCACAATACAGTATGTAAGGAATGTCAATTTGGAAAACAAGTTAGAGCCACCTTCAAAAGTATTCTAGAAAAATACAATAATGCTCTTGACTTAATTCACACTGATTTATGTGGTCCAGCTAGAACTAAAAGTTTACAAGGTGATAGATATTTCATGCTAATCATTGATGACTATTCTAGAATGTGTTCAGTTACTTTTCTCAGAGAAAAATCAGAAGCACTTAGGAAGATCAAACTGTTCAAAGCAATGGTAGAAAATGAAACTAGTCAGAAAATCAAATGTCTAAGATCAGATCAAGGAGGAGAATTTACATCTAAGGAATTTAATGCATTATGTGAAGTGAATGGAATCAGAAGACAGCTATCAGCACCCCGGACACCACAACAAAACGTAGTTGTTGAAAGGAAAAATAGAACTGTCTTGGATGCAGCTAGAAGTATGTTATTAGAAGAAAATATAACAAATGTATATTAGAGAGAGGCAGTAAGTACAACAGTCTATACATTCAACAAAGTTCACATCAAAAGTGAAACCGGTAAGACTTCTCATGAACTATGGTTTGGTATTACTCCTACTCTTAAATATTTTAGAATATTTTGAAGTAAATGAAGAGATCATTATATTGGGAAATTTGATCGTAGAAGTGACAAAGGAATATTTCTTGGTTATTTATCTAAGAGTAAAGCATATAGATGTTTTAACAAAAGATTGTAGAAAATTATTGAGAGTACAAATGTGAAGATTGATGAACAATTCAGAGGAACTTCAAGGTATATAGACTCTAAACTGGCAACAGAAATTCTAACAAATGAACCTACACTGAATCCACTGATAAAGAATGAAGATCCAATTACACCGGTATCATCTGAAAATTCCATAGTAACCGAGGAATAGCAGCAAACAAAGACACCCTAGTATGTAAGAACCAATCATTCTGAAGTTTAGATAATTGGAAATAAGTATAAAGGAGTTATGACAAGAGGATGATTGGAAAATGAAGAGGTATGTCTTATTTCTCAAATTGAACCATCATCAGTTAATGAGGCATGTGAAGATAAACATTGGACTAAAGATATGGAAGAAGAATTAGAACAAATTGAGAAGAATAACACTTGGACATTAGTTCCTCGGCCTAAAGATAAAAATGTAATTGGAACCAAATGGGTATTCAGAAAGAAACTTAATGAAGATGGTAAGGTAATCATAAATAAATCAAGACTAGTGTGTAAGGGATATTCTCAAAAAGAAGGAATTGATTATAATGAGACCTTTGCACCGGTAGCCAAAATTGAGGTAGTCAGATTATTTTTGGCTTTTGCAGCACATAAGAACTACAAAGTATATCAAATGGATATTAAATGTGCATTTCTGAATGGAGATCTTGAAGATGAAGTTTACATTGAACAACCTGATGGATTTTCTTTGACAGATAAAAAAGATATGGTTTGCAGGTTAACGAAATCTTTGTATGGATTGAAGCAAGCTCCAAGAGCTTGGTATGCAAGATTGGATAAGTATCTTTTGAAGATTGGTTTTTCTAAAGGTAATGCTGACAACAACTTATATTATAAAGTGACTAATGATGACATCTTGGTTATAGAAGTTTTTGTTGATGATATAATCTTTGGAGGAGAAGATAGATTATGTAAAGAATTCTCTATTGAAATGCAACAAGAATTTGAAATGTCTATGATTGGAGAAATAAAATTCTTTTTTGGATTATAGATTTCTTAGACTAACAAAGGTATATTCCTGAGTCAATCCAAGTACTTAAAGGAGCTACCAAAGAAATTTGGGATGGAGAACTCTAAACCGATAAGCACACCTATGACTACAAATGACAAACTATCACTAAGGGATGAATCTACACCTGTTAATCCAACTAGGTACAAATCTATGATAGGAGGTTTACTGTATTTGACACAAACCAAACCTGATATCATGAATGCAGTATGTATTGTTTCAATATTTTAGATTAATCCTAGAGAAAACCATGAATCAGCAGTAAAAAGGATTTTTCGGTACTTACAAGGCACTACAAATCCTGGATTATGGTATCATAGAGATGAAAAATTTGAATTATGCACATACACAGATGCAAATTGGGCAGGAGATTTGGATGATAGAAAAAGCACCACCGGCGGAGCATTTTTTCTTGGAAACAAACTAGTTTCTTGGTTGAGTAAGAAACAAAGTTGTACATCCTTATCAACAGTAGAATCAGAATAGGTTGCGGCATCAACTAACTGTACACAAGTACTATGGCTTAAGAAAATGTTGAAAGACATAAAGGTGAAATGCAAGGAACCTATTACTATCTATTGTGATAACACTGCAGCAATTGATATATCTAAGAATCCGATACTACATTTTAAAACCAAACATGTTTCTATCAAACTGAATTTTCTAAGGGAAAATGTTGAAGCAAAGGAAATAAAACTAGTTTATGTGAATACTAAAAAGCAAATTGTAGATATTTTCACTAAACCTCTAACTAAGGAGACTTTTGAATATCTTAGAGATCAACTTGGGGTCATACACCCACCGGTAGATACTTAGAGAATTGATGTTTGTCATCAACCGACAGAATTAACAGAGAAATCTTTTACTCCAGCTTTGATGAGGAAGCTACTTCTCAGGGGGAGTAGTTGGTATACTAAATTGGTTGGTATTTTGTATATGAACTTGGTTTTATAGTAACTTTGGCATTTGATGTCAAAGGGGGAGAGATTGGTATGGAAAAATACAAGGAAACACATATCACTCTCAGGGGGAGAGATTGTTACATTGGGAGAGATTAGTTATATTTTGGTAATTGTTGATATTTTGGATTTTGGCATTTCTGTTTTGATGGTTTTTCCATCTTGTGTTTCCATCAATGCCAAAGGGGGAGATTGTTGGTATTTTGGTATGTTTTTGTCATTGATGTCAACACCTACTAACACTTATCAACTCTAGCACCTTGGAGAATCAACAACATTCACCGACAAGCAAATGACTCATGCACAGTCATCGATATTTGGTACACTGGTAGGATATATTGATCACCGACACTTGGAATGGCATGGAAAACACTTGGTTATGTCGAAGACATCATTTGGACACTTTGTCTTGGAGATCTGTTCATTGGTATATTCGTATTTGCATGTTTGTTGTTACCAGCAAATAGGTCCAGGTTATACACTGACAGGTTTATCTTTTCCAAATCAGCATGGCATGCTATGGAAATGATTTATTATTGTTGTAAATGCATTAAGACAACATGTTGAATCGGTTATTGCATTAGGCATTAATTTATTTGTAAATTAACTTTAATGTAATATCCTTTAGAGCCGACCTACTAAAATTGGTCCTAGTTTATGATATAAATGTAAGATCTTATTTGTAAGATTAGATGTGGAATGCGAAGAAGAATTGTGAGAAGGTATGTGCGAGAATAAGCAGAGCTATACATGTAGACATCATTTGAAGGTGAAGCAAGGTTTTTGTGAAAGCATATCAGAACTACACCGGTACTAAATCTAGCATGTGAAGATGCTATTTTGAGCAATACATTCTTATTGGATTTAACCATCCAATTGTAGTTAGTGTGACTCCTATTTTGTGTTTGAGCAGTGAGCTCTAGGCACTTGGCCTTTCTGCATGTGCAGACCCCATTTGTATACACTTACTATGTGCAGTAGTATCATCTAATTGTGGGTAAGGTTTCCCACTGTGGTTTTTCCCCTTAAAGGGTTTCCATGTACAAATATTGGTGTTAAGTGTTCTGGATGACTTTGTCTTTTTGTTTCATGCATTAATCTTTACCGGTATTGCAATTATTTGTTAAAACTGTCCAGCAGTATAAAAGACTGGTTTACCAGTATTAAGCAATAAGTTGGTTAAGTTGTTATGGTTTGAATTTATTTGACAATTATTTCACCCCCCCCCCTCTTAGTTGTCTCCGAGATGTAACAAATCTTACGCAAATACTTGCAGTAAAGTACATGGAATTTAGATTTAAAGACTTTCACCATGTCAAAGAGGCAAGATACACTAAGCCCCCAGTGGAGTTTAGGATCTTACAACTTCAATGATAAGGTAAAAGGGAAGATCATGAGAGATAAATAGAGAACCATGACTACAACTAGTAAGGTTCTCTTACTATGAGTCATGAAAATAAGATACTAAAAATAACAAAGCAAAGAAAAAGTTTGCAAAGTAACTTTTATTACCAAGAGAGAGAATCATGGGTGGAGTGTATGCCCCCATGTTAAAGAGATTGGACATGCCTTGCCGAGATAAATTTATTTAAGGTAGGATAAACCCAAAAAGACAAGCATGTTATTGCAATAATTCAGCCCCCAAGAGAGGATAAATTAAAGGATAATGGACACAAAGCACAAAATATGAGGTGGTTTCACCTAACTTTGGAGTTAGTATGCTTTTTATGATGACTCATTTATATCATGGATATATATATGTGCATAGAATTGTCCCCATCCCCCAAAGAAAGGAAACTGACATGGAATAAGGGAACACATGTGTCTTTTGAGTTAACATGGAAGAGACCAAAAGAGATCTCAACTCTTTGCATCATTCTTAAGTAGACAACACTAGGGACAACAAATATAAGAATAGGGAAACAAATAGAAGAATGACACAAATAAGAAAGAGAGGAGAGAGAAAATCTACGGTGCTAATGAAGCTAATCGAGCATGTCATGCTCCCCCTGATCTTGTTGATCATTATTTTGGGAAGGTGGACAACACGCAAGAGGAGCCACATCAAGCATAGTAGATGGAGCTATCACAAGTTCCAAATAAGAACCATGCTCTAATGATGAGTCACTTTGTTCGTTGCTAGGAGCTAGGATTAATGCTTTTGAAAATTTTATAGATAAATCATTGTCAACATCAACATATTCATATTCATCATCAGAAATATTAGGATCAACATTTTCATCATTAACAACATTTTCACCTATTTATTCATCAAGATTTATAAGAATAGGAGCTCTAATAGGAATATAACTTGAACCATCATTTGTTTTAAGAATTTTGCATCTTGGAGAATTAGGTTGAACATCTTGTTTAGGAGAAAATGGAATCATGTCAATAGTTGGTGTTTTAGGAGAAGAAATAATTTGGGAATTAGCTTCATGAGCTCTAGCACGACGTCTCCATCAACACTCTCTCGCACAACGGTTTCGTCTATTTTTCGCTGAAGGTTGAGGAGGTTTAGGTTCATCAGGTGTAGGATTCATCTCTTCTTTTAGGGAAGGATGAATGGGTTGAGGTCTTTTAGGTGGACAATAGGAGAGGTCATTTTCTTCTGTATAGGATGAAGGGGGAGGAATCACACCATATAAAGGAGGCATGGGAGGTGTAGGAAGGAAACCAGGTCCATCATGACAAGGAGTGATAGGTCTAGCCTTATAAGGAGGAATAGATTGGCATTTATGAGGAAGAATTTTTCTACCTTTGGGAGGAGGAGTAGACTCATCCATAGGAGAAGGAATAAATTATTCTTTAGGAAGAAGAATATCTCTTTTCTTAGGAGAAAGGGTACTCTTCTCTTTAGGAGAACGAATAGGTGCCTCTTTTGGAAGAAGATTATTTCTTTCCTTAGGAGGAAGAATAACATTATCCTCAAGAAAGGGTATATGATCATCAAGAGGAATGTAAAGTGTTGGATTTCTAGGTTTACTCAATGACAAAATCATTTCATTTTTCCAATTTTAATATGATCTAAAGAGCATCACTTCTAGGTTGAAGAGGATGGAAGCATTCAAACCAAAAGTAATCAAGACAATAATTTCCATGCCTCATTGTAGGTTGATACATGCTATGATTAATAGTTATGATTTCACCATTATGATGAAATATTAAACCGTTATCAAAAGTAGAAGTGATCGCTTTTGTGGAAGAGAGCCAAGGATGTCCCAACTTCATACAAAATTGATCGGATGTAGGAATGATAGAAAATTGAACATCTAAGCATTTAGTGCCAACCTCAATAGGAAGTATTATAGAACCAATAGATAGATAAGACAAGCCATCAAAAAATTTAACTACCACATCAGTATCATCATATATCACTTGATGCAACTGCAAAGTATAAATAATTTCTTCAGTTATCACATTAACCATGCAAGAAAGATCAATAAGCACTCCTCTAGCAGGTATACCTTTAATTTTTTCTCATATGTATAATGGGTCGTCGGGTGCTCTAATGGTCTCACTACGATCAAATGTGATGCACAAATCCTTAGGAGGTTATTGTTGATCTACAAGGTTCACCACATTGTTAGATTAAAGGCCAACATCATTGGGAGAGAAAGCAAGATGATTATTTTCAATCACATTAGTGCAATGGGATGGTAAAGGATCAGTGAAAATTTGAAGGTTTTGATTAGGAGGAGCTACGGATTTGTTTCCTTTATCATTCACACCTACCACATATATGGTATTATTATCAATCAATTCTTGAATCCTACTTCTCAATGGAAAAAAAATCGGTATTATGACCAGGCTGACGATGGTATTGACAATCATAAAAGTAAGGTGAAGTTGTCTTAGATGGATCAATTGGCTTGATTTGGGAAAGTTTTAACACATTCCTTTGTATTAACTGAGACACAATGCTATGCAAAGATTCATTCAAAGGAGTAATTTTTTTTTCTCTTTTAAAGTATTTAGACAAAGGAGGCACACCTATAGTGGCTACCAGTTGATTGTTGTTTTTGTTGTCATTGAATTTGATGAATCCTTTGTTTGGTTTTAACTTTAGAAATGGTTGTTGAGAACTATCACCCTTATCACTCGAAGACATGGAAGAAGAGGATTGTTCCAATTGACTCATGGTCAGTTGATAATTGTGAAGTACTACACACAACTGTGGAAAGGAAGTAAACTCAGTTAAGAGAAGTTTATCCCTAATATCTTTTGTGAATTAGCAATAAAAATATTTTGAATATATTGATCAGGAAAAGGAAAAGAATCTTATTGTAGGTTTTTTATTTTCCTTATGTTAGGGGATATTTATTTTTCCTACACATATATTATTAAGCTTTCTTAGATTATTATGAGTGGTTAATATGAGGACACATGGTGAGATACTCCCACTACATGTGTAACTCTACACCTCAAATGGATAGTTGAGTCATGCACCCTCTTTTGGCTTGTTGTGCCACCTCTCACAACCACTATTTTGTCATTCCCTAAGTGGGTTATGGGGTAGTTGGGTTTCTCACCCTCTTTTGGCCTTATGTGCCAGCTTTCTCAACTCCTTTCCTATCTTTATGTAAGGAGGTTATGCCACGTGCTTTGGCATTTACCAAGAAGGTAAAACCTCCCACTTTTTATGGGGAATGTGAGTTAATTCACCCCTTGGAGGTATATTCTATTATTTTTCTATATAATAAGCATTATACTCTCACCTTCACTAGTTCAATGATAGCTCGGTGAGAGTCTTCTCAAAATTATCTTCTTTGTCTCTATTTTTCTCTCATATTAGATTGATATTCATTCAACTATTTTGATCTTCAATCATCTATTGCTTGGGGACTTGCATGTGATCTACAACTGACATCAGATCCCAGCTCGAATCTCACTTCTTGAAAAATCTAACATGGTATCAGAGTCGTGTTGTCTGATATAGATCATTATTTTTTTGATTTATATGAGAGTTTTGAGACTATTAGATAGCTAATATTTTCCTAAAAACCAAGTATTCTTTTCTCCTACATTCTCGTGTGACCTAGAGAATCATATCAATTTAAAGGAAAATTAGCTTCTAGATTAATCCGGTTTATTATATATATGTGTTCCTTTGAGATTTTGGTGAATCCAGCATTTTGGTAATATTGGAGGCTTCTTTAGCATTTCCAAAGTGTCCAAAAGGCTTTAGAAAGTAAAAATTGACTCTTATTTCACCAAAATCGAAGTTTGGAGGACACAGTAAAAAAATTAGAGTGAAATATTTTTACAAGAGGTGTTTTCATTTCGGGTTTAGTGTTCCAACTTTGGTTCATGTTCAGGAAAAACAATTTCTTTGTTTCCTTCCTAGCATTGGATTTTTTTTTGGGTTTTTGTATTGTTCCCATTAAATTAATACTTTATGCAGAAATCAAGTTTGAACAAAGCGTGAGCCATTTTTCTAGCTGGTAGATTCAACAAACTCTCTTAAACGTTACATAAATTTTTCTTCGGGTGTCAATTTTTTGCAAACGAATACTTGATGGAAAGATGGAAATGAGAAATTTCCATTCTTTTAGGTCTCATTAAAAAAATATACCTTTTTTCATCAGATATTGTAGGTTGAATCAACTACATTTTTTTCTTTGAACAGGTCATATCTTTTTGTTAGACAATTCAAATAACTGGAAGACAACTAAGATGGGGGGGGCGAATCAGCTATCATAGATTACTGGAACCATTAGCAATTAAAACTTTAATACCAGAACCCAAAAAATTAATACCAAAATAGCAGTTTAACCAATTAAGCATAAACAATAGTCACAAATTAAATACCATCCACATGACACCAAGATTTATATGTGGAGAACCTGGTAAAGGGAAAAACCATGGTGGGAAGCCTACCCACAGTCAGATAATACTTCTGTAGTTAGTATGCGAATTACAATTGAGGGGCCTGCACTTGCAGGAAGGCCAACAACCTAGAGTGCACTGCTCATCACTAAAGGAGCCTCACTAACTATAAAGAAATTCAGACTACAATCCAAAGAAGTGTTGAACTGCAAAAGATAGCATCTCCTATGCTCAAGTACAGTTCCGGTTAAGCTCAATATCAAAGGACTAAATCCTCTTACATAAACTCAATTCAATCTTTAATGATTGACCAAATCCCCTGCCTAAATGATATTACATTATTTACACATTACATTCCTATATTCTCTCCCATATGATCTACAATGAGATCTTACATCTGTATATACAAACCCTCGACCATAAACAATTAGGTCGGCCACTAGATAATAAACCAATTACACAATTACAAACCATGCCATCTTTAGACCAAACAAATAATATCCAACACGTAAGACATCCCGCAAACACATCGAGAGGTCCAATCCACACGTTACATAAAATTCAGTCCATAACCTAGATCAACCGGGACCCAGTATAGGTCCACACGCTACAACAATGATCTCCATCCACCAAGTCTCGAACATGATCACCATCAGAATCCTAAAACTCCACCAAAAGCTTCCCTAACACCACTTATGCAATTCATCAAAGATCTTCATCAAAAGCTCTACCAGTGAAACCCTCACTGGAACCAGAAACCAAGCTTCTAAGCAAATAGGATAGCATCCAATCACCATACCAAAACCAACTTACTGAATATGAGCATGAGTATCAAGAATAAGACAATTCTATAACCAAATCATGGTGGAACCTACTGGATCATGCCAGATCCAAATTAACCAGAAACCACTCAACCTACTGGGACCAGAAGGGTGTTGGTAAAGCATCCAAATAGGTAGTGTTGGCATCAATGACAAAACATCAATGCAACACATAATCAATTCCACCAAATGGCCAACACTTTCACCTCACAATTGTGTTTTTCAAAAAATGAATAGTTGTTAGAAAGGTATTAAGAAGTATTACATAACTATAAAGATAATTTTCTCAGATCTTGTATGAAATTGATTTGTATTAAAAATTTATATTTATGGCCATTAGAGCCTTAAAATAATTGTAATTTAATAAAAATCCTTGTAACACACTATTTATAAAGTGCCAACCTTGTAATATTTGGGAGGGGGAGGTGTGTTGGAATTCTACACTCTTATGAGAATAGTTGGTGTTGTCATTGATGGCAACCATCTGGCAACCTTCTGGCATTCATCTAGTAAGCCACTGACAGTTACTGGTACCAACATAGATATCTACATACACTAGCAGACACTTCACTGGCAGTGGCAACAATGCATACTGACACCCTAGCCGACAGGAAACAAACTTTTGTTTATTGTATTTAATTATAATTATCTTTTGTAAAGCCGACATGACATATTGTAAAAGACTCATATATATGTATGAGATCTTATAGGTCATTTTGTGTAGTAGAAGTGAAGTAAGGTAGTATGCATAGAGAGAATATATGGATGATATTTTGTATAAAGTGATATAGTTGATAGCGAAGGTTTTGGTTATAGAATGAGCTTAAACCGGTACTGAACCTGGCATAGTTGATGCTGATTTGAAGCAGTACATTTTATTGGATTTCATAATCCACTTTTGTAGTCAGTGTGACTCTTATTGAGCAATGAGCTCTAGGCAGTTGGCCTTCCTGCATGTGCAAGCCCCTCATTGTAAGTAATATTTATTCATTGGCCAGTGAGTGAATATTGTGGGTCACAAAACCCACCAAGGTTTTTCCCACATCGGGTTTCCTCATTAAACATCTTGTGTTATGGTGTGTTTTCTATGTTGTCTTTATTGTTCCTGTTTACTGCATTAATTCTTATTTAGCGGTACATTGTTTTGGGATGCAAAGTTCTTAATAAGTTTAAAAAGTTTCTACTATCTGGTTAGATACTGATTCACCCCCCCCCTCTCAATATCTTTGGGACTGTCATTAATCCTAACAATTGGTATCAAAGCTTGGTCCTCTATTTTCAGAAGCCTAACAGCTTGAGGAAGATTCTAGCACTAGTACAGATGGAGAACTTAAGAAAACAATTGGAAGGAGCTCTTGTAGACTATGATGCAGAGATTTTGAAGAATATCAAACTTGAAGGTGATCTTAGGACTACATAGGAATTCATTCAAAGACTTCGGGAGAATCTTACTATAGCTCAAAATAAAAGAAAAGAAGTTAATGAGAAGATGCAGAATGATAATGATGAAAAGGAAACTCTTAATAAACTTGTGAACAAGTTGAGACAAGAAAACAGTACTATGAAGAATGAAATGCAAGATATGACTATGAGGTTTTGTAAAGACATTGAAGACATGAAGAAGAATGAAGATGACTTGACTAGGAGACTCCATGATGCTGGAAATGAAAATCTAAGACTCGGTCATGAAAATGATATGTTGAAGATAGATCCGATTCACATGCAACATGATAAAATCGAACTTATGAGACAAAAAGGAATTATGGAAAATGAGTTGGCTATTGAAAATCAACACAAAGAGAAATTCAAGAAAAGTTCAAAGGAACTTGATGATATGCTGAAAAGTCAGAAACCTAATGGAGATACAAATGGACCTGGATTTGAAGTTGGAAAAAGTTTTGGTACTGCAAACAATCATGAACATAGTAAACCGATAAGACAACCTAATGCTTACAAGTTTAATGGGAAATACTTCAACCGTAACAAGTATGGTCATAGAGAAAATCAGTGTAGATTTAGAAACAATCAGAACATTAATACACCCACAGATCAATGTTCCAAATGCAACAAAGTTGGTCATAATTCAAAAAACTACAGAATGAATGTGAGATGTTATGTTTGTGGAAGATTTGGGCACTTATCTAATCAATGCAAAACACAAACCAGCATAGGATATGGAAAGGCTATTTAGAAGAAAAATATGACTTGTTATGCTTGTAACAAAATTAGAAATATTGCAAAATTCTATAGAAGAAAGACTTCACCGGCAAATAATAAAGGATCCATTTTGAAAGGCAAAGAAAAGGTAGATGAGGTTGTTGGGTCTCAAATCAATAGATTGGATAGGTTCTAAGGAAATGCCAGTCCCTATGGTCAAACCCTCCAATTGACTTGGCCAGCATGTAGAGTGAACCTGTTTGGTTGCTTACTCTCTCACTTTAGGCTCTGCAGGACCTAGGCGGGTATACCTATTCACTGAATGTCTCCAATAAACAGTGCTTTTTATAGCAGATATGTTATCCTAATCTGATATCTCCTGATCTTGAAGTGGCATGAGTTCCTTGAATGGAGATATAGCAGACGAGTTCAAGATTGTTGTTATGATAGTTGTTTGCTTTGTGTTTCTTAATTACTTCTATAGCTGTCAAAATAACTAATTATGAAAGAAATGATGAGTATAACTTGAGATTTTAGCTAGTGCCTTCTTCACTGTTTGGGTTACAGAGTTATCACAATTTTCTTCAGGGCTTATAGTGCGAATCTGTGAGACAGTTTTTTAATTCATCCCTTATGAACCTGTCAGTTACTATTTCTTTTAAAACCAAATGAATGCTTATATTATGTGCTGATTGAGTGAATTTAACCCTACCCTTAAGGGACCAGTCAATTAAGCTTTGCAAGGAACGATTACAATCCGCAAGCAGAACTTTTGTTGCAACATTATAACATAAAGCATAGATCCGATCTTAAGAACATGAATAACCTTATCTTTATCAGACAATATCACAGACGATTGCCAAAAGAAAATGAAATAATCCACAACACATATGCAAGGAAACAGTAGATCAAGATTTGTATTCCATTATAGTTTGTACACAGAAGACTTACAGGCTGTTGCTGTTTTCGCTCCTAATCCTATCTAATTGTATCCCCTTACATTACAAAAATCATTCTCATATATATATGAGGACGAAAGTTTTTCACGAAGAGACACGACTTTTCAAAATATTAGTCGTTAACTTGAGTGTTTCTAAACTTAAGCAAGAAGAGATTCAAAAGCCCCAAATGATGAATGTAATCATCGTCTTTGAATGCTCTGATTCGAGGCGTTTGCTTTTTTAATTCATCCCCTAGTGTCAGGTACTTGAATATTATCTGGTTGATGGTAGGGGCCATATCCTTACTCCGATCAATTTCTGACAAGGCCCAATCCTTGACGCTGACAAGTTCCTTTCGCAAATCCTCCAAGGTTATTACCTCTCCTTGTAGACGGAAGGCATTCCAACAGGTTTTTCATCATCTAATTCTTTTAAATCTCTCCTCAACATATCCTCGAGTTTGACATGATTATCCATATACGCGTTACCCTCAGCCTTTTCTTCTGGCGTCATGGTGTCATCATTGCTTAGCACCCCCTACAATCGTGCTCTTAACCGTTCATGCTCTGTTAGCGCTTTTATTGTTCCATTGTAAACTATCCAATATGGTTCGACCTGTAAGAGCATGGTGTTAAACCGATGTCCTATGATGTCGTTGACCAATTTGTCCATCTTTTGCTGGATATTGTCTGCGTGTTTATTGGCCTTCTCTGCCTGATATTTCCAGTACAGGGCATCAGAGACGTCATCCAAGCTGTGTCCTACGGGGTATGAGGTGTATTCGCTGATAGGAGTCCCCATTTCTAATTGCAATACCTTTGCGTGCAGCTTCTGATTTTCCTCCTTGGATTTTTCATATAATCCCTTGTATGTAATGTTCTCTCTGACCAAAAACTCTGTCTGGTCCAAGTTCAATCTTGCAACATCCAGGTTGAGCTTTGCAGTGACCCTAGGATCAGTCTTTCCATCCTGATGAACCATGAGATGCCCAAAGGTTTCTTCTATATCCACAATGATTGGCCTCTTCCCTTTTGGATATAGTGCCCACTGTAGGAGAGCCTTTTTGTCTGGATCATATCCAGAGCCTAGGAACAGTTTATCTACCTCCTGGGGCAATACCTGCTGATTCAAATCTTTTTTTTTCAAAAAGCCATCAAATAAGAGTGCTGAGTTGATATCCCAACCAGAGAAGATGATCACACCGGCCTCTTTTAATAATTTCCTCCCTTTTTCAGGAGTCATGTCTTTCATGAGGACATCAATTTCATCCTGTAATCTCTTCATCTGTTCCTCCTCTGGTTTTCCAGCCATGCTTCGTTTGACATGAGCCCCTTTGTATTGATATAGAAATGAAAGGAATTCCCTAGAGGAGGCAAATCCATCATCAGCAACGAAGTCCTCATGCTCAGTCATTCTTATGTCAACAACATCCTTGATGTTGATTTCTCCTGTGTCCATGTTCATTTCTGTTTCGAAACCAGGAGGATAATCCTCTCTAGGAGAATCAGGTGGGATACTACTGGCGGTTGATTTCGGTGACATGTGAGCTAGGGGCTGACTGTCCTTCTCAGTATTAATGAAGCGAAGGAATTGTGAAGGAACTCTGTGCATAATTTCAGCTTCATGTTGAAGCAGCCTTTTAGCTACTTCCAGAGGATCTTGGAGATTTCCAATTAGGTCTCCATCTATCATTCCCCTTGCCCTTTTCCATTTGTAGGCCTCCCAGACTAACTCACTCTTTCCTTTTAAAGCTTTGGCCTCCTCTCACTCAAGGTTCTTAATTAGGTCGTCTGGCATTTTGGCCATATGAATCCCAGCTTTGAGTTTCTGTGAGGCTCTGGCAGCTCTTATATATCCTTCGGGATCAAAATTCTCCCTAGGCTCACCCAGAGTCATGCCATAGTAATTTAATTTATTCTGTAATAAATGATAACTCTTTGAACTTTTGACAATGAAATCAGAGAAAACTAATAAACCTGGAACAATAGATTGTTTACCAAAATCAGTTAAATGTTTAGCACTGGCAATAGACAATTGCCTTATAATCTCCAAGCTAGCCACTCTGTTTGGCACTGTAATTGGAAGCATGTGGGGTTGCCCTTCATATCCAAATACCCTTATCTCTGTGTGATTATCATGGCAATACCAATCACCCCAATTATGTTCAATCTGTGACTCTGGAGAGAAATCCTTTGGCCTGAGGAACCTCTTGATTTGAGGGGACAAAGTATAATCCCTGTGTTGTCCAAAAGCTGCACTGAGAGGTTTCACAAAGTATTCTTGAAAATGCCAATATTGGTTGTTCATAAACCTCTGGTCCCATGCTGATACCCACAACTGAACCGGCTTCTTCAGACCATTCTTATCATAAGACCTGATGCTGAACTCATCTGGCCAGAAGTTAATTTCTTGTCCACAATAAAGAAGAATATGCATTAGCATGGAGTATAATGAAAAGTGAACATTCACAAGGTCTCCTTTCAATTTTTCCAGCCCATGATTCAGGGCATCCACAACATAAGTAGCAAAATCAAATGACCTAGGGTCTTTTGATTGAATATCAGCACACAGAACCATAATCCCAATATCCATGAGTGGATGAGCCTCTAGGCCTAGTACTTGGGCTGCAGTATAATACGTATATTTGAAATATGGATGGAAGTGGTTGACATCAAATGGCACCTTGTCATTTTTGCCAAACTGAACAAATGACCCACCCACTTTTTGCCTGTGAACAGGTAGCCTCCAAGTCCTGTAGATATTTTCCAAACTAAAGAATTCCTGTGAAATTTTCTTCATATCGATGCTCTCCTCGACTTCCCAGTCTAGATCAAAAACCATATCAATAGTCTGCTTGTTGATTACTACTAATGTATTTCCTCTGTAATCACATATGGTTTTAGTTCTCGGGTTGTAGCAATCTACCAGAGCTTTCATTAATTCTACGTCTACAAACACATTTGGAACTACTAATTTGCCTAAGTTCCTCTTCCATAGATTACTAATGGGTTCGGGTGCATCCCTTCTTTTGTAACCAAACAAAAATAACTCATGCCCTCTTATCTCAGTCCAAATGTCTCCTAGATTTTCAAATTTGTCCTCTAATCCTTCTTCTTCACTTTTAATCTTTTTGGACCTTACACTAGACGATGGACACTGGTCTAATAAGTCCTGAGTCAAAGCTCTCCCTTCTTTCTTCTGTCTCTTGGGCTTCTCTTCGGGGTTTAACTCTTTTCCTTTCCTACTCTTTTTAGAAGAAGAAGACGAAGGTTCCATAGTTACAGTAAATAAGAGAGACAACACTTACTTGGTAGAATGCTCAACTCTTCTGGTTATCGTTTGCAAATCTCTGCAAGTTCTTCACAGCTTCCAATCTCTTAGCATCGATCTGATTCTTACGAAAATTCACTCAGTTCAACTGCAATTGAATGGGCACTTGTGTACAGTTAATGTTCTGCATTTGTAACGGCTACTCAAGTGTTTTAAACTTAATTGCAGACGTGACACTTTTCAACTGGGCCTTTAACTCCTTCGCGGGAAGTACAGTCCGCTCAAAGTGCGCGCGTTTCAAGTTATCGATGAAACCCTTGTCTTCGGCCGAGTGTTTGAATCTTCCATCGAAAGCTTATTCTCTTCGATACAACTGTTTCGGTGAAAAGCTTACGTCGAGAAGCCGCTTTTAAGACTCATCGAAATCACTTTTTCATCGATAGTCCCCCTTTTCGACAAGTTGCTCGTGAGTTTCATCGATGCCATACTTTCGATGAGTTTCTTTCTTCGGTGAAGGCTTATGAGTGTTCATCGATATCCCCTTTTTATCGATGTCCCTTTTTATCGATGAAAAAGCTTTTCTTTTGTTCGACACCACGTTCATCGATGAAACTTGCATTTCGATGAATGTATCTTGAGTTTCTTCGGTAACGACATTCCTTCGAAATCACCTTTTGCCTTTTTCGCTTTTTGCTTTTACCTTTTCGATGAAACTTGGAGTATCGATGAGCGGTTTCTTGCGTTCATCAAAGGTAACTTTTTGCCAAAATACCTTTGCTTAATGCTTTATATGCCCTGTGTCGATGAAAACGCTCTTTCGATGAAACTCTTCCTGCAGTGCTCGATACAGTTTACTGGCCAAAATATCCATTAGTCTTCATGCTTATGGAAACATATATTATTATATATATATATTTTTTTATTTATTTATCTTTTTTTTTAAAAATAGTGCTCAACAGAGGTAAAGCAAGAATTTTCAAAACAATGGATTAGAAAGAGAGATGAAAATGTTGATGAGACTGTCTCTTCACCGGTAGAACAAAGTATTACTCCACCGGCAGGAGATTATTCATCCCACTAAGAAGTAACCCTTTGGGGGTATTGTAGCAAATTGAATATCATGCATATTACCCTCGGTTGATGGTGAGAAGATAGATTTCTTCTTTACCAGAAGATGTGTTAAGTTTTCACTTAACTGGCGAGCATTTAATGCGGTTGTTGAGAGAAAAGTCATTATAAATCATTGGTTTTCCCTCATTTTTTATTCACCAAGCATTCAAATTAGCAGAGAGTGCGAAAATTGAGAAAAGGCATTCAAGGTGAAGGTGTGAAGTGATTTCTTTCAAGCATTCAAACATTATCAGGCAGCTAAAGGTGTTTTTCAATGACTTCTTCTTCTACTCCCGAATTTATTATGAACCCTACTATCATGGAAAATGTAAAATGCTCTAGGCCCAAGTTTAAAATAATTCTTGAAGTAGCTAAATAAGATGATTCCATAGTAGCATTTTCAAAGATTACTAAAGGTGTAGCTCATGCTGAAGACCCTAGGATTTATATTCATTGCAACATTGAAGAATTAGGTTATGAGGAATTGTTGAAAATGTTTAGAACTGTAATTTGTGATGAAAATGACACTATCAAACCTGAACACAAGATTGTGGAGACTTTATGTTTTGTTGAAATATTGAATATCCCCTAATTTCCAAAAGTAGTGAGAATTTTTCTAAGTAGGGCACATGGAGAATTTCTATGGTTGGATTCTATCTGCAAATTTACCCAGCAAGAAATTAGGGCAGTAACTAGTTTACCGTCTACCGACAGCAGACCAGGCAAGAAAAAGAAAGTTCCCAAAAACAAAGTAATGACCCTAACTGGAGCAACATCAGACAGTAGGTCACTAAGAGTGAATGACATCAAAGACATCAATGTGAGATTCATAAGTATGGTTTTAGGTTACAAGACTACTCATGCAAATAGACTTAATTTAGTTTCTAGTCTTTGCATTAATAGTGCTTATGAAATGGTCAACAACAATGCAATGATTGATGTGTGTGAATGGCTGAAAGATGAACTCATTGATAATTTGAAAAAGATTAAAGGTGATAAGAAAGGAACATTTCATTTTGGTAATCTTTTAGTATGCTTAATGTTGTATTTCACCAAGGAAATCCCCAGTATAGGATAGAAAGACTTTGGATATGACATATCGGTACGAAAACAATTACAAGAAGCTTTCACCAGCATGGGTACTACAAAGGACAGCAACATAACTGAATATTTCAAAGCTTTTCAAGCTAAAAGGAAAACCAAAGAAAGACTACCACAGAGTGTAGTGGATAAATATGACAAGGACATCTATTTTGTAATCAAGAAGGATGAAATATGGATGGAAGTTGTACTTCCTCGAACTATTAGGGTAACTGAAATGGGTTATGAAGTAGATCTCAACATTATTGAGACATATGTAAAAGATTTGTTAGATGCACCAAGAGAACCAACAAAAGAAGTTTTTGGTAGTGCAGAAACAATGAAGCAAGGAAGAAAAGAGAAAAATATATTAGGGATGCATCAAAGCAGGTAAAGGAAATCAAAGAAAATGTTATGAACATTACTGGTATATCAACTAGTGAGATGTAACGAATGCAACAAGAGGCACACATTTCACCGGTTGGCACATCTTCTGATAGTGAGATACCAACTGAATTCAAAAGAGTTGAAAGGAAGAGAAAACCTTCACTAGTACCCTCTCCTCCACCCAAAAGGGCAAGGACCTTAAGGAAGAAACAATAGGCAGTAAGACAACTGGCTAAGAAACTAACTGCCAAGAAGAAACATAAACTGGTTATACCTTCATTAGATAATTTGTTGAATGAAACAACTGATGATGGCAATTTCGCTAATGTGAGCAAATTGTATAACACATTCAATGATTTAGAAAAGGAAAGCATTGAAAATAGTATAATTTTACATCTGGATATATACAAGAAAGTCTTAATTGAAGTTGTGGATGACTTGCCTAATGAACTATATAGAAGGTTAGATGCAAAGAGGATTGCAGTAATGGAATTGAACAAAAAACTTAAAGTTAAAAAATGTCTAGCTACACATCTGGCTAACTCAAAAGAGGAGATTGATGATCTGATTTGTGAGGCTAATAGATCCATTTTTGCTAGTGGTCACTGGCAAGTAAGTTTGATGGTAGGTAGAGTAAATGAGATTGCAGAGGAAACTGCTAATAAATGGGATATCTTCTTTGTGGAAAAGGAAAAACAAGAGGAATTGAATAGACCAAAGAAAACATTCAAAGTGTATCAGAAGGATAAAGACAAAGGGAAAGGTAAAATTGGTGGAATACCGAACATCAAGATAACTATGTTAGGATTCCCAAAGATACTAAGAAGGGGGGGTGAATCAGTATTTGACCGGTATAAGAATTTACTTGAATTATAACATGAAAAGCATATCAAAACTGTGTACCGGTAAACCAGAAATAATGCAACAAATAAGAATAACAACCACAAAATAAGATACACACCATAACATTGGTTTTAATGAGGAAACCCGATGTGGGAAAAGCCTTGGTGGGATTTGTGACCCACAATATTCGCTTACTGGCCAATAAGAGAATATTACTGTTTACAATAGGATCCTGCACATGCAGGAAGGCCAAGTGCTTAGAGCTCACTGCTCAGTTACAAAAGAAGTCACACTGACTTACAAAATTAGATTATACAAATCCAATATCTTGTACTACTTCAGATCAGCATATGCTATGCCAGATTCAGTACCGGTTTAAGCTCTGCAATATTCATAAACCCTTATTCAATCTCTGCCTTACAATTCGCATATTAGGTCTGCATTAATCCTTCTATCCATATCACTTCCTAAATGATCTACAATGATCTCATACTTATGAGTCATATTACAATCCGCCAAGTTGGCTTACAAAAGTTTTTATAATTATATACAAAATTCTTGTCGGTGAGGGTGTCGGTAATCTTCTTTTTTGGTGTTGGTGATCTGTATGCTAGTGTAGAGTCTGTCGGTGCCAGTGCTTGCTGGTATCACATGATTGTAAGGTCACCATCAATGAAAATACCTTCAATCACCTACAATTTCTCATTGGAGTGTGCATTTGCCAACAAACTGATAATTTGCCACCACCTTTGGGTATTGCACCAGTACATACTGATGATCCACCAATTACTGACATTGAAGGTATCACACATGATAACACTAATCCTGGATCTGAAATACTATTCACCATGAATGTGGATACTCAGGAAGTGAATATTTTTGTGGATATGGATGGTATAGAGGCTAAGGATGATAATGTTGACAGTGGCAACATTGCTAGAAAACTAGTAGAGACTGTTGAGGTTGAGATCCCAATAGAGAAAACATTACAAATAGAGCAATTATTAGATACTAGAATGAATATTGAAAGTATAGATGCTTGCACAGAGAAACCTATTGAGACAAAGACACCGATAGTTGAGCACATAGAGAAACGTAAAGAGGTAGAAGTGCATATTGAGGTAGTGAAACCGGTAATCATTGAGATACCTAAACAATCAGAAACACCATTGCTAGTTGAAATGAAAAATTAGACTAATCTACCAGAGGTTAACACAAGAAAAATGGTTACTAGTGATGGAAGCCCGAAGGTAATTAAGGTAGTTGGTCAGACATCTGGTACTTCATCAAGCGAATTAAGACCTATTAATGTAACAGAGGTACTCCTGGACTCAATCAAGAAGATAATTGATTGTAATGCATTGGCTTACAAGGTAATTGATGACACCATACCAATTCTTAAATTGATTGCACCGAAATGTAACATAGATCATGTAAAGGATTCTTTAGGTAAACTGGACACATTGTCCAAATTTATTGCTGACAATATAATAATGGTTGATAAGGTGAATGAGGACACCTTCAAAGAAAAAGTTGAAAAGGAGAAGGATAAATTCTTTGAGGACACAATAAAGAAGTGCACAAAACACATGAATACACTACTACCGGCACTGAACACTATAATTTTGGAATACAAAGAGTTGTATAGAGAAACATGCAAACCACATCTTTTGACAAAGGACATAGAAAAGGAGATAAGTAGAGTACAAAAGGAAATAGATGACATAGCTAATAAAATAATTTGTTCATCCGAACCTATATCAGTTATTGAGTAGGAAATAGCATGTTTTGAGGAGAAACTGGAGAAATTTGAGAAAGAGAAGGCAAGGATTTAGGCTAATGCTAGAGAACTTAAGTATAAACTTGGTCTCAAGTTGGACAACCTTATCTCTCTAAGAAATGAAATTTCTAAGGCATTACTTCAAGGAGAAAGATCACTAGAACAACACATGCATCATCTCACCGACACAATCCAATAGACTGAGGCAACCTTAAAAGATAGCAATAGGTTCATGTAAAGTCTTAATTTGGTTTTGGCAGACATATTTCAGATTGTAACCAACCGGTTACAAACTTTGAGCTGAAATTTTTGCACTCGTTTGACAATTTTTGACAACCTTTGTCATTGATGTCAAAGGGGGAGTAGGGGAGAGAGAAAAATGATTATTCAGAGGAGATCACTTGCTCAGGGGGAGCACATATTTTTGGTGACCTTTTGGACTTTAGTTTCGGAACAGTTTTTGGATTTTTCTCATGAGTGTTGCCATCAATCCCAAAGGGGGAGATTGTTGGCATTCTACACTCTTGTGAGAATAGTTGATGTTGTCATTGATGGAAACCATCTGGCAACCTTTTGGCATTCATCTGGTAAGCCACTGATAGTTACCGACATCAACATAAATATCTACATACACCGGCAACAATGCATATCGACACCCCAGCCGACAGGGAACAAACTTTTGTTTATTGTATTTAATTGTAATTATCTTTTATAAAGCCAACATGGCATATTGTAAAAGACTCATATATATGTATGAGATCTTATAGGTCATTTTTTGTAGTAGAAGTGAAGTAAGGTAGTATACATGGAGAGAATATATGGATGATATTTTGTATAAGGTGATATAGTTGACAACAAAGGTTTTGGTTATAGAATGAGCTTAAACCAGTAATGAACCTGGCATAGTTGATGCTGATTTGAAGTAGTACATTGTATTGGATTTCATAATCCACTTTTGTAGTCAATGTGACTCTTATTGAGCAGTGAGCTCTAGGTAGTTGGCCTTCCTGCATGTGTAGGCCCCTCATTGTAAGTAATATTTATTCATTGGCCAGTAAGTGAATATTGTGGGTCACAAATCCCGCTGAGGTTTTTCCCACACCGGGTTTCCTCACTAAAAATCTTGTGTTATGGTGTATTTTTTATGTTTTCTTTATTGTTCCTATTTATTGCATTAATTCTTATTTACCGGTACACTATTTTGGGATGCAAAGTTCTTAATAAGTTTAAATATTTTGCTAACCGGTTAGATACTAATTCACCCCCCCCTCTTAGTATCTTTGGGACTGTTATTAATCCTAACAAGGTGATTTTTGAAACTAGTACAAAGGGGGGGTGTCTCTTGTGTCTTCTTTCTTGCACTCTTCTTGAATCTTTGCAATCTTCTCTTTTGCTATCATGGATGCATCTATAGTTCCTCTTTTAACACCATATAATTATTTTGAATGGAAGTCTAAGATGATAATATATTAAAAAGAGATGGATATCATCGTGTTACTATGGGACTTGAAATTCAACCTCAGGATGATGCAGAAAAGATTAAATCATTTAATAAATATGATGAAGCTTTTGGTACTCTGTGTATGTCAGTCTCTCTGGACCTTATTTTTCACATTGAATTTGCCACTACACCAAATGGAGTGTGGACCACTTTGGAAAACCTCTTTGGTAAGAAAGATGAGCTAAGAGGTCATCTGTTGGAGAATGAACTCATAGGGTGGAATCCAACCAATTTTGACACTATACAAGAATTCACAAAACTTAAGTCTGTAAGATTGCAGTTGGAACAGTGTGGAACTAAGAAAGATGATAAGCAACTGATCTTGAGTATTGTTTCTAAGATTGGTCCTAACTATTCAGTGTTTGTTTCTACATTCTATGCTACAAAATGTGCCCTAGGTACCACATTCAAAATGCCTTCTCTAGATGCATTTGTTGCAGAACTCACTAGGGAGAAGGACAAATTGGTTCAAATGAGCACAATAAAACCCTCTAAGTCACATTCCTTAGCTGTAAATCAAGGAACAAAAGGACATAATGGGTCTAGTAAGAAAGATAAGAAATAAAAGAGCCTAGGAGAGAAGAAGAAATATAAAAAATATGCTACTTCAAAATCAGATAATCAGACCTCTTCATCAAAAGGTGAACAACCTAAGAAGGAGAAGGTCAAGTGTTATTATTGTAAGAGTCCTGGTCATGATGAACATGTGTTTAAAGAAACAAATTGATCACCTTTCAAATATTATTGAAAAGAATAATATCAAGGTGCCTGATTCAGTCAAATAGAGTTCATCAAAAGGATCTTCTAAGGACACACATAATAGTAAGGGGAAAGGAAAGGGTAAGGACCTAGTTGGTGTTGCTTCACAACCCAATCCTTGGATAATTGACTTAGGTGCTTCACACCACATGGATTCTTTAGAAGATGATTTCACCTCTTTAGAGCCATGTTCTATGCCTACCATACTAATGGGTGATGACACTCCTATTGAAGTGCATGGGAGAGGGTCTGTCAATGTGGGCGAAGGAAAATTTCAAGATGTCCTTTATATTCCATCTTTATCAAATAATCTCCTATCTATTTATCATATTGCTCACACTAGTTCTGGCAAGAGAGTTGAGTTCACACTAGATACTATTGCTATGGGAAAAGCAGATCATCATTCTAGAATATATTATTTTTCTCACTTTGTTCCTGACTCTCCTTTGACCATTTTAATCACTCGTGTAGATGAGGTGAGTTGTTTGTGGCATCAATGGTTTGGCCACTTGAACTACCGTTACTTACAATAGCTTAGTCAATAGGACATGGTTTCATGGTTGCCTTCTATTTGATTTTCTAATGGAGTTTTCTAGGGATGCATTCTTGGTAAGAATCCTGAAGAAAATTATGATAAAGGAAAAGCATGGAGAGCTATGCAACTATTGGAGTTGGTACACAGTGAGTTGGCAAGACCATTTCCACAACCATCTTTCAGCAGGGCTAGATATGTCTTAACATTTATTGATGACTTTTCCAAATATACATGGGTTTACTTTCTCAAACAGAAGTCTAAAGTCTCTAAGAATTTTCTAGATTCCAAAGATTTTGCAGAGAAACAATCTCAAAAGTTCATCAAGATTCTGCATATAGATAATGGGGGTGAATATGTTAATAATCAATTTGAATAGTTTTGTGCTTCAGAAGGTGTCAACATGCAGCACACAGTTCCATACAGTCCTCAACAAAATGGTGTTGCAGATTGCAAGAATAGGTCTTTGAAGGAGATGGCCAAATGTATGATTCACTCCAAGTCTTTGGCATCCCAATACTAGGCAAAGGCTATTAACTATGCATGTTACATCCATAATTGATTTCCTCACAAAGTTGTGAAGGGGGTAACTCCTTTTCAAGATTGGAATAATTGGAAACCTATAGTTAATAACTTTAGAGTGTTTGGTTCTCTTGAATAGGCCCACATTTCAGTAGAGAAATGCAAGGCTATGGATCTGTAGAGCTAGCCTTGTATATTTTTTGGATATCCAGATGATTTCAAAGGGTATAGACTTCTCCATCCCACTACTCATGAGTTGTTCATTGAGAAGAGTGTTCATTTTGAGGAGAGTTCTTCTAGTTCTTCTCATACCACTTCTACATCCACTATCACACTGGAGAAATTGCATCATGATGATAGCTCTTCAAAGGATCTTAATCCTCATAATCTTGATGAGGAATCTTCTTCTTCCACTTTAGATGACAACAGTGATGATGAGGATTCACATTCCTCTCATAGTCATGATTCAGAGGTTGATGATTCTCCCACAAACTCTCCAGCTTCAGTGCCTCTTTTGGCTCAACAAACATTTGAGTCAACGGGATATTGGCTTGGTGATCCATCAGATACTAGAAGAAAAAGGTCATAATTTAAGAAGGCTTCACATCTCTTCATTGCTTCAACTTCTAATCCATAGTCTTTTTGAGAAGCTTCAGGTGTTCTCAAGTGGGATGCTTCAATACAATAAGAGTTTAATTCATTGAAAAAGAATCACACATGGGATTTAATTCCTCTTCCTAAGGGAAGGAAACTTGTTCTATGCAAGTGGATCTATCAAACAAAATTGTTAGTAGATGGGTCGGTTGATAAGTATAAGGCTCTCTTGGTAGAAAAAGGTTTTTCCCAAGTTCTAGGGGTTGATTACTCTGAGACTTTTGCTCCAGTTGCTAAGATGAAGTCCATCTGATTTGTCCTTTCTATAGCTACGGTCCATCATTGGGAAGTTCATCAGATGGATGTGAAGAGTTTATTTCTTCATGGTGACCTTTAGAAGGAAATCTACATGGAGCAACCATAGGGGTTTGTTCAAGATCCCTCACTTGTGTGTCGACTTTGGAAGTCTCTCTATGGCCTCAAATAGGCTCCTCAATCTTGGTATGCCAAGATGGACTCATCCCTTTTGGTAGTTGATTTCAATCGATACCACTCTAATCTGAACATATGCATTATGTAGTAGGATGATACTCTCATATTTTTGGTTCTTTACGTTGATGACTTGTTGATCACAGGGAGTCACTATTCCACCATCAAGGTAGTTAAAACTGCTCTACATGATAGATTTCTAATGTTAGACTTGGGTCTTCTACATTACTTCTTGGGGATTGAGATCACTCAGTCTTCTTCAAGTATCTTCCTTGGACAACCCAAGTATGCACTCAATATGCTCTTTAGATTTTGCATGGTTGATTGTAAGCTTGCACCTACTCCATTTTTATTAGGGGTCAAACTTGAGGCTAAGTTCTCTTCACCCTTGGTTGATGGCACTTTATACCAACAACTTGCTGGGAGTCTCATCTACTTGACTCATATGACAACCGATATTTCATATGTTGTAGGCATGGTCTCTAGATTCATGCAAGAGCCACATGAGTTGCATTGGAAAGAAGCTAAGTGGATTATCCACAACATTTAAGGTACTCACAATTATGGAATTTAGTATGTAGTAGGCATGGATATTGATTTGTGGGATACACAGATTCAGATTGGCCAGGTGATTCTCAAGATCACAAGTCCACTTCAGGGTATTGCTTCTCACCTAATTCTGGTCCAGTTTGTTGGTCAAGCAAGAAGTAGTCTGCAATTTCTCTTTCATCAACAGAGGCTGAGTATCAAGGGGCAGTTAATGCCACCACTAAGGCTATTTGGCTTCAAAATATTCTCACTGAGTTTAGTATTCCAATAAGAAATCCTACCATCATCTTTTGTGATAATCAAAGTGCTACATAGATCTCACAAAATCCAGTTCATCACCAGAAGATGAAACACATTGAGACACATATGCACTACATTCATGAGCTAATTCAGGAAGGCATAATTGATCTTAAGTATTGTGCTACATCGGAGCAGTCCACAGACATATTCACCAAACCCTTCACTGAAAGAAAGTTCCTTTATTTGAGATCTTTTCTTGAGATGCAATAGGTGTCTACTTCAAGAGAGGCATCTTAGTCCTTCATTCTTTTTCTCTCTATTTAGGGGGAGCTATTCCTCTTATGCAGGGATCTCTATGTACATGGGTAACTAACA
Organism: Cryptomeria japonica; assembly: GCF_030272615.1. Taxonomy (NCBI): domain Eukaryota; kingdom Viridiplantae; phylum Streptophyta; class Pinopsida; order Cupressales; family Cupressaceae; genus Cryptomeria; species Cryptomeria japonica. The sequence continues at coordinate 602,723,455 of NC_081406.1, read as the reverse complement.
TAGCCTCATTTGCTGGGACCCATCTTTCTACCCACATAAGATACGCTTAACAGGCGGTGTTAGTGTAGGTTTTTTATTTCCCTTATGTTAAAGGATGTTATTTTTTCCTACACATATATTATTAAGCTTGCTTATGTTATTAGGAGTGGTTAATATGAGGACACATTGCAAAATACTTCAACTACATGTGTAACTCTACACCTCACATGAGTGGTTGAGTTACACACCCTCTTTTGGCTTGTTGTGCCACCTCTCATAACCACTATTTTGTCATTTACTATGTGGGTTATGGGGTAGTTGGGTTTCTCATCCTCTTTTGGACTTATGTGCCAACTTTCTCAACTCCTTTCCCGTATTCATGTAAGGAGGTTATGCCACATGTTCTGATATTTGGCAAGAAGGTAAAACCTACCACTTTTTATGGGGGATAGGTGTTAATGCACCCCTTGGATGTATATTCTATTATTTTTCTATATAATAAGCATTATACTCTCACCTTCACTAGTTCATTGATAGCTCGGTGAGAGTATTCTCAAAATTCTCTTCTTTGTCTCTATTTCTCTCTCATATTAGATTGATCTTCATTCAACTATCAAGATCTTAGATCATCCATTACTTGGGGAGTTTCATGTGATCTACGATTGACATCAAATCATGTCTTGTTTCTCACTTCTCGTAGAATCTAACAAAGAAATATGAGAATACAAATGCTTATATCTACCAATAAAATCAGCCACGTTTTTTTAACTCCTTGTTTACAATGCATCAAATCAGTCAAAGTAACTTTAGGACCAATGTTATTATAAAATTGTTGAATAAAAGCATTAGCCAATTGTTAACAAGAAGTAATAGAATAAGGAGGCAAAGAACAATACCATTGCAAAGAACTATCCCTTAATGTTCTAGTAAACAATTTCGCTAACAATCTTTGATCATGAGAAAAGTCACTACACAAAGTCTGGAATGTTTAAACATGAGTTAAGGGATCACCTTTTCCATTATAAAGTTCCAATTGAGAGACTTCTACATTTTTAAGAGGGATGACTCTAACAATGTCATTAGATAATGGGCTCGCTACATCAAATGTGGGCACATTATACTTGGATTGACTCATAGAAGCTATTTGTTGTTGTAAGGAAGACATTGCTTGGGCTAGAGTATTGATTGTAGCTTCTGTAGAAGGGTTGAAATTAGACATGTTGGATTGAGAGGGAGGAGTAACATTGTTAAATGAAGGAATATATTGAGAATAAGGAGGTGGGACACTATGATAAGTAGGTAATGGAGAAGGTTGAGTAACACATGGAAGACTCATAGGAGGAATGAAGGAATTGTGATTGGAGGAGTTGCCCCCTTGACTAACATTTATAGGTGGTGAATGTGATTGGGTAACAAGGGGAACACTCATGGTAGGAGGAATGGAGGAAGAGGTATTTCCCCCATGACTAACATTTGTAGGTATGACATTTTGTGTAGAGGTATTCATGATGTTTGATGTGAAGGTAGGCACACTAGGCATAGGAGTTGTTAAAGGAATGGAATTATTACTGTGACTTGGAGGTTGTGTATAACCTAATTTTTCATCATAACTCTTCATAGGCATGATACTAGAATCTGTTGGAATCCAAGAACACTAAGAGGGGGAGTGACTAGTGTTCTACCTGAATATAAGATTTTAGCCTTATCAAAACATTCATTTATCAACTGCTAAACATAAATACATGTAACTGAAACAAATAATGCAAGCAAATAAATGAACACCATAACACAGAAAATTTATACATGAAAAACCTCAATGAGGAAAAACCACGGTGGGATTTGTGACCCACAATATCTGTTCACTGGACATATGAAGAGATATTACATATAATAGGGGCCTGCACATGCAGGAAGGCACACTAGTCATCACAAAGAGTCTCACTGAATACTATAACTTTCTGATACAAAACAACAAAATTGACATATAATGCATCTCCTATGCCTGATTGAGTTCTAGTTAGGGCTTTGACTGTTCTGGTTCTTAAACCCTAAACACTTGCTAGAATAACATACACCTTATGAGTACCTTATAAATCATCTACAAATCATTATAGAATATTGCTTTCACATACAAATGATCTTGCATACATAAACTTTGCATGCCCGATCTTATCTCCAATTTTATGTCTTAAATGACCTAATAGACTGACTTATATACCCTTACAAACATTTATGCCATATGTTGGCTTACATACAGAATGATAGTGCATGTCAAATCATTACAAATACATATGAATTATAAAATGCTTTGCTGGTATACTACCCTTTTCTAGATCTCCAAGTGATGTTGGCTTCCCATACCGGTACCTACTTTTCCAGTTACCTTTGGAATCCTTTATGTCGGTAACATATCTGTTGGTCCTGGTGAACCAAAATATGCTGCCAATTTTGCCATGAAGGACAACATAAGAAGATGAATGAGTGTCATTTGCCAACAATCTCCCCCTTTGGCATTAATGGAAACACTCATGTGAAAAATGGTTTCTATCTGCCCTACCGATCCTGGAATGTGATACTGCTCCCCCTCAGCTATATATGCCATCTGGAATCTGATCCATACATATTTCACCTTCTATTTTTCACATACACCACTCCCCCTTTGGCATCAATGCCAAAAATCGGTACAAAGAATGAATAAATCAATGAAATTCTTTACAAGGGAATTTCTCCCAAAATACTTACTAGATTTGAATGAGCTTGAAGATCTCTGGGTAAGCATTCTTCAAAAATTCCAAGTATGACACAAGTCCATTTAGGGCAGAAGCATGAGATTCTTGCTCCTTGATTTTTGTCAGTGTGGGCTTTCCCATCATATCTATACACTCCTTCTTATGCACATACAGTGTGTCCAATTGGGGACTTGCTAACCCTATGAGCTCCTTAGCTCTTCGTATGAATTTATCCATGTCTCTTTCAAGAGCTGAAATTTGGACTTCTAATAACAAAATTTGACTATCTATAGATATGGTTAAAGAATTTACTCCATCAACTTTAATTACAATGCATGCAATTGTATTTTGAATATCTTTAATGATTTTGTCCATACCTATTGTGAGTAAACTTGCAATGTAACATACCCGGTAAATATTTGTACATTGCCCCAAATAATCATCTATCATTTTCAGTCTGTCTACTATCTGTAACTTGTCCGATTCAATCAACTGATTAAAAGTGGCCCTCTTAGCCTGAGCAAACCATTCCAGAGCATGTCGGTTAGAGATCTACTACAGTGATTGAAATTCCTTTGAGATATGCTCAGTCAACATCTTGAGCTTGCCGGATGGGCTTGTTCCCTTATCAATTTGGCATTCCAGGACTAACTGGTTCAAGAGTGGAATGGAATGATCAATTATTTTCTTTTCCTCAATACCTTCCTTCATTATTTTTTGAGCTGCAATCATCATGAGTTCAGTTGAACTCATCTTTGTTATGTTGGTGCAGTCACTAGTGAGGAGGGACCTCAAAGAGATTAGTCCAAACTGGCTAGCAAGAGTAAAAAACAATGGAATCACATAGATATGATGGAGGAAATGTATAATAAATAGTTTTATTGCATGATAGTTTGTAGTACCCCTACCCTAATCAGTTTCTAATCTCGGTTTGACCTGAGTTAGTTTATGATATTATAGTGTTATAGTCAGATGTTTTTATTTTAGTGCATACTTGTTAATGTGGTTTTCGCACCAATTCGTATGCAGGTTATTAATTCTCATATTTCATGTTATTATCTTGGGCTAACATTTTCATTAAGTATATAAATGTATGCATGTATGACTCTTGGTTGCAGGAGATTTCAGGTCCAGTACTGCATGGGTGCGAGGTTCATCTCCACCTGGATTTGCAAGTTTGAGTGTACCTCTTTAATCCTTAAGAGTTGGATTAGGTGGTCGTGATACCCTCATTTGACCATTGTCGTGCTCAAGTGAGCATCATCAGTCGTCCGTCAGTTTTCCCTTTTGGTTGGGTTGTGGGTCGTCTGTTTGTTTGGCGTTCTTGGGTTGCGTGTTTGGTGTTTATGGTTAAATTTAGTAATTAGTCCTTATTATTTAATTTGATTAAATATGTGTTTGTGCATTAAAGATTAAGGGACTAAATTAAATAGGGTTTTTTATGTGATTAATCGTTAATTGGATTGCCCAATTCAGTTTGGTAGCGAGTGCAATTAAATGGTTAAATTTAAATATTAAATGCATTATGCTTATGCTTATGAAATGAAAGATCGAAATTTAATTGAAATAGAATTAATTTATCTTCTTGACAGTTTGGAAATAGAAAGGTTAATTTCAGTTATTTGGAAAAATCAATTTTAAATTGAAAAGCAAGTTTTATTTATTGATATAGTTGGAAAAGAATGATTTTTGTGAATTATTTTAAATAAAAATATTTTAATTCCAAAAATAAAATTTTGGTCAAACTTCTCCCATTTAACCTAGACTTTTGGAAAATATTGGGGATTGAATTTTTTTTTGGGAAAAATATTTTTGGAAAATATTTTGGATGGAAAATTTGGGGGTTTTGGAAGGAGAAAGATTTCTTGAGCTGTAGGTTGGGGCTCTCCATCAGATCCTTTCTAGGAATGCTTATTGAGGTAGGAATTTTGTTTATCAATTTAGTTATTGTTTAAATAAATAAAAAAATGGGCTTGAATGTTCTTCATGCAATTTTGGTTTCAAATTCTCCATTGATTGCCCAAGATTAAGAACTATTGTGGAAATTAGTTAAGATTGGTTGATTGCTTGTTTCTTGTATGAAAAAAAAGAGCTTCCTTATGCCCAAAAATATTATTTATTTGCATGGTTATTCCACAAATTCTTTCAATTTTAGAAACCTCTATCATGTTGGAAATTTTTATTTTAAGTCTCAAAATGAGACTGTTTTAAACAAAAATGGGGGGGTTTGTCTTTTGAAAAGAAAATATTTATAAATCGAAATTTTTATATAATTGAAAAAATTGAATTTCGTGTTTAAAAAAAAAGAAAAAATTATATTTTTTGGGGTTTGGAGGAAGCGGTGGCCGCAGCTAGCTGTGACCCCCACGATGGCCGCAGGGAACTGCGACCCCCGTGGTGGCCACGTGGGCGCCGCAGGACCTACGACCCCCACGGTGGCACCGTCGTGGCTAGGGCATGACCGCCCAACCCCCGTGTAAGGGACGTGGGCCCAGCCACCCTTGCCACCCTCTCATTTGTGTTTTTTATTATTATTATTTTTTTAGTTTAAAAAAAATAAGTTTATTAAATTTAAAGTTTTTTTTTAATAAAATGTTTAATTAATTATTAAATATTATTAATATATATTTATTAATGCAAATATATATATATATATATATATATATATAAATTAATATTAAAGTTGGAAGTTGTGTATTATTAAAGTATTAATAATATATATTTTATTAATGAAAATTAATATATATATTAATTAATATTTAATTAGATTATTATGTATTATTATTTGTTAATTGTGTATATTTTGTTAACCATGGGTTAATGAATATATATGAGTTAATATTTAATTTTTGGATCTGTAATAATAGGGAAGTATCCTTTTGGAAAAAGATAGAATATTATTTAAATTGGGAAATTTTTGAGATAAAATATACATTATGCAGGAATATATATATTATTTGAAGATTCAAATGTTGATAGGTCTTCTGGAAATGTTAAAAATGAATATTTTTATCATTGGACATTATGAATTTAAACGCCATGCTATTGGTATAATTGGAAATTTAATTAAGTATCATTTGGAAAAATTGTTAAGTTCCTGATGTGTTCATTTAGTAAAATAAATGGTTTAATCATACTTTTCCTCTATTTAGGGAAATAGACAAATGGTACTATTGCAATTAAGGTATTGTAATCACCTGGTAATGATGATTTCTTGTTAGTGTATTTGGAAACTTAGATCATTTAGAGAACTTGATCGACATTTAATGTTTAAACCAATTTGGTAAAAGATTGTATCTGCTAGTTATTGCCTATACGAGTTTAATTTCTGTATTCGCTTTTGCTTGAGTAATGGCAAGCCTTGCTTTGTTTGATTGGACCCTGTCGTATGGTTGATTTGGGTACCTATTTCTGTCCTCGGTCTCGAGTTGACTGTTATTTAGTTGTGGTGTTGTATTGGTCATATCCTTTATGTGGGTGTCTAATGATGATTCGTGGTTGACCATAGTTGGTCAGGTCTCTGGTTAGAGTACCGTCAGAAAGTGTACCTCTTTTGAGTCATGTTTGACCAGATGGATGTTCCCTCCTTTTTGAACTTTGTTTGCTTGACCATGTGTGTTCCTTGGTTTCTAAGGTCTCTTGAGTATAGTCTAGTGTCGTATGGGAAAGTTGCTTTCAATTGGGGGCCGCACCCAAAGTGGCTGCTAGGTAGCCCATCGAAAGTGAGTCTAATAAGTGATAACCTATCAGTAGATTAGAATGTTAATCTCTAAGTAAGATAATTGTGCCTCACACATGGGACGAGTGCTAACATAGACTCAACATGCTGTGAGAAGGCCTGAAATGGCAAACCATCATCCTTGTCTTCATGAGAGGATGTGTGGGTCCACATGAGGCTTGGATGGGCCAAAGTTTCAGATTAGGTTTCTAGGGTAACCTAGTGTATGAGGTCGGAACCTATGAAGACCTGCCATGTTAACCATACCAGGTTGTGTGATGACACTTGTCCCTATGTTCGCTAGTGTGTTGTTGTATTGTCTTGATAGGAGCACATTTGTGAAGTCGTCTTGTTGTCTATGCCCTTGTGAGTACTTGGTTTCATGTTAGACCTTGGGTGGTGATGACTTAGTTTTGTTGATGCTCTAGTGGACCTTTGTATTTGCTTCGTTTATGCTTCAAATGGATCCTTTCATTTTCAGGGATCGTTTATGTATTTATTGATCGATGTGGTCGTTTGTATATTGATTATGTTTCGCCTTGATGGCAGGATTGTAAATTATGAGAACCTCGTATATTCTTAACTTAATTAATTATCAGAGGGGTCTTATAGTTGAGCAAACCCGAAGATGTAGCCCTTTAGGGGTGAACTCCGAGATCATCTTGGTGTTATGTGATGCTTTTTTTCTTATGTTTCATGTTTAGTGTTAGCATGTATCAATGGCATTTTATAGAATGTATAAGAGGATAAGATGAAATTAATTTTAAATGCATGTATGCAGTCCTCTCTTGAATGCAATAAATTAGATCATGAATGAATGTAGCTTAGTATAATGGAATATATTCAGTTGTTGTTAAGGAAATTAAGTATGCATGGAAAGATCTCATAAGTTATGATGAAATTCAAGTGTCTTGTTAAATTAGATGCATGGCTTATATTTTAATGAAAAGTATGAACAAAGGGTATAGATAAATCTTAATGGATGAACCTTATTTTTTGATTATATTTTCATCTATCTGAAAGAAATTATCCTTGTTTAAGAATTATCTCGTTTTAACATAATCAACTTATTGGATTTATTAGTGCGAGTTAAGTTAAATGTGTAATTAAGTAATCACATTAGGAAACTCTTTAGGTGTTAGTTGATGTCTTCCGCTATGTAATCTGAATCTTTGATATCTTGTTGTATCTTAATGTTGTGTAACTTTAAAAAAAAAAAAATTATTGCACTCCATTTGTATGTTTTAGCTTTATCCCTTTGGGGTGTCCTGGTCGGGCATTACATAGTTAATTACATCAAACCGGTAACAACCAGGTTACAACATACTAGCACACATGCTTGGTAGAATAGGTCACACCGGGACCTTAAATCGAAAGATCTATCTTCTAGGCACAGTCTATCTATTTGATGTTCCTTGATCCTTGGATTGATTGCATTCTAAAGCATGATTACAAACATATATATCGATCCAAAGGATCCAGTCGGCCCAAAAAGGATCAAAACCTGAAGAGCAAGACCTAACGTGCAAAATGAATAAGGTCAGCCTCCACCAAGAGATTCCTCTCGAAAATCCAAAGGATGAAATGCAGAAGGTCAGCCAAATGCCAAGCAACATTGAGATCAACATCCAAGGCTCTACAAGCTTCGAAACAGGTTCTCGTAGATCACTAGAATAGGTCTTAGGCAACCGGTAACAAAGGAACAACTGGTAACAAGAAACTATCAAGGAAACTAGTAGCGATATCTTGCTGGAAAGTGATCCAAATGAGATGCGGTTAGAAAGAAAGCAGGGTGATCAAGTCTTCAAGTAGATTCCAACTCCACAAGAACCGGTGAGCCAAAGCCGGAACACACACAAAGGAAAACTGAAACTACAAATAGAAAAAAAATTTTAAAAAACAAATATTTTTGGTTGATGCAAGATTGTTGTGAACCGGGGATGCTCCTACATCAGACATCTGGGATTAATAAAAAAAGTGAGCCTCTCACTTTGTTGGGGTCAGAGGAAAACCAAGGCGGTCTACCTCTGCCTAATAAATCCAAGATGAATCTTCCACTGGTCTGTTTTTCCACTTCACAAGATATTATTTGTACTAATTGCTTTGGGTATGATGCCCAATCCTACTATCCAAAATCTCTTCAATTTGATCTAGTTCCTTCAAGGGCAATTGTTCCTCCAAATCTGTAATACTATCCTCACTGAATTTTTTGTTCATGGTACTCATGAATATCTGTAATGTTGAATATAGGTGAAATACTTAGACTATCCAGTAGCTCCACTTCATATGCATTTCCAGAACTAAACTTTCTCAAGATCTTACATGGTCCAAACTTCTTCATCTACAACTTATTATAAGTTCCAACCGGTAATCTCTCTTTTCTCAAATAGACCATCACTTCATTGCCAACTTCAAATTCCTTATGTCTCCTCTTCTTATCTACCTTCTCCTTGTATTTTCTATTCATGTCTTCCAAATGTTGTTTAACCTGAATATGCAATGTTTCCATGTGATCTGCAAATTCTTCTGCTTCTTAACTCTTTCGGTCTTCACTGCTAATATCTCCTAATTATTCTATTCCTTTAGGATGCACTCCAGTAACAATCTCAAAAGGTGTTTTTCCAGTACTTCTATTCACTGAATTGTTATAGGCAAACTCTTCTTGTGCAAGGATCAAATCCCAACTTCTGGTTTTATCTCCTACTAAACATATCAACAAGTTTCCCAAACTCAAGTTAACTACTTCTATCTATCCATTAGTCTGTGGATGAAAAGTAGAACTGAACTTCAAATCTGTCTTTATCTTCTTCCAAAGTGTTCTCCAAAATTAGCCAACAAACTTAGTGTCCCTATCTGAAACTATGCTCTTAGGTAATCCATGTAATCTTACCACTACTTTGAAAAATAGGTCTACTACATGCAATGCATATGATGTCTTCTTACAAGGTATGAAATGAGCCATCTTTTAAAATCTATCCACTACCACAAATATAGAATTATTCCCTCTCGATGTTTTAGGTAAGCCAAGTACAAAATCCATACTTATATCCTCCCAAGGTCTTACTGGTACTGTCAAAGGTTTATACAATCCCACATTCTGACTACTACCCTTTTCAACTTGACAAAATCTAGAACTCTACACATATCTCTTAACATCCTTATGTATCTGGGGCCAAAAGTACTACTCACTCACCAATGCAGCTATTTTATCAATGCCAAAGTGTCCAGCTAAACCTCCACTATGCTTCTCTTTTATTAGGTTCTCTCTCATGGAACTTTTTAGGTATACACAACTAAACTCCCTTAAATAAAATCCCATCTTGAATGAAGTAGTCCAACCATTTGCTCCTATCAACCATAACTGGTTCTCTACATGTTTTCCAAGGTTTTGCAAAATACGGGTCTTCATCATACAAGGTCTTCAAATCTTCAAAACCTAGTAATGTCTCCATTTATTCAAGGCTTGAATTATGGCATAAAATTCCTGATCATATAATGAATATCTCTTCCAGACATCATTTAATTTCTCACTGATGTTATTGCTCTCCCTTCTTGACTCAAAACTTCTCCTATTGCTATTCCACTTGCATCACAATCCACTTGAAATACCTTATTGATATATGGTAAAGCCAACATAGGTTGTTCAATCACTTTCTATTTCAACAACTCAAAACTTTTGTTTGCTCCAGTGGTCAACTTGAATTTCTTCCTATCTACCCTCATGGTCTCAGTCATATGATTACAAACTAAATTGAAATGAAATGATCTTACCTCTCCAATGCTTTCTAGTGTAAGCCACTCAACAATGGCTTTCACTTTCTCAGGGTCCATCTTCAAACCATCCTCAGATATCACAAATCCTAAATAGACTAGCTCATTCTTCATGAAAGTACACTGCTTGATATTGATCAATAACTTCTGTTCTCTCAACCTCTGCAAAAATTGTCTTAACTGCAACAAATGTTCCTCTTTTGTTTTACTGAAAATTAGAATGTCATCCAAGTACACAATAAAAAACTTACCCAAGAATTTCTTCAAAACCTCATTCATCAGCCTCATTAAAGTACTCGGTGCATTAGTCAGTCCAAAAGGCATCACCAACCATTCATATAATCCTTCATTTGTCTTAAATGTTGTCTTCCATTCATCACCTTCTTTGATCCTAATCTGATGGTATCCACTCTTTAAATCTATCTTTGTAAATTACTTTGCTCCACTCAAACAGTCCATTATGTCATCCATCCTAGGCAAGAGAAATCTATATTTCATTGTGATCTTGTATATTTCTCTTGAATTGGTACACATCCTCCATTCTCCATTCTTCTTAGGTGCTAATACTGTTGGTATTGCACAAGGGCTTGAACTTTCCCTGATCAAACCTTTCTCCAATAGTTTCTGCATTTGTCTATTTAGTTCTTCATTCTCTGTTGGTGTTAACCAGAGTGAAGCTTTGTTAGGAAAATTGGCTCTGGGAACTAAGTCAATGCAATGAGTAATACTTCTAATAGGTGGCAAACCATTAGGTACATTATCTAAAATGATGTCCTCATATTCTGCCAATAAATCTCTTATCTCTGCTCGGTGTTCTCCTTCCAGTTCTGGTCTCTCAGTCTTCTTAGGAATTAAGATGAAACACGCATTCTCATGTCTTAGTCCATCCATGAACTTCCTTCCATCTACTAGACAGATTCTGATATTTGTACAGACTTCATTCTTCAAAGGTTCCTCCAAAGGCAACAAGGTTTGCTTCATCCCATTGGCCACAATAGTGTATGTATTATTCCTTTTATCATGTATTACTTGTCTATCAAACTGCCAAGGTCTTCCCAATAAAAGATGACAAATGTCCATAGGCATAATATCACACAAAAATTCATCACGATAATTCCCAATTTTTAATTTTACTACACACTATTCACTTACTAACAACTTATGTTCATCCTGAATCCATGCTATCTGGTAATGCTTAGGGTGTTTCAATCTCTCCAATTTCAACTTATTCACCATCTCTTCTGAAATAAGATTATCCAAACTACCACTATCATTGACAACTTTACAACACTTACCACATACCTTATATCTAGTCTTGAATAGGTTCTTCCTCTACAAGGGTTCTTTATCTTCTCTTGTATGACACAAAGCTCTCCTCATCATCAATAGTTCTACATCTTCCAGTTTATTGTCTGATCCGATGGCGATCTATTCCACCATTGTGGGTCTTCCGATAGGATTTGACTTCATACATTCAAATGCACAGTGTCCTCCTCCACATTTAAAATAGGTTCCTCTGAATGTCCTTTTGTCTTGTCTTCCAAAGTTCTCATTTCGGTAACCATCTAGTTCTCTCCTCTAGTAGAAATTTCTATCATCCTTCCAGTATGAATTACCTTCTTTGCTCACTTCCTTGTCCTTCTTCTAATTTGTACTGGTTCCTCTTCCTCCAGTGTATCCTCTTCCTCGAAAACTTCATCTGGTAAACCTTCCACCTCTACCTCTTTGTCTCTACTCATGCCTTTTATTCAACCTTTCTTCAGCTTTTATTGCATATTGGTAAGCCTCTTCAACACTCTCTAATTTGATCACACTGAGTTCATCTTGTATAGACATCTACAATCTGTTCAAATATATTGCATATTTTTCAATTTCATCATCAACATGTCGAGATCTGATGTTCAACTTGTAAAATATTTCGATGTATTCCTTCAAGCTAGATTCCTTCTGTCTCAAATTCTGCAACTTCAGGAACAGATCTACTTGATAATTTGTTGGGATAAACTTTGATTTTAACTTAGCAATCATCCTATCCCATGGTTTAATTTTTCTTTACCTCTTCTTTGCCTATCAACTTGCAAGTGCTCCCACCAAAGAGATGCATGACCCTTCAATCAGGTACAGGCATACTTCACCTTCCTCTCTTCTGTAGTGTTTTCAAAGTCAAAATACTTCTCCATCTTCAATATCCAATCCATCAATTCATCTGAATCTAACTTCCCATCATATTCCGGTGGGGTAAAATGAGGTTTAGTGTTCACCCTACTCAAAACCCTTAAAAACCTTTTCTCCTCTGGATCAACTACCGGTAGGTTCACTTGTTCTATCAGGGCTTCTTCTCCTTCATCTTTGCTCACATCCTCAACATGTCAACCTCTTCTCTGGGCTGTCTCCATGACTTCTAACTGTTAGGTCCCAAAGACAATTGAGAGGGGGGGGGGGGTGAATCGGTTGTCAAATAAATTTAAACCAAAACAACTTAACCAACTTAATGTTTAATACCGGTAAACCAATTAAGTATGTCGGTAGACAGTTATAACAATTAATTTCTACACCGGTAAGGATTAGTGCATGAAACATAAACACAAAGTCATCCACAAAACATAACACCAATATTTTTACGTGGAAACCCTGTAAGGGGAAAAACCACGGTGGGAAACCTTACCCACAATCAGATGATACTACTGCAGATAGTAAGTGTACATAAATGGGGTTTACACATACAGAAAGGCCAGCAGCCTAGAGCTCACTGCTCAATCACAAAATGGGAGTCACACTGACTATAGTTGGATGGTTAAATCCAATAACAATGTACTACACAAATTAGCATCTTCATATGCTGGATTCAGTACCAGTGTAATGTTGATATGCTTTCACAAAAACCTAGCTTCACCTTCAAATGATGTCTTCATGTATAACTCTACTTAATCTCACATATACCTTCACACAATCCTTTTTCGCATTCCATACTTGATCTTACAAATAAGATCTTACATTTACACCATAACCTAAGACCAATTTTAGTAGGTTGGCTCTACAAGATATTACAATAAAAATATTTTACAAACAATATAATATCCGATGCAATAACCAATTGAACATGTCAGCTTAATGCATTTACAACAATAATTAATCATCTCCATAGCGTGCCATGCTGATCTAGAAAAGATAATCCTACCGGTGTAACCCTAGACCTATTTGCCGGTAACAACAAATATGCAATTGTGAATATACCAATGAACAAAACTCTAAGATAGGATGTCCAGATGATGTCTTCAACATTACCAAGAGTTTTCCATGCCATTCAAAGTACCGATGATCATTATATCTTGTCGGTGTACCATATACCAGTAATTGTGCAATAGTTACTTGCTTGTCAGTGAATGCTGTTGGATCTCCAAAGTGCTAGTGTTTTATTATGTGTTGACATCAATGAGAAAACCATACCAAAATACCAACAATCTCCCCCTTTGGCATTGATGAAAACACAAGATGGAAAAGCCATCAAAGTGCCAAAATAGAAATGCCAAGTACCAAAAACCAACAATCTCCAAAAAGATCATAACCAGAAATCAGAGAGTAATAATCTTGCCTAAACAAAAATCTCTCCCCCAGGGAGCAACATGTGTTTTTCAAAGTTTCCATACCAATCTCTCCAAAAGATAATGTGTTTTTCCATATATATCTCTCCCCCTTTGACATCAAATGCCAAAGTTATAATAAAACCAGGTTCATATACAAAATACCAATCAATTCAATATACCAACTACTCCCCTTGAGAAGTAGCTTCCTCATCAAAGACCAGAATAAAAGATTTATCTGTTAATTATGTCGGTTGATGACAATCATCAACTTGCTAAGTCTCTATCGGTGGTGGTATGACTCCAAGCCGATCTCTAAGATATTCAAAAGTCTCCTTAGGCAAAGGCTTTGTAAAAATATCTGCAAGCTATTCTTTAGTATTCACATAAACGAGTTTTATCTCCTTTGCTTCAACTTTTTCCCTTAGAAAATTCAGTTTGATAGAAAAATGTTTGGTTTTAGAATGTAATACCGGATTCTTAGATATATCAATTGCTGTAGTGTTATCACAATAGATAGTAATAGGTTCCTTGCATTTTACCTTTATGTCTTTCAACATTTGCTTAAGCCATAGTACCTGTGTACAGTTAGTTGTTGCCACAACATATTTTGATTCTGCTATTGATAAAGATGTACAACTTTGTTTCTTACTCAACCAAGAAACTAATTTGTTTCCAAGAAAGAATGCTCCACCTGTGGTTCTTTTCCTATCATCCACATCTCCTGCCCAATTTGCATCTGTGTATGCACATAGATCAAAATTTTCATCTCTAGGATACCATAATCCAAGATTTATAGTGCCTTGTAGGTATCGAAAAATCCTTTTTACTGCCGATTCATGATTTTCTCTAGGATTACTTTGAAATCTTGAAACAATACATACTGCATTCATAATATTAGGTCTAGTTTGTGTCAAATACAGTAAACCTCCTATCATAGATTTGTATCTTGTTGGATTAACAGGTGTAGATTCATCCCTTTGAGATAATTTGTCATTTGTAGTCATAGGTGTGCTTACCGGTTTAGAGTTCTCCATCCCAAATTTCTTTAGTAACTCTTTTAAGTACTTGGATTGACAAAGAATATACCTTTATCAGTTTGTGAAATGTACAACCCTAAAAAGAATTTTATTTCACCAGCCATTGACATTTCAAATTCTTGCTGCATTTTAATAGAAAATTTCTTACATAATCCATCTTCTCCTCCAAAGATTATATCATCAACAAATACTTCTATAATCAATATTTCATCATTAGTTATTTTGTAATATAAATTGTTATCTGCATTTCCTTTAGTGAAACCAATCTTTAAAAGATACTTATCCAATCTTGCATACCAAGCTCTTGGAGCTTGTTTTAATCCATACAGGGCTTTTCTTAACCTGCATACCATATCATTGTCACCTGTCAAAGAAAATCCATCAGGTTTTTCAATGTATACTTCCTCTTCAAGATCTCCATTCAAAAATGCACATTTAATATCCATTTGATAAACTTTGTAGTTCTTGTGTACTGCAAAAGCCAAAAATAATCTGCCTGCCTCAATTCTAGCTATCGGTGCAAAGGTTTCATTGTAATCAACTCCTTCCTTCTAAGAATATCCCTTACACACTAGTCTTGCTTTATTTCTGACAACCTTACCATCTTCATTAAGTTTGTTTCTAAATACCAATTTGGTTCCAATTACATTTTTATCTTTACGTCGGGGAACTAATGTCCAAGTGTTGTTTTTCTCAATTTGTTCTAATTCTTCTTCCATAGCTTTAATCCAAAATTTATCTTCACATGCCTCATTAACAGATGATGGTTCAATTTGAGAAATAAGACATACCTCTTCATTTTCCAATCTTCCTCTTGTCATAACTCCTTTAAACTTGTTTCCAATTATCTGATCTTCCGAATGATTCAGTCATACATACCGGGGTGTCTTAGTTTGTTGTTGTTCTTAAATTACTGTGGAATCCTCAGATGGTACCGGGGTAATTGGATCTTCATTCTGTACTGGTGGATTTAGTGTAGGTTCATTTGTCAAAATTTCTATTACCGGTTCAGAGTCTATATACCTTGAAGTTCCTCTGAATTGTTCATCAATCTTTACATTTGTGCTCTCAACAATTTTCTGCAATCTCTTGTTAAAACATCTATATGCTTTTCTCTTAGATGAATAACCAAGAAATATTCCTTCATCTCTTCTAGGATCAAATTTTCTAATATACTCATCTCTTCTGATATAACATTTACTTCCAAAAATTCTGAAATACTTAAGATTGGGAGTATTACCAAACCATAGTTCATGAGGGGTCTTACCGATTTCACCTTTGATGTGAACTTTGTTGAATGTATAGACGGCTGTGTTGACTGCTTCCGATAACATACTTCTTGCTACATCCAAGATAGTTCTATTTTTTCTTTCAACAACTCCATTCTGCTGTGGTGTCTGAGGTGCTGATAGCTATCTTCTGATTCCATTTACTTCACATAATATTAAAGTCCCTAGATGTAAATTCACCTCCTTGATCTGATCTTAAACATTTGATTTTCTTACCAGTTTCATTTTCTACCATTGGTTTGAATAATTTGAACTTTCCAAGTGCTTCTGATTTTTCTCTAAGAAAAGTGACCCAACACATTCTAGAATAGTCATCAATGATTAGCATGAAATATCTATCACCTTGTAAGCTTTTAGTTCTAGCTAGACCACATAAATTAGTGTGAATCAAATCAAGAGAATTATTTGATTTTTTCTGGAATACTTTTGAAACTAGCTCTAACTTGTTTTCCAAATTGACAATCCTTGCATACTGTTTTATGAGGTTTGACAATTTTAGGTAAATCTCTAACTACCTTAGTAGTACTGATCTTTACCATGCAATCAAAGTTTACATGATACAGTCTCTTGTGCCATAACCAACTTTCATCTATATGTACAATTAAGCATGTCTTTTCATTTTTATTCAAAAGAAAGATATTACCTCTAGTCTGATTACCGGTTGCAATTTCCAAACCAGTTCTATTCATGATTTTGCATTTTCCATTTTTAAGTTGTAACTGAAATCCTTTCTCAACTAATTGACCAACACTCAAAATATTATGCTTTAATCCTTCAACATAGTAGACATTGTCAGTGTTATGCTTACCATCAAGAGATATTGTACCCTTACCTTTTATTGAACAAGCTTTGTCATCTCCAAATCTCACTAAGCCTCCATTGTATTCTTGAAAGTTCAAGAATTTACCTTTGTCTCCTATCATATGATGTGAGCATCCTGAATCAATGATCCATTCATCCTTTACTTCAACATTAGCTACCAGAGCCTGTACTACCGATTGAGCAGTAGGTGCCGATTGATCTTCTGTTATAGCAACAAAAATCCATCCATTGTCTGTCGGATCGTCATCAGAATCATCAGTCACACCTTCATCAACAATATAACAAGATTTGTCTTTATTCTTCTTACATCTATACCTCTGATATTCAGGGTTAGGCTTGTATGTTCTTCTAGCTTCTTCTCTTAGTCTAGCATGTCTATCAGGGCATCTTGAAGCCATATGACCAATCTTATTGCAATTAAAACATTTAAAGGGTGCTTTACCTTCATACTTACTTCCAATTGGACCTTTAGGCATTTTCCTTGCAAATAGTGCTTCAAGTTCTTCATTTTCTTTCCTACTTTCTTCAAGTTCTCTTGCATAAAAGGCTTTCCAATCAGATTTGTCAAATGATGGAGTAGATGATGTTGATGCTTTAAAGGCCAAATTTGTCTTTATAGTAGTAACAGGACCAAATTCTTCAATTTCAAAAGCTGAAAGTTTCCCAATCAATGTATCCCTAGTTACTGATGTATTAGGCATTATTCTCAACTCATTTATAGTAGTGACTTTCATTTTATATGCTGGTGGAAATCCTCTTAAAACTTTTGAAACAATTTCATCCTCACTTAAGGTTCCTCCACAACATTTAATACCCAAAACAATTTCATTTACTCTTTCCATAAAAGCAGAAATCCTTTCATCTTCTTCCATTTTCATATGTTCATACCTGACTTGGAAGCTTTCAAGTTTTGCAATTTTGACTGTGGAATCTCCTTCATTTAGTGTTTCCAAATGATCCCAAATATCTTTAGCAGTAGACCTATATGATAGTCCCATGATTTGTTGATCTGATAATGCGCTCAAAAGTGCTTCTCTTGCTTTGCAATCATTTTCCTCATCTTTTGTCAAGTTAGCTGGACTGGGCTGACCTATTATAGCAGCAGTATAACCATTCTTTGTAACTTCCCAGATGTCTTTTCCAATGCAATTTAGATGTGTCTCCATTCCGATCTTCCATATGCCATAGTTGGTTCCATCAAGTTTAGGACTGTCCTTCCTGAAATAGTTAGTAGACATTGGATCTCCTCAAGTTGTTAAACTTCTACAAAAGAGGACTAATCTCTGATACCAATTGTTAGGTCTCGGAGACAACTAAGAGGGGGGGGGTGAATCAGTTTTCAAATAAATTTAAACCAAAACAACTTAACCAACTTAATGTTTAATACCGGTAAACCAATTAAGTATGCCGGTAGACATTTATAACAGTTAATTGCTATATCGGTAAGGATTAGTGCATGAAACATAAACACAAAGTCATCCACAACACATAACACCAATATTTATACGTGGAAACCCTGTAAGGGGAAAAACCACGGTGGGAAACCTTACCCACAATCAGATGATACTACTGCAGATAGTAAGTGTACATAAATGAGGTCTGCACATGCAGAAAGGCCAACAGCCTAGAGCTCACTGCTCAATCACAAAATGGGAGTCATATTGACTATAGTTGGATGGTTAAATCCAATAAGAATGTACTGCACAAATTAACATCTTCATATGCTGGATTTAGTACTGGTGTAATGCCGATATGCTTTCACATAAACCTAGCTTCACCTTCAAATGATGTCTTCATGTATAACTCTGCTTAATCTCGCATATACCTTCACACAATCCTTTTTTGCATTCCACACTTGATCTTACAAATAAGATCTTACATTTATACCATAACCTAAGACCAATTTTAGTAGGTCAGCTCTACAAGATATTACAATAAAAATATTTTACAAACAATATAATATCCGATGCAATAGCTGATTGAACATGTTGGCTTAATGCATTTACAACAATAATTAATCATCTCCATAGCATGCCATGCTGATCTGGAAAATATAATTCTGCCGGTGTAACCCTAGACCTATTTGCCAGTAACAACAAATATGCAACTGTGAATATACCAATGAAAAAAACTCCAGGACAAGATGTCCAGATGATGTCTTCGACTTTACCAAGTGTTTTCCATGCCATTCCAAGTACCGGTGATCATTATATCTTGCCGGTGTACCATATACCAGTAACTGTGCAATAGTTACTTGCTTGGCGGCGAATGTTGTTGGATCTCCAAAGTGCTAGTGTTTTAGTAGGTGTTAACATCAATGACAAAACCATACCAAAATACCAACACTAACCAGGCTGCTATTCCTCGCAACATCTCCATTGCAATAGGGTCTGCATTCCCACATGCTCCACCATTCCTAGTTCCTCTTCGTGCAATTGATCCATTCTAGTCCTTTGCAATTTTAGGTCGAATCCACAATCTGCCACCCTACAACAAGATTCAGGACATGCAACCTTCGTAACAAACTTTTCTTTGATACCACTTGGTGTTGTAATGCCCACCAAAATACCCCAGAGAAATATAGCTAAATACACACTAATTTAATTTTTTTTTTTTTACAATACAACACATAACATCACTTAAGCAATGCAGCAAGCACAAAACAACGTTTAAGCGTTATCAACATAGAACATTTCACTCAAACTATTTAACAATTATGCAAGTGGAATACAATAAATTATTACTACTAACTCCCTAGGGTATCTCAATGCCATTACTTAATCTATCTACATAAGCAATAAGCATTTACTTTCTTCCAAATCAATACCTAATAATCTTAGTCATTATACATGCATAGGTGCAACATAGCAATACCTAACACTCATGATATGCAACCCACTTAATCTTTCATTTAATATATGATTCTATCTTTCAATGCATATCTATTTCCCTTTTTCTCTTAGGTTCATTTTATACACCAAGTTCAAATGTTTCTATTACTATTAACCAACCTTCAACTATAAACATCACCATACACATACCAAGATTAACCCTTATATTACATTAACACAATTTCCATTTACGATTAACTTCCACATAATCATTTATGATTATATGCTCCTAGCATGCTTATTACTTCATCATGATTCTCAAAGTACATAAGGCAATAATCACAAAGTCTTCCTAAACATTTAACCCATAGCTCATTTAATACTCCTAAAATCTCTTACACTATATCAATTAACCAACAATCATCTTATTACAGATTACGTAAATATACGAATTCATCTCAACACAAGCTAAGATACAATATTCTTATTCCATAACAAATAATAGCATCCACCAAATGGAGATATAATGTTAAACCATAACACATGATACATTCTACTCCTTTCCTAAAAGACAATCATCCATTTTACCATCTACCCATACTCTTACTAGTAATTTCCATTAATAAGATTAGTAATTCATTCATTTAGATCATCCCTACAATATTTTCATAAGGAACATTCAATTACATCCCAACATTATAAGATTTCAATCCAACCACTAGATCACTGTCTACGAAGTATGATACTACAATTTCAAATTCTTTAATCACAACTCATAAACATGTCCTAAGATATCTTCCAATATTACTCATACTCATACATCCTACCAAGGCATAACATTTCTTCCACTTAATGCATTAGTTAAAGACATCATTTAAGTCTAATACCATTATCATAACATTTATACTATTTCCTTTTAACATGCCTTATCAAGAATACAAAATGCATCATTTAATTCCAAACCACAATACTTATCCACATCTCATGCATCAATTTCATTTAATATAAATGCATTACAATAAAACTCAAGGTTCATCATTACAATCATATACCATAACCAAAAGCTATCACTATAACTAGAATAACTTAATCATTCCTCATAAGCACAATTTCTTTTACAAACATTACATAAGAATTTCATTACATAAATCACATCATCATTTACATTCTTGCTGCAATTATTATCCATGAACAATCTGAAGAAGCATCCTCATCCACGCAAGAAGAATCCAAAGACAGGAACATCCTAATGGTTTAAAAGCACCAACCACCCGACCATGTGGAACCAAAGGAACTACCCCCCCATGCTAGGAGATGACACAAGGTCCCAACACACACTCTACATCTAGGCTAACACTTAAACCAAAGAGACTAAACAATACAAGGACACTCAAGCAAGAACCATCACAAGGTAGCACAAATAGAAAACTCCCAAAGGTGCACAAAACAACAAGGCATCAATACATATCAAGAAAAGGACACATGTAGGAGTGGAGTGTCATCACATGCTATCCTCCCCCATAATATTGCCAAACACAACTCTTCACGGTATAACCCTAATAGATATGTGGATATATTTCTACCCATGAGAGAATCAAGGGAGGTTTGACTTACCGTCTTCACGGCCTTCTCATGCCTATCCTAAAACATCCTCCCTAGGAATAAGCCATAAGGCTCAAATATTAATTATCTTGTTTAAATGAGATCTAATTACCCATCCCAATTAATTCATTATCAATGTTATCACTTGTTTACAAATCATAGAAAACTCTAATGTGCCCTCGTGGTCTAGACTTCATGCATCCTTACAAGGAACCTCATGCAAGCCTATCTCTCGTGACCCCGGTCATCACAAGGAAGCCCACTCCTCCTAACATGGCCCAACAATAAATCACAAGAGGCTCCAATTTAAATTTCAAAAAAATATCCATAACTTCATCATGCAGCCCAACAACACATAAAAAACATGCAAGGAAAAAACCATAGCTAAAGAGCGTAAAGGGCTGAAATCCATTATAATGCAAAATGAGCCTCAATATGGAAATCTATATCAAATAAGAGATATTCCATCAATAAAACATATCAAATTCTGTTGTCTTCACAACAATATCATCTTGTTGTCTCCACAACAATAATATCTTGTTGTCTCTACAACAATAACATCTTGTTGTCTCCACAACAATACCATTTTTCCATTGCAACATCTCAATATAAGAAAAGATTCAAATCTTGAACAATAAATAAGTCAAGAATGTTACAACATAGAAAACATAAAATCGCATCAAACTGATAAATAACAGTAGCTGGAAAATGTCTTCAAAAACCCCAAAAAGCCTCTCGAATGAAATCAACTTGAGAATCCAAATTTGATTGGAGAAATAGTGAAAACACCAAAGACAAGTAGAACAACACTTTTGTGTTGCAGAACAACGCTTTTGCACTTAAGTTTAGCACTTATGCATTGCAGGTTAGCACCCATGTTAATAGTTTAGCACCTCTATAGTTAAGGACAACACTTTTGCACAAAAGACAACGCAAATACACCTAAGTATAACGCAAATGCAACAAAAGACAACGCATATGCAAGAAAGGACATCACAAATACAACAAAAGACAACACTTTTGCATAAAAGAGATGGAAAAACATAGAACTTTCGACAGAGATTAAAAATTAAACTTGAAGCATAAGGCTTCGAAAAACATATACACAAAGTCGCCGAAAACCAACAAGTAAGAAGAAACAAATAGAATAAAGTTTAATAAAATATAGGGAGAAATTCTAAAACATATCCATAGCTGGGAGACCCATAACTCACACACTAAGACTTCTTTTGATTCTAAAATTCACAAGTAACTCTACCAACAACAGATACAACCAATACTACATAAAAAAAAAACACCAATCACATGATCTAGACAATGATACAAGATCTCACTACAAGCAACCATGAATCCAAACTTTTCAATGTCATGAACAACAACATATAGGAGACCAAATATTTCTCCAATACAACTATACAAACACCCATATAATATAAAGTTTTCTCCACCATATATAAATGTGAAAACTACAATAAACCAAATATTTCATCCCCAACTCCCGAAAGACATTTTCAGACATGGAGCATACACAGATAAATTTTAAGGCTGAAAGTAAACAAAAGACAAGAAACCCAACTTGCACCCTGAGTGATGGATGAAAGTTGAGGTAGAGCTCCAACCAAATCCAAAAGCCAGACCAAGAAACTCCAGCAACAATCCAAGCTAAAACCCAAAAGAAACTCTTGCAGAAAATATTTTTGCAAAAGAAGAAGCCAACCCCAAACACATCACGGGAATGAAAATAAAAAGACAAACAATAACCAAAACCCTAGCCTCCACAACAGCCAATCAAAATATTTCAATCTTTAATATATTTTACCAACCCCACCATATAATATAGTTTTACCCCCCTTTTCAAATTCAACCAATAAAAGAAGACAGTAGGTAAGATAAATACAAATCATGCTTTTACAATTAGGTGGGAATGTTTTATTATTTTATTATAAAGTGAATTTATAAAACCCACTTAATATAAAAGTCAAACTAATAAATAAAATATGAGCCACAATTAAATAAATCAAATGGGGAAATTAAATTAAATAAACCAAAGACTCATAAATGAATTAAAGAACTAGATGAACATTAAATACCAAATAAATATTAAACCATAGGTGATTAAATAAATAAATAAATAATTAAATACCAATAAAAGGTCAAATCACAAATAAATATAAAACCACAACATAAGCTAAACAATAAATATTAAATCATCATTAAAATAAGTAAACATTTAAATATCAAATAATTAAATACCCAAAAAGGCAAGAATCCAATAAATTAAATTAAACATTAGATAATCAAATAATCAAATCGCTATTAATCAAAATAATTAAAATAAACATTATTAACTATTTAATCTCACATCAATAATCAAATAATCAATCTCGACATAATGGAATTAACCAACCAATACCAACATACTCACAACATAGAAGAAACCAAGCTTACTAACTGACATGGCGACTTGCGCCAAGACGCTGATGACTCACAGTGAACAACTTAGACCTAGAGTATGTGAGGGGAACTTGTGTCAACTCTGAACCACATACCATTGGGATTTAAAGACACGCTCAGACCTGTAGAGCCAGGTGGATTCAGTGTTTGGTACCTGCCAATCATGCATCCACAAAGCAACGATAGACATATATATATTTACATATATATATATGTATATATATACATATATATATGTATATATATATATATGTATATATATATATATATATATTATAACAGACAAGGGTTAGAGAATCGCAATGACACATCCTGCTCACAATGAGTGATGTGGCATTGTCTCTATCCCGAAGACAGTCATACAACAATCAAACACACCATAAGCTCAACTCATCATAGATAATCATTAAATATGGTCAGTACATAAAAACATCATGAAGTGCATGATTAGTATAATTCATGATTATAGTACAACATGTAAAATCCATCAATACTTATGCTCCTCAAATCACATGATCAATATAGTCTTTCGATAATCAATCACATAATAAGTATATAGTGTCTAATAAATCACGCGATCAATAACAATAGTATCAACATCATATAAATCATCTGAGACAGCCTATTCCCAATAATGTCTATCATGCATGAATTAAAAGTCAACTCTAGTCAAAACAAGTCAAGTCAAGGGTGGACACTATAGGTGTAGTCACCAGTGAGGAGGGACCTCGAGGAGATCAGTCCAAACCAGTTAGCAAGAGTAAACACAACACAATCACACAGATATGATGGAGGCAATGCATAAAAAATAGTTTTATTGCATGATAGTTAATTACATCCAACCAGTAACAACTAGGTTACAACATACCGACACACAAGCCTAGTAGAATAGGTCACACCAGGACCTTGAATCGAAAGATCTATCTTCTAGGAACAGTATATCTATTTGATATACCTTGATCCTTTGATTGACTACATTCTAAAGCATGATTACAAATATATATATCGATCCAAAGGATCTAGTTGGCCCAAAAATGATCAAAATCCGAAGAGCGAGACCTAACATGCAAAATGAATAAGGTTGGCCTCCGCCAAGAGATTCCTCTGGGAAATCCAAAGGATGAAATGTAGAAGGTCGGCCACATGCTAAGAAACATCGAGATCAACATCCAAGGCTCTGCAAGCTTCAGAATGGGTTCTGGTAGATCACTAGAATAGGTCTCAGGCAACCCGTAACAAGAAATTGTTAAGGAAACCGGTAGCGATATCTTGTCAGAAAGTGATCCAAATGAGATGCAGTTAGAAATCTAGTAGGATGATCAAATCTTCAAGTAGAATCCAACACCATAGGAACCGGTGAGCCAAAACCGGGACACACAGAAAGGAAAACTGAAACTACAAATAGAAAAGAAAATTTTGGTTGATGCAAGATTGTTGTGAATCGGGGATGCTCCTGCATCATATGCTCTTTTGCTCAACATTTGCACTAGTAATTGCCAACAATGTAGTCTTGGCTTCTGATTCTCTGATAGATTCCTCTCCCTTTTTCTCTAATGATGGTGCAGAAACACTTGTCTCAATTTGAACTTCCCTTTCCTTCTCTCCTTCCTGACTTTTCTCTTTATCTTTCTCTTCCAGTTTAATTTCTCCTATATTATCTTGTTTTGCACTCGTGGCTTTCCCACTTGGTGCAAATTTGTTACTGTTGGTTTCACATTCATTGTATCCATAACCTATTCATTCTGATCTGGAGGACTATTGTCCTCAGCATCTATAACCTGTTCATTATGTATACTAGCCTTCTCTTCTTGTATCCCCTCTTTAATCTGTACATTAGCTTCTGTCGGAGATATTGCATTTAGTTCCTTGGCATCTTTCAAAATTTTAGATGGGCTATCCACTACACCTTTTCCTTTCCCATCAACCAGGATTTTTGAAGTGCCAGACTTAAGATTAGCTTTCAGTGATGTAAAGAAAGTTGGGTTGTCAATAAAGAATTTAACCCATGCCTCATTAGCTTCACTGATTATTTCTTTGACTCTACCTACCATAAGGCTAACTGTCCTATGCCTGCTTCTGAAAAATTGTTCTATTGGCAATCTCAAGACACCTATCCATCTCCTCCAAAGTAATTGAACCACAATTAGTTAATAATGCTTGAATATTTATGTGTCGATCTTCCTCCATAGCAGATAATCTTCTAGCATTTAGATTATTATATAATTGTGCTGGTATTTTCTTTGCAATCTCTAATAAAGGCTTCTTATATATGTCCAAGTATAACACAACTGCCTCCCCAATTTCTTTTTGTTAATTATCATCCAAATGTTCATAATAATGCTGAATTTTCTTTAACATACCATCCTTGGTTATCTCATCTATTAACTCAGCACATGACATAGGTGGAATGATAGTTACATTACCAGTTTCAATAGCTCCATCTATGTCTTCCTTCTTCTTGCTGATTGATGCAGTAGTTTCTTTCACTAGCCATTTTCTTCTGAGTAGGATTCCTTTCAGCTGGCTGACTTGCCAGTATCTTAATGTTTACCTTCCTTGCCGATTGCTTCCTTGTCTTCTCAGCTTTCTCCTTTGGATCTTCTACCTTCTTTCTCTGCACCCTCTTGAAAGATAGAGGAATTTCATCCTCAATCTTAGTCTCTAAAGTAATTGGTGCAAGGAGAGCTTTAGGTGGTTTCCTCTTCTTGACTTGTTTGGATGATGATGCATCAATTATAGTTTGAATATATTTTGAGACTTTTTCAACAAATTGACTAACTTTTCTTTGCTGCCTCTCTCTCTTCTTCTGATTGAATTCATTTTTAACTTCAAGTTCTTTTTGCTTTGTAGTCCCAAATGATTTTTTATAATAATCCATCGATGCATCAATAAGCATCCTAGCATATGCATCCAAAATGCTTGCATCTACCTCATAACCCATTTCCTCAATCTATATCTTTTGGGGTATACAGCTTCTGTAAGAGTTTCATCCCTTTTCACCTTGAAACAGATTTCAACTGAGTATTTCTCAACTATGTACTTTGGAATTCTTTCCCTTGACTTCATGGATTTCTGAAATGATTTTAAGTATCCTCAAACTTTGTCATCTCTTAGGCTCCCCAAACTGGCGATAGCATCCTTAAGCTACCTGCTTACTGGTATATCAAAGGCCCATTGATTTTTGCCCAAACCTAGTATCTCATTCAAGAATAAAAGCATTAAGTACACTAACAGATTTCCATACCAGAAAAATCCTTTCTTTTCTCCCTTAATCTTGCCTAAGCTCATAATCAGCTTCTCTTTCATCCATTCACACAGATCATACTTTTCATCCTTCTTAAACATTTGATATGCAACAAAAATGCAAGAGCTAGAAACAGAGTTAAGTTGGTTGGATTGGGTTACCTTGTAACCTATAATCATGCTGACGAATTTGACATCTTTATTAGTAATGATACTGACTCTCATTGATCGATTATCTAAGGTTGCACTTGTGAGATTGTTGATCTGATCATTTGATATCTTCTTTTCTGGCTTCTGACCTATTTGAGGTAAGCTAGTGATAGCTCTAATTGCTTCCTTGGGGATCTTATGGGGTCTATCCAACCAAATAAATTCACCATGAACCCTTCTCAGCATATACCAAATTATTTCATCCTCAAACTCAGGAATATCCAAGATTCCAGTTAACCCTAGGTCTGCAATATGCTTGAATTCGAGCTTGATAATTTTGAAGTCGTTCAATAGATCAGATATGTACATTTATTTGGTCTCAGATGTTCCCAAATTCTCTAGATTATAGTGGATGTAAGCTCTGACATCCTCAACATAAACAACACCTTCAGGAACCCTTGAAAAAGCATCGACCAAATCATCTAGAGTTGCAATATGTGCATCTCTTAAATACTGGTCTTAGATGGTCCTTAACCTATACTACAGTGGGATTTGCAACAAAAATGGGGACATAAGAAGAACCAACCTCCATTTTGAATGATTGAATTACGGAGAATACCTAGAAATAGTCACTGGTGATAAACCCTAGATATCTCCTTCGAATGCAGTTGAAATCGTTGATGGTTTCTTCTGATCACTCTAAATGCAAAGTGAACATACTGAAGTTGACTATCCCTTTTATACTTCAAGAAACCCTAATTTTCCATCGACATAAATGCCTTTCGGTGAGACATACCGGATCTCAATTCACCATATATATCCCAGATAAATTTTTCAGATGTCTGAAACTTCCTTCCAGATCTCTTTCTCGGGG
Organism: Cryptomeria japonica; assembly: GCF_030272615.1. Taxonomy (NCBI): domain Eukaryota; kingdom Viridiplantae; phylum Streptophyta; class Pinopsida; order Cupressales; family Cupressaceae; genus Cryptomeria; species Cryptomeria japonica. The sequence goes on along the minus strand of NC_081406.1, from coordinate 602,695,372 downwards.
AATATACAAGATTTACATGAAATTTTCCTACCCCTAAAGCATCTATCTCAGTTGCTGAATGAGATTTCTACCAGTGTAGGAACATTCTGCTCTGTTGATTGAGTAACCAGAGCAGTTTCACCTCCCGATTGATCATCTGACTTCTTGACCCATCTCTTGGTATGATCATACCGAATCTCATTGATCTTTTTCTTTCCTTTATCATTTGATCCATCATTGCTAACTAGACAATTTTTGCTTCTACAAAATTTGGCTATGCATCCACTCTTGTTGCATGCATAGCATGTAACATTGTTCATTTGAATTGCTTTGCTATATCCAGAATAATTTCTTGACCTGCACTGATTAGCCATGTGTCCAAACTTTCCACATGCATGACATTTTACATTCATTCTACAATATTCTATCTTATGACCATACTTATTGCATTTGGAACATTAACCGAGGACAGAGTTATAATTCTAATTTTTTGTACTTCTATATTGTCTAGCCATATGACCAAATTTATTACAAACAAAGAATCTACCATTAAATTTGTGAGAATTGAGTTGCCTTACCGGTGTCTTCTAATTTTGGTTGTTCTGATCATTCTCCATACCGGATGTCTGATCTTCATTTGTAGTACCGGAGCTCTGACCTTGTTCAAATCCAAGTCCTCTGGAGTCTTTATTCTGCCTTTGGCTTTCCAATAATTCATTAAGCTATGTTGAACTAGCCTTGAATTTTTCCTTATACTCATTTGCAATAGTCAGATCATCTCTTAGGATTGTCATCGGTCTTTCAAGTTCATGTTCATTGTTTTGGAATTGCATTAATTATGTTCTCAACACATCATTTTCATGAGCTAACCTGATGCATTCTTCAGATCTTTCCTTCAGTGATCTAGCAAGGTCTTCTTCCTTTTTCTTTGTCTTTAATTTCTTTTGTCATCCTCATAGTTAGGGCTTGTGTTTCATTTTTCATAACTTTATTTTCTTGACTCATCTTTTGACATAGGTTCTTCAGAGTGTCCTTTTCTTCATCATCTTAATCTTGCAATTGTTACCATAGTTCCTTTCTTTTGGCTTGAGCATTTGATAGCTTTTCTTGCAGAGTGATAATGAATTCTTTTGCAGATCTACGTTCATATTTTATCTTTATGTTCTTCACCTTTTTAGCTTCAAAATCTTCAAGAGCAACTTCAAGCTGCTATCTCAAACACATCTCCATGGATTATGGATTCAAGATCTCCCTCAAGCTGTTAGGCTTCCTCTGAGGCACAAAGCTTTGATACCAATTGTTGGAATCCAAGAACATTGAGAGGGGGTGGTGAATCAATGTTCTACTGGAATATAAGATTTTAGCCCTACCAAAACATTTATTTATCAACCGGTAAATATAAATACATGTAACTGAAAAAAATAATGCAAGCACACAAATGAACACCATAACACAAATAATTTATATGTGGAAAACCTCAATGAGGAAAAGCCATGGTGGGATTTGTGACCCACAATATTAGTTCACTAGCCATATAAGGAGATATTACATATAATAGGGGCCTGCACATGCAGGAAGACACACTGCTCATCACAAAGAGTCTCACTGACTACAATCACTTTTTGATACAAAACAGCAAAACTGAACTCATATAATGCATCCGCTATGCCTGATTGAGTTCTGGTTAAGGCTCTAACTGTCCCGGTTCTTAAACCCTAAACCCTTGCCAGAATAACATACACCTTATGAGTACCTTAGAAATCGTCTACAAATCATTACAAAATATTTCTTTCACAAACAAATGATCTCACATACATAAACTTCGCATGTCAGATCTTATCTCCAATGTTATGTCTTAAATGACCTAATAGACTGACTTATACAAACATTTATGCCATATGTTAGCTTACATACAAAATGATAATGCATATCGGCTCATTAGAAATACATATGAATTATAAATGCTTTGCCAGTATACTACCCTTTGCCGGATCTCCAAGCAGTTTTGGCTTCCCATACTAGTACCTAGTTTGTCGATTACCTTTGAAATCCTTTATGTTAGTAACGTGTCTGCCGGTGCTGGTGAACCAAAATATGTTGCCAATGTTGTCATCAATGACAACATAAGAAACTGAATGAGTGTCAATTGCCAACAGAATCAATAATATGAGCAATACCACGCAAGATATCAACACCATGTTTATCACTTTGAATCATTCTTTTTAATCCTCCAATCAATGAGAGAGCTTCACTTTCCAGGTATTCTTGACTCATCCATTGTTGAAGATTGTCAAATTGATTATCCATCTTCACCAATTGGTCAACGGATACCCTAGCTAGTTATGCCACCTCATTATGATAATTATCAAGAGGATAAACGAGAATATTTATAAGATTGGAAGAACCACCGATATCCTCATTGAAAAAGCTAGCCAAATTAGGCTCCATTTCCTCGATATTTAAACCTTGGGCAACCTTAATTCTACAACTTCTTCTCACAGGGATACTATCAGTAGGACTAATAGTAGTTAAACTCATGCACTAAGGGAGGGAATTGGAAATTTGAATTTTAGAATGTAAAATAATTGAAAGAATAATGCAATCTCCTAGGAATTTGAAATTTAAAATTAGGGTTTTGTTAAAATAATCTCTTAATTTAAATTTGAAATTATCCATTAGAAAATAGAAATTTAAATTTAAAATTAGGGCTGAAAATGACCTCTTAGTTTTAAAAATTTGAAAATTGAAAGGAGGGAAGATTAAATTTAAAATTAGGGTTGTTCAAATCTAGCCTCCTAGTTTTAAAATTTTGAAATTTTGGAATGTTGAAATATTGAAGAAGTCAATTTAATTTAAAAATTAGGGTATATGTAATTAACCACTTAATTTTAAAATTTAAATTGAAAATGGAAATGTTGAAATTCAAATTTGTTTTCGACCTTAGGGCGACCTAAAATCAATAAAATTTCACAAATCTCTAGAATTGAGCAGTAAAATACAATCAAAATAGGCTCCTGAAATTTGAGGAGAAAACGTCGAGACCTGGTAGGTACCTACTTGGTCTGCCCAACTTTTTACCAAATTTTCAGCGAAGCAAGACATTGTGATTTTAATGCAATTTCGAGAAGGATATGGGAATTGGAGATGTCTAGATATGTGAAAATAAGCCTTGAAGGTCGAAATAGGACACACTTAGGATGTTCGAGAAGATGATTAATTGAAAGAATAGAACAAAAAGGGGGCACACTTAAGGGATGACTTTTATGATATTTAGAAGTATAACAAGAGGCTTTAGATTTAATTGAGTCAATTAAATGCTTAAAGGAAAATTTGAAATTGCACAAGATTAATTTAATTTTAAAAATTAGGGCTCATTGCATAAACCACTTAATTTAAAAAATTTAAATTTGAAAATTTGAATGTTGTAAGGTGGGAATTTGAATTTTGAAATTGAAGCAAGGACTCAAATATAAAAATTAATTCAAGATCTACACAACCCACAAGTTCAATTTTAAATTAAAAATTAGGGTTTTTTTATTTAACCACTTAATTTTAAATTTTTTGAAAATTGAACATGTAAATGAAAACTTGAAGAGTTCTTAGATCTGAAACAATCAATCCAATTTAGACAAATCACAAGCTCAATTTTGAATCTAAAAAATAGGGTTTTTGTGGATTTAACCTCTTAATTTTTTAAAATTGGAAGGAAATTAAACTTTTAATTGAAAATTTGAATTTTAAATTGCATACACTCAAATCGAAAAACAAAAATCAGAATTAAGGGTGTAAGGAGTCGGGTTCACCAAAATGTAAAGTGGAAAATTGGGAGCTTAGAAAATTCACCACTTGGAAGGGAGAATTCACTAAGCTCAATTTTTCACTCGGAGAGACTTTACATTCAAAAGAGGGGATGAATCTACTAGATTCAATCCTAAAATGATGCAAGGACTGAATACTAAATAGATTGATTGTGTTTGGGATGTGTTTGACCCTCTTTTGTAAGTTGACTACTTGAATTAAGACTAAGTGTTGGAAATGAAGCAAAATATGAGAAAACAACGAGCTACATATTCAGGATTTCGTCATGCACCCGAATCTGAGAATTTCAAGATGATTTGGAGCTGCATTATGAAATCTACCAAAATTTGTAGGGACCGTGTGTCTGGACCAGGTTGCCCTCCTATTGGTCCTCTGAACTTTCCAAGTGTCGAAAAGGGTTTTTCCATCTCTACAAATAAAGCTTAACTCCAGAAGAACAGTTACGCACCAGCTTCCTGCACACAAAAGGAAAGGGAAATGTGCTAGGAATTGGGGTTTGCCTTTAGGTCAAACTCTGGTTTTGGAATTAACCAAATGGTTGAAATAATTGAAATGACTAAAAGTAAAAATCCTCCTCTTTCAGGGGATGTTGAATTGACTAAAAAAGAAATGCTTATACCTCCTTGTGAAGTTTTGCTTTCCTCCACATGTAATTATGATTTCATGGATTAGAATGATGATATCCTCTTCGATGCTTGAAATATTGACTCTATTACTGCTCCAAAGCTTGAAGGAAGACTAAAATTTCTCAATTTCTCTTGAATGATTGATCTCTTGAATGCTCAGATGCTTGATTGAATTTCTTGATATATCAAATGAGAGGGGAAATCCCTCTTATATACTTGCTCGTAGGATGAATTGGTTAATTTTTTGACATGAGCCTACATAAAGGGGATTTTCCCACTTCAAATTTGAGATAGGTCAAGGGGAGGGGCCCAAGATAGGTCCCCATTAAGGGGGACTAGGGCACCATGCCCTGGTCTTGTTTTAACTTAGGGCAGGATCAAGGTGCAGGTAGGATGCATTACTAAGTTAAATGATTTTTTTGACATGTGTGAGCATAATTAGGTCTTTGATCAGGTCGAGGGGTGCAAATAGTAAGGTGGAGACCCAAATTCAGTCGAAAATTGCAAGGGATGCAATTTTAGGATGTTACAGATGTAAACTGATCAAAAGTATAAATATTATTGAAATTTATGTTTGTTATTTTTTAATTTTTTATTTTTTTAAATTCACATTTTTTTATATATTCAAAGATAGCTTTGTTATTGCTGAAAAATCAGGGGTTCTAGTTAGCGTCACCAAAAAAGTGAAAACAATTTTTTTTTTTAATTTAAATTTTCCAAATAGAGGACATATATATGTAGTGCTAAAAAACTTTAAATTTTGATGTATATTTTTCTTGTAATAATATTTTTAAGTCCAACATAGCTGAATTTGGTAGTTTTCATTTGACGTCAGCTTTTGTCTACTAAATTTATCATTATCAAAAAAAATTATACCCTTTTGGAGAAGATTCTCACATCTAGTGAAACATATTTAAAAAAAAAAATTAATATCATTTAATATTTTTTTTAATTTAAAATTAGCCTCTTTTTGAACTTAAAAACCCTACTTGCAATGTTTAAAAATTTAAAAAAAGTTAAAATTAATCAAAATATTAATAAATTCATATGTCTAGATTCCTAACTTCAAGCTCTACAAAAGGGTATTTTTTATTTTTGTAATAAAATATTCTGCCTGAAGAAAAATAGAGTAGAAGTGAAAAGTTTCAGAAATGCAAACAAAATGGTGATTTTGCTACCACATCACCTGACACATATGCTAGTTCGACTAAACTATTTTGAACTATTTTGAATAAGTTTGGCTAAACTTTTAGTGCCATCTAGGCACCACGACCATGCCAACAAGTGCCACCGTAGTAAGAAAATAGTTTGGTTGGACTATGCCAGTTAGCCCAAAGGGTGACACTTCTTTGTGATTTTGCCCTACTGGTAAGCTCATACACCAAGACAATATGTTGGCCAAGCACAAATTCTTTACATAATAATATGCTTCCTAGATCAACATGTTATCCAAAATATGCCTCGACCAAAAATAGGATAAACAAGTCATCCTATACCAACCTCTTACATGCTTCCTTCACATACTTCGTTTATTGAAATGTATTCCTTAATAATCAAAACAATTTAGGGGTCTACCAAACCCATAGACTTAGACCCATAAGCACAACAACTCCAAGCTCCAAGATACCATATATTTTGGAGCAAGATAGAAATAGATACAATTGATATGACTGATATAACTGATATGCCTTATATAACCAATATGCGTGATGTACTTGATATAACTGATACTGGGACTCACATAGATGATACCAAAATTAGATACAAACCAGGATAAGCACAACACATGATTTCGGGGATCAGGGTCTTCCAGAAATGACTCTAGTAGATCATGTATGCCTTACTACTTCATATCACATACATACCTATCTTTCATTGATACTTAATCTACAATAAAAAAACTGATTACGCCACATCTGGTCCTAACCGGATGACCGGATTTGACATCAATGACAAAATTCATACAAATCCAACAATCTCCCCCTTTTTCTTTGATGACAAAATATCAACTCAAAAACATATCTGCATACAACTCCCCCTTACACATATATCTCCATTATCTTTCTCCTACTCCATTAACTTTCTCCCATTCCATTATTTTCCTCCCCCTTTTACATCAAGGACAAAGGGTGCCTTTGATAAAAAAAGAGAAAAAAAAAAGAAAAGAAATGAATGCGTTCAACTGCAAAAAGAATGTCAAAAATTGTATGCCAACCAAAAAGGATTCTCAACTACTTTTCTTTTGAAATGTTTGTTTATACTTCTCCTTAAGCTCTGGAAGGAGAATCTTCTAGGAATGAACAACCAACTTAATATTGATAGGTGGATTATACTCATATTCAACAACAACACATGAACATGAGAAAAATTATCAGAAACAAACGAATTCTACTCATATTCAACAATATCATCAACCGATACTGAAAAGTGCTCTAGTTTAGCTTCAACAATTTCCTTGACCTTCCAGAAAACACTCACAAAGTCTTCCCTTTTCCTTTACAAAAATAACAATCAACCTGAAGAGAATTCACCTTTTTTCTTTGCTCTCCATCCTTGTCATTAAGAAAATCAAATGACTTACCTAAAGAATTCAATTATTCTTCAATAGTTTCAATCTTTGCTTTATGCTTCACTGCAGTAGCCGACCATGAAAGACAATACCTGCAAATTTTGCAAGTACTGCTAATACAATCTTATAGAAGTTGAGAAATACAACCCCACAGTAGCCCTAGGTTTGCACATAATAATTAATTAAAATAATTAATTATATGCACCTAATGTTAGCTTAAGTGTAAAAAGATAATTGGAAACTTAAAGAATTAAACAAATAATGTTTAATTAATCAAGTAAAGACCCAATTACTCTAACACCCCCCCTTAAGCTAGACTTAGGGAGAAGCTAAAACCTAGAACAACTACTGAAAGCATGAAAGATGGGTCTCGGCAACAAGGCCTGATCAGGTACCCAAATACAATGAAATCTCTATGAAATGGAGACAAAGGAGAAAACCTAGTGGGAAAAAACTCCTCTCCAAAAAGAGATAAAAGAACATGCTGAAAGAAGAAGAAGGAAGGAAGGAAGGCCTCATAAAGACCCCCCAAGGACAACTTCCTTCACCCCAAGCATAGAGTGCAACTGAAGATAGCGCGGCGATGCAAAAGGTTTCGTGAAGATGTCTGCAACCTGCTTAGAAGTAAGAATGTATTCCAGAATGAGAACACCATCCTGAATCAACTGACGGATGAAATGCATATGAAGCTCAATGTGCTTCGTCCGCTGATGCTCTACTGGGTTGCGGGAAATATGAATAGCACTCTGATTGTCACACCAAAGAACAGTGGGACTATCAGGAGGAAAACCAAACTCAGTCATCAATTGTCGAAGCCATAAGATCTCCTGACTAGCAAGCACAGCAGAGCGGTACTCAGCCTCTGTAGATGATAATGCATGAGCAGTCTACTTCTTGCAAGACCATGTGATAGGACCAGAGCCAAGATAGAAAACAAAGCCGGAAGTAGACTTCCGATCAGTGACATCACCAGCCCAATCTAAGTCAGTGTAGCCAACAATGTGTGGTTCTCCTGATGTATAATGAATGCCATGAGAAATAGTGCCTTGAAAGTACCTCAAAATACGTTTGGCAGCTTGCCAATGACTCTCATGAGGATCATGGGAGAATCAAGAGACAAGACCAACCGCAAAGGAAATATCAGGACGGGTGTGAGTCAGGTACAACAAACTGCCTACCAACTGCCTATAAAGTGTAGAATCGACTGAAGGAGTGGGACAAACTGTGGTCAAAACAACCCCTGACTAAAATGGTGTGGGAGCAGGCTTGCAATCAAGCATGCCAAAGCACTGAAGCATCTCAAGAGCATACTTCTGCTGGTAGAGAGAGATCCCATCAGAAGATTGAATCACCTGAAGACCAAGGAAATAGTGCAAGAGACCGAGATCTGTCATCTCAAACTGATCCATCAAGGCATGCTGAATATGCCGAATCATAGAGGATGAGCTACCCATGATGAGAAGATCATCAACATATAGCACAAGAATCAAAATGTCACCCTCAAGAAGCTGAATGTAGACGGTGTGATCAGAATGACTGCGGGAGAACCCAATGGAGAGCAAGAAAGAGTCCATCTTCTCATACCAAGCCCGAGGGGCCTGTTTGAGACCATACAATGAACGCCGAAGTCTGCAAACCAAAGAACTATCCTACACAAATCCTTGAGGTTGTTCCATGTATATTTCCTCCTGTAGATCCCCGTGCAAGAAGGCACTCTTCACATCCATTTGAAAAATAGTCCAATGCTGAGAAGCTGCAAGAGAAAGTACAAAGCGAATGGAATTCACCTTGGCGACAGGGGCAAATGTCTCAGAGTAATCAATACCCTCAACCTGTGAAAAACCCTTTGCAAGAGGACGTGCCTTGTACCTATCAATGGAACCATCAGCAGCATATTTGGTGTGATACAACCAGCGACACCTAACCATCTTTTTGCCCTTAGGAAGAGGATAGAAATCCCATTTATGATTCCTCATCAAAGAAGAATACTCCTCCTCCATAGCACAATCCCACTCAGGGTGACCTGTCGCCTCTGAAAACTTTTGAGGATCATCTGAAATAGCATGACTCAAAATACTAGAACCCACGGTGTGAGAACGAGTGTGACGAGTATGTGAAGGGTCACCAGCCAGAGGACCGGCTGCTGCAGCAGTAAGGCGAGCCCACTTGGGCATCTGAGGTGGGGCAGGTGGAGGTGGGGATGGTGGAGGTGGGGATGGTGGAGGTGGGGATGGTGGATCATTAGCACCGTCATTAGAATCATCCTCAAAAAGATCCTGAAGTGGTGCAATGGCCGGAGTAAGCAGAGGAGTAGACACTGAAGTCGGGGTATCCACTGTGGGAAGACGCTCATCAAACTGAACATCCCGTCGAAATAGGACCTCTCTAGAATCAGGATCAAACAACCTATACACCTTAACATCCTCACAGTAGCCAACAAAAATGAGTGGTCGGCTCTTCCGCTCCATGGATTTCCTCTGAGCATCAGGAATAAAAGCCCATGCCTCACTACCAAATACCCGAAAAAAGGAAACATCAGGCTTGTTATGAGACCAAGCCTCCTCAGGAGTCAAATGTCGAATAGCCTTGTGAGGCATCCGATTCTGAATATAGTTGGCACAATTGATTGCCTCAGCCCAAAAAGATGAATCCATGGACCTGGACTGAATCATACAATTCGCCATCTCCTGTAGAGTTTTGTTCTTGCATTCAGCGACAACATTCTACTTAGGGGTGTAGGGAATAGTAAACTGATGCTGCAAACCATGCTCAGTGCAAAAATCTCTGAAATCTTGATTCACATACTCCCCCCCATTATCTATACGTATCCACCGAATAGAACAGCCAGACTGCTTCTCGACAAATGTCTTGAAGATTCGAAATGAATCAAAGACATCAGACTTGTACTTAAGAAAGTACACCCATGTGCGTCTGGAGAAGTCATCAATAAACGTGAGTACATACTTGGCCCCTGAAAAAGGAGTGGGAAATGACATGAGATCACTGTGAATCAACTCCAAGGGTGCCAAAGCACGAGAGGCTCTCCCTTTTGGAAAGGGATCTCTGTGATGCTTGCCAAGAACATAACCATGACAAACACCATCAGTGCAGGAAATCTGTGGGAGCCCAAAAACAAGTGCCTGTGTACTCATCTGCTGAAGATATCTGTAATTGACATGGCCCAATCACTCATGCCAAAGCTTACTCACTGAATCTGCATGTGCTATGAGAGATGAACCTATACCCGAAGAGGGCTCAAATTCGTCAAATCTGTAGAGACGAGATGCAGAATCCACACTACCAGAAGCCACAACCAAATCAGGGTCATAGAGGTCCCGAATAACCACATCATGTGGTGAGAACTCAACTATCTTACCAGAGCCAGAGTGGCAAATCTGATAAATGGACAGGAGGTTTGTCGAGATGTCAGGGACAACCAGAACATCCTGTAGAGTACCCCCATCCAAAGAGACAGAACCTGAACCCAAGACGGAAAGCTGAACTGAGTCACACACTACAATCTGTGAAATACCACAAGAGGCAAGAGAAGTAACCAACTGCTGAGTGTGTGTCATATGGTGAGAAGCACTAGAATCTAGAATCCAAGTGGACCCAGAGGTCAAAGCTCTAGCAGTGAGAGCATGACCTTTCCCTGTGGAAGGAGAAGACGCCTGAGGTGAGGAAATGTGATGCTGCTGCATGGCTTCCTCTAAAGCCTCTAATCATTTCCAACACCTGGAAACTGGATGTCTGTCCTTTCCACAAAAACTGCATGTGTCTGATGATTTCTTCTTAGTCTTGGAGGAAGACTCACCGGACTGTGAAGATTTCCCTTGTTTGGGAGTAACAGGTTTTGAATCAGACTTAGGAGCAGGCTTGGAGGAATTCTCACTACCTGTAGAAGGCTTTTTCTATTTTGGTTTCTGTTTCTGTTTGTCCTTCTCCTTAGAGGACTGAGCAACCAATGCTTTGTTCTTGGATCCTGAGAGCATATCCAACTGAGAAAGATGAGACTGCTCACGAGACAAGCGCTCACAAAAGACATCAAAGCTAGGCATGGTGAAATTAGTACCCAAACCATCCATGGTGGAGTAGAAAGCAGAGGCAAAAAACTGAAAGGGACCCCAAAGATTCGAAAGAATCAAATGAATGCACTTTGTATCGGTCTTGTTCTTTCCACATCCCTAAAGAACAGATCTGGTAGTCTTGAATTTGTTCAAAAAATCCTCAATAGTGGGAAAGGTATCCGGTAACAATGAAGTCAACTCTGCCTCAATCTGTAATGCCCGAATCTCATTGACCCTCCCAAAGAGAGAATCAAACTTCAACCACATATCCCGAGGAGTAAGCAACTCATCAAGGTGAAACAGAAGACTGTCGGAGACATGCAAAGCAATCAAACCCATGGCCTCATCCAGCTTGTTCCGGTACATAAGAACCTCATAAGGACGGTGAAGGTCTCGCTGAACCTCATCCAATGTAGCCCACAACCCTCGTGACCTGAGAAGCCTTGTGATGCGGGGCTTCCAAGTGTGATAGTTGTGTGAAGTCAACAACTCAACTGAAGGATCTGCCATGAGAACAAAGAAAAAAAACTCTGCACCTACACCTGCACCTGCTTGTTGGTTATTTTTATTATGTGATCTTTCAGAATAGACAGAAGATGCAGAAGGGTTTGTTTGTTTTGAGAGTTTAAGTGTTCCTGATTTCTGAGATAAATGACAGAAAGTGAGAAAAAAAACACCCCCCCACAATGGAGAAACCCAAACCCTAGTACATAGTACTGAGAAGGAAGTAGTGCATAAGCAAAAAAAACTTCAAACTGATATCTCATGTACCTGGTGAAAATTCCGAGAAAAAAGATCACAAATCTAAAGAGAGCATGCTGAGAGCTTTCCAACACCTATTCATTTTCAAAAAACGGAGTCCGTTTGCCCATTCTATGGCCCCGGAAGTGCAAAAAAGAAGCTCGACTTTGACTGGTTAAAAACACAGTCAAAATCCAGATCCAGGAAAAAATTCCACCACCATGAGGTCCAGCTCGAAATCACCTTTCCAACGCCTATTCGTTCGCCAAAATCCGACTCCGGATGCACGATCTAGGCCAAAAAAACCAACCCCCTCTCAAAAAGACTAGAGAGGAGGGATTGGTTGTGCTCCGAGCGGAGGTGGCGCGCGGGCTGGGCAGAGGTGGCGCAGCCGGGCGGAGGTGGCTCGCCGGCGGGGGCCGGAGATCTTCGCCGGAGCGGGAGCAGGGACTTGCCGGCGGGGGCCGGAGCTCGACCGGTGGCGAAAACTTGCCGGAGCGGTGGCAGGAGCCGAGGCCGGAGGCTGGCGGCGCCTGTGGGGCTAGCCTGACAGGTCCGTACGGTGCTGGACTATCAGGTCCGGTACCCGTAGGTTTTTAAAAAAATCGTTTTTTTTTTTAATGTGTTTTTTATTTGTTTTGATTTTTTTTTGAAATTTTTTTTTTTTGAAAAATCAAAACAATTCGGCCTGCATGCCGTAAAAAGGCAAATTTTTTTCTTCAAATTTTTTTCTCGATTTGCGTGCCAGGGCCGTACGACCTGGCTTGGAGAGAAAAAAAATCACCCAGATGCTCAGGGGTCAAAAATGGTCAAATTTTATATGACTATAGGGGTTTTTGGGTCTTCTGAGCATGATGGTGAGGTCCTTTTAGGCCCAAAGTGCTCAGAAAAAAAAACCTTAACCCTAAGCACACAAAAAAATGCCTGAAACCCCAGATCTGCTTCAAATGCAAAATTCTCAAAAAACAGGAACAGGTAGCTGCAGATCTGAGCTCTGATACCATATAGAAGTTGAGAAATACAACCCCATAGTAGCCTAAAGATCTTCTGCAAGCCAAATAACCTGTTACAAGGAGAAGCAATGAAGCAAAATCTGAAGAACAAGAAAAACACAGGAAAAACTATTCTCAAAAAAAGAGAGCTCCAATTCACCAGAAAAAATGTATATTGAAAAGATGATACAATGAAAAGAAAAATAACCTCTAATAGGTCAAGAAACCCTAAAAAGGGAAAACCCTAGGTTTGCACATAATAATTAATTAAAATAATTAATTATATGCACCTAATGTTAGCTTAAGTGTAAAAAGATAATTGGAAACTTAAAGAATTAAACAAATAATGTTTAATTAATCAAGTAAAGACCCAATTACTCTAACAAATTTAAAGAATTCAATTATTCTTCAATAGTTTCAATCTTTGCTTTATGCTTCACTGCAGTAGCCGACCATGAAGGACAATACCTGCAAATTTTGCAAGTACTGCCAATACAATCTCTCATTTTATTTATGTATTTGGACAGATTCCTCTATGTATCATTGCATTTTTCCAACATTCTCTATATGTTATCAACTCCTTCCTTTGAATCTTATTCTTCCTGCACTGCAACCTCAAACTCTTCCTTAGCTATAGGGGTTTCTAAATCATCCAACTCAATGAATTCTTATGTTTTTTTCTCTTTCTTATTTTTCTCAAGTTTTGGAGAACCAAAGGACATAATCTCCTTATTCTTTCTATTTTTGGAGGCCGAACCCTCCTTAACCGAACCGGTAGTAAGGGATACCAGAGCAATATTCCACATGTTCATAAATGATTTGAAATAAGCATCACATGATGCATCTTCTTTCTCATCCTATCTGTTAAGATACCAAAAGATTTATCTACCAATTGAGCCTCTAGATTCCCATATGACATTCTCCTTAACCGAAAGAGATCTCAGACAATACATAGTGAAATACACAAGTAACGAACCAAATTGGAAATGGTAACTTTTCTCTTTTATCATTTTAACATTCTCTAATAGTTGATTCTTTAGTAATTCACACAAATCAAACACATCTTCCATAGTATTCATGTGTGCAACATGCACTGCAATAGTCGATGTAGAACCTTCCCTAATTCTGAAATAAATCTTATAAGATATACCATATGCCGCATACCTCACAATAGGACTGATGATTTTGTCGATCAACAATGCTCTCTGATCACCTGTCACACCATTTAGGGTTTCAACCTCTTTGTTCTTCACTTTCTTCTTAACTGATATCCTCCCACTATTGCATAAGCCAGTAACAACTAGAATAATATACTTCGTGATCAGATAGGGTTTATCTAGCACAATATATTCATTTTGCACATGGCTCAAGATTAACCTGATTACTTCCTTATTGTCAAACCACAAAGACTCACTCCATAAATCCATTCCTTTGTGACTCAACTCTTTGACCTTCTGCAAATCTACTTCACCTAGACTCCTTTCCATTTTTATGATCTTCTATGTATCCAAACTCTTCTAATTGTATCTTTCCCAAAGACTCAAAAGTTACGTTGCTTGGTTCTCTGACAGTCATCTTCGATTCCATACTTGAACTTTTACTCTATTTCTCTACTCTTCATTCTTTAACTATTGCTCTGCTTCTTAAAATGTTTTCTTCATACAATGATGAAAATGATCTCAAATTCCCACATTTATCTTACTAATTCCTCCTAGGGTTTTTCCATCAAAAAGTATCTTGTCAATGATGTCAGCACAAACCATGAATTTACCAGATTGCATCTCAAACACAGTCATTTCAGATCAACGACATGAACTAATTTAGAAAGGGGGGATGAATAGATTTTCTTGAAAACTCTCCCTGAGCCAAAGCAATAAGACCAGTTACCAGAAGAACAAGTGTTGGTACTGGATTTTGGTACACCAAGCTTTCTCTCATTGTTGACCTCCTTCTTAATCCATACCATGACTTACCTCTTCTTTGATTCATTGGCCTTCATCATATTTTTCTTTCTTGACTTTTCCATACCACCTTCATTTCTACACTAATTAACATAATGTCCCAATTTCTTGCACTTGTAACAATTGATGTTCCTCTATACTAAATTTGTTCTATATTTGTACTTATTATTTTTGTGACCATAACCATTTCATACACAACGATATTCATGAAAGTTATTATTCACCTTATTTGCTCCAATTGGATTATGATTCTAACTCAACATGATTTCTATAGTAATTTTTTTTGTGATCAAACCTCTTGAAATTGTAACATTGAATACTTTTATTGTCTGTAGCCTTATGACCGATTTTATTTCTTTGAAAATAATAACCATTATATAGTGGGTACCTTTGTGCATTCAGTTGAAGAACTGGTAGTCTCTTTGTAGTAGATCTCTGATTTTGGGTTTTGCTTGCATCTTTAGGTTTCTTTTCAGCTTCAACTTTGAATTTCTTGCCTTTATCTTTATCATTCTAATTTGAACATTCACCGGTCTAAAATCCTAGTCTAGTCTTGTCTAAATGAGTTTTATGCATGTTAATCAAAAATTCCAAAAGTTGTATGCTTTCAAGAATATTACTTTTTGTCTTCAACTTCTTCACTTCTTGTTATAGCTTCTCACATTCTTTGGTCTTCAGCTTGATTGATTCTTTTAGGGTTTTCTCTATCTTGTTCTTCTCCTCAATCTTCTATATCAAATCTTTAACAGTTTCATTCATTTGCTTCAACTGATTGGTAACTTCCTTATGTCTCAACTTGAAATTTTGGATCTATTCTCTCAGCTTCTGCACATGTTCATTCACTACCTTCACATTCTCTTTCAATTCTTCATTCTTAGATTTCACACTTTCCAAATCTTCAAGAGTTGTCTTCAATTCCTCATCTAGATGATAGTCTGGTCAAACACATTGGTGTCATGATTCAACCAACAAGGATCTCCCTCAAGTGATTAATCTTTCAAGCAAGGGACCATACTCTGATACCAATTGTTGAATTTGTTGAATGGACCAAAATATTGAGATGGGTGGGGGGGTGAATCTGTATTCCCACTCTTTAACAACTTTTACTAATATATCAATTTCATCAATTAAGCTTATCAACATGAAATAGAAAATGCAAAATAAACTAATAACAAAGCCACAAATTGAACACCGGATTTTATACATGGAAAACCCAAATGGAGAAAAACCCCTAAGAGGGTTATCTCTCAAGATAATATAACTAGTTATATGGTGATTACAAAATGGGTGGCTCATTAAAGGATGCCTCACTACCGGAATGCTCACTGCAATAGAAAATAAATGAACTAAGGAAAATTTCATCCTCTAATGCATGAGGTAAATTCTAGATTAAGCTCAGATAACAACTCATAAAAACCTCATAGTAGATCCAGCGATGGATCACTATACCATTGTCCACAATCTCCTGCAGTAAGTCTAGTAAGGGATTACTACACTACTTTGTTGAACCAACTACTTGCAGAAGATCCGATAAAGGATTACTATGACACCTTCTGCACTCTGACTCTTCTTCTCATACCTTCGCTCATATAATGCTCATGCCATAGACTTCTCACATACTAACTCTATCACTTGCACACTTCTTGTCCTGCTATACCACAAACACTCTGCTTTCTTCTATCTCATACTCTTCTCTCCTTGTTATTTCATTTCACACACCTTCTATATATATATTAGTAATCTCATACAATGAGATAATATGTCATCCAAGCACAAATGCTTTACACAATAATATGCGACTCAGATCAACGCGTTATCCAAAACGTGCCTCAACCAAAAATAGGATAAACAAGTTGGCCTCTACAAACCTCTTACATGCTTCCTTCATAGACTTCATTTACCAAAAAATATGGCTTAATAAATGGAACAAAATAGGGCTCTACCAGACCCATGGACTCAGACCCATAAGCACAACCTCCAAGCACAACAACTCCCAAACTCCAAGATACAAATACCAAAAATTTTGGAATAAGATAGCAATAGATACAATGGATATGATTGATACAACTGATATACCTGATATACCTAATATGCTTGATAAAATTAATACTGGAACTTACACAACTAATACCGAAACTGGATACAAACCAAGATAAGCAAAACATAGGAATCTAGGGATGAGGATCTTCTGGAAATGACTGCAGTAGATCATGTATGCTTTATTGCTTCATATCACATGCATATTACATACATACCTATCTTCTATTGATACTCAACCTGCAATACGAAAAATTCTTATGCCACATCCATTCCTAACTAGATCACCGAGTTTGACATCAATGACAACATTTACACAGATCCAACATAAATGCTCGGAGCATCTTTCACCTCAAGATTTATACTAATTTTCTCTCCTTTTTAATTATTTTGTCGAGGTATTTTAGAAGATTTGAATGCGGTATTAGCAGGTTGTTTGATCAGAGTCCGAATTGACAAAAGGGAGGGATGGTTCTCCAATCCGATTAATAGCCTTTACAAGACAAATGGCGTTTATAGGCGAGATCAAAGAGAGACGGCTATAAGATTTCCTAATTTACCTCACTTTTTGGTTGTTAGGGTTTTCAAAAGGATCCTTGGCGATGAGTTTCTACGGACCAACCATAAACATAGAGTAAATATGGAAATCCTTGCGATATTTGTGGTGATGCTCCTTCACATGGGTCTATCCAAAGATAAGACAAAAAATCTTTGTAGGAAATTTTTCAAGGCTAGAATATTGGGTGATTTGAGTAGAGTTTGGAGAAACATTGATGAAAATATTAATATCCCACTCCCAAAATATTATATGGTCACAGTTAGGAATAGGAAACTTCTGCCATATTTTTCCATTCTCTATATTGAAGATATGGAGCCCTTTTTAGCTAGGAAATTTGACATAAAGGAGAATGCAAATTTAATTTGAAAACTCTTTCGTCTTATGAAGATTGAGGAAGAGGGTTGGATTAAAAAATACCTGAAAAATGATGGCATCTCTCTATCTTCTTCAGAAGATAGAATCAACTTATGGGTTGTAGAGATACAAGAAATCATTGAGGAGTTAGGTCTTGAGCCATTGAAAGTGACAATTTTCTTCCTCCATGTTCCTCTCCTCCATTTTGTCCATGAAGTTTCCTTTGACAGATGAGGGGTCAATCTAGGAGCTATTTTGGTAGATCCTCCTTTTGGTTTGGTTCGTGGTTCTATCACCCCTTCTTTTTGTTACAAGTGTGGTTGTCATTGCACCAAATGATCAACTTGTTAATGCCCGATACAACCACTAGACTTATAGAATCCACAGGAGGCAATTAAGCCATGTCACAAAACCGAGCATTATGTTGCACAACACAAGGAGACCAAGGGCGCACACGTTGCAACAAGTTTTATTGTTGGGGTTTTCTAGAAATTTTGTTAAATTTCATAGAAGTTGTTTTTAAACTGCTCACATTGCTCTTGTTTCATTTGCCCTAGATAGGCTGGTCTGGTTCTAAATATTGTTTATTTTTCAAACTCTTTCAATATTTTTAAAACTTTAATATGATATATCAGCTCTAGCCCTTTATTGACTAGAAATGTTTTATAATAAATTAAATTTCATTAATGGTGTTTGAGGAGATATATCTCATTAATTGAGAAGTAAAGTAAAGTGGACTCTTCCACAATTGAAATGGTATAAAATAGATTTTGGTTATTTCTTAGAGAACTCCAAACATATTTGGTATAAGATGCATCACTAGAGATTGAAATGGAGATGAGATATGCTTGGTTTTGAAGAAACTCTGAGCTATCACTAACAAGTGTTTTGTAGAGTTCCTACCTAAGAATGCAAGAACAATTTTGTTTTTTTTGTTTTGTTGCTATGTTTGTTTTGTTGTTGTTAAAGAGATAACATGCGTGTCATATTATAGCATCACTGGGGACATATTACCAGATGATCAATAGAGTCAAATTCCAAAGTTTCAATGCCACACAACAATGGAATTTCCATGTAGAATACCTTCAAAATCCTACCTGATACTTTGCACAATTGACTAAGGAAATATTCTTCATTAGTCCTGAAAGCATAGTCAAAAATTTTAAAAAATATTCCCTTCGGCTAAAAATTTGATGCACTAAATCCATCTTTTGCAGAGGGAATACACTTTTAATGACTTTGTATTTCAACCAAACCCGATGGCCTAAATGTATTTCTGAAACAAATTTGGATCATGGGCACTTCAGCGCCAAACAAAAAAAAAATTGTGATAAAGAAAGATAATGACATATTACTCACTTGTTACCCAGAATAGAAGGGAGCTTTATTATAAGCTCATCTTCTTTTGGGGGTAAATTTTACCCATTTAAGATTGAGGGCTACGATAATTTATCCATCAAAGTCTGCAACTCTTCCCACAGTGCTACAGTCCGGCCAAAAATGGATAAAAGAAATAGAAAGAACAAATTCATACATTACTGAATCAACTCTTATGCAATAATGGTATAAGCCTGTCATACGGTGAAGCGTATTGGCCCAAAAGAACTGAATTCAATAAACATAAGATTATAAAAACTCAGTCCTTAGAAACACAGATATTACAAAATATTTTTCCTATATTGTTTAGACCCAGAACAATATTGTAGATCAACACTATACCAATAAACCAACCTTAAATAAAAACTTATGGTACCTAGTTAGAAGCATGCATTTCCTTCCTCTTTTGACTTAAAAAACTCATCAACATGCATGGGCTTTCAAATACTGTTGGTATATTCAGCTTTCAAGGCCTGCGAACTAAGCTTAAGCAGTAGCTATAGACCCACCAGCAACAAAGTGAGACCATACCCAGGTTATGCTGTTCGATACCCACCGACAACCTCGAAAGTTGAGTGCCCCCTAGGGTGGGTTGGGGAGAGTACCTCCCATCTCTTTCTGCCACGAAGTTCAGAATCGGAGAACCGGAACCCCACACTTGCTGCTACGTTGCTTAGAATCAGGTTAAGAATATGAGAACAAAAGCAGAAAGCTAGTAGAAGATCTCAGTACAACAATACTTAATCCATTCCTATCTCATTGCTTATGTAAATCATGTTTAACTTTTAGAATCAAGAGTTACTAATTTACAGTGAGAAGCAACCTGAATTTAGGGAATGGTGACCTATATACTAATAGCCAAATATAGAAACATCTCCATGAGCTTTCTAAAACTCGAGATTCACAGACCATGTGCCTAGGCCTAATATTTGATTATTAAGGTTTTCTGTACTTGTATCACGTGACATGATAGTGCATGCCATCTCTTAAAGTGAGCATCCTTTACTGCCCAGCCTCTTGATCACGACTACATTCACTCCCATTATGTCAAAAATGTCATCTATCCTCATCTATGGTTGTTAATATGTAGAGATAAAATCCTATATTGGCTGATGATTTATCATAGTTGGTCCTTCTAGTTGGTCCCAGCTTTTGATGCAAGGATGAGTATATAGTATGCTCCCCAGATGGTTAAGCATACAATATGCTTTGTTGATTTTTGATGCAAGTTTAACAGTTTGTTCCCTAACAAGGAAATGTGCACTAAGTTTTTACATTCCATTAGTGTGTATTATTTCAAAATTCAAAATGTTTATGTTAATTTCTTTTGACTCAAGTTAAAAAGTTAGACAGGTATTGATGGTTTCTTAATACTATGGCAACTTTAAATTTTCACCCAAAAATTCATATCAATTACCATTCATTGCAATACATTCCTCAAAATTTAGTTTTCATGTTGTAATTGTAATGTTTTCAGTCTTCTTTGAACTTTTGAGGTGTGATTATTTTCACCCAACTTTATTTTGTTTTAACTAGTAATATATACAATATTCATAAAAAATATATTTTTTATATAAATAATACTACATAATCTCACCAAATATTCATGGACAAGTGCTACTTAAGAAATAATACGACATCATTCATTTTAATATGTTTTTTTATTAAAAACTATAATATTGTTTACCACCATAACAAAAAATAAATTTAACTATAATAATATCAATAAAAATTAATTAAAATACTATTTAATAATTAATAGTAACCCAATATGTTATTGAAAATGGTAAAGTAAAAGATTTCACTAAACAAATCAAACTTTTCATAGTGATAATTCAATTCAGAATGAATAATACACCTTGTTGAATATTGTAATTTTTATTCACTTTTTGGTATTGAAAATGAGATGAGAATAAACATCAAAGCAATTGGAAGGTTTACTTTTATTGTTCTAGCTTGTTAATCTTAGGATGCTTAAACTCTGCATAAGTCTTAGCATTGTATAAGGGAGGATTTTTGTCATGAATCAAATCTTTCATTGGGCAAATAATTTTATTAGGAGGAGGAGTGCAAAATAATGGCCATGACATTCTCACTTTGTCCTTGCTCACCACACTTCGATGCAAAACACTCTTGTACTTTCCATTGCTCAAAACCTACACCATTACTTCCATCATGAGAAAAATGTAAGAAATTAAAAGAAAAAGAAAAAAACATATATATATGAAAATAACCTCTAATTGGTCTCATATGTGGACAATTATAGCATTGGGAACATACTCTACACCAACCCAATGACCATCTTTATGCACTTGTAGACCTGGAACTTCATTGGGCACAAGAAGGGTTAATGAACTCATGTTGGTGTGGGGTTCTACTCCCAAAGCAAGTTCTGGTTGGGGACATGGTGGATAGTAATTTATTTTCATCTCCATCTCCAAATCTTCACCACCAAGTTCTTCTTTCATAGCTTGTTCTTCCACACCAAGATAAAGTGACAAGGCTGAAAGCAAATTGTTCACCACTTGTAAAAGCGCCCTAGCTTATTCATCATTCACCTCTCTAAAATAGAATTATTAGTAAGTATAAATATTAATCGCTCAAAACTAAATCATTTTTTAAAATTTAATTACAAAAACATTAAACATATTAAAACATGATTTTTAATGAAATATATAATCACATAATTCATTAATAGATCTTAAAAGTAAAAAATAAGTGATTGAATCATTTATTTATATTGATCTTAAAAGCATATATAGACCATTTTTTATTGTTCGTTTGAAAAATTAGTATAATTGTTAAAAAATAGAAAGTTAAATAGTCATGGTTTGAAAGTGACCTACAAAATATTAAACCTAATCAAACTAGGTTTGTTTTACACAAAATTACTACTTTATTAAAATTAAAGTAAATAGAAAAATTATATATTTTTAGACAAACTTGAGTTATACACAGTCCAACATCTATAAATAAAATATATTAAATTAATATAATTATCTTAAATATATTAAAGTATTTTGAATTTATATTATATACTTACAATTTATTTAATAAGTGTGATTTATTTAAGAAAGATCAAATTTAAATATTTTTTAACAATTACAAATAATTAAAATTACTGAAATCAAAAATTAATTTAACTAAAATAAAAGTAACTTTTTTTAACTAACAAACATATATTTATGAATTATTTAAAAAGATAAACAAACTATTAGTGCCAATGACTTTGATGAATTGGATACCCCAAAAACCTTAATTCTCAATCCAAGAGTTACAAACATAGACTAGTGGTAGTGGAACCATGCCCCCAACAACTTTGATGTATTGGATACCCCACAAACCTTAATTTTCAACCCAAGCATCATGAAAATAGACTAGTGCAAGTGGGACCATGCCCCCAAACCATGACTATGAAAATTGATGATATAAAATACATACAAATTATTATATAATTGTGATTTTTTTAAGAAAGATAAAATTTAAATATTTGTTGAACAATTACAAATAAGTAAAATTAATGAAATCTAAAATTAATTAACTAAAATAAAAGTAACCCTTTTTAACTAACAAACATATATTTATGAATTATTAAAAAAGATAAACAAACTATTAGTCTAGGTGGGACCATCCCCCAATGAGTTTGATGAATTGGATACCCCACAAACTTTAATTCTCAACTCATAAGTTGCGAAGATACATTACTGCAAATGAGACCATGCCTCCGAGAACTCGAATGAATTGGATATCCCAAAAACTTTTATTCTCAACCCAAGAACTATGAACATAGACTAGTATAGGTGCAATCATGCTCCCAAAAACTTTGATAAATTAGATACCCAAAAATCCTAATTCTTAACCCATGAACTATGAACATTGACTAGTGGATTATATTACATAAGAAAAGAACTTATAAATGATATAAGACCCTCATGAATTCATAATTGGATGGCTTTAATCACACACACTAAGCTTTGGCTTCTAGACTTAAAAATGTTAAACACTCAGAATTGAATGACATTCTCTAGACTTAATATGTTGATTAATATGTGTTTTAAGATAAGTCATTAACAACAGATAAATGAAACTGAGAAAAATAAACTAAATAGAAAACTCACTCATATGGATCAACAAAACAAATTCACTCATATGGATCTACAACAACAGTGGAAAACAAATGATGATACCCTTGCTTTGTTATTCTTCTACTTTGAATAAATTTTAACCCCTCCTTTATTTCAAACAGCGGAAAACAAGCAATGATGCATAAGTAAATGAAAGAGAGAGGAAGAAGTATACATGTAAGAGGATGGATGGGGAGGCCAAGTTTTGAAGTCACATCTGGAAGGAGGCCACAACATATGCAAATAGTAGTTAATCCACTCCAAATTTCCATCAATATTATGGGCCAACTTGGTGCCATAGCCCTCCATAATACCCACCTCATAATTGTTAGAATACTTCTCCTTTTCTTCCTATGGAAGATCAAAAAACTCCTTCCTAATGCCCTGAAGTTGTTGGATGAGTTCTTCTGAAGTTCCATGATTCACCACCTTGAAAAGACCCCATTCACTAGTAGCACTTCCTATGTCTGCTATGGTCTTTTCCCGGAGGTCCTGGTGTGCAGTGCCACTTAAATCGGTGATATCTAACTACTACAAGTGAGTATAAAGAAAAATTCAAGATTAGCTCAGCTCAGCTAGATGAGTTATTGAAGAGACAAAGGCAGATTGGAGATTCTAGTGGACTTGGATTTGAGCAAGGATAGAGTTTCGGTACTACCAATGAAGATCAAAACCATAAGGCACCAGTAAGCCAATTTAATGCTTATAAATTTAATGGTAGATGTTTTGTTTGCAATAGATTTGGTCACATGGCTAGATAATGTATAAACAGAGCAAATCAGAACCCTGATTCTGCTCCTGGTAAATGTTCTAAATGCAATAAGTATGGCCATAAGATAGAAGATTGCAGAATGAATGTTAAATACTATGCATGTGGAAAGTTTGGACATATGGCTAATCAGTGCAGGTCAAGCAATTTCATTGGTTTTAGCAAAGCAATTCAAAGGAACAATGTTACATGTTATGCATGTAATGAGGCTGGACATATTGCTAAATTCTATAGAAGAAGAAATCCACCAGTTGGTAATAGAGGATCAAATAAGAAAGGGAAAGAGAAGGTTAGTGAAATCTGACAACATCATACTCAGAGATGGGTTAGGAAGACTGAAGAAAAATCATCAGATGGAAATGCATCGGTTACTTATCTGGTAGAGGAGGTTGCTCCTGCATAGGCATGTAGCTCATCCGATAACTAAGGCAGATGCCTTAGGGGTAGGAAAAATTCATGAAGATGTTGCATATGCCCCGGGAAGAGGTTTTGGAAGATGTTCCAGACATTGGAGATGTTTATTGGCATGGATATGTTCTGTTCGAGATCTGGTATCTTTCACTGGCAGTCATTTATGTTAATGGAAGATTAAGGTTTCCCTCAGAGGTTAAAATGTTGAATTTACTTTATTATTGATCACCTTGCATTCAGAGTGATTAAGAGTGACTAAGAGAGATCAAAGGCATTTCAGAGCAATCAAATTTCTTCTTGAGCGATTTCACCGGCAACTTGAAGAATTTGTTAAGGGTTTTCACCGAAAGCGATCAATAGGTATTTATCTTTAAACATAGAAGTGGGATCATCATCTATTCCTATCTTTGTTGCAAATCCCAACTATAGTAGAGGTCAAGGACCACCCCAGGACAATTTTCAAGAAGTATCCGCATGTGGCTACCCTAGAAGATTTGGTTGGAGCATTTTCCCATGTTCCGGAGGGAGTTGTCTATGTTGAAGATGTTAGGGCATACATACATTGTCACATTGAGGACTTAGGAACATCTGAAATAAACGACATGTACATGAGCAAGCTGATGGGAGAATCTAGAAAGATCAAACCAACATATAAGCACATTGAATACTTAGGGTTTATTGGCATTCTGGACATCCCAGAATTTGAAGATGAGATAATTAGGTATGTTTTGAGAAGAGTACATGGGGAGTTTATCTGGTTAGATAGACCTTAGAAGATCACCAAGGAAGTCATCAAATAAATCACTGGTTGGGAAACATCCCAATAAGAAGTTTTCAAATGATTTTGTCAACAAAATCACTAGCGCGACATCTGGTAGGAAATCTATGAGAATAAGCACTATTACTGACATGGACATTAAATTCAGTAGCATGATCATCAGATATAAGGTAACTCAGTAAAACCGACTGAGTTCTATTTCCAATTCCTGCATTTTTGCTACATGCAAAATGATGAGAGAGAATGTGAAATTGGATCTATGCAGTTGGATGTTAGATGAACTATTAATAAACCTAGAAAAGATTAAGGGTGAAAAGAAAGGAACCTTCCGATATGGCAACTTAATTGTGTGTTTAATTTTATTTTTCATGGATGATACACTCTGTTTTGGGAAGAGGCAATGGGCAATTGATATCCCGGTAGGGAGATAATTGAAATAGTCAATTGCTACCTTAGGCAGACAGAGAGATGATAAATTATGGGGATATTTCAAGGGGTTCCATAAATCTATGAAGTCCATGGAAAGGGTTCCTAAGCATATTGTAGAAAAATATTCAACTAGCATATGCTTCATGGTGAAGAAGGATGAAACACTTATGGAAGTGGTTAAGTCCCAAAAGATTTGGATTGAGTAAATGGGCTATGAAGTGGATGCACAGAATCTTGAGGCTTATGGAAAAATGTTGATTGATGCACCTATTGATGAGGCGGAGAAGCCATGTGGTATTGCAAAACAAAAATCACAAGAGGTTGAAACAAAGTTCAACTAGAAGAAGAGAGAGAATCAGAAAGGAAAAGCAATCAAATTTGTTGAGAAGGTCTCACAGGACATCAAAGCATTAATTGATGTTGTCCTAGATAAAGGCAGGAAGAGGAAGAATCCAGAAGTACACATTAAGCCTGTTATAACTTAGAATCTGAATTTGAGGATGACACGTCCTTGGCATTAAAGAGGGTTGTAAGGAAGAAAACAGAGGAAACAAAGGTAAAATCTAAAAAGAAACTAGTTAGGAAGGTTACATTCAAAATACTGACATAGAAGCAAGCACCAAAGGCAACACCTTCAGCTGCACTGGTACTACAAAGAGGAAGAAGAAGAGTGACATCGATCTGGAAATTCAATCTGGTAATGTGACTATCATTCCACATAAAAATTGTGTAGAGTTAGTAGATGAAATCACTAAGGATGGCATGTTAAAGAATGTACAATTTTATTGTGGACACAGAGGATGATGAACAAAGAGAGGTAGAGGAAGCAGTCTTATTATATTTGGATATTTAAAAGAAAGCCTTAATAGAAATTGAAAACCAAATACCAGCAAAATTATATAATATGTTAGATGCTAGAAGACTTTCAGCAATGCAAGATGACAAGCATATTAAAATTCAAGAGTTATTATCTATTTGTGTTACTATAGCTTCAGAGGAAATGGAAAGGACACTTGAGGTGGAAGATAGAAAAGTCTTTAATAGAAAACATAGAATAACCAGTTTGATGCTAAGAAGGGTAAATGAGATAATAAAAGAGACTCAAAAGGAATGGGTTAAGTTCTTTGGAGAGAACATAGGTTTCTTTACTTCACTGGAATCAAAGACAAACACTATAGACACCCCGGTTGAAGGAAAAGGAAAGGGGATTATGGGTAATTCACCCTCAATTTTAAAAAAGCATTAAGATAGTGGAAATCAAGCCCCTGGTAAATACAAATGTACAGACAGATGTTGAGATACCAGCTAATACAGAGAGTGAAAAAGGTAATGATGTAAAGGATACTAATTTTGAGGATAACATTCCTCTAGATACAAATGTACTGGTTGAGGTTACCATTCCTACTAAGGAACTGACAATTACAGAAACTGCACCAAGTGGTGGAGCCACCGGTGCAAGTGAGGAAGCCATAAAGGATAAATCATCATAGGAGAAGAAAGGGGAAACCTATAGAGAACCGGTAGTTGGTCCATCATTGTTGTCAATTGACACCTCACAAGTTGTAAAGAAAAACATAACAAAGATGAGTCCTACTGAACTCATGATGATGGCAACACAAAAACTAATGAAGGAGGGATCTACAAATAAAGGGATTATTGATCAGTCAATCACTGCTTTACATAGACTACTCCTAGAGTGCAAGATTAACGATGAAGCGAGCCCATACGACAAGCTTAAGACAATTACTAAGCACATTTCAAAGGATTTTCAATTCTTATAGTAGATTTCAAACTAGCAAGCACTGGAGAGGTTCACTCAGGCTAAAAGAGCTGCATTTGATCAGGGGATTAAATCTGAGAAGAAGATTGATAAAAAGTTGAAACTGATAGATAATTCTTTGAAGTAGTGTACAAATATTAATAGGGTATGTTGTAACACAGATATACTTACAGTTAATGTGGATAAGAAGATAAAAGAATTTCAGGAGAAAATTGCAAATATAGCTAATTCTTTTGATGGATTGACTTCATTGACTACATCCATTGATGGTCAAATTTTGATTTTGGAAGCCCAAATTTTTGTTCTTGAGAAGGAAAGAGACAAAATCATAAAAAGAGCCAGAAGTCTGAGAGGCTTGGTGAGTCCCCGGTTGGATTCACTCAGTGTACATAAGAAATAATCTATGGATATGGTTGGAAAACCCACACCGGCAGAGGTAAATGAGAAAGAGTCATTTGCACATATATTAAGTGGACTTGTATCTATTTCTGACACTTTCAAAACTAGTTGGGATACTTATCTTGAGCTATTGGAGAAGGCTTGTCCAAAAATTTTGAAATTTGTTAAGCTCCGGTAAGATATTTTTGGGATATTCATTGTACTGTTATTTTTTTGGATCTTTGACATTCTTTTTGGAATTTTTGATGGCATTGATGTTAAAGGGGAGTGATATAGATGTGAAAAAGAATAGAAGGAGTTGTATACATTAGGGGGAGATATGGAGATATGGGAGTATGGAGCATTTTGCATTAATGAATATTCAGCTCAGGGGGAGCAGGTTGGATGAAATCGGCAGATGAAACCTTGACCATTTTTCACATGAGTGTTGCCATCAATGCCAAAGGGGGAGATTGTTAGCAATTGACACTCAATTGGTTGGTTTCACTATGATTGATGGCAACATGGTATTTTGTTCCGACTTCACGTTTTGGTTTAGTTGTGTACTGACAGGCACTTCACAGACACCACACCAGCACCGACACCGACATCGATAGGACAAAAGGTTTTCTTTGCTTACCGGTAATGCAGGCCGACATGGTTTAGAATAAGGTTATCAGTAGGAGGCCGACATCTCTTGGATCCGACATCGGCAATTATTTTTAATATTTATGCATTCATATTATCTAGTCGACATGTAATTTGATATTGTAATTATCTTTATAAGCTGACATAAGGCATGATAAGTTATATAGGGTATGTTAGGACCCAGAGGCAACTGAGAGGGGGGGGAGTGAATTAGTTGTCTATTAATTTCAACCAAATATACCTTAATCAAACTTGATGCATAATACCGGTAAACCAATCTTGATGTCGGTTAACAGATGAACAGTTAATATCAATACCAATGAAACTTAATGCATGAAACATAAAAGAGAGAAAACATCCACAACACATAGCATAGAGATTTGTACATGGAAACCCTGTAAGGGGAAAAAAATAGTGGGAAACCTTACCCACAATCATATGATACTACTGCAGATAGTATGTGTATACAAATGGGGTCTACACATGCAAAAAGGCCAACCGCTTAGAGTTCAGTGCTCAATCACAAAATAAGAGTCACACTGACTATAATTGGATGGTTAAATCTAGTGATAATGTACTGCTCAAAGTAGCATCTGCAATGATGGATTCAGTATTGGTTAAGCTCTAATAATCACCTTCAAACCTTCCTTGAACCTTCTCTATGGTCTACTCATATGATCTTCGATATTCGCACATACCATGTTACAATACCATAACTTTTTTCTTCTCTACTCATACCATATCTCATCTCACAAATGAGACCTTACATATATACCAAAACCTAAGACCAAATGTGTAGGTCGCCTCACTAAGAATATTACAGTTAAATCAATTACAAATTAATCAATATGCGATGCATCATGTCAGCTCAATACATTTACAAAAATATCCAATCAATAAATCATCTCCATAACGTGTCATGTTGATCTGGAATAGATAATGCATGTCGGTCCATAACCTAGACCAATTTGTTAGTAACAGAAAATATGTCAACCTGATTAGACCAATAACCATAACACCAAAACAAAGTATCCAAACCATGTCTTCGACATAACCAAGTGATCTCCATATGATAACAAGTCATCATCAGTGTCGGTGAACAATATACTAGTGACTATGCATAAGTCATTGAACATGTCGGTGAACACAATGTGTCGGTTCAACATAACCAATGCAACCATAGATCTCTAGAAGGATAAGTGTTGACATCAATGACAAAAATAATGCAACACATCCATAATACCAATAATCTCCCCCTTTGGCACTGATGGCAACACAAGATGGAAAAACATCTAAGTGCTAAAATTAGAATGCCAAAAACCAAAAACCAACAATCTCTAGAAGAGATCAATTACTAGAAATCAAGATACAAATGCAGAGAGTATATATCTCTCCCCCAATGAATAATCTCTCTCCCTAGGATAATGATTCCTAAATACAAAGTTTTTCCATAGATATCTCTTCCCCTTTGAAATCAAATGGAAAAGCAATAAAAATACCAGAACATACAACCAATTGTTATAACCAACTACTCCCCCTAAGAAGTAGCTCTCCTCCATCAAAGCCAGAAAAAGGTTTCTCTGTTAATTTCTATTCGTTTGATGCCAATCTCCAACTGTCTAAGTCTCTACCTGTGAGGGTATTACCCCAAGATACTCTCTAAGATATTCAAAGGTTTCCTTAGGTAAAGTCTTTGTAAAGATATATGCAATCTGCTCTTTAGTATTCACATAAACCAATCTTACTACTTTTGCTTCAACATTCTCTTTCAGAAAATTGTATTTGATAGAAACATGTTTAGTCTTAGAGTGAAATACCAGATTCTTTGATATAATAATTGCTATTGAATTATCACAATAAATTATTATAGGTTCTTTGAATTTTACCTTTATGTCCTTCAACATTTGTTTAATCCATAATACCTTAGTACAATTAGTTTTTGCTGCAACATATCCTGATTCTGTTGTTGATAATGATGTACAACTCTGCTTCTTGCTTAACCATAAAATCAATCTACTACCAAGAAAGAATGCTCCTCCAGTGGTGTACTTCCTGTTATCTACATCTCCTACCCAATTTGCATCGGTGTATGCACATAAATCAAAATTTTCATCTTTAGGATACCATAAACCAAGATTTGGTGTGCCTTGTAGATACCAGAAAATCCATTTTACTGTTGATTCATGATTTTATTTAGGATTATTTTAAAATCTTGAAACAATACATATTGCATTCATAATATCAGGTCTTGTTTGTGTCAAATACACTAAACCTCCAATCATAGATCTGTACCTTGTCGGATTAACAAGATCTGAATCATCCTTCAATGTCAATTTGTTAGTTGTAGTCATAGGAGTACTTACCGGTTTAGAGTTTTTCATACCAAATTTCTTCAGTAGTTCCTTCAAGTAATTTTTTTGACATATGAATATACCTTTATTAGTTTGTGAAATCTACAATCCTAACAAGAATTTTATCTCCCCAATCATAGACATTTCAAATTCTTCTTGCATCTTATTAGCAAAATCCTTACACAATCCATCTTCTCCTCCAAAAATGATATCATCAACAAAAACTTCAATAACCAAGATGTCATCATTAGTTACTTTGAAATATAATTTTTTGCCAGCATTACCTTTAGTGTAACCAAGCTTCAAAAGATATTTGTCCAATATTGCATACCAAGCTCTAGGAGCTTGCTTCAATCCATATAAATCTTTCCTTAATCTACAAACCATATCTTTGTCATTTGTCAATGAAAATCCATCAGGTTGTTCAATGTAAACTTCCTCTTCAAGATCACCATTCAGAAATGCACATTTAACATCCATTTGATATACTTTATAGTTCTTATAAGCTGCAAATGCAAGAAATAATCTGACTGCCTCAATTCTAGCTACTCGTGCAAAGGTTTCATTATAATCAATTCCCTCTTTTTGTGAATATCCTTTACACACTAATCTTGGTTTGTTTCTAATTACCTTACCATCTTCATTAATTTTATTTCTAAATATCCATTTAGTTCCAATTACATTTATGTCTTTAGGTCGAGGAACCAATGTTCGTGTATTGTTCTTTTCAATTTGTTCTAATTCATCTTCCATAGCTTTAATCCAATGTTTGTCTTCACATTCCTCAATAATAGATGTTGGTTCAATTTGAGAAATTAAACACACCTCTTCATTTTCTAGTCTTCCTTTTGTCATAACACCTTGATACTTATTCCCAATTATCTAACTTTCAGAGTGATTCAGTCTTACATACCTGAGTTTGTTTACTAGCTACTATTCTTTAGTCACTATGGAATTTTATGATGATTCCGATGTGATTGGATCCACATTCTGTACCGGTGCACTCTGTATAGGTTCATTTATGATCATCTCAACTGCCGATTTAGAATCTACAGACCTTGAATTTCCTCTAAATTGTTCATCTATCTTTACATTTGCACTCTCAATGATCTTCTGCAATATTTTATTAAAACATCTATATGCCTTGATCTTAGATGAATAACCAAGAAATATTCCTTCATCACTTCAAGGATCAAATTTAACAACATACTCATCTCTCCTAAAATAACATTTGCTTCCAAATATTCTGAAGTATTTAAGAGGAGGAGTATTACCAAACCATAGTTCATGAGGGGTCTGACCTGTTTCACCTTTGATGTGAACTCTGTTGAAAGTGTAAACCGTTGTATTCACTGTTTCTCTCCAGTACACATGAGGTAGGTTTGCTTCCAATATCATGCTCCTAGCTGCATCCAGAATAGTTTTGTTCTTCCTTTCCACAACTCCATTCTACTGAGGTGTCTGGGGTACTGATAGTTTTCTTTTGATTCAATTCACTTCATGAAATGTATTAAACTCCTTAGATGTAAATTCTCCTCCTTGATTTGATCTTGAACATTTGATTTTCTTACCGGTTTCATTCTCTACCATTGCCTTGAATAGTTTGAATTTTCCAAAAGCTTATGATTTCTCCCTAAGAAAAGTAACCCAACACATTCTAGAATAATCATCAATAATTAGCATAAAGTATCTATCTCCCTATAGACTTCTAGTTCTTGTCGGACCACACAAGTCAGTATGAATTAAATCAAGAACATTATTGGATTTCTCATAAATACTCTTAAAGGTTGTTCTAACTTGCTTTCCCATTTGACATTCCTTACATACCAGATCCTGAGGTTTTACAATATTAGGTAAATCCCTTACTGCCTTGCTTGAATTGATCTTTACAATGCAATCAAAATTTAAATGACAAAGTCTCTTATGCCATAACCAACTTTCATCAATATGTGCAATCAAGCATGTCTTTTCACTGTTATTCAAATGAAAGATATTACCTCTAATCTGATTACCGATTGCAATCTCCAAACTAGTTCTATTCATGATTTTGCATTTACCATTCTTGAATTATAACCAAAATCCCTTTTCAACTAATTGACCAACACTCAAAAGATTATGCTTCAAACCTTCAACATAATAAACGTTGTCAGTATTGTGCTTACCATCAAAAGATATAGATAAAACAAGCTTTATCATCCCCAAATCTTACTAGACCTCCATTATAGTCCAAAAAGATAAAAATTTACTTTTATCACCAGTCATATAATGTGAACATCCTGAATCAATGATCCATTCATCCTTTTCTTCAATTTTAGCTTCCAGGGACAGCTCTACCGATGGAACAGTAGGTGTCAGTTGATCTTCTTTTATTGCAAAAAAATCCCATCAATTTTCTATCGGTTCTTCATCATAATCATCAGTAACTCCTTCATTAGCATAATAACATGATTTATCTATGTTCTTCTTAAATCTGTATATCTGATATTCAGGGTTAGGCTTATATGTTCTTTTAGCTTCTTCTCTCAATCTTGCATGTATATCAAAGATATCTAGATGTCATATGACCAACTTTATTGCAGTTAAAACATTTAAATGGTGCTTTACCTTCATACTTACTTCCAACTGGACCTTTAAGCATTTTCCTTGCAAATAGTGCTTCAAGTTCTTCCAGTTCTTCATTTTCCCTTCTGATATCTTCAAGCTCTTTTGCATAAAGTGCTTTCCAATCAGATTTCTCAGATGATGATGATGATGATGATGCTCCAGATGATGATGCTTTGAAGGATAAATTTGTCTTAATTGTAGCAACAAGACCAAATTCCTCAAGCTTAAATGCTAAAAGTTTTCAAATCGAAGTATCTCTAGATACTAATGTATTAGGCATTGTTCTCAACTCATTAATAACAGTTGCTTTCATTTTGTATGTCGGTGGCAATTCTCTTAAAATGTTAGAAACAATTTCATCTTCACTTAAGGATCCTCCACAACATTGTATACCCAAAACAATTTCATTAACCCTTTCCATAAAAGCATAAATTCTTTCATCTTCTACCATTTTCAGTTTTTCATACCTGACCTGGAAGCATTCCAATTTTGCAATTTTGACAGTGGTATATCCTTCATTCAATGTCTCTAAGTTATCCCAAATAGCTTTAGTAGTAGATCGGTCTGATAATCCCATGATTTTTTGATCTACCAATGTGCTCAAAAGTGCTTCTCTCACTTTGCAATCATTCTCTTGATCTTTACCCAATGTTGGTGGATTAGGTTGATTCGGTGTAGGACCAACATAGCCATTCTTTGTAACTTCACAAATGTCTCTTCCAATGCAATTCAGATGTGTCTCCATTCTGATCTTCCATATGCCATAGTTAGCTCCATCAAGTTTCAGACTGTCCTTCCTAAAAAAGTTTGTTGCCATAGAATCTCCTCAAGATGTTAGACTTCTGTAAAAAGAGGACTTAGCTCTGATACCAAATGTTAAGACCCGGAGGCAACTGAGAGGGGGGGGGGGGGTGAATCAGTTGTCTATTAATTTCAACCAAATATTACTTAATCAAACTTGATGCATAATACCGGTAAACCAATCTTGATGCCAGTTAACATATTAATAGTTAATATCAATACCGGTGAAAATTAATGCATGAAACAAAAAGAGAAAAAACATCCACAACACATAACATAGATATTTTTACGTGGAAACCCTATAAAGGGAAAAACCATGATGGGAAACCTTACCTACAATCAGATGATAATATTGCAAATAGTATGTGTATACAAATGGGGTATGCACATGCAGAAAGGCCAACCGCCTAGAGCTCACTGCTCAATCACAAAATAGGAGTCACACTGACTACAATTGGATGGTTAAATCCAATGATAATGTAGTACTCAAAGTAGCATCTTTAATGTTGGATTCAGTACCGGTTAAGCTCTGATAATCACCTTCAAACCTTCCTTGAACCTTCTCTATGGTCTGCTCATATGATTTTCAATATTCGCACATACCATGTTACAATACCATAACCTTTTTCTTCTCTTCTCCTACCATATCTCATCTCACAAATGAGACCTTACATATATACCAGAACCTAAGACCAAATGTGTAGGTCAACTCGCTAAGAATATTACAATTAAATCAATTACAAATGAATCAAGATGCGATGCATCATGTCGGCTCAATAGATTTATAATAATATCCAATCAATAAATCATCTCCATAATGTGTCATGGTGATCTGGAATAGATAATGCATGCCAGTCCATAACCTAGACCAATTTGTAGGTAACAGCAAATATGTCAACCCGATTAGACCAATAACCATAACAACAAAACAAAGTATCCAAACCATGTCTTCAACATAACCAAGTGATCTCTAGATGATCACAAGTCATCATCAGTGTTGGTGAACAATATACCAGTGACTATGCATAAGTCACTAAACATGCCAGCGAACACAATGTGTCGGTTCACCATAACCAATGTAACCATAGATCTCTAGAAGGATAAGTGTTGACATCAATGACAAAACTAATGCAACACATCCATAATACCAACAAGGTATATAGGTCAGTTGGATTAAATCATTTTTAAAATAGATAATAGACATGGTGATGGATATGTGAATGTGATATAATGTGAAATATATCAGAGAGATTATGTATGTGAGGATATTTATGTAAGGTTTATTCCAGTAAAGGGTTTAGGGTTTTAGACCATAACAGACAGAGCTTAAACCGGAACTGTATTCTAGCATAGAAGATGCTATATTAGTAGTTCAACACTTCTCTAAATTGTAGTTTGGATTTCTATGTAGTTAGTGAGGCTCCATTTATGATTGAGCAATGTGCTCTAGGCTGTAAACCTTCCTGCAAGTGCAGGACCCTTATATTTTGTAATATCTCTTCATATGGACAATGGATTGATATTGTGGGTTGAACAAATCCCACCGCGGTTTTTCCTCTTTGAGGTTTTTCACATATAATTTTGTGTGTTATGATTCTCATTTATGTGATTGGATTATTGGTTGCTTTACTTCTTTGAATTTTGTATGTACCAGTGTACCAGTTGGTGTATGCATATTTTAATAAGGCTAAAATTGATCATTCTGGTATAACATTGATTCACCCCCCCCCCTCTCAGTGTTATTAGATTCAAACATCATGGAACTTAGATCGAATGATATCTGATTAGATTCAATATGCCTCGTGATCAGTGGAAGAAAACCTAAGGTGCCAAGATGGAATGTTGCTTTTGGCATGAATGTCTGATCGTAAATATGGTGGCCAAAGATAGAAGTTGATGATGCCTCAGAGAGAGATGCTGCTAAGTGATGCACAACGTTGAATAAAGATGTAGCTGAAGTGTGATATCTATAGAGGAGCATAGAGGTTGATCAACAGGGAGACAATCGGTAATAGTTTTTGGTGAAGGTCTAATCGGTGAGATTAAAGCAACTGGCAAGTTACTGAATGAGAGAGGGTTATTGCATTTGGGAGAAGATCAATCAAGTACTCAATGAGTATCTGAAGAGAAACTGAGTGTGCGAGATTCTAAGGTTGAAGAGTTGAATCAACAACAGTGAGGTAACTGGTGGTGACCAAACTGACAATGAAGAGTTGCAGAAGAGTGCAAAGTAGACAAGCAGACAACCAACTGAGAGAGAGAACCGATAGAGAAGGAGAAGAGGCTAAACCAATAAGGTTGAAGTAGGAGATAACGTTGTAGCAGTGAGAGGGTGAGGAAGAGAACTGAGAGTGAATCAGACAAGAGATCTAATAGTGAGATTTGCAGAATTGTTACAAAATCCTTTTGTAACAAAGATATTAACATGTAAATGATTATGCTTTGTATTCACTGAGTTGTAGCTCAGTACAGGGGTTGTAGCTCCTTGGGTTGGTGCCCTAAAATCATGGGTTGGTTCTCCTTGGGTTGGTGCCCTAAACATTATAAACAAAGATTCATTGTGAGGTTGGATTGGAGCAGTAGTCTCCACCAACATTTCTCACTGAGGTTTTTCCCATCTTGGGTTTTCCTTGTATATGCTAGTGTTATGTGATGTCCCTTTTATGTGAGTGCATTTGTGATTAGTCTCCCCACTAACCGGTAAGCCTGCATTGAGTTAGATCTGATAATCGGTATACACACATAGGATAGTTAAAGGGAAAAGATTGAGAACCACTAATTCACCCCCCCGCACCCCCTCTTAGTGGTGCATTGTGTCTAACAATTGGTATCAGTGACTAGGTTCCCAATCAGATGAGCTTTCTCCATCTTGGGTAGATTCTAGCTTGAGGACATAATGGTAATATGTTTAGTGTCAATCCAGCTCTGGTGTTTAATGGGTCTAACTATTCCATTTGGAGTTGTAGAATGGAAGTTCACTTATCCTCTCTAGGGTATGATGTATGGATGTCTGTTGTAAATGGTTGCCCTAGTAAAGTCAACCCTTCCACCGATTCTGATGTAGAAAGAAGAAACCAGTGCAATGAAGTAGCAATGAAATCTATACTCTATGGGATAACAGATGATGTCTCCTCTCAGGTAGACAAATGCAGATCAGCAAAAATCTTATGGGAGAGATTGAAGAAGGTCTACAAAAATGAGCCTACTACTACAGAATCAGCTTGTGAAGATAGAATGAGAAATACACCTCATGTATATGTAGATGATGAAGGCAGATGTGCTAGTAGCTGCAACAATGATGATGAAGGAACCTACCTCTTCGTGGCTCAAGATTTAGAAGATGAGAGGCACACATCTGAGAATGATCATGCAGATCACTCCTAGTGACAAGATGTGTATGGCAGTGATAGTGAAGGTGAAGAAGAAGAGGAAGCAAAAGTTGATCTCGAAAGTGAGATTGTGAATGCACTTGAAGAAATCAGTAGAGTAAGAAAGGAATACAAGCTATTCAAGAATGTTTCTATAGTGGAGAAAAACTAGTTGATGAAATGCTTTGAAGAATCAGAGAAGTGTATCTCAGAGTTGGAGCATCAACAAGGAGACACCAAGGAGTGTCAGTGTAGTGATCTAACCTCTGAGTTAGAAGTAAAAGATAAAGGATATCAACAACAACTTAGAGAAATGGAATTTCTCCTAAATGACCTTGAGAAATGTCAGGATGAGCTCAAGGTAAGAATTTGGTTTGATAGAAGCAGTGATGCCTTGGAAAAAATATTGAAAAACAAAAAGCATGCCAAGGACACTGAAGGTTTAGAAAGTGGTGTCGGTGAATGCTCCACAAGTAAGAATTTCCCCCACAATGACATTTTGTTTGTCTCCTCAAATGGAGAGAACAAGGGTCGGACCTTCAAAGTTAGAAAAGCTCCCCAGAAGAAGGTTGATCTAACTACAACTAGTGAAGACTCGCAAACAAGAATGAAGACCGGTGTTGCAAGAAGGGGGAACAATGCAAATCCCAAAGGTAAAAGGAAGATGGGAGAAGATAGCTTCACCGAAAGAAGGAAAATGATAAGACAACAAAGAAGACATCCTACCAGTAGAAGACAAGACAAAACTAGTGTAAGAGAAGAAGAGATTAGATGAAAGAAATGAAATGAATGGACAACCCAGGATCTATACTCAGAGAAGGACAAATGGAGATGCCAGACTGGTAAGATCTCCCCATGCATGGAAGAAAAAATTTGTAAGTCATACGCCATCCTTTACTAGTTATTGCTTTGCTTGTAATGGTCATGACCATAGGGCAGAAGAATGTAGAAAGAGATCTAGAAGGAATAATCTAGGATCTCGTAGATACATGCATATCCCCTCTCCCAGTTATGCAAGTAATGTTTGTTATAACTGCAATGAAATTGGCCAAAGAAAGTTCGAATGCAGGAAGAGGAACTTGCAGTCATATGGAGGTTAGTATAGCAACTATGCTCAACATAGAATTGGATACAAAGCATATGGAAGACAAATTCCTACATTGAACCCAAGGAGAAATGTTCCTGCAGGATCAAGAGGTCCACCAGTTTTGGTTGCCAATCATAGCAACATGACCAAAAGAAGATGGTCAAACCGGTATGTTAAGAGATTCCCCAATCATGAAGTTGGGATGGATGTTCTGTGCTACTAGAGGACCGCTTCTAGTTATGATGGAGAGCCTGGAAATGAAAGAACCCATCAGTAGAAGAAGGTAAGACCTGCTCCCAAGACTGAAAATGGGAAGAAGAATGAGACCAAGTAGGTATGGAGGAAGAAGCAAGAGGATACAACTATGGACCGACACTGTGCATTCAATGCACAGGTGATATCTCTTAAGGCCTAAAAAAGATGCAGGACCTTAGGGGGAGTAACATATTGACTAAATCATTCACCCCCTCAGTGAAGAAGGGCACTTGGAAGAACAAGATGTTGTCGGTATGAAGGATGGAAATGAGAAGATAAGTGTGTGTAGTAGCTGCCTTGGCTACACACCCACATATCAGTGCTGGATCACTATTGCATATGTCAATGTATGGATATTATCAATTGAAATTAGATGCACAGTGACACAAAATGTTAGGAGTCACATGAAGGTGCTCCGGTTGTGATGATGGACCGGTATGTACAGGATGTTTTCGGCATGAATGCTAACAGGGACTTGCAAGTCATGTAAGACAATGAGGTTGGAGATCATTGCATTATCTCTGGTAACATGACATGGGAAGTTATTTCTCAAGTGGTGTTGATGAAGACCTGAAAGACATATGTTGGCCCGGTTGTTGATCATGCATGCATGCATATCTTTGGGGCTAACCAGTTTGATTCATGGCATGATGATGAAATTGTATGGCATCGCGAAGATCTTGGATCAGGTCGTAGGCTATGGTGGATATCATGGATCTAAAAGATCATTGGATGATCACATATGCACAACTCAACTAGTATATAGAGTTGATTAGAGATCCAGTTTTGGACTTGACCAACAATGTGGACCTGAGTTGCATGACTCAGGGGGAGTTGATAGCCATGTTTTTAGAGGTGTATCGGACTTTCTGGACACAGAGGGTGTGCATGTCTCTATGGTTGTACTGGTATGTTTTGGAGGTATCCAGTTTTTGTGAGATGTTTCAATGCCTATTCAATTGAAATTAATTGGACCACTGGGAGTGTTGCCTGCAAAGAGAGAAAGTTACCTACATAAGAGTACATGTATTTAGTATCAAAAGAGATACAATTGGTATCAATATTAGCCTCAACACTTGGTATCAGCATTTTGGGGTCAAAATGGCTTCTGCATATCAAGGGGAGATGATGCAGTCTGACCAGCAAGTAAGTAGTATTTATTGACACACCCTTCTACACATTAAGTGCTTTTGCAATTTATATCATATATGCATGCTTAATTGGTGTCAGTAGATGGTTGAACTCCTCTATCTCAAGAGATGTAACTTGATAAATTGTACCAATTGGTATCAAAAGAGGAGATGCATCCGGTAAAGAGAAAAAGGGGAGAAAAATATATGACAGTGCCCTTTGTCATTGTTGTCAAAGAGGGGGAAGGACTTTTTAGTATGTCCGATACAACATGTGTTGACATCAATGCCAAAGGGGGATATTATTGGCATTGTGTTGTCATTGATGTCAACTGGTATAGAAGGACAACTGGTATGGGAGTATTATTGACATGCAGTTATTGATGTCAACTAGTCTTGAAGGTCACCAATAAGGAAGAAAATGTCATATAGTACAATGACCATTGGAGTCACAGTTGAGTCACGAGTACACAAGTTAGTGTCTGACTTGTGTGGAAGATATAGATAGGTGATGATATCTGTGAGTGGGCAAGATGTTGAGTTGTTGTTTGTGATGAAGAGGCAGAATGTTACCTATATCACATCAACATGGGAGGAGAAGAATGTATAGGTCACCGGTATGCTGAGTGGATGCAGGACTCCCACCTGATAGAGATGCACACTAATACATTTGGCCTCAAATTCCGATGGAGGTTTCCGAAGGACAAGGCATTTTGTGATCAAATTTGATTTTTTTTTTAAATGCCCGATAACATTGAAATACCGACAACATTTTCCGATGAAGCTCATGTTAGTCGGAATTCAAAAAACCACTGACATTATTAAAAAAAGAAAAAAAAGTGTGGGTTCATTTGAAAACCGTGCGCAACGGATTGAATTAAGTCTCGACCTCCTCTGCCTCTGCCAATTCCTTTGTTTCTTTTCCCTCTTCCTCTACCTCTACCTCTACAAATTGGGTTCGACGTGTCCTTCTCCCTTTAACTCTCAACTTCCTAATTAACAACAACATATTTATAGCCAAGCGTTTTGTTATTTTTAAAGCCTAGCAGGGATATCAAAGGATTCAGTTTTAACTTGCTCTCGAACAAGACTATCAATTCAAGGGCATCTATATGAACTATCTTTTCCTCGTTTAAAATTGGGTTGTCTAGCAGGTGATATTGAAGGACTGAGTAGCTAGTTTGGAGGGTATCAAACTATTGGAGATGGCAAAATTCTTATATATTTATGCATGCCTATAAATTCTTGTGGACTTGTAGGTTGTGTGTTTGAATCATGTAAAGTTGGTTGTAGACAAGTTCATTTCAGAGTGTGTGTCTCATAAATTTGAGCTTATCATCCTACGGGTATGTTCTCATTTATCTATTTCTCTTTACTTTCCTAATGATGCAGTTCCTAGTTATTGAAAAGTCTTCCAATTATCGATTATGTTAGATAAAGGCTAAAATTATTGTATAAAAATTAAAAAATAAGTAAACCCTATTTAGTATACCAGAATTGAGACATAAACAACAGTGATGTCCACATATTTATCTAAGTGGTGTTACAAAATAGACTTCAACTTCCAAGTTTTGTCAAATCCACAGAAAAATCTTTTAAAATCAAGTAAGGTGATAAGCATTTGAATCTTCCATAGTTCAATTTGGCACCAGTTGTAAAGTGTGTTGGGATTCAATCTTATAGTTGAAATTTTTTCTTGAATGCCCCCTTGTGCATATAGCCTTATTTTGCCCATCATATATAACAGATTTGAGAAATCTTTAAATGGATCTCCCTCGGTCAAATTTTTCTAGGTGTCGTTCCTCTTCATTCCACCTGCTATTATCATATGTTGAAAGTTACAAAAGCCCAAAAAAAATCTCTGTCCAGGAAGGTTTTGGTCATTTTTCTCACTTTTTGTGGAGTTGCAAACTTTTTGTTGACTATTGTCAATCCCACGTGGAATCTTTGCTAAGTATATTGGGTTTTTCTTCTCTTCATCTATTTTTATTTCCTCCTTTTGTGAGTTTTTAACGAACAGCTGGACTTTTGTCTCTTTGTACCAATATTCCATTATCGTATGCCCCTAATAACCTATTTGAGGGTGTAGAATGAAGAGTTATCTTTAATTCAAGATAGGTTTGAAGGTCACCCATGGATTATTGTAAAGCGGAAAATCACGATCGAACCCTAGTTGCTCTCCCCTCTTCCAACTCCAAGGAGAGAGAAGGGAGATTCACTCTAGGGTTGATGGTTTTCACTTAGGGGAGAGACTTTACATTCAAAAGAGGGGTTGAAAACCCACAAGATCCAATCCCACGCAATACAAGATTGGATGCTAAATGCGTTTCAAGGGTTAAGACAGCAAGGCTACCCTCTTTTGTAAAGAATGTGCATAGAGGAATTAAGCTAGGAATGCATAGAAAGTGAGAAAGATTCGCTTATAAACTGAGATAGGAATACAGTATGAAGCTGCGGACCTGGAATTAGCAGTAAAATGTCGATATGGCGCTGTCCTGCAAATTTGAGCGAAAGTTGCCGGGACGATGGCGCCCGACACCACGGTCCTCCGAAAAATCCACGAAACGAAGGGGGATCTGTTCGTCTCTGCACAAGGATTCCAGATCTTCAATTTCAGCCGCGTACCTGCAACCTACACACAGAAAAGCGAAGACGATTGGGGGGTTAGGGATTAGGGGTTTGCCTTTAGGTCAAACCCTGGTTTTGGAATTAACCAAGAAATGAGCAATGCTGTAAATGTAAATGTCTGTAATGTAAAACAAGTACTAATACCTTGTTCTAAGGATGTTTGTATCCTTATGTGTGAAGGTATAGATGTTGTATGTTGTATGTTGTAGTAGTATGTAGTAAGTGATCTCCTCTTCAATGGTTGAATCCTTGTCTTGAATGCAACACTTAGCCTTGAATGGAGACTTGAAATGATCAATTGCTTGAAGGAATGCTTGAGTATAGTTTCCACGCTTTTTCCGTCATGTATGTATCTCTCCAAATGAGAGAGGAAAATGTAGTTTATATACCCTTCATTTAGGGCCGATAGACTGATTTTCCCGACCTTAGGCCGACCAGGAAAGATAATTTTCCAATTTGCAAACATAAAGACCCAAAGTCCAAAAGAGACCAGGCCCAAAATAGGACCCAGGGACTAGGGCGCTGGGCGCCATGGTCCTGGGGGACCAGGGCGCTGGGCGCCCTGTTCCTGAAGGACCAGGGCACTGGGCACTCTGGTCCCACCTCCCGGGACAGCAGGGTGCAAAGGAGGTTCAGGCCAGGGTGCAAGAAAATGCAGTTTTCAGTGTCATAATCAGGTTTCGGGGTCTCCATTCAGGTTGCGTGTTGCGTCGCCATCGTGAAGACTGAAATGCAGTCGAAATTGCAAGTGTCACAATTTTAGGATGCTACATTTAGCCCCCACTTTAGCGGGAGTATGTATGCTCATACTTCCAGTAAAGTACAAGGAAACAACATTGAAAAACTTTCACCACGTCAAGGAGGAAAGATACACCAAGCCCCCAGTGGACTAAGGATCTTACGACTTCGATTGACAAAGTAAAAGGGAAGATCACGAGGGAGAACCATGACTGTCAGTAGTAAGGTTCCCTCACTATGAGTCATGCAAGAAAGATATCAAAAATTTTCAAGGCAAAGCTAAATTTGTCAAGAAATTTTCAAGTATCTTGAAAAGATATGAACGGGATGTATGCCCCCCTACGTTAAAGCGATTGCACATGCCTCACCAGGGGTGATTTCTTTAAGGTAGTGATACATATAAGAAAATGAAAAAGGGAAAGGAGCACGTTATCACAAGGATTTAGCCCCCAAGTGTGAGATAAGCCCAAGGATAATAGACACAAAACACAAAGCACAAGGTGACTTCGCTTTCCTGGGGGTCAGTATGCTGTATGATAATTCATGTATATCATATGTATATATGCATAATTGTTCTTCATTCCCCAATCAAGGAAGGTTACCTAGAAGAAGGGAACACATGTGTCTTTTGAGTCAACATGAGAGAGATCGAGAGATCTCAATGCTTTGCATCGTCCTCAAGTAGCCAACACCAAGGACAACAAATAGAAGAATGAGAGTAACATATAGAAGAAGTAACACAAGAGAGGAGGAGAGAATCTGCTATGCTAATGTAACTAGTCTAGCACGTCATCTACCCCTCGATCTTGCTGATCAATGTTTCGGGAAGGCAGGGAACATGCTAGAGGAGGAACATCCAACATAGCAGATGGAGCTATCACAAGATCCAAACAAGGGCTATGTTCATGTTCCGAGCCACATTGTTCTTGTCTAGGAGCTAGGATAAGTGCTTTAGAAAATTCATTAGATAAATGGTTATCAGTATCAACAAGTTCATATTCACTATCAGAAGCAAGAGAAGCAACATTTTCATCATGAATAACATTTTCATCTATAGCATCATCAAGATTTATAAAAATAGGGTCTTTAATTTGCACAAGATCAAGACCATCATGCATCTTATGTTTAGGAGATTTTGGAGAAAATGGAATAATGCTTGTT
Source organism: Cryptomeria japonica (assembly GCF_030272615.1). NCBI lineage: Eukaryota > Viridiplantae > Streptophyta > Pinopsida > Cupressales > Cupressaceae > Cryptomeria > Cryptomeria japonica. The sequence goes on along the minus strand of NC_081406.1, from coordinate 602,650,851 downwards.
GAAGGTGTTTTTGGAGATTACAAAGTTTGAGAAGCAGCTACTTGAGCTCTAAGACGACGCTTTCGTCGACGTTCACGTGCAGAACGATTTCATCTAGTCTTAGTAGGAAGTGAAGAAGATTGAGGAGGTGGAATGTTCTAAGCCTTATCACTTGGGTGTTTAGGTTGTGGTCTCTTAGGTTGAATAATAGGAGAAGAGGAAGGTCTCTTCTCTCTATAAAAAGAAGGAGGAGGAACTGCTCCATACAAAGGAGGAATATTTGGTTTAGGAAGAAGACCAAGTCCATCATGACGAGGAGGTATAGGTCTACTTTTAGGAAGTTTATTAGGTATAGACATAGTCACATCCATAGGGATGGGTTGGGAATCTTCTTGAGGAAAGACATTAGTTTTATCTTTCAAAGGAAGAACTTCCTTCTCAAGAACGATAGGAATGTCAAGTTTGGGTGTTCTAGGTTCACTTAGAGATAGGATCATATCTGTTTTCCACTTTTGATAAGATTTGAAAAGATGATCACTTCGCGGAGGAAGAGATTGGAATTGTTTAGGCCAAAAGTAATCAATAGGAACACTAGAAGTTCTTTCAGCTAGTTTAAAGAGACTATGATTGACAGTAACAACTTCACCATTATGGGGAAATTTCAAACACTTGTGAATAGGAGAAGCAATAGCTTTCATGGAAGATAGCCAAGGATAGCCAAGCTTCACACGAAATTGTTCAGAAGATGGAATAATAGCAAATTTCACATCAAGGGATTTGTTATGGACCTCAATAGGCAATGTAATAGAACCAATTGCAGGAGAAGAAAATGCATCAAATAGTTTCACAATCACATCTGTTTTGTCATTATCACTTGATTCAATTGCAAAGTAAAAATAAATTCTTCAGAAATAACATTAACCATGCACGAAGGATCAATAAGCACTCCACGGCAAGGTGTATTCTTGACTTTTGCAACTATATATAAAGGACCATCAGGTGCCCTAATGGTTTCACTGGAATCAAATGTGATGGAAGGTTCTTTAGGGTTTTCTTGCTGCTCTACAAAGTTAATCACATTTGGAGTCATAGACACAAGACCATCAGATGAAAGAGAGGAATCATTAGTCTCAATCGCATTAGAGGTATGAGAAGGTAATGGATCAGTGGAAATCTGAAGATTTTGATTAGGAGGAGCTACAGATGTATTGCCTTTATCATTCACACCAGAAATAGAGATAGTATTATTATCAATCAAATCTTGAATTTTACCCTTTAAAGAAAAACATTTTTCAGTATCATGCCCAGGCTGACGATGAAATTGACAAAAAGCTTTGTTATCAAAATAAGGTGAAGTAATCTTTGCAGGATCAATTTGTCTTATAGGAGGAAGAGTAAGCACATTTTGTTCCAATAACTTATTCATAATACTATGCAATGATTCATTCAAAGGAGTATACTTTCTTTCTTTCTTGAAAAATTTAGAAATAGGAGGCACACCTGATGCTGCATTCACATTGTTGTTGATGATGTTTTCATTGAATTTGATGGAATCTATGTTCAGTTTAAACTTCCCAAATGGTTGTTGACTGCTATCACCCTTATCACTCGGAGCCATAGGATGTGATTGTTCCATTTGACTCACAGTCAGCTGATAATTGTGAAGAGTTGCACACAACTGTTGGAAAGAAGTAAACTCAGAAAACAGAAGTTTGTCTCGAATATCTTTTTGTAAATTAGAAATAAAGATTCTTTGAATATCATTGTCAGGCACTGGAAAAGAAATTTGAGCATACAAATGCTTATATCTACCAATGAAATCAGTCACTTTTTCTTTAACACCTTGTTTACAATGCATTAAATCAATCAAAGTAACTTTAGGACTTATATTGTTTTGAAATTGTTGAATGAAAGCATTTGCAAGTTGTTGGAAAGAAGTAATAGAATAGGAAGGCAATGAGCAATACCATTGTAGGGCTTTATCTCTTAATGTTCTAGTAAACAGTTTTGCAAGCAACCTTTGGTCATAAGCAAAATCGGTACATATTGTTTGAAAGGTCTTAACATGTGTTAGAGGATCACCTTTACCATTATAAAGCTCCAAATGCGGGATTTCAACATGTTTAGGAGGGATAGCTCGAACAATGTCAAGAGAAAGTGGGCTCGCGACATCAAATGTGGGCACACTAAACTTAGATTGATTCATAGAGGCAATTTGTTGCTGTAAAGAAGAGACAGTTTGTGCAAGATTGTTAATGGTCGCTTCAGTCGAAGAGTTCATATTAGATGTTTTAGATTGAGATGGAGGTGTTATGTTATTGAAAGAAGGTAAAGAGTAAGGTGGTGGGACCCTATGATAATTAGTCATAGGAGATGATTGGACAGGAGGAACACTACAAGGAGGAATGGAATGATTGAATGAATTGCCCCCTTGCGTCATGTTCATTTGTGGAGATATAATAGGGACACTCATTGAAGGAGTGAATGAAGAAATCGGATTGAATGAAGGAAGAGGGTTAATTGAAGAGGAAGGATTGCCCCCCTTACTGGTGATCATAGGAGTAATGTCTTGTGTAGAAGTAGCCATTATGTTTGATGTAAAGGTAGGTATGCTAGCAATAGAAGTCATCAGAGGAATAGAATGATTGACTTGAGTAGGAGGTTGTGTATAACCCAAATTTTCAGCACAACTCTTCATAGGCATCACATTCGAATCCACAATGTGTGCAATACCACGCAAAATATCAATTCCATTCTTATCACTTTGAAGTATACATTTTAGACCCTCAATTAAAGGAAGAGCTTGACTATCGGGGTATTCTTGAGACATCCATTGTCGAAAATCGTCAAATTGGTTATCCAATTTCAAAATTTGTTCTTCAGAAACCTCATGGAGAGCTTCTTCATCATTAGGAGGATTAGAGGAATTACCCATATCCTCATTAAAAAGTCTATTCAAATTAGGTTCCATCTCCTCGGTAATTAAACCTCGGAAAGACTTAATTCTACGGCTTCGTCTAACGGGAATAGTGTAAGTAGGGCTTATTGTTGTAAAACTCATGCACTAGAGAGGGAGAGAAAATTTTGATTTTAGAGGTAGCAATTTTCAGTAAAATTAGCCAATCTTCTGGATTTAAGCTGTTAAATACAATCAGGACAATCTCCCGAAATTTCAGAAAAAATGTCAGGGACCGTGGCGCTTCGGAGTGCACACGGTCCCGGCAACTTTTTTCGAAATTTGCAGGGATGAAAGTTATGATGATTTTAGAGCTAATCTGAAAAAATTGAGTGGTTTTACGATCTGTAGATAGGCCAAATTAAAGTTGCAATCTCGAAATTGAACCCTACCCAGATTGTCGAAAAATGCAAAAATTTGAATTTTGAAAAAGAGAGGGAAACTGAAATTTTGAATTTTATGATTTTAGAGGGAATGTCAAGAGCAATGCAAATTTTGAAATTTAAAAATTGACTCAATTTCACGCAAAATTCAATTTTGAAAGCGGAAATTAAAGTTGTTGTAATTAAGCACTTAATTTCAAAAGTCACAAATTGTAAGAATTTGAATAAAGAACTGAAATTTCGAATGAATACAAACACACTTTTCAGATTTAGGACAGTAAGAACACAATTTTGACACAAAATTTCAATTTCAATGATTTTTGAATGTTTAGAAGCCTTAATCCAAGCAATCACAAGACCAACTTTGACTTTAATTTTGAAAGTGTTAGATTTGATAAAATCAGCCAAAATTCTGGATTTTAGCAGGAAAATACAGTAAGATCTAGCTCCCGAAATTTCGGAAAAAATGTCGGGGACGATGGCGCTCGGAGTGCACACGGTCCTTGCAACTTTTTTCCAAATTTTCAGGGATGAAAGATATTGTGATTTTATTGCGGAATCCAAAGTTACAACTGATTTGGAGATGTTTTGATCAGTGAAATTGTCGAACAAAGGTTGAATCAAGAGGGTTTCAAAAATTAGGGTTTTGACACTTAACCACTTAATTTTCAAAATCAAAGCACAAATATGAATTGATAATTTGTAATAGAAGGGCAGATCTGAAACAAGCATTAATAATTAAATATTTCACAAGCTTAATTACTAAAAAGAAATTTTAGGGTTTTTATGCAATCACCTCTAAAATTTTGCAAAAGATCAAACATGGAAATGTAATCAATTTTTTCAGATCTAAGCATGAAAAATCAGAAAGGATGTTCACGTCGGGTTCACCAAAATGTAAAGCAGAAAATCGCGATCGAACCCTAGTTGCTCTCCCCTCTTCCAACTCCAAGGAGAGAGAAGGGAGATTCACTCTAGGGTTGATGGTTTTCACTTAGGGGAGAGACTTTACATTCAAAAGAGGGGTTGAAAACCCACAAGATCCAATCCCACGCAATGCAAGATTGGATGCTAAATGCGTTTCAAGGGTTAAGACAGCAAGGCTACCCGCTTTTGTAAAGAATGTGCATAGAGGAATTAAGCTAGGAATGCATAGAAAGTGAGAAAGATTCGCTTATAAACTGAGATAGGAATACAGTATGAAGCTGCGGACCTGGAATTAGCAGTAAAATGTCGATACGGCGCTATCCTGCAAATTTGAGCGAAAGTTGTCGGGACGATGGCGCCCGGTGCCACGGTCCTCCGAAAAATCCACGAAACGAAGGGGGATCTGTTCGTCTCTGCACAAGGATTCCAGATCTTCAATTTCAGCCGCGTACCTGCAACCTACACACAGAAAAGCGAAGACGATTGGGGGGTTAGGGATTAGGGGTTTGCCTTTAGGTCAAATCCCGGTTTTGGAATTAATCAAGAAATGAGCAATGCTGTAAATGTAAATGTCTGTAATGTAAAACAAGTACTAATACCTTGTTCTAAGGATGTTTGTATCCTTATGTGCGAAGGTATAGATGTTGTATGTTGTATGTTGTAGTAGTATGTAGTAAGTGATCTCCTCTTCAATGGTTGAATCCTTGTCTTGAATGCAACACTTAGCCTTGAATGGAGACTTGAAATGATCAATTGCTTGAAGGAATGCTTGAGTATAGTTTCCACGCTTTTTCCGTCATGTATGTATCTCTCCAAATGAGAGAGGAAAATGTAGTTTATATACTTGTCATTTAGAGCTGATAGACTGATTTTCCCGACCTTAGGCCGACCAGGAAAGATAATTTTCCAATTTGCAAACATAAAGACCCGAAGTCCAAAAGAGACTGGGCCCAAAATAGGACCCAGGGACCAGGGCACTAGGCGCCCTGGTCCTGAAGGATCAGGGCGCTGGGCGCTCTGGTCCCACCTCCCGGGATAGCAGGGTGCAAAGGAGGTTCAGGCCAGGGTGCAAGAAAATGCAGTTTTCAGTGTCATAATCAGGTTTCGGGGTCTCCATTCAGGTTGCGTGTTGCATCGCCATCGTGAAGACCAAAATTCAGTCGAAATTGCAAGTGTCACAATTTTAGGACGCTACAATTATAAAGAAAATTCTAATGGTTTTTGTCAAAACTGTCATAAAACCCTTGTTGACAAGGTTGCAGCAAAAGAATTGATTATAACTCTTAATGTAACTGCTTAAGTTTCTTCATATTTTGGATTCTAATAGTCAATTCAATTCTCTTTCATATGAATTTGGTTTCATGTTGATTGGTTGTATAAATTATAATAAATCTTATGCCCTAGCAGGATAAATATGGAATTCGCCTAAATGCCACTGACTCAAAACCACATTATGAATGATAAAACCTTAAAATTCTCAATTTGTTGAACTTCAGACCTTCTTTCTTCATCATAATCTACAAGATCTTTTCCTCAAGTTGTTAGGATTTTAGGTTAACGAGGACCTAAGATGCTCTGATACCAAATGATAGTACGATGAAAGAATAAGTATCTGGTAGAATACTGAGAGTGGGGGTGAATCAGTATAATAAAAAAATGATACAAAGTTCCCAAACTCAAATTCAATCACACAAAGTAAAATTATCACAGTCAAGATCAATATTCATAAGAATACTTGACATCAACCGGTTTGACTATTATGACAACTTAACAGTAAACAACTTCAATCTTGTAAACATCAACAATGCTTAATCACATCTCAACATATTCATCTCTCAATTCTTATAGTTATCATGCCTTATTAGAAGTTAATCAAATCAACAAATAAGATCATAACCACAAAAACATTCACCACTTGACACAAATGTTTATACATGGAAAACCCAAATAGGTAAAAACCATGGTGAGATGAGACCCACAAGGATATCTATCTGAACTCTCCTGAAGTTTTCCCTGTTAGGAGCCAAGCCTATTAAAGATTTACAATAAGACCTGTTAAGAACTAATTTCGGTTAGGAATCACCCAGTTGAAGGATTTACAAATATGGATTGATGAAAAGCACAATACCCTGTTAAGAGTAACCTCGTTGGAGGATTTAAGAATCCAAGCTAATGGACCACCTTGTTAGAGTTTTTAATAAGTAACCAAGCTTGTTAGAGCTTACCTGGTTATGGGATTTCACTTCTACTATAATTGTTAGAAAAGAATAGGTTTTCTTGATCTGTTTGAATAGCACTACATTTACTTGATCAGATCCTTCTTAAGCTTCAATCTGCCTTACTCAAAGTGTAGATCCATTCATCAGTTAGGCAACTACACACTCAACAAGTTTCTGCCAATCTTGCCAACAACTTTTACAAACAACTTCATCCACCTTAAATACAAATCAATTAGGTTGGTAACACAACAAAAACCTAATTCTCATCATTGAGATTACAAACAAGTTGGTAAAATCTTGACCGTTAGAAATCATAATAATCTCTTCACATTCTTCAAGAAAATTCCAACCGCTCCATGATCACCACTCCATCAGACTTTGTAACTCATTATGCGTTGTGCATTAGATGCAATCCACTTTGCTCCTTCCCTAGACAATAAAAAACATGCCAAAACAATTTGAACTTATCCTCATACAATGATCACACGTGTCTCCATCATTACCGCTCATCAGATAATAAACCAGCAAACTTGATCAGTTAGGGTTTAACAACTGATAGGGTTTACCAATTACATTGCATAGAAAGGTTTAACCCTTTACACCAGTTTACCGGTTCAACTCACAAACTTAACATACTAGTTTACAAAATCTTCCACAAAGATCTTCTTACCGATTACTAGGCAATATCAAAAAATAACAATATCAATAATAACATGAATACCATTACCAGTTCAATTGACATCAATGACAACATATCATTAATCCAATCTATATGCAAAATACCAACAAACTAAAAATTCCAACACACTCTTCATTGCAGTTCTCAGGCTTGCTCTATCTCTCTCCACATCTTTTAAATTCTTCTGCAATCTTATCTCATTAAACCTGTTCTATACAGTTTCATCCACAACCTTTTCTAATGATAAAAAATTGGTATTAACATAACTTAATAAATTCTAAAGCTTTCCAGTTGGAGAAGCACTGGAATCCTGATCAAAATTGGGTAAGAATTTCTCCAAAACCTTAGTGGCAAGAGTAATAACTTCCTTTTCTTCTATCTGAGATTTCAATAGATCTTCGCTTGCCTTAATTTGAGCTTTAGTGGCAAGTCTCAACGCTTGAAGAGGTGAAAGAATACTCAAGTCCACCAAATCGTGGGAAAATTCATCCTCAATAACAATATGCTTGCCTTCGTCAGAGACATTGGCTGCAATCATGAATACAGGATGTTCCTTTGAAGGTTCATCACTCTTATCCTTCTCCACTTCTTCCCTTTCATCTTTTTCACCTTTGGCAACCTCCTCTTCTATCATTTATGCAATTACCTCAATCTCAAGAGGGTTCTCATTATCTTCATCGAAGATATTTTAAGTGGGTGAATCTTGTACTGCTTCTTGCTCAACCTGCTCAACAAATGGCTGATCCATCTGACAACCGGAGACCTCTACATGTACTTCCAAATTGGAAGTGTCTTTAGGAATGTCTTCTGCTGGGTAGATGCTAACATGAGGTTGATTTACCTCATATTTCTACTCAAGCAAAAATTCTTTCATAATTTGCTCAGTCTCATTTGCAACTTCATCAATTTTACCAAGCATTATTTGGTTGACCCTTTTCTTAATTCTAAACTTTTCTTTGGCCAACTTTAGTAAATTACTGATATCTTCTCTAGAAATATCTGAACAAGAATTAACCAAAAGATACTCCTACATTTCCTCATCTTTTCGACATGCAGTATTTCTTTGGATATCCAAAATGTCATACAATTCTTTTGGTAACTCAAATGATAATTCAATTAAGGCTCTACTAAAGTTATTCATATAATGAATAACTACTTCCTCTAACTCTCTCCTCTCATTATCATCCCCATTTACATTAAATAAACCAAGATTATTCAGGTTACCATCCTTAATGATTTCATCATTTATTTCTTCTAGAGACTTAGGAGGAATAATCTTAACATTACCAGATTCCAAGGCTTCATCAATCTCAGAATTTTTATTTTTACTCCCTCTAGACCTTCTGGATGGCTCACCTTGGATTTTTTACTTCTTTGGAGGTGGAGCATCACCAGATGGCTTCCGGACTACATGAGCATAGGTTGCAGTCTTTTTAACCTCTCAGATGTCTTCATCTAAATCAGTCTCTTCCTCTGCAACATGCTTCCTAGAAGGCTTCTCCTTTTTCCTTTTATCCATTCCACTGATAGATACTGTTGGTTTGGGCTTTGGTGGAGATACTAGTTTCTTCAAAGTGGAGACAAGTGTAGAATTACTAGGTTGAGGCTACCTAGTAGATGAGGATTTTGGTTTAGATTGCGGCTTGATCACATCCTCTTCTCTCAGAATGTTCTAAGCTCTATCCCTCTCCATGAATTCCTTAGTCAATCGCATATTTTTTTCCACCGCCTCTACTTCCTTTCGGGTTTTCCTGTTCTGGGCCAGTTTGGAGAACTTCTGATGTAATCTTAAGTCCTTCTCCTTGAAAGTACCAAATCTCACTTCTTTTCCATCAATCGGTTGGCTCAACAAATGTTGAGCATAGACATCAAGGGTGACTGCATCAACTTCATAGTCCATCAGAAGAATCCCTATTGTCCTTGGCTCAATGACTTCCATTAAACTTTGATCTTTATCAACCATGAAGCAAATGGTTTTCTCATATTTCTCTACAATCTCCCTAGGGATTCTTTCTTTTCTCTTCATGGAGGCTTGAAAGGTTTTGAAATAGCCCCATAATGAGGATATTCTCATTGTGGCATCTCCTATTCCCCACAATCCCTCTTTGGTTTGCATTGCCACCAGTCTATCATAGGCCTATTGGACCTTTCCTTTTACACTAAGTATCTCATACAAGAAGTATAAGGACAAGCATATAAGAAGAGATCCATACTTAGAGGTGTGCTTCTTTTCTTGCTTAATTTTCTTCAAATTACTCATCAATTCATTTAGGAGGACTGTACATAGATCATACCTCATGTCATCCTTGAGCATCTGATATGATGTATATATGGCAGTTCCGGAGACGGAGTTCTATCTACTTGATTGATAGACTTTGTAACCAACCACCATCGATGCAAACTTTACATCATGCTCCAGAATGTTGTTGATAGTCATTTCTCTATTGTCAAACTTGGAACCAGTAGTGGCTATTACTGTGTTATTCGATACCTTTCTTAGGCCAGGTACTTCACCGGTTTCACTAAGGAATGTCACAACTTGAATTACATGTTTAGTGATCTTATGAGGCCTATCAAGCCATATGAACAGATCATGGAATCAGCTGAGAATATACCGGATCCACTCTGCTTCAATGAAAAATGGATGAAATGCGAAAAGCCCTTGTCATGGAGAACCTTATACTTTGGTTTGAGGCTTCCCAAACTGTCCACCAAATGTTTGTTATATAAGGTCAGCATATCATCATTTCCAAGCTCCTCAAGATCACAATGGATATATACCCTAACATCCTCATTGTGAAGGACACCATAGGGTACCGAAGAAAATTCTCCTTTCGGATCATCTTCGACAGACTTGAAAGGATGTTTCTTGAAAATAGGTCTAGCTCTATCCTTAATTTCAACAACCAATGGGGTAGCAATTCCAAATATTGATGTCATTTGAATCTAGGGTTTAAAACTGATAGCTTCACGAAATAGATAAATACCATAATTCACAATCGAGTGGAAGAATTCTCCTTTGGATCGTTGTAAACTTGGTTTAGATCTCCAAATCGCTTCACTTCTCTATACTACTCTATTATCTTGGTCGCATTGTGAAAAATGAACTTTTGGAGTGCCCTTTTAACCTCTAAAAACCTAATTCTATGTTGTAATAAATACTTCAACCGATTACCATGATATTCATGAAATCACTTATTGGAGCCTCAAATCTTCATCCAATATTTCGGATAACATCTGCATACATGATTTAAACTTGTAGAAACCTTATGAAATTGGTTATAGATATCTGAAGAGAGGGTTCTATGAATCTGCATGAAAAACTCCCCCTAAGGGCAAAAAGCCCTAGTTATCGGATTAAGTTCCATTACCAGATGGAGGTGTGGAGCCATTCTGTTAATTGGAATCTTCTTTCTTAACCCACATCTTCTTATGTTGATCTCTAATTTCTTCTACTTTTTATTTGCCTTTCTCATCTGATTTGCCTTTCTTTACTGGGCCATTATTCTTGCTTTTGCAGTATTTTGCAATGTGACCAGTCCTGTTGTATGTATGGAAAACAACATTTCTCTACATAGGTCTGAAATTCATCTTATTTGGTCTCATCCTACATTGGTTAGAGATATGTCCAAACATCCCACATGCATAACATCTCTTGTTCTAAAAATTGTTTATTACTGCTTTGTACATATTTGACTTGTGACCAAAATTATTGCATATGAAACACTGACTAGTAAAGGTAGGACCATTGTTTATATTGTTCATTCCATTATTCATCCTACTTCTGCATTGATTCTTCATATGGCCAAATTTATTGCAAGTAAAACATCTACCATTTAATTTATGGGCATTAGGTTGTCTTACCGGAGGATTCTTTCTCTTTTTAGGCTTTGCATTGCTTTGATTGGAACCAGAGGATCACCTTTTTTCATATCCAAGTCCTCTCATGTCTTTTCCATGTCTCTAACTATCCAGTATCTCATCTAGCCTTGCTGAGATAGCATTGGATTTGTCTTTGTATTCATTAGCAGTAATAAGTTCATCCCTTAGGGAAACAATTTGTCTTTCAAGTGCTTGTCCATCATTCCTTGATTGTGTCAACTCAAGCTTTAGCTAATCATTCTCATAGGTAAGTTTGAAGCATTCATCTGATCTATCTTTCAGTGCTTAAGTCAGACTTTCTTCATTCATCTTCCGATCTTCAATCTCCTTAGTTAGCTTCATCACAATGGATTGCATCTCATTCTTCAATGCAACATTCTCTCTAGCAAGCTTGTCACATTCATCAACTTTTTCCTGATTCTCCATGCATTGTTCTTCCTTTTCCTTCAGTTTGTCCATCATCTCTTTTCTCTTGTCTCTTGAAGTGTTGACCTAATCCTTCAAATAATTAATGAAGTATTCAGCTACATTTAGGTTTCTCTTTAAGGAGATTATCCCATTTCTCACTGCATCAAGATCCACAAGTGCCACACAAAGTTGTCTCTGAAAACTGAAATCCATTGATTCAATCTCCTAGACCTTCCTCAAGCAGTTAGGCTTCCTTGGAGGAACTAGGCTTTGATACCAATTGTTGGAATCAAGGATCACTGAGAGGGGAGGGATGAATCAGTGATCTACTAGTAGGTAGACAATTTTTTTGACTTAAACTCAAACCACCGAAAGCATATGCAAGAAAGTAAAATGCAGAAACACAAGATAATCAACCACAAAATCATAACACTAGAATTTTTACATGGAAACCCAAATGGGAAAAACCACAGTGGGATTTGAGCCCACAATATTATTCCACTATGGCCAGTAGAAAAATAATATTATAAAAGGGGAATGCACTTGCATTCAGTCATACTGCCTATAGCTCACTACTCAAGTACAAAGAGCTACAACCCGGAGGAAGGCTCACTTCCTTGCAATTGATTATGAACTAGTTACAACATGTAGTGAAATGGTAAATAGCATCTAGCTATGCCAGAAATGAATTTTGGTTAAGTGCAAAATGATCCACTGCAACTGATCTGCTTATCTGCTCTATTCTACTTTGTAACTATTCATCGGATCAACCAAAATCAAAATGCGCAAGTGAAATTATGCGCAATTGCTCTAAAATGGTCTACCACATCACACCACACACTTAATGCATCATTCAAATCGGTCTTATATATATTTGAATCAACAAGATTAATCTCCCATAGGTCGGCTTCCAAAATTTGCATAACACACAACATGAAACGTGTAGCTGCAAGTCGGCTTCAATCCTTTCAAAAACTTTGTACTGAACCCAAAAAACATTATCACATGCTTCCTATAGGTCTCACATAATTCCCAAACATGATTCCAACCACTATAATTAACTTAAACAATCCAGACACACATTGCACCATCAAACATGAAGAATACTCTGCGTTGTTGCTCAACTGGATATTGGATCATCAAAAAAGTGACAGAATCAATACCAGAGGGTAGATTTGCATGATAACAGGCTTCTGATACTTAACCAATCAACCCTGATCACAAAAACCAAAATCTGCTTCACCGAAAAAAGAAAAGTGCTCTCAAACCTGTACATTGAGCTTCACCAGGCAAACTGATCACATAAGACATACTCCAGAATACCCGTTAACCAAAAATTCATACCGGATTAAATCAACAAGATGAGTTGCCATCAATGACAACTCCTAAGCATCTACAATCATCAGAGACTACTAATCTTCATCGGAGCATCACCGGAACATCAAATGCCAACACTTACAACATCTATCCCTAGGGTATCTCAATGCCATTACTTATAACTTCATCAAGAACATCTCTATATAAGCATAGCACCATATATTGCTACCATAACCAATGCATTCTAACTCAACTGACACTATCTTTTTTCATGCATACATAGCATACCTCTCTAATCTATCTATCATGAATACATTCATTAATGATACAAATCCCATTAAATCCCTAAGATTCATTTTAAGAGCACCAATCCAAATGTTCCTAAGCCCAATTACTTATTCAACATCCTAGCATCATTATTCATCTTCCAATGCTAATTACCATATCACTAATCCATCTCCTTTAATCATAATAGACACTCACATAACAATAAATGCATATCCATAGAATCAATTCTATTAATCAGCATTATCCAAGAGACAACATGATACAACATTACATTTCTTAAAAGTATTATGTTCGTGGCCTAATACATCATCTACCATTACATATACATCAACCATTTACATCAAAGAGCATAACTCTCAACTACAAATACAATTACATCATGAATTCTACACATACATATGCCATATGAATCATATGCATCAATCTGCTACAAGTATCCATCCATAAGCTGAAGAGATAGGAATCATATATGCATATAATAGGCTCATGTTTATTGAAACCCTCGCACAATTCATTAACCTTGGTTGCAAAGTTGGGGAGGTCCTCCTCTATAAATTTTATAGGTGAAGATGTAGGAGAGCCAAGGGGAGGAGGAGGGGTAGGAGGGGTGGAAACATTACTCATAGAGTTTTCAAGGGTCCTTTTAGATCTATTGGACCAAGAGGGTCAACAATTTATAGCCTTTTAATGGAGCATTCACTAGTGGGGGAGGGGGGTGTAGAGGGTTATTAGATTTAGTTGTCCTAGATGGGTTAACCCATGTAGGATTCTTCTAGAGCTTTGGGGTGGCTTTTTTACCATTCAGGTTGATCGACAACTCAACACACAGGTCGGGACCAAAGAGATATTTTATCATATTTGTTCATATTTCTTAATTATTTAATTTTAATTTCTTTTAAAATATATGTTGATCATATTTATATTTTTATGTATACAATACTCATATGAAGTTTTTTGATGTCATTATATAATATTTCTTGATATAAAAATGATGCTTGTAGACATGAATATTGTTTTATTTATGATAACAATTTTTAAAAAGAATAAATTCTAAAGTAATTAAGAAACCAATTATAATTTACAATAAATTAAAAAACTTGTAATCATACATTAAATATTACATTTAATTGGAAAGGGAACATGAAATAATGATACCAATAAATAGTTTTATATAATTGATGGTTTTTCTAACTAAAACTTGTCAAAATAGAATATGTGCACCTAAAAAAAATTCTTCTATATTATGTGTCTTATTCCGATTTCGTAAAGGTGAGTAAACTCAAAAGGAAAATAGAATCCAAAAAAATTGTCTTTAAAATATATTAAACGTCAAAGACATATAAATATCTTAAACAAAGATAGATTGAAAGCTGAAAGTGTAATCATTAATAGATTCAATTTCTTGCATGATTTGAATTACATAACTTTTAGATATAAAACTCATATTTAAAACTTTTAAATAATTAAAATAATATTTTTAATTATAATCCTTCATATTAAATTCATGAATTTTCCATAGTTCATAATACTTCATATTAGCATAAAATATCTTAAATTAGTTACATATAATCTTTTATATTTTTTTTAATTAAAAAAACAAATTATAATATTATAATACCTTGCATTAGTACTAATATATATTATATTATACATATTTATATTAATAGTTATAAGATTATATTTTATTTACCTAGAAAAATATTTATTTTACTATAAGATTATTTAAAAATTATTTTATCATATTTGTTATTTTTTTAAATTATTATTTTTTAAAATCTTTTAAAATATATGTTCATATTTATATTTTTATGTATGTAATAATCATGAAATTTTTTGATGTCATTATATAATACTTTGAGACATAAAAATTATGTGTGTAGACATCAATATTGTTTACTTTATGATAATAAATTTTAGAAAAAAAATATCTTAAGTAATTATGAAAGCAATTATAATTTAGAATAAATTCGAGAAAATTGTAATTGTCCATTAAATATAACATTTAATTGAAAAAGGAACATGAGATAATGATACCAACAAATAGTTTTATATAATTGAAGGTAATGGAGCCTAATTACCTTCCTGATTTAGAGGTTTTTTATTTCAATTGTATTTGGGTCGAATTTCTTCATGGGGGGTTGGCATTTTCACTTGTAAAATAAAAAGTGGCTTTGTAAATTGATAGAGATGGAGATACAGAGGAAAATATAAAGAAATATAGAAGAAGAGGGAGAGTGAGAGATAGGGAGAAAGATATTGAAAGCGAGATAGGATAATAATTATGTAGTCTTTTTTATGATAGGAAAAATATGTGCGCATTGATATGCTTTTGTTTTATAACATGTTCACATTATAAGGCACTCATATTATAATTTTCTTACATTATGGTTCAATAGTTACTAAGCCTAGGATTGTTCACTACCATGCCATATCGCGAGACACACTTATGTTATGTCATAGATGGACCAAAAGGTAGTTGTGACCACTTTTGGGTCCCCAATCTTTCTACACACACCCTCAACCTTTTATAAACAACTAAATTATAATAATATAATTAAAAATATATATTAAAATAATTTTTTATTTTAAAAAAATATATGAACATAAAATACATTATCTTTTTTTACATTCCATTAGTGTGTATTATTTTAGAATTCAAAATGTTTATGTTAATTTCTCTTGACTCAAGTTAAAAAGTTAGACAAGTATTGATGGTTTCTTAATACTATGTCAACTTTAAATTTTCACCCAAAAATTCATATCAATTACCATTCATTGCAATACATTCCTCAAAATTTAGTTTTCATGTTGTAATTGTAATGTTTTAAATTCCATATTGTAGTCTTCTTTGAACTTTTGAGGTGTGATTATTTTCACCCACCTTTATTTTGTGAATATAATTGTTATTTTGTTTTAACTAGTAATCTATACAATATTCATAAAAAATAGATTTTTTATATAAATAATACTACATAATCTCACCAAACATTCATGCACAAGTGCTACTTAAGAAATAATACGGCATGATTCATTTTACTATGCTTTTTATTAAAAAATACAATATTGTTTACCACCATAACAAAAAATAAATTTAACTATAATAACATTAATAAAAAATATTATTTAATAATGAATAGTAACCCAATATGTTATTGAAAATGGTAAAGTAAAAAATCTCACTAAACAAATCAAACTTTTCATAGTGATAATTCAATTCAAAATGAATAATACACCTTGTTGAATATTGTAATTTTATTCACCTTTTGGCATTGACAATGAGATGGGAATAAATGTCAAAGCAATTGGAAGATTTACTTTTATTGTTCCAGCTTGTTAATCTTGCGATGCTTAAACTCTGCATAAGTCTTAGCATTATATAAGGGAGGATTTTTGTCATGAATCAAATCTTTCATTGGGCCAATAATTTTATTAGGAGGAGGAGTGCAAAATACTGGCCATGACATTCTCACTTTGTCCTTGCTCACCACACTTCGATGCAAAACACTCTTGTACTTTCCATTGCTCAAAACCTACACCATTACTATCATCATGAGAAAAATGTGAGAAATTAAAAGAAAAAGAAAAAAAATAATAGAGATAGTAAAATAACCTCTAATTGGTCTCCAATGTGGACAATGATAGCATTGGGAACATACTCTACACCAACCCAATGACCATCTTTATGCACTTGTAGACCTGGAACTTCATTGGGCACAAGAAGGGTTAATGAACTCATGTCGGTGTGGGGTTCTACTCCCAAAGCAAGTTCTGGTTGGGGACATGGTGGATAGTAATTTATTTTCATCTCCATCTCCAAATCTTCACCACCAAGTTCTTCTTTCATGGCATGTTCTTCCACACCAAGATAAAGAGACAAAGCTGAAAGCAACTTGTTCACCACTTGTAAAAGCGCCCTAGCATATTCATCATTCACCTCTCTAAAATAGAATTATTAGTAAGTATAGACATTAATCGCTCAAAACTAAATTATTTTTTATAATTTAATTACAAAACATTAAACATATTAAAACATGATTTTTAATGAAATATATGATCACATGATTCATTAATAGATCTTAAAAGTAAAAAATAAGCGATTAAATAAATTATTTACATTGATCTAAAAAACATATATAGACTGTTTCTTATTGTTCATTTGAAAAATTAGTATAATTGTTTACAAATAGAAAGTTAAATACTCATGGTTTTAAAGTGATCTACAAAATATTAAACCTAATCAAACTAGGTTTCTTTTACACAAAATTACTATTTTATCAAAATTAAAGTAAATAGAAAAATTATATATTTTTAGACAAACTATTGAGTTATACCAGTCCAACATCTATAAATAAAACATATTAAATTAATATAATTATCTTAAATATATCAAAGTATTTTGAATTTACATTATATACTTACAAATTATTTAATAAGTGTGATTTATTTAAGAAAGATCAAATTTAAATATTTTTTTAACAATTACAAATAACTAAAATTACTGAAATCAAAAATTAATTTAACTAAAATAAAAGTAACCTTTTTTAACTAACAAACACATATTTATGAATTATTTAAAAAGATAAACAAACTATTAGTGCCAATGAATTTGATGAATTGGATAGCCCAAACACCTTAATTCTCAATCCAAGAGTTACAAACATAGACTAGTGGTAGTGGGACCATGCCCACAACAACTTTAATGTATTGGATACCCCACAAACCTTAATTTTCAACCCAAGCATCATGAAAATAGACTAGTGCAAGTGGGACCATGCCCCCAAACCTTGACTATGGAAATTGACGATATAAAATACATACAAATTATTTTATAATTGTGATTTATTTAAAAAAGATCAAATTTAAATATTTTTTTAACAATTACAAATAACTAAAATTAATTTAACTAAAATAAAAGTAACACTTTTTAACTAACAAACATATATTTATAAAATTATTAAAAAAGATAAACAAACTATTAGTCTAAGTGGGACCATCCTCCAATGACTTTGATGAATTGGAAATCCCACAAACTTTAATTCTCAACTCATAAGTTGCTTCCATACATTAGTGCAAATGAGATCATGCCTCCCAGAACTCGAATGAATTGGATATCTCAGAAACCTTAATTCTCAACCCAAGAACTATGAACATAGACTAGTACAGGTGCAATCATGCTCCCAAAAACTTTGATAAATTAGATACCCAAAAATCTTAATTCTTAACCCATGAACTATGAACATTGACTAGTGGATTATATTACATAAGAAAAGAACTTATATATGATACCACAAAAGAATTTATAAATGATATAAGCCCCACGTGAATTCATAATCGGATGGCTTAAATCTCACACACTATGCTTTGACTTCTAGACTTAAAAATGTTGAACACTCAGAATTGAATGACATTCTCTTGACTTAATATGTTGATTAATGTATGTTTTAAGACTGACCATCAATAACAGATGAATGAAACTGAGAAAAACGAACTAAATGGCAAACTCACTCATATGGATCAACAAAAGTAATTCACTCATAAGGATCTGCAACAACAGTGGAAAACAAGCTATGATGCACGAGTAAATGAAAGAGAGAGGAAGAAGTATACATGTAAGAGGAAGGATGGCGAGGCCAGGTTTTGAAGTCACGTCTGGAAGGAGGCCACAACATATGCAAATAGTAGTCAATCCACTCCAGCTTTCCATCAATATTATGGGCCAGCTTGGTGCCATAGCCCTCCATAATACCCACCGCAGAATTGTTAGAATACTTCTCCTTTTCCTCCTGCGGAAGATCAAAAAACTCCTTCCCAACGCCCTGAAGGCGTTGGATGAGTTCTTCTGAAGTTCCATGATTCACCACCTGGAAAAGACCCCATTCACTAGCAGCATTTCCTATGTCTGCTATGGTCTTTTCCCGGAGGCCCTGGTGTGTAGTACCACT
This sequence comes from Cryptomeria japonica, assembly GCF_030272615.1. Classification (NCBI taxonomy): domain Eukaryota; kingdom Viridiplantae; phylum Streptophyta; class Pinopsida; order Cupressales; family Cupressaceae; genus Cryptomeria; species Cryptomeria japonica. The sequence continues at coordinate 602,631,871 of NC_081406.1, read as the reverse complement.
TAAATTGGCGATATCTATGAGTGGAACTTTCACAGAAGGGCCGTCTGTGTTGGCCCCGGGCCTCTCGTGTAGTGGCCTTATGAACTCAGCTGGTATGCTCTCCATCCCACTTCCCGCCAGGGATTGCACTCTAACAGCCGCCATTCTTTCTCAGCTTGTTTATTTTATTGAATTACAGAGGATTGTTTTATAGGAGGAAGGAGGAGTGGGTTGAGGGGCAGATATGTGCTTGACTGGTAGATTGGATCCAGCACGAGCTTAACCTAGCTGCTTCGCATCACGTACGTGTCATATATGGACGTCAAAACAATTTTGAAATTGGAGCCAGAATCATTACGTGGTGCACCTACTTCGTACTGGAATAACATAAATATAGGCGTTTTCTTATTTGAAATAGATTGGCCGTTTTGAACAATCAATGGTTGAAAATGCAAGACGATCGAAATCATCGAAATCATCTCATCCCTTCATTTTGCTCTTTCACCACCTACTGTTCATGGTATTGATTGCAACAGTACCTCCCCTCCCGTCTCCTCGTTAAGAAGAAAATGGTATCATCGACTCTGCTTTTTGCGACACGCAATTTAAAAGATGGAGAGCGATTTGTTAATTTGTTAATTTGTACGTGGTATCATCGCTGGCCAAAGCGTCACGCTGTTAATTTTCTTTGTACTGGACTAAGTGTTATTTACCACGTGTAATCTGCCCCGGAAACAAAGTCGTCAGCACTCCATCACCATTTTGTAAGATGTGCGATTGATCCTTTCCTCAACAGTAGCAACTTTGAAGGTTGATAGTTGTTGAGTTCGAGACAAAAGTTTTTTTGCAGCCTTTCACATCATGAATATATTAATTAATTGCTTGATTAAGTGGGGAGTGAGGAATGTCTGGCGTAAGGGCTAGTTCGATGGAATACGTTTTCTTTTAATAAAATAATAAAATATGTTCAATGGATTTTCCTGCAACGACTGTAAGTAGTTGTGGTGAGAAAATCGAGTTGAACATTGCAAATTTTCAGAGCTCAACGTTTACCTAATTAGTATATATGTATTCTAAATAAATATATGTAATTATGTTGACAGGTATCTATAATGACATACAAATATTTGTAAACAAAAAATTGGTTTTGAGTATGTGATATTTCTTGATATTACTAGTATATTTTATGTAAAATAATGCTGAAAGATATTACAGAATTGTCTTGCATGTTGTCAAGAAGGACATGGAATTGAATAATACTGCACTCTTTCACTCTCATTAAAGATGTAACAGTTTCATATATTTAGAAACAAGTGGCAATGATTCTATTTTATTCAAAATAGTAAAATAATACTTATAGAGAAACTGAAACATGCATGTATTTACATGTCATCTACATGTCAAATTTATTCAAAATCAATTTTTTGTTTACGGATATTTGTATGTCATTGCAGATGTCGGCATAAATAGTAATTTAACTACTAGCAATTGTACCTTGGTGTGCAATGGGTACGCCGAATAGGTGTGGAAGATCAATTAAAAAAAAATTGGTCTATTTTTTGCATACATTTATGTAATGTATGAGAAAAATTGGTAGGTCATTTAACAAAAGTCTCAATAAGAAGTAATAACTTCAAATCAATTATGCATCCACTTACATAATTAAATATTATTATAAAAAGAAACATTAATTTTAATAATATAAATATACATAATTGAATATATAGTAAATATAAAATTATAAATCTTTAATGATTAAATATTATTTCTTATGATTTCTTTGTTAAAGAAACACTAATTTTAAGAAAAATTTAAGAATAATATTATTTATAAATTAGATTTTACTATAATGCCACTAATTAATATAGAAGCTAACCAATAGTCTATCGATATCTCGTCACGGTTCTATTTTGATCACAAGCGTGAAGGAGGAGTTGTGGCTTTAATGGCGGGGCCACGACTATTCTAATTCCAAAATGAACCTTTCGTACAGTGTGATAGTGATGTGTTAGTCAATCACAACCGTTTATTATAAAATCGACGGTATAAAACATGCGACTAACACGCGTGTTAGTCAATCCGTACTGCCGTTTTGAAACCAGAATAAAGACGCGGTGTGGGTTCCTTCCAGGAGAACAGACAGAACACCATCGCAATCACATCATTCGCGCCTCTGTATTTATTTCTACTGGTGGGCGTCCGGCATACAACAGGCAGATTCCATGGGGAAATCATACATTAATGATTATGAGAGCGCTGGAGATCGGGAGCTTCATTCTGGCGATGCGAGGAGAAACCAAAAATTTGCCGCGACAAAAGAACGGCATGAGGAAAGCGTGTAAGAGGACGCAATTAATAGTGATGTCACGGTGATATAAAAGGAACTGTGAGAAACGATTTGCCCGTACAAAACGAATAAATCTAACGGATGAAATCATCTTGCATGAATTTTCCGAAGATCTCAACCATTGATTTTAACAATCAGTTTGTCTATTTCATATAAGAGACGTTTTCGACGTAAAGATTTTTTATATGTTGATTTGATTGATATTGTATCTATATTTAAGGAACTGTGAGAAACGATTTGCCCGTACAAAATGAATAAATCTAACGGATGAAATCATTCTAATCGTTTTGCATGAATTTTCCCAAGATCTCAACCATTGATTTTAACAATCAGCTTGTCTATTTCATATATAAGAGACCCCTTCTGCGTAAAGATTTTTTATATGTTGATTTGATTGATATTGTATCTATATTTTAAAAATATAGGTAAATTATGCTGAGAGATATCTTATAATAGAAAGCGCTGATGATTGCAACAATATTAGTAGTATACAAGAGTTTCAAAAATATGAATAATAATAGAGTTGATTGTTCCCTTTTAAATATTATGGCACTCTTCCACTGCCATTTGAATGTCACGGTTTCATATCGCTGGAGACAAGTGGCGAGGGTTTTATTTTATTTGGAGTAATAAAATAACACCTCCACAAAAACCAAAAGATGGCATATTTCATGCATTTACCCGTCATTTGCATGTCAAATTGTTTCAAAATTGAATTTTTGTTTACGGACATTTAGATGTCATTGTAGATGCCTCTCGACATAATAAAAACATATTAGTTATTAATTATAATAATTTTTATTATAGAATCTAATATATAATAATAATAAAATTCAATTTGTATTATATAAAATGTACATAATATATTAATGATATTATATTTATATGTACTTATATTTAATAATTTTAAATGTAAAAAATAAATATAATCAAAACATATAAGAATAACAATCAAATGTGAATGGGAATAGTGGAGGGAGGGAATAGCAGAGGGAACAGCGTTTGCAGGGGGAAATTTGAATTTGAGAAATGGAGGGAATAGCGGAGGGAACAGTGTTTGCAGCGGGGAATTTGAATTCGAGAAATGGAGGGAACAACAATGTTGGTTCCTCTGGGTCTGAATCCACTGCAGCTCGAGGACAAACATCTGATGATGAGGATGGAAGACAGGATGGGGACCCACGAACATGGGACCCTCCTCCTGATCCTGAAAAATTAAAAAATATGCAAGATTCTTGCCCCGAGGTGGTGCAGGTTGATACAGGAAATACCAAGGAGGGGCAAATACCTAAACCATGGAATAGCCTCTTCACTAGACATGCCTCTGGTAAACCGACTGGTAAATCTTCTCTCCCTTTTGTGAAAGATATATCAGACAATAGAATAGGTAAACTTGCGATTGAGGTTCCTGATTTGGTTATTGACCATAGCATTTCTTTAATGACTCTTTCTCTGGTGGGGAAATTTGTCGGACCCCGACCTAATATTGAGGATGTTAGATCCTTTGTTAAAAGAAAATGGAGAATGAAAGGACAAGCTGAAGTTTCTGCCCTGCCACGGGGTTTTTTTGTGTTCTCTTTTTCATGCGGGGAAGATTTGGAAGCAGTTCTAAGTGGAGGCCCCTGGATGTTTGGTAAATCATCTCTTTCTATTAGAAAATGGACCCCTAACATGGAACTAAATGACTCCTTTTTTGAATCTGCTCCGGTGTGGGTTAGATTGCTCGGACTACCATTGGAATACTAGGTGGAGGATGTTTTCTCAGGAATTGCTAATTCCTTTGGGGAGCTTATTGCGATAGACCCAATGACTGCAGCTCGCAAGAGACTAGTGTATGCATGCATCTGCATCAACATATCACAGAATATGGATCTCCCAAGTACTATTGATATAAACTCCAAACTTGGGTTATGGGAACAAGCCATTGAATTTGAATCTCTCCCTTTTGTGTGTTTTTCTTGCAAAAAAGTAGGTCACTGGGCTAAGGCTTGCCCCAGCAACCCTAAAAGATCTATGATTAAAGAAAAAAATATTAATAAACCGGTTTGGAAAGAAAAAAATAACAACAAAGTCTGCAATAAGTTAGAAGAAAAAAGTGGAAATCTGATTCCAGTAAATCAGGAAAATGACTCCAATGACCTTACTAAAGACCCTGCCATGAAGGGGAACAAGAAGAATGAAACCAAGGAATTTGAGATCAAAATAGGCAATACCTTTGAAGCCCTTCAGTTGCAAGAGAAGGAGAATGAAATCAGTACAGAGACACTTGAGGATGGTGAGATTGAGGATATCACTAACTCTCATCATGAGGAGCTATATGAACCCATATTAGAGAAAGAAGAACCCCGCTTAGGGAAAGAGCTTCAGGAACAGGAAATAGATATGTGAAGGAGCAATAAGTTTGGAACGCCACAAGCAAAGTTAAATGCTTTATTCCAGAACATAGAAGTAAATATGACCACTTCACCCCGGAAAAGAGAAAAGCTATGGAGCAACACACAAGATGAATCTAGGGCAGAACAACAAGAAGAAAACACAACAGAAAATGGAAAGAAAATTAAGACCAAGAAGACAAGAGGTCCTAATGGAGTAAAAACCAGAACCAGATCTAAGGTAGATTTTGGGGCCTCAAGATCCCCACCAGGACGCAAAACCATGAAATGGCATAGGGACCAAGAGAGTAAACAAAACATAGCTGATGGAAGGCAGAGAACTATCAAGGAGTCCTGCCCCCAGGCTTCTAAATGAAAGTAATATCATAGAGCATCAGAGGCCTAAATGGTCTCAATAAACAGGATATATTAAGGAATCTTATTCGAGATCAAAATCCGGATATTATCCCGATTCAGGAAACTAAAATGAGTAAAGAGAAAGTGGAGAAACTAAAGTTTTTTTAAAATGGGGTAGTCTGTGGCAGTAGCTCGAATGGAGCCTCTGGAGGGGTTGCAATATTCTAGAATAAAAACACAACCTCTGGAGATATGATAGATGAAGATGGCAATATTCTATCCCTAAAAGCTAGAAATATTTTTGATGAAAAGGAATTTGTTATAACTAATATCTATGCCCCTAATTCCAAATATGCTAGAAGTAAATTCTGGGAAAAAGTTCAGCAAAAAAGAAAAAAATTCTCTATGAATAGTTGGGTTGTTATGGGAGATTTCAATACTCCTCTGCAAGACAGAGAAAAATTTGGAGGTAGTCAAGCTCAACCAGAAAGCAGATCCGACCTGATGGACTTTATCAATGACAATGCTCTCATTGACTTGGATCTCAACGGAGCCTCCTATACATGGTCAAACCGAAGAGATGGTGATGATCTTATCCAGGTAAGACTTGATAGAGCTCTTCTCTCTAATGATTGGATTCTTTCTCATAGTTGTTCCCTTTCTGTTATTAATAGAATTGGGTCAGATCATTAAACCATTTCCTTTGTTGCTAAGAACTCTAAGCATAATCAGAGATTCCCTTTTCACTTCAAAAAGATGTGGATATCCCACCCCAATCTTGAAAATTCTATTGTTGAATGGTGGAATCTTGATATTAATGGAACAACCATGTATAAAGTTGCCAAAAAACTTAAATATGTCAAAGCCAATATTAAGGCTTGGAACAAGAAGGTCTTTGGTGATATTTTTGATTCAAAGAAAAAATTAAAGGAGGAACTGGACCATATTCAAATTTCCATCCAGAAAGAAGGCTACAAAAAGTATTCCAAAGCCATGGAAGATAAGGTCCTTGACAACATTCACACCATTATTTCTAGGAAAGAAATATATTGGAGACAGAGATCCAGGGCTATATGGCTGAAGGCAGGGGACAGAAACACTAAGTTTTTCCATATGACTTCCCTAAAACATAAGGCAGCAAATAGAATCACAAAGCTAACTGTTGAGAACAACACTCTTCTTAATAAGGATGATATTAGGGATGAAGCTGTTAGATTCTTCAAGAAGCTTCTATCTAGTAATGAGGATCTTGATCAGACCCATCAACTCAATCTGGTTAATAATATTCCTAGAATTATAAACTCTATTCAGAATAAGACCCTTGCTACCATCCCGTCTGCTGAAGAAATAAAAAAAGTTGTCTTCTCTTTTCAAGGGGATAAAGCTCCGGGCCTTGATGGATTCCCAATGTTTTTCTTTCAAGAATTTTGGAATATTATGGGGAAGGATACGGTTAATGCGGTGAAAGAATTTTTTGGATCCAGAAGAATCCTTAAGGAATTGAACTCCACTTTTATTGCCTTAATCCCCAAAGTTGCTGGGGCGGATTCTATGGGCAAATTTAGGCCTATTAGCTTATGCAACTCATTCTATAAAATAATATCCAAAGTGTTGACTACTAGAATTTTGGCGGTTCTTCCCTTCATCATATCTGAAGAGCAAAACGGCTTTGTTCCTGGTAGATAGATTCTTGATTCAATCATTCTTGTTCATGAGAACATTCACTCTCTCAGTGCTGCAAAGAAAGAATGTTTCTTGATAAAGTTGGATTTGGCAAAGGCTTATGATAGAGTTGAATGGGATGTTCTATTTAAAATCATGGGGGCTTTTGGTTTTGATGATAAGGCTATCAAAATAATCAAAGAACTAATCACTATTCCTATGTTCTCTATTTTGGTTAATGGATCTCCTACAAATTTTTTTAAAAGTTCTAGAGGGCTAAGACAAGGAGACCCCATATCTCCTATCCTTTTTACCATTCTGGCTGAAAGTATGAGTAGAATGATTCATAAATTGAAACAAAGAAAAACTATCAAAAGTCTTCAACCTTCCTGTGCCAATGTGTTTTGCACTCATCAATAGTTTGTTGATGATACTATCATCATGGGATATTCTTCAGTCAAGGAGGCTGAAGCCTTCAAAATAGCTCTCAACTCCTATGCTTTGGCAACTGGTCAGCTAGTTAATTGGGACAAATCAGCTATGTACTTTCTCAATACTCCAGTCATAAGACAACAGAAAATTGCCAATATTATTGGATGCAAAGTGGAATCGTTGCCTTCCACCTACTTGGGTCTTACTTTAGGGTTGGCTCCCCCAAATTCCTTCTGGAATATGATCATTGATAAATTTAATAAGAGACTTGCAGGATGGAAAGGCTCAATGTTATCTCAGGCTAGGAAAATGCAGCTCCTCCAAGCTACTCTTCAAAATCTCCCTGTTTATGCCCTCAATCTATTTGGTATTCCGGCCAAAATTGCTAAAGCTATGGAAAGAATTCATAAGAGATTCTTATGGTCAGGAGTGGAAGAAAAGAAGAGAATACCTTTGATTGCATGGGACAAGGTGTGTAGACCAAAGAAAAAAGGAGGGTTGGGGATTAAAATTATTAAAACTTTTAACAAAGCTCTTCTTGCCAAGCAGTTATGGAGAGCCTATGACACTAAGAAAGACTGGAACCAAATTTGGTTTGACAAATACATTAATAATCAAACTATCCAAGGAATCCTCAATTCTAAAGATATCCCGGCTGGATCCTTCATTTGGAATAGTGTAACCAAATCCATAAAAGTTGCAAAAGTTGGAGCTGGATGGGTCCTTGGAAAAGGTGACAGAAAAAGGTTTTGGGAAGACCCTTGGATGAAGAATGAAGCCATATTTGATCAAAACAACAATCAAGTTATTGAAGAATGTAAAAGGAGGTTTGGGCTGATGGTTTGTGACTATTGGAAGGAGAATAAGTGGGTCAAACTTGAGGACATCCATCCTAGTTTTTCCTCTCTTCAGAAAGAGTTGTTGTCCTTTTTCCCTAACAACAACTATGATGATGTTTTCCTCTGGAAAAGTGATCCTAAAGGTGAATTCATAGTTTCTTCTGCCTATAAAAACACTTTCTCTCAAATCAGCAATCCCATCTGGAGCAAAGTCTGGAACAACATCTTGATCCCTAAAGTCAACATTTTCTTTTGGCTTGCTTCTCATAATAGTACCCTTACTATTGATAATTTAATTCAAAGGGGCTTCAAATTCCCTATTAGATGTGAGCTCTGTCAGAAGGAGGGGGAATTAGTTGATCACCTATTTTTTCATTGTTCCTTCACTAGGGAAATCTAGTGTAAAATGTGGGAAAAATGGAAAATTAATTGGGTCATGAACAAAAGCATTAAGGATATAATATGGCAATGGAATTATCCTACCAAATGTCAAATTATTAAAAAACTATGGTCTTTGACCCTCCCCATGATATGCTGGGGCATTTGGAAAGAAAGGAATAACAGGATATTTAGGGAAGAAAAGTGTAATATTCAAGTTGTCTTTGAAAAAATATGTAAGGCTATAAAGGAGAACATCAACATCCCTCACAAGAATAATCAGCAATGGGCTATTATTGATATGAATGATATGGAAAAAGACATTCTTATTGAATGGAACCTAATTCATAAGATCTACAGAGTGGACAACAAGAAGAAGAGAGATAACATTGTTTGGAGGTTCCCTGATTATGACTGGATAAAGATTAATTTTGATGGGGCAGCCAAAGGGAACCCTGGAAAGGTTGGTGGAGGTGGAGTTATCAGAAATGCTCAAGGAAGGTGTATTGTTGATTTTGCTTCCCCTTTTGGAACCCAAAACAACCATGTGGCTGAAGCTATGGCCATGCTTAAGAGCCTCCAGTTAGCCCAGGAATTCAAATTTAAAAAAATCTAGCTTGAAGGGGACTCCTTAAATATTATACAAGCCCTCAAAGGTATTAGTTCAGTCTCCTGGAATATTGCCAATATTACTAAAAATGCTAAAGCTATCCTTAATAACTATGTTAGCATTATTTTAACCCATACCTTTAGAGAGGGTAACAAGGTAGCAGATATCCTTGCTAATGAAGGGGTTAATTTGGAAAAGGGCGTCAAATATATAGGGGAAGATCACATCAAGTGGGAGATTAAGGAACAATTATATTTTGATCGCCTTAATGGAGCAAGCTAATATTATGATTGAATTCTAGGGAACGAGTACCAATGGCAGATTTTGGGGGCGGATGAACTACCAGATGATGAGTGTTTCTCGGCATCATAACCAAGATCATATGTGTGCGAGAGGTAATTGTAATAATAGCCAAGTTCATATGAACATGAGTGGCAATCTCAAAATTATGAAAGACTCTCTACAAGGAGAAACCAGAAACTTAGAGTTTTACCTACAGGCCGAGAATTGTAACAGAGGAGATTGTGACCTGGAAAGCAGAATGGGAGGCAACCTTAACAGGAATGAACCGTCAGGTTGTGAGCACTGGAAGAGCGAAAGAAAGGTGTGGAGAAGGCTCCACTGACACAGTTTCACGGATTATATGGAGAAGCTCCATGGTAGTAGAAACTTTGTTTCTCATGGGTTTGCAAAAAGCTGGAGCAATAACAGGGCTACCCTGTTTGGGGAAATCTAGCACATCGATCAAAGTTTGATCTCAGAGGTAACGGGACTCAAGATGGAGGGGACCAAATTCTATAGGGATAGAAAGTACGCCGCTGAGGCCTTCAAAAATTTCCCTAAGATGGAGGACGAGAAGGGCAACCTGGCGAAGAAGGACAATATATCATACTTCACCCCCCAACAAGTAAAACCTTTCTGGCAAAAAATTCTTAGGGCTTTAATGGAATATCTAACTGTGGATGGTAGGTTTACGAAAATTTACAATTATCACTTTGCCATCCTGAACCACTTCCGCCATGGGGCGAAAATATCTTTTCCCTTCTATTTAGCCTCTTCTCTTAACGAGAGCTTGGCCGACCATATTAAAAAACCCAGTTCCTACCCTCTAGCGCACCAGGGCCTCATTCTGCTGATTTATGAATATATGAAGGATAAGACTAGGGCTACCAAGGATGACCCTTTAATCCTCAATGCTCAGATTTCTGAGAAATGCATAGAATCTGATTTGACTGGGGAGACCAACACCCCTACCCATAAAAAAAGGAAGGTTGATATTGTGCAGGAAGAAAAGGATGTGCTTTGTGAGGAAGAAGAGGGAAAGAATAAGGAAGAAATTTCTGAAATGGAGATTAACAAGGAGGAGAATTATGGGGAAGGAGAGGAAGGGGGCAATTCTGAGAATTGTCAACCTAATCTTGAAGGCTCGGAAACTGAGAAAGAGGTTTTGAAGCCTAAGGAAGCTAAAAACCCTAATGCAGAGGAGATGGAACAGAGAAAGGATTCTGCGGACACCATTCTGGATACCACTTGCAATTGCACCCTTGAATTCTTCAATTTTCAGAAGTGGGTGGTGGAAAACATTACCAGCATGCAGGGTAAACAAAGGGAGTTGGAAGTTAAGATCAACAAGCTTATCAACATGTCCGACTCTGTGAAGCAGCATGAGGAGATGGAGAATAGTGAAGTGGAGGAAGAAATGGAAATGGAAGACTGGCTAGAGAAAGACTTGATAAAAGGTGACCTGAAACATCTGGAGGACGTCATCAAAATACTAAAGGAACAGATGGAGGAGGATAAGGACAACGTCAATGCCCAGATGGCTAGAAATGAGAAAGCCTTGAAAAGCCTTATGGACCATAGCCTCCAGGTTCTAAAAGTCTCCTCCCAGAACATGAACGCGCTGGTGAATCATCTGGAAAAGAAAAACCAAGAGAAGAGCTTGGTTTTTATTGAAGATACTCCTACTTCTAGCCTAAGCCACCAGACCCCTAGGCGCAGAACTAGGTAGACTGCGGTGGAGAAGGATATGAAGATGAAAGAAAGCCAGACTGCTCAGGAAAATACCGACTTGAGGGAAGCGGCCAAAGCAATGATGCTTTTGGTGCAAGATGCAGAAGAAACCATGAAGAATTTCTAATTTTATGTTTTTGTTGGGCTTGGGGCCAATTTCTTGCTGGCCTCTTGCTATCCTTTCCTATGTTGCTGGTCTTTTTGCTTGTTTTTTGCCGCTGTTGTATTTTGTTTCTATCCTGAATATCTTTCATATGTATCTGGGTTTCGGGTCCCTTAAAACCTATTTTTAATTAATCAAAAACAATCAAATGTGAATGACAACTAACAACAAGATTCTAACCAATATAACTAGGTAACATGTTTAGGAATGGAAATCCATCAAAATATATGCCATACACCTCATCAAAATCTAGTTTACTTGTATCTTATAAATGACATGCAGAGAGATGATACATGATTCTTTGGCTATTAATTTGTATATTTCTCTTAGTTGCTACTATATCTTCTCTTAAATATTACTATGTAAACCTTAAATTTGAAGAATGGCATTTTGCTGCCTACAAGTGGTATGCATTAACATCATTTGATAGGATGCACCCAATTCATGTTAGAATGTAATGTTGATGAAATTTAGTTCTTGCAATTGTTACTTGTCTATGTCCCCTTCTTTCTCTCTCACGCATGCCCTCTATATCTCTATCTCCCTATCTCTCCCTCCTCATCTCTCTCTCTCTCTCCTCTCTCTCTCTCTCTCTCTCTCTCTCTCTAGATCTAGCTCCATATATCTATCTCTCTCTACTTTCTCTTTTTATCAATACCTCCAAACTCCACCTCCCTCTCTCTGTCTCTCTCACCATCCCTCTCTATTCCTCTATATCTCACTTTATCTATATCATTTTGTCTTTCCCCCTCTCTCTCATTCACTCCATCTATCCTTCATCTCTCCTACACTATAAATCTATCTATATTTCTCTCTCTTTCTCCCTCTCACTCCTCTCTATTTCTTTCTATGCATATCTTTCCCTACCTCTACATCTCTCCCTAAAGATCTCTATATCACCCTCTATCTATATCTCTCCCTCTCCCTTTCTATATAATGTGATATCTCCCTTTCTTTCCCCCTCTACCTATCTCTCTCCCTCTATCTCATCGTCTATATTTTGACAATTGACACTCATCCGATAGTTTCTGGTGGTTTTCGGTGACTGATTTATTGGTTTAGGGTTGTCATTGATGGCAACTCTTCATAGAGATCTGATCTGGTGATCATAATTCTTTGTATTCTGAAGTGGGTGTTAACCGATAGCCGATTAACCGGTATTTTAGAAAGAACAGAACATTTTTGGGTCTAGAAGCTTTCTAGTGATTGCAGTGTATTGAATCATGTTTGGGATGATTAGGCTGACTTAGACACATCACTTTATTATTTTTTTGGTGATCCGGTCAAGCCGACATGTGACTACACATTACACTTGCATGCCAACGTGATGTATGATCTATTTTGTGGTTGTCAATATATAAGTTTGGTGTGGATGATCTTCTTCGTGGATGATGTGAATATATGCGAGCAAGAGGTGATTGAGAATCCGTTTTGGCATAGTTTCACGTGCACATTCTTGATTTGGTAGTTGACTAAGATAGAGAACAGGGAAGAACAGGGCAGAACAGAGAAGGTGATCCAATCAATATATTTAGCACTCAACCGGAACTCATCTAAGCATTGTAGATGTTATTTAAGAGTTCATTCATTGTAGTTCATCACTATAACTACCTTGTAAGTTAGTGAGACTTCCCTGAGGGTTGTAGCCTTCCGGGTTATTGTAATTGAGTAGTGAGCTCTAGGCAGTGTGCTTGAATGCATGTGCATTCCCATATTGTAATATTGTTTTTCTACTGGCCATAGTGGAATAATATTGTGGGTTCAAATCTTGTCGTGGTTTTTTCCATTTGGGTTTCCACATACAAAATCTGATGTTATGATCTTGTGGTTGTTTGTTTTATGTTTCTGCACTTCAGTTTCAAGTATTTGCTTCTGGTGGTTTAAAGTTAAGTTTGAAAATCTACTAACTGATAGATCATGTTAATCCAATGAGGATCTGGTTAATACTGAGAGGGGGGTGAGTTAGTGTTAAGACCAATTGAAACTTTAAACTCAAAATCAAACTTATCTCGGATCTGAAACCATTTAACAAATATCTCAATTTCTTTAATCGGATCTAACAACCTCTTTATCATATTTGCTTAACACATTAGTCAAATCATTTACCACATCAATCAATACTTTCACCATTTAAGCAATCATATAGACTTAATCATTTACCAAATCATTTAAAACCTTATCAATTAGATCAAATACTTTCACAAACAACTCCTTATCAATACCAGTAACCTCTAATAAACTTATGATAAAACATCATAACTGGTGTCTCAGAAATAATGCATGAAATGAAATATAAACAAGAACATCACAGAAAAAACATTCCACACATGAACACCATAAGTTTTTGACGTGAAAACCCAAATAGGGAAAAACCATGGTAGGAGTTGGCACCCACAAATATTTGTACTCTTTTGAAGTACGCCCTATTAGGAGCTTACAATATGCCTAGTTATGAGCAGACCTTGTTAGGAGTCACCCGGTTAAGGGATTTGCCTAGCAGCCCAGTTAGGAGCTTGCTGATCTATTAGGATCAACCTCATGAGAGGATTTAACACTCTTTTGAGAGATGCCCTATTAGGGGACTTAAATTTTTAAGGTCTGTTAGGACCTACTCGGATAAGGGATTTAACCTACTGCAACTATTAGGGAACAATAGTAAGAAAATGATCTATTACTTGCACTTCTCTGCTTGCTTGATCAGGTCTAGTTATACAAAACACTTTGCAACTCTTAGGCAGATCTCACACTTCACTTGGATGGCTTAACACATTCTCTAAGACCACCGACACAATAAACATGGGTATGTGCAAGATCATAGGGGGCCAAAAAGTGGCAATGAAAAAAAAAAGTGTTCTAAACCTTTCAAAACACGCCAAAATCTGCTTTGACTTTTTGTATGGGTCGGCCAAAATTTGAATTTGGTTTAGTAATACCAAACCAAATTGGATATTCGATAATATTGGATATCCGATTTCTGATGTCACTATTTTGATGTCACCATTGTGATGTCACAATTGTGATGTCATACTTTTTTCAAATTGGATATCCAATTTTCTCAACATAAAAAACATAGTTTAGTAAAATGGGCATAACGTTTGCGTTTCTTATCGAAATTTTGATTTTTTATAGGATTTGCAAAGTTAATTCAGAGACCTAACAAATGGATGAGGTAGTTTGATGATATTATAAAATAAAAATTAATTATAATCATTTCAAGTTAGTCCTTCAGTTTTAAAACTTTAAATACTCACAAATTTTGCATACAAAGTCTCATTTTTTTCCTATCACCCGCTTTATCTATTGTGTGTGTGAAAAGTGGACCTGTATCTGTATCTGGAATACACAACACTTCAATTAAGTCATTAGATGCATGGTTAGAAAATCAATAATTAATGAATAATAAAACCATTACAAACTGACCCATTGCCTTCTAGTAGATGCGAGTTTAGATTGCTCTCAGATTGCTAAGCTATCCAGTGACTAGACAACACCTAAAAGCAGGATTTTTCTATATGAGCATGATATTAAGCTAGATGGATGTAAGATTAATCTAACAAGATTTAAGCAATAACTAAGATAAATGATCTAGATATGTATGTAATAACTAATATGTGAATATCTAAATGCACAAATATTAATGAACCTAGAGCAAAAACAACATAATAACAATATATTCTCTAGGATTTTTTAATGAGAGATGAGAGCCTGAATTTATAGAAAATTCAGAAAGAAACCAATGACTGAGATCAAATGATGATGAGCGATCAAGATTTTCCAAGTGGAAGCACAATCCAGGTGAATTGATGTGATTGGATGTTTTTCTCAGTTTTAAAGGAAATTGAACTAAAATTAAGATAAAATCAGAAAAAAGTGATTTATTCCCTATTTCATTCAGTTTTAATATTTAATTGTTTTAATTGCTTTCTTTGAGATTATCTATCAATTTTTAATTTGTTTTTCAATATTATCCCCAATTGATTTCTTTTCTCAATTTTTAATTCTTTCTTGGTCAATTAATTCCTTTTTTGATTTATTTCCTTTTTTGAAGATTTGATGGCAAATTGATTTATTTAGTTAAATATGCTATGAGATTTAATAAAATAAATAAGATAATTGTTTAAAATGATTTACTTGGAATGATTCAATTAATTAAATAAATATTTAATTAATATTGAGTGATTAATTTGCCATGTGACATTTGATAATTAAAGAATTAATTGTGTGCTCAAGATTGATTTAATTGCCTTTGGTTGGGACCTTGGTGACGTTGTTGAGATTAGGGGCCCATGGTTTAGATGACCATTTTTAGGGTATTACATTTGCCCCTCTTTGAATTAATGTGTGAGCAACGTGTTGGTTCAAAGAAAATTTGATGTCTAGGAGATTCTAGTTCTGAACTTGATTGATCATGAACTAGATGAAAGCGAGGTGTTTAGCTTGTTTCGAAGCAACAAAGCTGAATTAAGTCTGATTAAAGTGATACCATTCCCGAACTTGATTGAACTTAGGAACAATAGAAAACAAAGATACCAAACTTGAACTTGATTGATCAAGAAGTGGATCTTACTGATCTAGAACTTGATTGAACTTAGATATAGTGAGTGATAATAAAAATCGATCTTGAACTTGATTGATCAAGACATGATGAGTGAAGATAAACTGTCCAGCTTGATCCAAAGCAACGAAACTGAACACCTGCTTAGATTGAGTGTGATCAAAGAAACTCTTTAAACCCTTGATTGAGTTTAAATGAATAATCAACTTGATGAAAAGTGATGAAACTGATTAACGTTAAGAGATTCATTCAAACAAAGACAAATATCAGCTTGATATGAAGCGATGAAACTGATATTGCCCCTAGAGATTGATTTGATTCAGATGATTGAGAAATCTCAACTTGATATAAAGCGATGAAGTTGAGATGCCCCTAGCAATGAGGTCTTATTTGATTTTCTTTAGTTGAAAAAGATGTTTTGCTCGACTTTCGATGAAGATTTTAAAAAAATTCTTGACATTGAAGAATGTGAGGTCACAAGGTCATGAGTACGCCCCCTTGGGAGCGAAATCAAAAGATAGCGAGGGTACATGATGATTATAGGCAATTTTTAGCGATGATAAGTTGTTTTGAGCGCAAATTGATTCAGATGAAAGGAGTAGTTCTCACTTGGTGAAATTACCTCCAAGGCGAGAGGGTGAAGGAAGGTAGAGGTATGATAACCTCATGGGATAGAATGTTGGAAAAATTGAAGGTGCAATTCATCCCAGTAGACTATGAAGTCCAAGTCTACAAGAAGTTACAAGGTTTGAGGCAAAAAGACCTTGATGTGAGTGAATATACCAAGGAGTGCCATAGGTTGAGTCTAAGGACCAAACACCATGAGGAGGAACCAAAGAAAGTGGAAAGATATCTTTGTGGATTGAAATATAGTATCCAAGATGAGATCAACATATTAGCACCAAAGACAGTAAACAAGTGCTTTCAATTAGCACTAAGGGGAAAGGAGAAGTTAAAGAGAAATAATGATCAGAATAATAGAGGTAGAGGGGACAGAAACTTTAGAGGTAGAGTCCCTATGAATGGTAGAGGACAGAGTCCTAGGCTACAAGGAGAGGCTAATCAAGAAAGTCAACATGGAGATGGTAACACAAGAGGGGGTTTCAGAGGAAGAGAACCCAATCATAGGGGTAGATTTAGTGGAAGAAGCTCGGAGCCTTTTAGATGCTACAACTGCAATCAAGTAGGTCATACTGCAGCTAAGTGCCTTGAGAAGACCGGATCAAGCTCCCAAGGAGAAAGGAGAACACATTTGGTTCAAGACACTGATTGTCAGAGTGTCAACTCACCTGATTCCTATGGACTTCCAGAGAGAGGAGAAGCCTTGATGATGAGGAGAACATTGTTGAAGGTACCAAGAAATACTGAACCTCCACAAAGGAAGACACTCTTCCGGACCACATGCAAAGAAGGAGGAAAAGTATGTAAGGTTATAATAGATTTAGGTTCAACTAAAAATTTAGTATCCTTAGAAATGGTAGAGAAACTAAAACTGAGAAGAATTCCTTATCCATTTTCATATAAAGTTTCTTGGATTACTAAAGGAAAACAAACCTTGGTAGAAGAGCAATCATGGGTTGAATTTCAGATTGGAGAATACAAAGAGAAAATTTTGTTTGATATTGTTGAGATGGATGCATGTTATCTTCTTTTTTGGGAGGCCATGGAAATATTACCTCAAGGCCCATCATGATGGACACAAGAACACCTACTCCATCACCAAAGATGAAAAGGTGATTGAATTGATACCCCTGCCTGATAACAATGAGGATCAGAAGGAGAAGGAGGCCAAGATTATGATCATGGAAGGAAAAGAGATCCTCAAGGTAATCAAGAAAGAAGGAACACCTTGTTCTGCAATGATGTCAGTACCAAGGCAAGAAGAAGAGCCCACTGCAGATCGCAAGGTAGAAAAGAAAAGGGTGACAGTCCCTGAGGAGGTGAGGGAAATGTTGAGCAAATACAAGGACATAGTTGCAGAAGCATTGCCAAGGACCCTACTGCCAATAAGGGAAATAAGCCATTGCATTGACTTCATTCCTGGTGCCACCTTACCAAACAAGCCAGCCTACAAAATGACTCCCCAACAAAATGAGGAAGTTGCAAGGTAGATCCAAGAGTTGTTTGATAAAGGTTTGATAGGGAAGAGCTTGAGCCCTTGTACAATCTCGACTATCTTAGCACCAAATAAGGAGGGAACATGGAGATGATGCACTTATTCCGGGGTCATTAACAAGATAGCCATCAGGTATAGATTTCCTATGCCTAGAATAGAAGATTCGGTTGATTGTTTAGGAGGTGAAAGATATTGTTCCAAGATTGATTTAAAAATGGTTATCACCAAATAAGGATTAGAGCAGGTGATGAGTGGAAAACTACTTTTAAAACAAACAAAGGGTTGTATGAATGGAGGGTGATGCCATTTGGATTGTCAAATACCCCTAGCACTTTCATGAGACTCATGAATGAGGTGTTGAAGGAGTTCATTGGTAGGTTTGTCATAGTATATCTAGATGACATCCTAGTGTTTAGCAAGACAAAGGAGGAGCACCTAAAACATTTGGATATGGTCTTGAGAAGGTTGAATGAAGATAAAATAATGATAAACCTGGAAAAGTGTGTGTTTTTGCAGGATGAACTAACTTACCTTGGGTTTGTGATTTCTAGAGGAAATATGAAAATGGATGTTGATAAAGTTAATGCCATTCTCACATGGCCAACTCCTAGAACAATTGGTGATGTAAGAATTTTTCATGGCCTTTCTACCTTTTATAGGAAGTTAATTAGGAATTTTAGCCAAATTTGTGCTCCCATGTTAGAGACCATCAGGGGTGGACAGAAGTGCAAATTTTCATGGACCAAGGAGGCAGAAGAAGCATTTGAAATGTTGAAGAAAAAGGTATCCTACCAACCGGTTCTCACCTTACTTGATTTAAAAAAAATCTTTTAAATTGAATGTGATGCAAGTCATTTGGCAATAGGTGTAGTACTTAGCCAAGAAGGTAGACCAATTGCATTTTTTAGTGAAAAGTTGAATGATGCTAAAAAGAAATATTCTTCCTATGATTTGGAGATGTATGCATTAGTTAAAGCACTAAAGAAGTGGAGGCACTATTTGCTTCCCAAAGAGTTTGTTGTGTATATAGACTATCGAGCATTAAGCTTCCTAAATAGTCAAGAGAAATTGAGCCAAAACATATGAAGTGGGTTGAGTTCATTCAGGCCTACACCTTTACAATCAAACACAAGAAAGGTATCTCAAACAAAGTTGTAGATGCTCTTAGCAGGAGGGCATTAATAGTTTCAAAAATCCAGTTAGAGAGTGTAGGAGTTGATTCCCTCAAGGGTATGTATGTTGCAGATGAAGATTTCAAAGACATCTACAAGGTATGCACTGAGTTTGGTAGTAGGTATCATTTAGAGTATTCTTCTTATTTGATTCGAGATGGTCTTATTTTCAAAGGATGTCAGTTATGCATTCCTAAATGTTCAATGAGGGATAACATAATTAAGGAGAAGCATAGTGGTTGTATGGGATGACACTTTGGACTAGACAAAACTCTTGAGTTGGTGAGAAGATTTTATCACTAGCCTAAATTGCAAATAGATGTCAGAAAATTTGTGGATTCATGTGTGGTGAGTCAAAAGGCCAAGGGGAAAATAAAAAATGTAGGACTATACCAGCCATTGCCCATTCCTTCAAGACCTTGGGAAAGTGTGAGCATGGACTTTGTGATGGGTTTGCCAAGAACTCAAAAAGGTTTTGATAGTGTTTTTGTGGTTGTTGACAGGTTTAGCAAGATGGCACATTTATTTCCATGCAAGAGCACAGGTGATGCTACATATGTTGTAAATCTTTTCTTTAATGACATTATGAGAATACATGGTTTACCCTTGAACATTGTGTCAAACAGAGATTTGAAATTTGTAGGACATTTTTGGAGGACTTTATGGAGGAAGTTAGGCACAAACTTGTCTTTTAGTTCATCTTATCATCCCGAAATGAATGGGCAAACAAAAGTGGTCAATGGGTCACTCAGAAAAATTGTTAAGGTGCCTCACCAAGCAGCATGGTGAAAAGTGGGATTCCATAATCTCCCAAGCATAATATGTGTATAATGACTCTGCAAATAGGAGTATAAGAAGAAGCCCTTTACAAATTGTCTATGGGTTGAATCCAAGAGGTGTGCTGGAATTGAGAAACCTACCCTCAACTGAACATATCAATGCTCGTGGAGAAGACTTTACTGAAGGGATAAAGGAGATTCATGACCAAGTTAGGATGCAATTACAGAGAAGTACTAATTAAGTATAAGGAGCAGGCCGGCAAAAGAAAGAGAGATGTGCAGTTCCAAGTTGGAAACATGGTATGGGCAAATCTGAAAAAAGGAGAGATTGTCAAAAGGGAAACACACAAAGCTCATGATGAGAAAGGTTGGACCTTGTCAAATACTCAAGAAGTTTGGGAACAATGCATATGAAATCCAATTACCTTCAGATATAGGTATATCCCCAATCTTTAATGTTGCAGATCTGACACCATTCAAAGGTACAGGGCAGGAAGATGGTACATTCCCAGTGGAAGATGCTACAAACATACTAAAAGACTTTCCAAGTCAAGGGCCACCCAAAATTGAGAGGATCTTGGACACCAAGATTGTGAAGAAAACTAGGAATAAAGTCTACAAACAATACCTTGTCAAGTGGAAAGGACTCCCTGAGGCAGATGCAGTATGGATGGATGAAGACCAGATGAAGAAACATGGGACTACATTGTAGGAACTCATCTCAAGTGGATTTGAGATTCAACTACCTAGGGAGTATGCTGCAGGAGAACCCCAAGACACAAATGAAGCCTAAAAGAGTCTAATATCACCCATGAGGTGAGAATGATCATATGTAGTAGGTTGATAGGTTTGTGAGTCAATAAGACCCAATTGATGTAAGACATTGTCATGATTGCATTTTATAAGCCACCATGGACAAATGACCATGTGGGTCAGTAGGAGTCTAGGAAAGAGTCAGGAAAATAAATATTGGTCTTAGAAATATTAGACCAATCCTTGGAATAGGCCTAATACACCTTGGAGTCGCCAAATTTGAAAAGTTGCAAGTTGACATCTTTTGTTGTCATTGCAAAATGTTGTAAAAAGGGGTAACTAATCCTCCAATAGTTCCAAAGTTTGAAAAGTGGTTGGAAGCCATTAGAGAGGATATTTTAGGACCACTTGAATTGATTCTAGGGTTTTTGTAGTCTTTTTTGTGGAAGTTATTGAAATTGGTGATGTTTTGGAGTTTGGAGCAATACAATAGATTTGGAGTTTCCTGAAATTCTATGTGTTTGATGTTCTTTTCTGATTGGTACGGATTAGTGGATGCCTAAAACCAATTGTATGAGTTAGGGAAGTCTCTTATCTTTCATTTGAATCAAGTTTGAAGTCTTGTAACAATCGAGTTTTAGAGATCCATCAAAATCTAACCAGATTGGTCACAAACCTTGCCAGCACCTAGGGTTTCACTATAAAGATGCCCTTAATCTGACATTTTCACCAGAGGACCAAAAAAAATATGGTAAAATGTTAGAAGGGACATTGTACCATAAGATTTTGGTTTTGGTTTGCGAGGAGGCTCCAAGCCTGAAGAGATTGAATTGAGCCTAGGCGGACATCTCTATGTGACCGCCTGAACTATAGAAGTGAAAATCACTTGCAATAGACCAAGAAGATGGGATCAAGTCCTAAAACCTTAGATTTGGTGGTCTGACACCTTACCCCACCTTGCAGAAGTGTTTTTTTAGTTGGGGGACTAATACAAGGGGTACTTGCTTTGTAAATTAGGCCTAATTGGCTTAATTAGGTCTAGAAGGACAGTAAGGATATAGACCTTTCAAACTTGGGGTTAGGGTCTGATCATCTGGGTAATTGCGTAACTTGATAAAGGGTATCTTAATCTTCCCTTAGTTTGTCTTTTCCTTTGGAATTTTTTTAAGTTGTGTGTGGAGAACTCAACGAGTAGGGCTACTAGTCAACCTATAGGGCTACCGGACAAATAGGATAGTTGTGAGACAAGTACCCCCTAACACATTTGATAGTCAGATCTTATGGATTTTTTGTGTTGGTTGGACCACCAATAGACAAAATCCAATAGGTTTCCATCCAACCGGTACTGGAAGATTGTCTGCCATTCACACAAGGGTAGAGTGTTTTCATCCCACCGGTACTGGAAGATACTAGTCCGATATGGATCCAATCACACAAATTATTGTGTGAGTTGTAATCTTGGTAGGAGTGTTGTTTGACACCCTAAACAGACAAAGCAACTTTATTTGGACATAGTAGTTGTGGGTGAGAGAAGGTTATCACCTAGTTTGTTGCATGGCTCTGCATCAATAGTATAGAGGAGTAGTAGTTATTTATTTAGTCATTTTTATTTATGTGACTAATCATTTAGTTGTGTTTCTTACCTAAATACGAAATTAGTCATTTATAGTTGTGTTTTCTTACCAGATGACCAAATTAGTCATTTATTTAGTCATTTATAGTTGTGTTTTCTTACCCGATGACCAAATTAGTCATTTATTTAGTCATTTATAGTTGTGTTGCAAAAAATGACTAAAATTTGGTCATTTTTACTTATCGTGACTAAAATTTTTAGTCACCTGGTCATTTATTGGCCATATTTCTACTAGTGAGGAGACCAAGTTTGCTCCTACTCTGGTGGCACAATCTGTAGGACCTATCCCATCTGGGAAAGGTGTGTTGAAGAAGAAGGAGAAGCCTAAAAGGACCTATGTTGCAGCATCTTCGGTAGCTTCTAAAATAGAGTCTGAGGAGGAAGTAGGAAAGATGAAGAATAAAGGAGAATTTGTCAGAGTGATGAGGAAGCCACATTTTGGTGGAGCCCAACAAAGCAAGAAGGCCAAATCAGATCCTTCCCCTACCGGAAGACCTAAGAGAGAAAGAAAGGTCAAAACTCAACCTGAGTTCGGTGTCAAACAAGGTAAATCTGAATATGTTCCCTCATTGACAACAGATTAGTTAATTGATGAAATAATTGTAGATGGGAATTTGAAGAATCTTTGAGCCTGCTATGAGAAATTGAATGAATTTGATCAAAGAAAAGTTGAAGAAGTTGTTGTATTATACATGCATAATTTCAGTAAAACATTAATTGAGTTGGAGAAGAGAATTCCAAAGGATTTGTATAGTCTTATTGATACAAGGAGAATGACAACCAACAAAACCAACAAAGAGATGAAATAGGGAGAGCTAATAAATGTATGTACCTATATAGCTCATGATGAAGCCAGGAGGCTAATTGAGGAGGCTAATAAGAAAGAATTTAGAAGCAAGAACATGGTTAACATATTAATGATTGGGAAGGTGGAAGAAGTGAGAAAAGAGATAGGGGATATATGGAGAAAAATAATTCAACATGATCCCTTGTACAAGGATGCATTTAAGTCCTCTCAATCGGAAGAAAAACAAACTCAAATTGAGGATCATCTAGAAGATCAAGATTACACTACACTTGATGCTAAAATCGGTGATACCCCTTTGGTCATGGACAACTCTGTAGCCCCTGAGATCCAACAGGTTGATACTGCACCAAGTGGCAACACCGCTGCAAAAGATAAAGGTGATGAGGGAGAGAAGAAGGATGTTGGGAATAAAGAGGCAAAGGTCACTGAGGTAGACAAAGAAAAAGGAATAGCTGATCTGGAAATTGTCACTCCTCCGATCACAGGGACCCCACCTCAGATCCCTATCAATCTTGATGGTACACTGAATCTTGGACAAATTTCTCCTGCAGAGAAGCTCAGGCTAGCCAGGATCTAGTGAAATCTGAATCTGAGGACAAGAAGCTAGTTTTGATGTTAGTTGATGTTTTGGTGATGTCAAAAGTATATTAGTAGTTGTTATAGCTAACTTTGTGTATCTATAAATTTTAAATGGTGCATTAATTTTACATAAGTTTTTTGTTTGTCTTTGTAACTGCTTCTATAGCTATTGTTTTGGCTTCTAGGTAGTAACTACACACATTGTGAGATTCTATTATGCATGCAAGGTCAAAAAGTGGTCCGTGTATTGTGGGATTCTGTTATACATGCAAGGGTCAAAGAGTGGTCATTTCAAAGTGTAGCTCGATATCTATTTAAAGATGTCGCAATAACCGTGCACTACAACCACCTCAAAAAATGCTAATACTTATGATAAATGCCCTAATAGTTGTGCCCTATGGGTACCAATAAAGCTGCATAGCTCTTCCTATTAAAATCCAAAAATTCTAACTACTAGGGTAAAGTGGATGGCTATTGGTACATGTGAAATTTATTAATGGACTTTTAATTATAATTTTTTTTTTCTTTTTTAAAGTTAGTAATTGGAGGGTTGGGTGAGCAAGGAGTGAACGTAATTGGAGAATTGGCAGTGCTCTTCACCTAATTAAAATTAAATTGATATTAATGAAGGGATCTTATGGAAAGGGACTTCATGGTCTATTTTTTTGGACTAGCAAATTTCATGTGATGAATAAAAAATTGTTATATGTCATAGAATAAATCATAATCTTATTTTTAAAATACAAATTTCTATTTATTAGTTTTCAAAATTTTAATGATAATTTTTCAAGGAGAGTTGTATATTATTCCCATTAGTTTTGAAGGTTTTTCCACATGACACCATAAGTAGGCATGGACAATTTTTGAAACACCTAAATTTTTTGACATTAAATCTTGCTAAATAAATTGTAAGATTAGCAATGTAAACAAGAGGTGCAGAGCAGTAAAGTTCATGTCAAGGAGTGTAAGAATGATTGTGTCTTGTTTTGTTTTGTTCATGATAGAGTTATAAATTTGTTTTGTTGGTAACATAGTTGTTTGTTTTGTTTTGTTGATGATAGAATTGTAACATTAATATTTTGTATTTTATGTTAACAAGCATTTCATCAATGAACTCAGCTACTTGTTTTCACTTTTGAATCTTACAAAACCTATTAATATAGTAATTGTAAGTTCCTACAGTTCCTATAACTCCTTGATCATCCATCTCACCCAAAAAAAATTGTGTTTCTTTAAATTTAACTTTATCATTGAGAACAACACCTTTTTCCCATTTTTCCCATATACTTGCAAAAGACCACAATTAAACTGGCCAACTCACAGGTGGTTACAATTATAAAGTTTTTTTTTTTACCATTTTTGTCCAATTTTGGCTGCAATAGGCAAATTTTTTCATTAGGATTGATTTTTTTCATTTATTTTAACACATTCTACTCCATCCAACAATTACCCTTTAAATGCCAGTGACTTGCAAAACTGCTCCTCCAAATTTCAGCTACTTCAAATTTCGACATCATAGTCGAGACTGTCTTGCCAATTTTTCATTGCACAATCCATACTCCATTCAGTTGGTCAAGAAGAGATTATAAATTTGCCATGTATCTATCATTGTTTATAGCAGGATTTTAATTTCAATGTACTTACCTTGCTTTTGATCTCTAGAACAACTTTGCTAAGAAAATAAGTAAGATATTTTCTATTTTTAGATGTCAAACCTACAACATTTTTTTGGGACTCAGATTCAAACATGTATAAATTTGAGCACGTAGTTTTCATGGTTGACCATGTATTCTATGCTACACAACAACCACCATATATATATATATATATATATATATATATATTCTAAGTATATGTAAATATACCAGCATGGTGTGAGACTAGTAATAATGTAGATGTCTATAATACTATGTTTGCATCCTATCTTTAAGCACAAGAACATATGAACTAGACGGTTTCCTGCACAACTCAAATTAGTTATGTAGATCCTTATTTGGTTAATTTTGTCAGAAATGTGCTTTGAAATTTAGTTTTTTGCTAAGTAATTCTACATCATCAGAATATAAGATAGCATCCATGATCCATTTAATTGTCTCACAATTGTAAAACGCTTCTCCATGTCAGAAAAATAACAAGTGTAGAAAATTGGCAAAGAAGAACAATAGCACATAACACACAGATTTATGTGGAAAAACCTGGTAAAAATATACTAGTAAAAAACCATAGGCAAATTTTGTCTTTCGTATTGATTCTCAAGAATTACAGAGTTACAACAATCTCAAAGTCATTTGGGCCTTATTTTCAAAGGAGGAAGAGCTACTCTATATATATATATACAAATTTGAGAAACTTAATGCAATAATTAAGTTCTCAAATTTGCCACCTCCAACTCTTTGAATGCCACCACTATAGTCATATTATTGACTAAGCCTATATGTGGCTCTCAATCGTCTACAAGGTTGATACATATAGAGGCCAACTTGATTCTCCTATGAATCACTTAATAATTTACTAAGTCAACACAACCGAGTTGCAGAGTCTTAGTTGGAGACAACTTACTAAATATAGTAAGTACAACTCACACAACTACATGTATGACACATACAGGAGAAAAGTCCTAATTGAAGACAACTTGTATGACACATATGGAAGCAAAGTTCTAATTGACTTGACATTCCAACATTCTCCCACTTGAAGTCAAATTTCAAACTCATGAATAATTCCTCTACTGAAAGACCATTGCCAATGTTGCCTATCATCATATAATCTGCAAACCAAGAGAAGTTCTGCACCAAATGAACTTCTCTCTACTAATAGGTTTGGTCATAATATCTACACGGTTTACATCAGTGTGAATCTTGGCTAAAGAGATATGTCCTCCTTCCACCACTTCATGAACAAAGTGATATTAAATATCAATATGCTTTGTTATGGAATGGTAAGTTGAGTTTCATGCTAAGTGTAAAGCACTTTGATTGTCACAATGCAGTACCATGTTATCTTGCTTCACTTGCAATTCACCCAAAAGTCTATGAAGCCAAATTGCCTCCTTGCTAGCCTATGTTGCTACCATATATTCTGCCTCAGTAGTAGACAATGTCACCACTGCCTGCAACTTTGACACCCAACTAACAACACCACCAGCTAAAGAGAAAACATAACCTGTTGTAGACTTTCTCTTATCTTTGTCTCCACCAAAATTTGCATCCACATACCCATTAACTTGAAGACTACTCCCACTATAACATATAGCAGCATCTGATGTGCCTCTCAAATATCTAAGAATCCACTTCACTGTTGTCCAATGATCAATACCAGGATTCACCATGTACCTACTGACAACTCCCACTTCTTGTACAATGTCTAGTCTGGTGCACACCATGGCGAACATAAGACTTCCTACTACTGATGAGTACTGTACATGAGACATTTGTGTCTTCTATGCTTCTGTGCTAGGGAATTGTTCTGAAGACAATTTAATATGAATAGGAAATGGAGTACTAACTGGTTGTGCTTTTTGCATATTGAAGCACTACAGAACCTTCTCCACATAAGTTTTTAGTGACAACCATAATTTCCTATTGTTTCTGTCTCTATGTATCCTCATTCCAAGAATATAATTTGCACTGTCATCTCAAACTCCCTAGCAAGATGAGTTTTCAAATGGATGATTTTATACATGCTGGGACCTTCTACCAACATATCATCAACATAAAGTAGTAGAATAATAAAACTACTATCATCATACCTTTGAAAATAGGCACAATGATCAGCCTCACATATACTAAAACCCAAACTCAACATGAAGGAATCAAACCGCCTGTACAAACACCTTGGCCCCTATTTCAAACCATACAATGATTTTCTCAGCCTACAAACAAGATTCTCATTGCCTCTTTCCTCAAAACCTTTTGGCTATTGCATATAAATCTCCCTAGAGAGATCACCATGTA
Source organism: Cryptomeria japonica (assembly GCF_030272615.1). Taxonomy (NCBI): domain Eukaryota; kingdom Viridiplantae; phylum Streptophyta; class Pinopsida; order Cupressales; family Cupressaceae; genus Cryptomeria; species Cryptomeria japonica. Next base: position 602,604,371 of record NC_081406.1, on the reverse strand, counting down.
GGAAGGTTGATTTTACATCTAATTGTTCTAACTCCAAATCAAAACTAGCAACAAGAGCTAAAACAACTGTAACAGTACTTAACCGTACAATAGGTGAAATTTTTTCATCAAAATCAATACCAGATTTATGTGCATACCCCTTGGCCACCAACCAAGCTTTATATCTCTCCAAATTATCCTTTAAATCTCTCTTCAACTTGAAGACCCACTTGTTCCCAATAGCTTTTCTCCCCTTAGACAATGGAACAAGCTCCCATATTTTTTTCTTATGCAGAGTTTCCATCTCCTCTTCCATAGCAACTTTCCATTTGCTTGCACATTCAACTTCACAAGCCTCCTGATATGAACTAGGTTCACCAACATCAGTAAGTAATGCATAAGAAAAATTACAAGAGAATACCTTACAAGTGGTTTGATTACTCTACTAGATCTTCTTAAAACAAGTGATGATTCACCCTGTGGCTCAACTAGTTGTTGTTCTTCTGGTTGATCTTCATCTAGTGGCTCTGCATCTAGTTGTTCTTCATCAAGCACATCTAGATGATCATCACATTTTTCAATCTCTACTATAATAGCTTCCATGCCTTGCTGTTATTTACCTCTTTGCATTGAATTTTCATTAAAATACACATCTTGACTAACAATAATCTTGTGGGCAGCAGAATCCCACAATCTATACCCCTTTGTACCTTCTACATAGCCAAGAAAAATACATTTTGTGGAGTTCTTGTTCATCTTATTTCTATTCTCTTTACGAATATGTACATAAGCATTGCAACCAAAAATATGGAGGAATGGGTAATCAACTGGTTTACCTTTCCATATTTCTTCTGAAATTATATTATCAAGAGCAGTAGTGGGAGATCTATTGATCAAGAAATAAGTTGTATTTATAGCCTCACCCCAAAATTTTTGCTCCAAACTAGCAGTACTCAACATGCATCTGGCTCGCTCCATGATTGTATGGTTCATGTGTTCTAAAACAACATTTTGTTGTGGTGTCCTAGCAACCATCAACTACCTTGCAATTACTTACTACAAAATTGATTAAATTCTGCTGAACAAAACTCACCTCCGTTATCAGTTCTAAGACATTTTATTATCTTACCTATCTGATTCTCTACCAGAGCTCTAAACCTCTTAAAACAAGAAAACACTTCAGATTTCTTCTTGAGAAGACAAATCCACACCTTACGGTAATAATCATCTATAAATGAAACAAAATATGATGAACCTCCAATAGATGTTATAGGAGCTTCCCAAGTATCTGAATGAATTAGATTTAATACATATTTTCTTCTAGTAGTACTTCTAGAAAAACTCAGTCTATTATGTATTCCAAACAAACAATGTTCACAAAAACTTAAATATTTAGATTTTGCACCTGGGAGAACATTTCTATCTAGCAGAACCTTGAGACCTCATTCACTCATATGGCCTAGCCTTTGATGCCAGGTTGATAATGAGTCCATCTCTACATCAGACACCACAACATCCTCTACAATGTTAGTTTGTCCAACTAACCTATAGAGATTGCCAACCTTCTCTCCCTTTAGCACAACCAAAAATCCCTTTGTTACCTTGAGACAACTATTTTCACCACTGAATTTGTAACCTTGTTCATCAAACACTCCAAGTGAAAGTAATTTTTTCTTTAAACCAGGTACATACCTAACATGCTAAATAGTTTTAACTACTCAATCAAACATCTTGATTGTTACCTCTCCTTCACCAACAACTTCACATGGGTTGCCATTTCCCATGTAGACCATACCACCATCACAAGACCAATAAGTAGTAAACCAGTCTCTATGTGGTATCATATGAAAGGAAGCACCAGAATCAAGAATCCAAACATGAAGTAAAGAAATTCTCAAATTAGTAGTTAATACCTCACCATCTTCCAATGGTGTCTGAACTTCAGCAGTGTTTGCCTTAGATTTAGGTGAACTAGGATTCTCAATGGTTTCTTTTGGAAGCCTGCAATCCTTCTTGACATGTCTATTCTTGCCACAGTTCCAACATTTCACCATTTTCCGCCCCTTTGATTTGGACCTAGTTTGTCCACGCTCAATATTTTCTCTTTCCTGAGTTATGCCTCTTGCAACAAGGGTTTCGTTAGAAGAAGATCCTTGATATGTCTTCCACCTTGAATCTTCAGAGATTAAAGCAACCACCACATTCTCAAAGACCAACTTCCCACTCGGTGTAGAATTACTGAGAGCCATAACCAACTGATCCCAACTATCTGACAAGGAGCAAAGTAATATTACTGCCTTATCTTCTTCATCGATTTTCACACCCACTGAAGCCAATTTGCTTGTCAGTGTGTTGAAATCATTCAAATGATCTATGACATATGAATTGTCATGCATCCTCAAATTATACAACTGTCTTCTGAGAAGAATTTTGTTTGCTAATGACTTCATCTCATACAACTTTGCAAGCTTATTCCACAAGTCATGAGCATATTTATCCTCTGCAACATTGAATAGAACTAAATCTGCTAGAGATAACTGGATTGTTGCTCTAGCCATGATATCCATCCTTCCTTCACCATCAAAGCTTGAATCTTAAGCTTCCATAGAGAAAAATTCGAACCATCAAACTTATGTACCTCAAATTTGGTAACACTATTTCCAGTCATTGCTCACTTCTAAAACAAACAACTTGTACACAAATAACCTATGCTCTGATACCAATTGTGAGAAAAATAACAAGTGCAGAAAATTTGCAAAGAAGAACAATAGCACATAACACATAGATTTACGTGGAAAATCTGGTAAAAATATACCAGTAAAAAACCATGGGCAAATTTTGTCTTTCATATTGATTCTCAAGAATTACAAAGTTACAACAATCTCAAAGCCATTTAGATCTTATTTTCAAAGGAGGAAGAGTTACTCTATATATATACAAATTTGAGAAACTTAATGTAATAATTAAGCTCTCAAATTTGCCACCTGTAATTCTTCGAATGCCACCACTATAGTCATATTATTGACTAAGCCTATATGTGGCTCTCAATCGTCTACAAGGTTGATACATATATAGTCCAACTTGATTCTCCTATGAATCACTTAATAATTTACTAAGTCAACACAACTGGGTTGCAGAGTCTTAGTTGGAGACAACTTACTAAATATAGTAAGTACGACTAACACAACTACATGTATGACACATATAAGGGCAAAGTCCTAATTGACGACAACTTGTATGACACATAGAAGCAAAGTCCTAATTGACTTCACATTCCAACACTCCACTCAAAGAAGCTTTGTCCACTAGAAAAGAAAAAGAATGGATATACTTACTTTCAGAATGCCTTATACTTACATTCAAATTAATTATCTTGCAAATACTTTTTATTTTTAAGATTTATGTATTTTTGTGAGACCTTTTACTACACAAAGCAATTTTTCTCTAACGCCCATTTTCCATCACCAGTCATTATCTTAAATTTTGATGACACTATTATTTGTTAATAAGGGGAAGACTATTAAATATACTGCACGAACTTAAAATCCCACAAAACTACTATATTTAAAGAATATAGATACTAAGTAATTTATTTTTTTATTGTACGAGGTATCATAAGCATAGACAACGAAAGACATGGAATAGAGGTGTAGTCAAGGTATAAATAGTATACGTTTAAGTGACACTAGTGACATAAGTTAGGTAGGTAAAGTTAGATATTAGTTTGTGTGGAAACAATGAAATCAAATATCGGTCACCATCATTAAGAATAAAGTGGATCGGTAAGTAGGAGCAACCAAAAGTTTCATACTATAAGTGGTAGTAATCTTTTTTTTATGAATATGGATGTCACTTTTCATTAATAAAAAAAATAGAGTATATATTCATAAAAAAAGTATTTATTCTAATTGTAAATATTTGAATAATTATAAATGGACATTTACAATTAGAAAATATTTGCACATTTTCTTACTATGGAGTGCGATAAAGTTATATATATATATATATAACTTTATCGCACTCCATAGTAAGAAAATGTGCAAATATTTTCTAATTGTAAATGTCCATTTATAATTTTATATATGTGTGTGTGTGTGTGTGTGTGTGTGTGTTTTAAGTATATGTTTTAATATAATCTTATTGATTGGGTGTTTTTTATTATTATAGAGTTTGATTTATATTTTCAAAATATTAAATGATTTTTTTATAGTACCACTTTTTTGTTTCATAATTTTTATTATTTCTTTTTTTTTGTATTAGATCAGTTAACGAGACACTGTTCAACGTATGATTAATTAACAAAGTTTACTAAGCTGCTACAAAAAATGGATATCATTGTATGGGACTGACTCACATACACTCATACCCCAACTACTATATGCAAAATGGGGCCTATACATTTGATACAAAATACATCAGATCAAAACATGCTATACAAAATGACCTATATAATCAGTTGATACATTTAATCAAAACATGATATACAATATGTCTTCATTTCTCAATCCATGAGGTCCATCTGTGAGGGCCTTCAATCCAAATGACAATCCTATTCAATGGAATTGCTCTTGCTTGTACTAACCGACCCAGATACTGGTGTTCAATCTCCCTGCCTTCATTGATCTCTTGTATAAAAGCCTCCAATGCATTGATAAAAGGAGACCTTTCAATGTTGAATTTGGATTAGGTGTAACCATGAGAGAGCTCAAACAGATAGACTCTTGTGGTTTCATCTTCTATGAATCTTTCAAACTTTTTCACTGCAAGTTGCATCATTATAGATACCTACACATCAACAATATGAATAATGAGTCTCTTGGGAAACTCAGTAAGTAGCCTATCCTTTCCTTGATACTTTTCCTCATTCTCAATTTTCCAAATAGTCCAAAATATTTCACAAGATAATAGGGACTAAAATAGATTACTATCTTTCTTAATGCCTTTAATGTAACCACAAACAACATCACGATAAGTGAAACCATTAGCAAACTTAATCCCAAATATATTCCAGAATTCCTTAGCAACAACGAAATCAAAGAATATATGCATAGTAGTGTCAACTATCCTGGAGATATTACACACATCAATATCATTATGATTATTCTTAATAGGAAGCCAATGTAGATTAAAAAGCCATTTGAAGACTTTCTTTTTAGGCAAGATGCTACTTTCCCAAAACTGGGTGAAGATTTTCTACCAATCATTACTATTTCAATTCAAATGCCATACAAAGTTAATATGAGCAATTAAGTCAAAATTAGAGCATAAAGCATCATAAATCATTTTAGCTTTGGTATTCATGAGTGGAGAGTCATCTGCCCATGTGTAAGACCCGAATCTATCTGTAATCACCTCACATGGATTGGGGAGTTGAAGGTTGAGACAGGCCTCCCTCGATATAGTATATGTCCTCCAGTTGGAAGGGGGCAAAAAATACCTTTGACTGAGCTCAACCCAAGAAATCAAATTGCCATTAGTAATAATATAATTAAAGCAACAAATTCCTATAAGAAACTAGCTCTTGGTAGAGTAACCTTGAATGAGAGAAAGCAGTCTATCCTTATGGAGCAAGTTCCGCCAGATCAACCTCTTTCCACAAACATAATTGTTATTATTGAGGATCCTATTATTTGTAATTAGGTGTTTAACAAATTCCCAAGTCCTCCATATTGCTCTGAACACATTAGAACTAGTCGATGAGATTGGGAAGTTACCAATAGTAAGATCACTAAAGGGGAGCATTTTCTAGTTCTTGGCCTACTTCGAGATAGAAAGCACAATGTTATTCCTAATAAGAACCTTCCATGGTTTCTCACCTTCTAGAGCATGGAAGATCCATTTATTTGTTAAGCCAATACCTTGCATCTTGAGATCCTTCAATCCCATACCACTCAACTTTTTACGTAGGCAACACCAATTGTATCTAGTTGTGTGACACCTGTTGTAACCTCTATCATCCGATGAAAGAAAATTCTTGATAGATTTTTAAATATTACTAATATGATAATTATTAAACATCCAAACAAATGCATAGTATAGGCTATACAAGGAAAGTATTTTCTGACATACCTGAATTTTGCCTACTAAGGACAGATATTGTCTATTCCATTTGCTCAACTTGCACTCCAACTTATTTTTAATCCACAATCACATTTCCTTTAGACATGGATTAACAGTGAAGGGAATGCCCAAATATCTTACTTGTTTAGAAGGACCACCCCATTGACATCCATACTTATTGAGCCATAAGGGGGGTATCATCTGATCCCAAAAGAGTGGATTTGGCTATAGATATTTTAGCTCCATAGGCTTCATAGAATATATTAAGCTTTAATATCATGGAGTCCATATTATCTTCTTCAAGATCTAGAAAAAGAGTTGTGTCACCAGGAAATTGGATATTAATAAGATCCACTTTGTTGGGTAGGGTGATACCCCTAACCCTTGGAGAGTGGGTAGATTCTCTAAGAAGGTATAATATAGCATCTGCCACAATAACAAATAAGGCAAGAGTGTTACAAGTGTAGTTGTCGTTGCACCAAAAGATCGACCTATTAATGGCTGATACAACCACTAGACATAGAATCCACAAGAGGCGGTTAAGCCATGTCACAAACCTGAGCGCTGCGCTACACAACACAAGGAGACCAAGAGCGCACACCTTGCAACAACCCCACCAAGTGCAAGCAAGGGATTTGAACCTATGACCAAGCTTTGATACCACTTGTTAGAAACAAAAATGTCCAACAATCTCCCCCTTTGGCATTGATGGCAACATATGAATGTGAAAAACAATCAACACAAAGAAAGAAATGTCTCCAACAAACTCCCCCTAAGATCAAGCAGATAAAACAGTTTTTCACATGCATCTGACATTGTTGTAAGGTGTGTGCCCTTGGTCTCCTTGTGTTGTACAATGCAATGCTTAGGTTTGTGACATGGCTTAACTACCTCTTATGGATTCTATAAGTCTAGTGGTTGTGTCTGGCATTAATAGGTTGATCTTTTGGTGCAATGACAACCGCACTTGTAACAAGTGGTATTAGAGCTAGATCCACTGGAAGAAGCTTAATCGCCTGAGGAGATCTGGGATGGCATATGGAACTGAAGGTGTTATTTTTAAGAAGGAGAGTTCGAGATTTCATAGCATTAACTATGCTATATGGAAGAACTAGATGGAAGTGCATTTGAGATGTCTTGGAGAAGATTACTGAATATTACAAAGAATGCTTGTTCTTCTCCTCTGAATGCAACAATTACTATAGATGAGATCAAGGAAGTTGTTCACAACATTAGAGCGAAGGAAGCATTGTTGAGTGCCCTGACTGATTCTGAAATGAAAAATGTAATGGGACTTCAGACCGCACAAGAGATTTGGGAGACCCTTGAGACCCTGTATGAAGGAGATAAACAAGTCAAAGTTGCTAAGTTGCAGAGTTTGAACGGGAAATATGAGATGCTAAAGATGGGAGAAGATGAGAACATAAATACCTTTATGGCAAAGGTGAATGACCTTTTCCTAGGTATCAAATTTGTCGATGGAACCCTTGAAGACAATGAAATTGTTGATAAGGTACTGAGATCTTTGCCTCCTTCTTATAAACATAAGGTAGCTACTATTTATGAGATCTGGAGTGTGACTATAGTGACAAGAGATATGTTGGTTAGAAAGATTGTTACATTTGAGATGAGGGAATTTTGTGAATCACATGGAAAGTTTGAGATAGCATTTAGAGCATCTGTATCCGGTAAGAAGAAGTATGAACCTGAAGAATGTTGAATATCCAAATATGAAAGAGAAAGGAGAGAGATGGAAGAGCAAGAAAGAGAGTTTGATGAGCTTGAAGCATTGATTGCCCAAAGATTGCCTAAGGGAGCTAGTAAGTATGATGTAAAATTGCCTTTGAAATGTTTCTCTTGCAATAAGGTAGGACATTTTTCTTCTTGGTGCCCGAAGAGAATGGCTAAATATGACAAGCATGATAAATTTGATAAGCATGATATAAATGATAGATATGAGAAACATGAGAAGTATGACAAGCCTTATAAGTCTAATAGGAAGTATAGGAATAAAAAGAGTTGTTATTATGCTACTGATGAAGGTGTTATAGATGAAGAATTTGAAGGACATGAAATTACATTTCCTATCGTTAAGGAAGATGGACCAGTACCTGTTGATCCTACTAGCTACACTATTGAGGAGAAAAGTTTAGCTACTAAAGTTGAGGAAAGAGATGAATGGGTAATAGATAGTGGTTGTTCACATTATATGATCAATTATAAAAGCAAATTTGTGAGTATGGAAAGGTATGATGGTGGAATAGTGAGATTTGGAGATGGCAAAACCTGTGTGTTTCGTGGTAGAGGTTCTATATCCTTTGATGGTAAGCATAATATTGATGATGTTCTGTATGTTAAAATTTTAAAGCATAATATTTTGAGTGTTGTATGGATGGTTGAAAAAAGGTTATGATTTACAATTCAAGAATGGTAAATGAAAGATCCTAAATACCTCTAGTATAGAGATTGCATCTGGGACTAAGACTAAAGGTGATATTTTCATTTGAATGTTGGTGAGAAAAGTTCTTTGATTGCTTAGATTGATGAAATTTGGTTGTGGCATAGGAGAATGTGCCATGTTAACTTTGATTCAATGATTAAGATCAGTTCTATTCAAGTTGTTAGAGATCTGCCTAAAATTGTTAAGCTTGCTAATCTGGTGTGTAAAGAATTTCAATTGGGTAAGCAAACAAGGATTTCTTTCAAAAGCAAGCAATATACATCTGATGGATTTCTAGATCTTGTGCATACTGACCTATGTGGGCCTACAAATGTTAGAAGTGTGTAGGGAGATAGATATTTTATGTCGCTAATTGATGATTATTCTAAGATGATGTGGGTTGTCTTTTTGAAGGAAAATCAGAAGCATTAGACAAGTTCAAGATATTCAAAGCAAAGGTTGAGACTGAGTTAGGATTGAAGTTGAAATGTCTGAGATCTGACAGAGGTGGAGAATTTTGTTTCGGTGAGTTTGATTCATTCTGTGAGAAGCATGGGATTATAAAACAATTATCTCCTCTTAGAACCCCTTAGCAGAATGGAGTTGTTGAAAGGAAGAACAGGTTTGTTTTGAATGCTACAAGGACTATACTAATTGAAGGGAATCTTCTGAAGATATATTGGAGAGAAGCTATTAGCACTGTTGTTTACACATTCATCCGACTTCATATCAAAGGTGATACCGATAAGACTCCTTATGAGTTATGGTTTGGTCATGTTCTTACAGTGAGATATTTCAAAGTATTTGGTAGCAAATGTTATATCAAGAGAGATGATGACATAGGAAAGTTTGATGCAAGAAGTGATGAGGTAATTTTCTTGAGATATTCAACAAAGAGAAAACACTACCGGTGCTACAATAAGAGATTGAGAAAGATAGTGGAAAGTGCAAATGTGAAGGTGGATGAAAACCTTGGGAAAGAGATCAGAGCATGTAGATATGATGATGGTTAGCATATTGTTCTGAACCCTATTCAAACTAAAGAACTAAAGCAGACTGATCGGGTAGAAACTGTTAATTTGGATGTTGTTGTTGTTGTCGATGGAGAGGTGCAGGAACCCAAAAATAAGAACAATTAGAAGACTCTGAGGTATGTAAGATTGAATCATTCAGAAAATCAGATTATTGGAGATAAAAATAAAGGTGTGATGACTAGAAGAAGGTTAGCTAATGAAGAGGTATGTTTGATTTCTAAAGTTGAACCTAAAGATGTTGCTGAAGCTTGCAAAGATGAAAATTGGATGAGAGATATGGAAGAAGAATTAGATTAGATTGAGAAGAATAACACATGGGAGCTTGTGCCTAGACCTAAAGATAAGAATGTGATTGGTACTAAATGGATATTCAAGAATAAATTGAATGAAGCGGGTGAAGTTGTCAGAAATAAAGCAAGATAGGTATGTAAAGGATATTCACAGAAAGAAGGAATTGATTATGAGACTTTTGCTTTGGTGGCCAGACTTGAAGCTGTTAGACTGTTGCTTTCATATGTTGCCTTTAAAGATTTCAAGGTATATCAGATGTATGTCAAAATCTGCCTTTTTGAACGATGATCTTTAGGACGAAGTCTACATTGAGAAACCTGATGGATTTTCATTATCAGATGATGGAGGTATGGTATGTAAACTGAAGAAAGCTCTTTATGGATTGAAACAAGCCCCTAGAGCTTGGTATGCAAGATTGGATAAGTACTTGTTGAAATTAGGATTTAATAAAGGGACTACTGATGGTAATATGTACTTTAAGATTGAAAATGATAACATCTTAATTGTTGAAGTTTTTGTTGATGATATTATCTTTGGAGGTGATGATGGATTGAGCATGAAGTTTGTCGGTGATATGTAGAAGGAATTTGAGATGTCTATGATAGGTGAGATGATATTTTTCTTAGGTTTGCAGATTTCACAGACTGGAAAAGGTATCTTTATATCTCAAACTAAAAATGTGAAGGAGTTGTTGAAGAAGTTTGGGTTAGATGACTCCAAACCAGTTGGAACTCCTATGGTGATTGGCTGCAAATTATCTAAGAATTATGAATCTTTGAAAGCTAATCATAGTTTGCACAGGTCTATGGTTGGTGGACTACTATATCTTACTCAGACTAGGTCAGACATTATGCATGTTGTGTGTATGGCTGCTAGATATCAAGCTGATTTGAAAGAAAGTCATGTCACTACTATGAAGAGGGTATTCAAATACTTGAAGGGAATTGTGGATTATGGTTTGTGGTATCCAATGAATGATGATTTCATGTTATGTTCTTACACTGATTCTAATTGGGTTGGCGATGTTGATGACCAGAAGAGTACATCCGGTGGCGCTTTCTTTTTGGGTAAGAAATTGGTTTCATGGGCTAGTAAGAAATAAGACTCAATATCCTTATCTATTGTTGAAGCTAAGTACATTGTTGTTGTTGGTAGTTGCACTCAGGTGGTTTGGATGAAGGAAATGTTAAAGGATATTAGAGTTATCTATGATGAGCCTATTGTCATATACTATGATAATTCTAGTGCTATCAACATGTCAAAGAATCTGGTGAAACATTCAAAGACTAAACATGTGTCAATCAAATATCATTACTTGAGGGAGAAAGTTTGTGAAGAGGAAGTAAAGTTGGAGTATGTGTCTAAAAAGGAAAAGATTGCTGATATCTTCACTAAGCCTTTTCTTACATATACATTTGTCTATTTGAGAGACAAGTTAGGGGTAGCCACCCCTCCTGATGAGAACTAGATGCATTGATTTGCATCAATCCGGTGGACTTCATGGTTTTATCTCATTATCTCGATTGATGAGTTGGTATTGCTCCTTTGGTGGAGTAATCTGGTTATGTGTTTAAAGGGGAGAGTTTGGTTTTCTTATCTTTGGCATTGTTGTAAAATGGGGAGAGATGCATGTGAAAAAATGTTTTATTTGCCTGATCTTAGGGGGTGTTTGTTGGAGACATTTATTTCTTTACCTTGATTTTTTTTCACATTCATATGTTGCCATCAATGCCAAAGGGAGAGATTGTTGGACGTTGTTGTTGCTAACAAGGAGCAAGTAGGCATCCTTCTCTAATCGACCTTTCCAGTTTGAGATGCTAAGTACAAGACCCATTAACCTCCACTTGAGTAGATTCGTTATTAAGGAGAACACACACCATTTGACAAAATTCATTTGTAAATCTAAATGCTTCCAACATCATAATAAGTTCAAGCTCCATTCGATCCGATCATATGCCTTTTCAAAGTCAATGAGGAACATAGAAATATTTTGATCGGTTAACTTTGCCCAATTCATGGCCTCCTAGTTTGTGATGAGGTTCTCAAGAATGTACCTCCATTTAATGAACCTTGTTTGTTGACTAAAATTGGTAAGATATCCACAAGTTTGATTGTGCAATAGTCTTAGCTAGAATCTTATAGGAAACATTAACGTAATGGACCTCCAGTTTTTAATAAGGGATTTATCCCCTTCCTTTGGGAGTGACTTTGTCACCCCCTTATTAATTTCAACACAGGTCTAAAGAACCCTTAACTAGAGCTTCCTCATACATCTATAAAAGATCTATGGTATTGATAGGCCAACACTAGGTCAAAGAGTGCAATAGAATCGATATTTAATAATAAATTTTATTTGGTCTATACATGTCAATCCAGGGGCATAAACTTATGAGAGATGTTTGGGCAATATGCCATCAAGGGGTGAAAGTCGTTAGATGAGTGGGGATGAATGCAGCTATGAAAACAAACCAACAACAAATTGAAATAAAACTGGCAACAAGAACTGTCACCTCCTAGTGACAGGATCTGTTCTATTCTATTCACACAACAAGAACTATGTGGAAATTACAACAAAATCTGAAACACAAATCGGACATGAAAACCATATCAATTAATTTTGCAGCATGGAAATAAACACAAATTATTAACACATATCAAACAAAGAAATGTAGCATTACAAAACATAATCAACTAACACAAATTATTAACATATATCAAACATTGCAAAAAGTAAACAACTACAATCATAATACACGAAAACACACTCTACAAAGAATAAATAAATATTTACACTTCATCCAATGACTTCAGAGTGGGTGCCCTTCCTCCCAATCGATCGATCGAAGAAAATGATCAAAGAACTTACAAGCTTAACTCAAAACAATAATATTATATTTTTGAATAATGTGATTCATACATATCCCCCTCTGCTTGAATAAAAGATGGATTTAATAAGCTTTTACATAGACAACGAAATAACTAATTCATACTTACGGTTTATAGTCTTTCCAAAGGCACTTAAACTGATTCACTAAAAAAATATAGAAGATATTAACAATATCTATGAAGCATCATGAAAACAGTTACAAACGATTGCCACCACTCCTACACACAACTACATGAATCTAGAAAGGGAGGAGATACGTGTTGTTGTTTTCATGAATGAGTTTGAGTGAACAGTTTTAACCACTTCTTGAATATTTGAAACCAACTCCATGCATGTGAATGTTGTGTGGCCTATGGCCAACATTTCAAAATTGAATCCATGCCAAAATACTAAGTAGAGAATGATTGTGGGCCACCTTTTACTTGCAACTTCAAAAGATAAAAAATGTGGAAAACGAGTCTTTAACAGCTCGATGATGAAAAGGATCCATGCACATATTATGGAAGAATATGGTTTTCACGTGAATTTTTCATCCCTCCTTCATGATTATAAGAGACCATGGCAATGTAGGAGGGAAATATTGAGGTATCTAGCTAGCAGATGGAGGAACGATAATAGTGTATTGGCATCAATATGTCTTCACATCAACTCTTATTACATTAATATTGAATGTTAAGTAACTTAGGATAAGATATAGATCTTGTAGTAGTAGAAAGAGCTCCAATAATTTGGTTATTAGTAAAAAAAATATAAACATTATTTTTCATATTTTAATCTCAAAACTAAATTAAACACCTCTTATGTATTTTAACCATATGCAACATAAATGACATAATATGATACATAAATAGAATATGAAAATGGGAATGAAAGGTTATGAAATAGGTTGAAAGATGACGTAAAGTGTGACGTAAATATCTCTCATCAGGTATGTGCAAGATCATAATGGACCAAACCAGACCCTTAAGTGGTAATGAAAATTAGAAAACCAGAGTTAGGCAACTTGACGTAAAAATTTGAATAAGTTATCAATATTTTTTAAAAATATGTAAGAATACAATCTATAGCAAATTGAATCTAGTTTCTAAGCGACTGGTTGTTTTTTGAAAAATAACAAACAAACAAACAAACAAACTATTTGGTGAAAATTTGAAATTTCATTACAGTAGTACTAAAATTTTAGGAAAAAGATAACAAGAAGGTGTCTATTTGACCATCCTAACCACAATCAAATCATAATATTTTTTTTATAAGATTTTAGATATAAGTAGAAGACCCATGTCTAGATGCGATGCATATTTTTTTGTAATTTTATTCACACTAAATAATTAATTATGAGTTATTAATAACTTTTTAAAAATATAAAAACTCGTATGTTTGACCACCATGACTTGGTCAAAAATTTATGAAATTCATTTTTTTAAATCCTATAGTATGCAAAGCATAGAATATGACGCATGTTTTGAAATCAAAAAATGTGATACCATTTGAAAGTTATAGATGCTTTTCAATCAGCCTATCAGTTAGGACTTTAGTCATAGGTCAAATAGAAAATAAATAATTATTTATTAAAGTTAAAATAAGGCATAATTTATACTGTGGAAATCTGAGAATCTCCTTAAAAAACCCTTTTTGTTTCATCAAGTTTAGGTAAAAAAAAAAGTTGTCAGCCACTAGGGCAAAGTCTAGAAAAGCAAGGAAAACTCCTAAACACATTTTTTGTGTTGACTTTCTAGGTTTGGCATGTTATAGCCAAATCCCAATGCAATCTTGAGGAATATACCAAGGTTGCAAATTTTTGTCATAGGTAATGGATATCAGATATATCCGCAGGTAAAAGATATATGATATTATTAGATATCTGATTTCTGCTAGGTTTTCTCTATAAATATAATATATAAATATTTTTTATATTAAATAAAATATCTTAAATAATATTTTAATATTTAAAATATTATTTAACATATTTTATTTAATATATAAATTTATATATATTACTAATACATATAATATAATATAATTAATGATATTAATATATATTAATAAACTTATATATATCCCGATATAGCATTTTATATTAAATAAATTATGTTTCCCTACATCCCTCTCCTATTTGGACAATCTTTCCTTCTACCTATAGGTCTATCTCTCCTACTATCCTTAACACCTTGTACACTTATTTGTACCCAACTCTCTCCTCCTATGTATTGTACTTCTAGATATTGAGCTCTCTCTCTCTCTCTCTCTCTCTCTCTCTCTCTCTCTCTCTCTCCCTTCTCTTCCTCTCCCCCCTCTCCCTTTCCCACTCCCTCTCCTTGTCCACTTCTCTCCCTCTTTTGCCTCTCTCCCTTTACCCTTCTCTCCCTTTCTCCCCCCTCTCCCTTTCCCCTTCTTTCCCTCTCCCTTTATTGATAATTCCATGTCTCCCCTCTCCCCCTCATTCTAATTACTCTCTCTCTCTAGATCGCTTCCCCTTCTCTCCCTATCTCCCCCTCTTCATGTACCCTTCTATACCTACCTATCCTTCTTCCCCCTCTCATTTACCAACCCCCACTCCCTTTTCCCTTCTCTTTGTCTCTCCCTCCTCTCCCTTTCCCACCATCTCCCCCTTTGTTGATACTTCAATCTCTCTCTCTCTCTCTCTCTCTCTCTCTCTCTCTCTCCCTCTCTCCAGATCAGTTTCGTCTTCTCCCCCTATCTCACCCTCTCCCTTTTGAGTAAAATCACAAACCCGTGTCACACTTTTCTAAAGGAAGTGGGCAACACAACTAAAACTATTTAACTTCGACCGCATAAAAGTGACATTTCTAAATTGAATTTCAAATTGATGTAAACTAATGAAATGTAAAAATATTAATGAAATTTATGTCTATTATTTTTTGAATTTAAAACAAAAAATTTGATTTTTTTTTTTATATATTCAAAGACAATCGTTAAAAATGCTGAAAATCAACGATTCTAGTTAGTGCCACCAAAAAAATCAAAAAATAAAATTCCTGATTTTAATTTTCCAAATAGATGACACGTATATGCACTGCAAAAAAGAAAAAGAAAAATTAAATTTTGATGTACATTTTTCTTGTAATAAAATTTTAAGCTTCAACATAGCTGAATTTAATAGTTTTCATTTGACGTCACCTTTTGTCTATTAAATTTATCATTGTCAAGAGACAAATTTTACCCTTTTGGAGAAGATTCTCTCTTCTAGTAAACAATTTTAATATCATTTAATTTAATTTTTTTAATTTCAAATCTGTCTCTTTTCAAACTTAAAAAACCTACTTGTTGTTGCAATGCATTGATACCGATAGTAAACTGAAAGGGGGGGGGGGGGGGGGTGAATCAGTTTACTAACAATAAAAACAATTAATTCAATTATAAACCTTATACTGGAGCACAACCCAATGAAAAATATAAAGGGGGAGGGGGGGTGAATCAGCTTACTAACAATAAAAATAATTAATTCAATTATAAATCTTATACCAGAGCACAACCCAATGAAAAATATAACATGAAATCACAACACACATAACACCAATATTTTGACTTGGAAAACCTGAAAAAGGGAAAAACCATGGTGGGAAACCCTACCCACAATCAGATGAATACTCTGAAGTAGTATTATGAATAATTACAATGGGGTATTCACATGCAAAAAGGCCAACAACCTAGAGCGTGTTAGGTCCCAGAGGCAACTGAGAGGGGGGAGTGAATCAGTTGTTAATGTTGGTAGACAGTTTAACAATTAATTGCAGTACCGACAAAGTTTAATGCATGAAACAAAAAGACAAATAACATACACAACACATAACACAGTTATTTGTACGTGGAAACCCTGTAAGGGGAAAAACCACGATGGGAAACCTTACCCACAATCAGATGATACTACTGCAGATATTATGTGTGTACAATATGGAGTCTGCACATGCAGAAAGGCCAACTTTTTGGAGCTCACTACTCAATTACAAAATGGGAGTCACACTGACTACAATTGGATGGTTAAATCCAATGATAATGTACTACTTAGAATAACATCATATGCTGGATTCAGTACCGGTTAAGCTTTGATATGCCTTCTTCAAACCTTCCTTCAATCTTGAATGATGTCTGCATGTATATCTCTTCTTATATTCGCATATACCTTATTACAATCCTTTTCCACACTCTACCACACAATCTCATAAATGAGATCTTACATATATACCAAAACCTAAGACCAAATGAGTAGGTCGGCTCACTAAGATATTACAATGAAATCAATTACAAATGAATCAATATCTGATGCATGATGTCATCTCAATGCATTTACAATAACAATAAGTCATCTTCATGACGTGTCGTGCTGATCTGGAATAGATATGCTTGTCGGTCCATAACCTGGACCTATTTGCTGGTAACAACAAATATGCAAACCCGATTAGACCAATGAAAAAATCACCAAAACCAAGTTTTCAAACAATGTCTTCAACATAACCAAGTAATCTCCAAGTCATTCCAAGTGCTGGTGAACAATATATCCTATTGGTGAACCAGATATTGGTGACTGTGCATAAGTCACTGATCATGCTGGTGAACATAAACAAGAATCTCCAAGTGCTGATAAGTGTTGACAAGTGTTCACATCAATGATAAAACCATATCAACATATCCAAAATACCAACAATCTCCCCCTTTGGCATTGATGGCAACACAAGATGGAAAAAACCATCAAAGTGCTAAAACAGAAATGCCAAAAACCAAAAACCAGCAATCTCCAAAAGAGATCATCAAAATACAGATACAGAGAGTAACAATCTCTCCCCCAATGAATAATCTCTCCCCAAATAGATAAAGTGTTTTTTCATAGATATCTCTCCCCCTTTGACATCAAATGCCAAAGCAATACAAAACCAAATTCAATCAGTTCAAAGAACTTATCACAAAATACCAACTTATCAATTTATCCAACTACTCCCCTTGAGAAGTAGCTCTCCTCATCAAAGTCGGAAAAAATATTTCTCTGTTAATTCTATCAGTTGATGACAATCATCATCTGTCTAAGTCTCTACCGATGGGGGTATAACCCCAAGCTGATTTCTGAGATATTCAAAAGTTTCCTTAGGCGAAGGCTTAGTAAAGATATCTACAATCTGCTCCTTAGTATTCACATAAACCAACTTCACTTCTTTTGCTTCAACATTTTCTTTAAGAAAATTGAATTTGATAGAAACATGTTTATTTTTGGAGTGAAATACCGGATTATTAGACATATCAATTGCTGCCATATTATCACTGTAAATTGTTATAGGTTCCTTGCATTTTACCTTTATGTCCTTCAACATTTTCTTGATCTATAATACCTGTGTACAGTTAGTTGCTGCTGCAACATATTCTGATTCTGCTGTTGATAAAGATGTATAACTTTGTTTCTTGCTCAACCAATAAATTAATCTGCTACCAAGAAAAAATGCTCCATCGGTGGTGCTTTTTCTATCATCTACATCTCCTACCCAATTTGCATCTGTGTATGCACATAAATCAAAGTTTTCATCTCTAGGATACCATAAACCAAGATTTGTAATGCCTTGTAGATACTAGAAAATCCTTTTCACTGTCGATTCATGATTTTCTTTAGGATTAATCTGAAATCTTGAAACAATACATACTGCATTCATAATATTAGGTCTTGTTTGTGTCAAATACAGTAAACCTCCTATCATAGACTTGTACCTAGTTAGATTAACAAGTGTTGATTCATCCTTCAAAGATAGTTTATTAGTTGTAGTCATAGGTGTGTTTACCGGTTTAGAGTTTTCCATGCCAAATTTCTTTAGTAATTCCTTCAAGTACTTTGATTGATTTATGAATATACATTTATCAGTCTGTGAAATCTACAATCCTAAAAAGAATTTTATTTCTCCAATCATAGACATTTCAAATTCTTCCTGCATCTTTTTAGAAAAGTCTTTACATAATCCATCTTCTCCTCCAAATATTATATCATCAACAAAAACTTCAATAACCAAGGTGTCATCATTAGTCACTTTGTAATATAGATTGTTGTCAATATTACCTTTACTAAAACCAATCTTCAAAAGACATTTGTCCAATCTAGCATACCAAGCTCTAGGAGCTTGCTTTAGTCCATACAAAGCTTTCCTTTACCCGCACACCATATCTTTGTCATTTGTCAAAGAAAATCCATCAAGTTGTTCAATGTAAACTTCTTCTTCAAGATCACTATTCAGAAATGCACATTTAACATCCATTTGATATAATTTATAGTTCTTGTGTGTTGCAAAAGCTAAGAATAATCTAACTACCTAAATTCTAGCTACCGGTGCAAAGGTTTCATTATAATCAATTCCTTCCTTCTATGAATAACCCTTACACACTAATCTTGCTTTATTTCTGATTACCTTACCATCTTCATTAAGTTTATTTCTGAATACCCATTTAGTTCCAATTACATTTTTGTCTTTAGGTCGGGGAACTAATGTCCATGTGTTATTTTTTCAATTTGTTCCAATTCATCTTCCATAACTTTAATCCAGTGTTTATCTTCACATGCCTCATTAATTGATGCTTGTTCAATTTGAGAAATAAGACATACCTCTTCATTTGCCAGTCTTCCTCTAGTCATAACTCCTTGATATTTGTTCCCAATTATCTGATTTTCATAGTGATTCAATCTTACACACTGGGGTGTTTTCACTTGTTATTGTTCCTCAGTGATTGTTGAATCCTCAGATGATGCCGGTGTGACTGGATCAAGATTCTATACTGGTGTACTTATAGTAGGTTCATTTGTTATTATCTCAACTGCCAGTTCAAAGTCTATAGACCTTCTAAAGTGTTCGTCATTCTTCACATTTGCACTCTCAATGATTTTTTGCAATCTCTTATTAAAACATCTATATGCCTTTCTCTTAGATGAATAACCAAGAAATATTCCTTCATCACTTCTAGGATCAAATTTGCCAATATACTCATCTCTTCTAATATAGAATTTACTTCCAAATATTCTAAAATATTTAAGAGTAGGAGTATTACCAAACCATAGTTCATGGGGGGTCTTACTGGTTTCACCTTTGATGTGAACTCTGTTGAATGTATAAACAACTATATTGACTGCTTCTCTCCAATACACATGAGGTAGGTTTTCTTATGATATCACGCTTCTAGCTGCATCCAAAATAGTTTTGTTCTTTCTTTCCACAACTCCATTCTGTTGGGGTGTTCGGGATGTTGATAACTGTCTTTTAATTCCATTCACTTCAAGGAATGTATTAAATTCCTTAGATGTGAATTCACCTCCTTGATCTGATCTCAAACATTTGATTTTCTTACTAGTTTCATTCTCTACCATCACCTTAAATAGTTTGAATTTCCCAAAAGCTTTTGATTTCTCCTTGAGAAAAGTAACCCAACACATTCGAGAATAGTCATCAATGATTAGCATAAAATATCTATCTCCTTGTAAACTTCTAGTTCTTGCTGGACCACATAAATCAGTATGAATTAAGTCAATAACATTATTGGATTTCTCTGGTATACTCTTAAAATATGCTTTAACTTGTTTTCCAAATTGACATTCCTTACATACTAGATTGTGAGGTTTAACAATCTTACATAAGTCCCTTACTGCCTTAGTTGTACTGATTTTCACAATGCAATCAAAATTTGCATGACACAGTCTCTTATGCCATAACCAGCTTTCATCAATATGTGCAATTAAGCATGTCTTTTCATTGTTATTCAAATGAAAGATATTACCTCTAGTCTGATTACCAGTTGCAATTTCCAAACTAGTTCTATTCATGATTTTGCATTTACCATTCTTGAATTGTAACGGAAATCCCTTTCCAACTAATTAACCAACACTCAAAAGATTATGCTTCAAACCTTCAACATAGTAAACATTATCAATATTATACTTACCATCAAAATATATAGTGCCTTTTCCTCTGATCAAACAAGCTTTGTCATCTCCAAATCTTACTAGACTTCCATTGTATTCGTGAAAGGTTAAGAATTTACTCTTAGCACCAGTCATATGATGTGAACATCCGGAATCAATAATCCATTCATCTTTATCTTCAATTTTAGCTGCCAGGGCTTGCTCTACCGGTTGACTAGTAGGTGTCGGTTGATCTTCTATTATAGCATCAAAATCCCATCCATTGTCTACCAGTTCCTCATCAAAATCATGAGTGACTCCTTCATCAACATAGTAACATGACTTGTCTCTATTCTTCTTAAATTTGTACCTCTGATATTCAGGGTTAGGCTTATATGTTCTTTTAGCTTCTTCTTTCAATCTTGTATGTCTATCAGGACACCTAGAAGCCATATGACCAATCTTATTGTAGTTAAAACATTTAAAGGGTACTTTACCTTCATACTGCTAGGAATCCTACAGCTACTGAGGGGGGGGGGGGGGGGGTGAATCAGTATCTAACCGGTGTATAAAATTTCTTAACTTAAAACATGCAGAACATATTATAACAGTGTACCGGTAAGCAAGAAATAATGCAATAAAAATAATCAAGAACATCCACATGAAAAGCACACCATAACACAAGGATTTAACGAGGAAACCCGGTGTGGGAAAAGCCTCGGTGGGATTTGTGACCCACAATATTCACTCACTGGCCAATAAGAGAATATTACTTACAATAGGGGCCTGCACATGCAGGAAGGCCAACTGCTTAGAGCTCACTACTCAATGGGAAGTCTCACTGACTTACAATGAGGATTATACAAATCCAATATCTTGTACTGCTTTACAATAGCATCTATAATGCCTGATCCAGTACCGGTTGCTACTCTGCTTCTTACATAAACCCTTAGCCTATATTTCGCATAATAGGTCTGCCTAATATTTTCCTTAGAATGGTTCCTCACTCATTTTTAAATGTCTATAATGATCTCTTTTATATATAAGAGTCATTTTACAATTTGCCAAGTCGGCTTACAAAGTTTTACAATAATAAACAAAATATAATATAACAAAATCTTGTCAGCCTCTGTGCTGGTATACTTATTTTCTTTGTGCCGGTGCTGGTGTCCTGAGTGCCGGTGTAGAGTGTGATCTGCTGATGCCAGTATAATGCCTTTGTTGGTACCATAGGATTGCAAGGTTGCCATCAATGACAAAACCTTCAATCACATACAATATCTCATTGGAGTGTGCATATGCCAACAATCTCCCACTTTGGCATTGATGGCAACACTCATGAGAAATTTCAAAATGTATCCAAAAATGTGAAGTCCAAAAATGTGTGTGCTCCCCCTGAGCATATGATTCTTGTGATATTGAATTTTCTCATCCCACTACTCCCCCTTTGTCATCAATGACAAAGGTTGTCAAGATGTCAGTAGAGTTTGCAGTTTCAACCTTGTAATTGGGTGGTTACAATTTGAAAAAGATCTCCCAAAATCAAGTTTATACTATCCATAAACTTCTTGCTATCCTTTATTGCTATCTCTGTTCTCTTCACTGTACTGGTGAGATGCTACAAATGTTCTGCCAGTGTTTTCTGTCCCTGTTTTAGTGCCCCAGATACTTCCTTCCACAGTGATGCTAGATAGTCCAATCTTGGACTTAGTTTTAATCTCAGATGCTTTGCCTTATTCACAATTCTCTCTTTCTCTCTTTCCAATTTAAGTAATTCTTCTTCAAAATTTGTTATCTTCTCCTCAAAAACTAATAGTGTATTCGGTGAGTTAACAAAATTATCTGTAAGTTTATTGATCTCATCCTGTACCTTTCTCATCTTCTTGTCTATATCTACAGTCAAAAAATTTGTCTTACAAGTGTCTTTGTACAGAGTTTAATACTCTTTCAATAAATTACATAATTTCGGTAGAAGTGTGTCAAAATCTCTGTTACACTTCTTTATTTGCTCATCAAAGAATTTCTGTTTTTCAATTTCTACTTTATCCTTCAATGACTCTTCCTTTATTTTCTCAATGTTTTCTATGATATATTTACACAGTGTATCAAGTTGTCCTAAAGAATCTTTATTGTCTATATTACAGTTGGGAGCAATTACCTTCAAAATTGGTATGGTATCATCAATTGCCTTGTAAGCTTGAGAGCTGCAGTCTGTTATCTTTTTGATTGAATCTAATAGTACCTCAGTCACATTAGTTGATTTGAAGCCTGATGATGAACCAATAATTTGAGTACCAGTGGAAATAACCAAGCTTGTATTGACCTTTGGTAGGTTTGTTTGTGTCTGCATTTCTTTAAGCAATGGTTTTTCTATTTCTCTAGTTGTCGGTGGCACTGTTTCCTTATGTTCCTGTTCCTGTTGTTGTTGTTCCTGTTCCAGAGCCTTTTGCTCTGTTTGTTGCATTGACTCAATTTGAGTCTCTACCTTTTTCTTTTTGTCTTCTGTCGGTTTCTCCTATGTGTTTTCAATTTGCTCAGCTACCGGAGGCTCACTAGCCATGTCAGTCTTATCAGCTGTATCTTTGTCTACCACTATGTTGATCTTTTGAGTATCAACATCCATAGTATATAAGACTTCAGGATTAGTATTACCATCCTCTACATCCATATTCTCAGCTGCTGGTTGATCTTCTATAGCTGTTGTTTTTAACGGTGGAGTAATCAAAGGAGGTGGGGGTAAGTTGTCTCTAACCTTGATACTAAGTGGTCCAACAACTTTACCTTTACCCTTGTCTCTATCTTTCTGATAAACTTTTATGGGTTTGGGGTTCCTGTATCCTTGTTGTTTTTCTTTTTCAACTAAGATTATATCCCATCCATTTTTTGTTTGCTCAGTTACCTCACTAACTCTTCCAACCATTAAAGCAATGTGCCGGTGTGCAGTAGAAAATAGTGACAAGTTGGCTTGAGCAATTAGGTCATCAATTTGTTTGGGTGAGTTTACAAGATAAACAACAAGTATCTTTTCAATCTTTATTTTCTTGTCCAGTTCTATTACTGCTTGTCTTCTTGCTTCCAGTCTCTTAAATAGTTCATCTGGAATTTCATTTACTACTTCCATCAAGAACTTCTTATACATATCCATATGCAATATAACACTATTTTCAACTTGTTCTTTTTCATCAGCTGTTAAAGTGTCATATATTTTCTCTATATTTTTCAATTTACCTTCCTCTATAATTTCATTCAGTAGTATATCAAGAGGGGCCAAGTCTTTGTTTGTCCTCTTCTTCTTTTTGGGTGTCAGTTTCTTCTTCTTTGGTGTAGCCTATCTTAACAGAGATCTCACCACTTGTTGTTTTTGTCTTGTCCTCCTGGGTGAGGGTGTGGTTGCCGATGAGGGATCTCTTTTCCTTACAACTCTTTTGAAAGTTGTAGGCATGTCACTCCCAGAAGAAGTACCTACCAGTGATAGGTGAGTTTCAGGTTGTGGAGCTGCTAACTCATCCTCTGTTATACCGGTTTTCTTCAACACATCTTCTTTGATGGCCTTTGCTTGTCTGGAGCCTTTCCTTACAACTGCCTCAACCTTTTTCACTCTTTTCTTTGATTGTATTTGGCTTTCAATAGTTTCTGCACTACCAAATATTTCTTCCTTAGGTTCTCTGGGGGCTTCTACAAGTGCTTTAGCATATGTTTCAATTATATGATCATCTATTTCATAGCCCATCTTGGTTACCCAAACTGTCCTAGGGATGACTGCTTCCATCCAGATTTCATCCTTCTTGATTACAAAGCATATTTTATCTTTGTATTTGTCGACAATCTTTTGTGATAACCTGATTCTTTTCTTCATTTTGGCCTTTAATGCTTGAAAGAAGTCATGAATATTGTTTTCCTTGTTTTCTCTCATGTTATTGAATAGTTCTGTTAACTGTTTACCTACCGGTATATCATAACCAAGTTCTTTGTAGCCTATACCGGGAACCTATTTTTTTATATGTAGCATCAAACATACTAACAGATTTCCAAATCTGAAAGTTCCTTTCTTGTCCTTCTTAATCTTTCCAAGGTTGTCAATTAATTCATCTTTTAACCATTCACATATATCAATCTTTGCATTTTCTGTTACCATATCATAAGAACTCTTAATGCATAAACTTGAAACTGAATTGAGTCTATTTGCATGAGTAGCTTTATACCCTAATATCATGCTGATAAATCTCACATTAATGTCTGTTACATCATTAACTCTTAGGGACCTTTTGTCGAAAGTTGCACTAGTTAGGTTTGTAACTAGGTCATTGGATACCTTCTTGGTTTTATCTGGCCTTTTACTGGTGGTTGGTAACCCTGTGACAACTTTCACAACTTCCTTAGTGATTTTGTGGACTGCATCTAACCAGAAAAATTTACCATGTACCCTACTTAAGACTATCCTAATCACATCCTTGGGGAGTTCAGGAATGCTAAGGATCTCTGTAAATCCTAGGGTTTCAGTGATCTTGTGTTCATCTTTTAAATTGCCAGTTTTATCACATATCATATTTTTAAACATAGTTTTAATCTCTTCATCTCCTAGTTCCTCAATGTTGCAGTGGATGTAAATTCTGGGGTCTTCAGCATAAACAACTCCCTTGGGAATTTGAGAAAAAGCACCTAAGGTATCATCTTTCTTTGCTACCTTGGGAACTAACTGAAATACGTGCCTAGGTCTTTTTATCACTTCGATAATAGTAAGGTTTGCTATATATTCAATTGTAGAGGTGGATGCCATGATTAAATACCTTTTACTACCTTTAGGATGGATGAATGCTTGGAGTGTTCTTGTCTCTTTCTTGAAATGCCTTAGCTCGGAATCTTCGTGCTCTTTGTAGGTTTGAAATCTCGGTGAAATGGAATTGAGCCAAAACCTCAATTTTATAGTGTCTTTTTGCCATCTACCACATTAAATATATGCCGGTTAAGTATTCTCTTAACATTGTCTGTCAGTAAAAATTAATTTTCAACTTCTTATCTCTAACCAAGGGAATAATAGCACATGTGTCATCAGATTGCCAAACCCTCAAGGAAAATTTCTTCAATTAGATGAAGAACTTCCTGCCGATGGAGCACTGCTTTGTCCTGCCGGCGAAGCATCACTCTGTCCTTCTGGTGAAGGATTGGTTTGTTCTACCGGTGGAGGAGTATTCCCAATATTTAGATCAACTTTTCTAATCCATTGTTTTGAGAATTTTTTCTTAACCTCTTCAACTTTTTCTTTACCTTTCAAGCTAGAACTTTTGTTGTCTACCGGTGTTCCTTTACTTATACAGAATTTTGCACTATGCCCAATCTTATTACATGCATAACAAGTTACATTATTATTCTAAATAGCTTTCCCATAATCTATGTTAGTTTGTGCTCTGCATTGATTAGATAAATGTCCAAATCTTCCACAAACATAACATCTCACATTCATTCTGCAATTTTCAGAGTTGTGACCAATTTTGTTGCATTTAGAACATTGACCAGTGGGTGTGTTGATATTCTGGTAATCTCTAGATCTACACTCATATGCTCTATGACCATACTTATTATAGTTAAAGCATTTTCCATTGAATTTATAAGCATTAGATTGTCTTACCAGTTTGCTGTGATCTTGAGTATTTGCAGTACTGGAGCTTTCACCAACTTCAAAGCCAATTCTAGAAGTGTCACCTTTAGGTTTTTGATTCTTCAGCAAGGTGCCAAGTTCCTCTGAGCTTTTCTTGAATTTTTCTTTATGTTGATTTGCAGTTTCTAGTTCTCTTTCTAAGACTTCTTTTTGTCTCATCAGTTCATTTGAGTCATTTTGAGTATGCATCAGATCTGTCTTCAACATGTCATTTTCATAGCTAAGTCTTGTGTTCTCATTTGCTGCATCACTTAGTCTTCTAGTCAATTCTTCTTCATTCTTCTTCCTATCCTCAATCTCTTTGCAAAATCTCATAGTCATATCCTACATCTCATTCTTTGTTGTCATGTTCTCTTGTTTCAACTTGCTTATCATATCATTAAGTGATTCCTTTTCATCATTCTCATTTTGCAATTTTTCACAAAGTTCTCTTCTCTTATTTCTTGCAACAGTAAAATTTTCTTGAAGTGCCTAAATGATATTCTGAGCTACCCTTAAATCATCTTCTAGTTTGATATTTTTTCAATTTCTTTGCATCATAGTCTGTAAGAGCTCCTTCAAGTTGCTTCATCAAATTCTCCATCTTTACCGATGTCAAGATCTTCCTCAAGTTGTTAGGCTTCTAAAAATAGAGGACCAAGCTTTGATACCAATTGCTAGGAATCCCATAGATATTGAGAGGGGGGGGGGGGGGGGGTGGTGAATCAGTATCTAATCGGTGTATAAAATTTCTTAACTTAAAACATGCAGAACATATTATAACAGTCTACCGGTAAGCAAGAAATAATGCAATAAAAAAAATCAAGAACATCCACATGAAAAGCACACCATAACACAAGGATTTAATGAGGAAACCCGGTGTGGAAAAAACCTCGGTGGGATTTGTGACCCACAATATTCACTCACTGGCCAATAAGAGAATATTACTTACAATAGGGGCCTGCACATGCAAGAAGGCCAACTGCCTAGAGCTCACTGCTTAATGGGAAGTCTCACTAACTTAAAATGAGGATTATACAAATCCAATATCTTGTACTGCTTTACAATAGCATCTATAATGCCTGATCTAGTACCAGTTGTTGCTCTGCTTCTTACATAAACCCTTAGCCTATATTTCGCATAATAGGTCTGCCTAATATTTTCCTTAGAATGGTTCCTCACTCATTTTTAAATGTCTATAATGATCTCTTTTATATATAAGAGTCATTTTACAATTTGCCAAGTCGGCTTACAAAGTTTTACAATAATAAACAAAATATAATATAACAAAATCATGTTAGCCTCTGTGCTGGTGTCGGTGTCCTGAATGCCGGTGTAGAGTGTGATCTGCTGATGCCAGTATAATGCCTTTGCCTGTGCCATAGGATTGCAAGGTTTCCATCAGTGACAAAACCTTCAATCACATACAATGTCTCATTGGAGTGTGCATATGCCAACACATACTTACTTCCAACTGGACCTTTAGGCATTTTCTTTGCAAATAGTGCTTCAAGCTCTTCCAATTCTTCATTCTCCTTTCTAATTTCTTCAAGATCTCTTGCATAAAAGGCTTTCCAATCAGATTTATCAGATGATGATGATGATTCTATAGATGATGATGATTCTTTGAAAGCTAAATCTATCTTTATAGTAGCAACAAGACCAAATTCCTCAAGTTCCAAAGTTGAAAGTTTTCCAACCAAAGTGTCTCTAGATACTGATGTATTAGGCATTGTTCTCAATTCATTAATACCAGTTACTTTCATTTTATATGCCGGTGGCAATGCTTTTAAAACTTTAGAAAAAATTTCATCTTCTCTTAAGGTTCCTCCACAACATTGTATACCCAGAACAATTTTATTTACTCTTTCCATAAAAGAAGAAATTCTTTCATCTTCTTCCATTTTCAGATTTTCATACCTGATCCAAAAGAATTCTAGTTTTGCAATTTTGACTGTGGAATCACCTTCATTCAATGTTTCCAATTTATCTCAAATAGATTTAGTAGTAGATCTATCTGATAATCCCATGATTTTTTGATCAGACAATGCGCTCAAAAGTGCTTCTCTAGCTTTGCAATCATTTTCCTCATCTTTAGCCAAGGTTGGTGGAATAGGTTGACCTTGAGTAGGAACAACATAGTCATTCTTTGTAACATCCCAAATGTCCTTTCCAATGCAATTTAGATGTGTCTCCATCCTGATTTTACATATGCCATAGTTGGTTCCATCAAGCTTCGGATTGTCCTTCCTGAAATAGTTAGAAGACATTGGATCTCCTCAAGCTGTTAAACTTCTGCAAAAAGAGTACTATGCTCTGATACCAATTGTTAGGTCCCAGAGGCAACTGAGAAGGCAACTGAGAGGGGGGGGGGGGGTGAATCAGTTGTCTAATAAATACAAACCAAAACTAACTTAACCAAACTTAATGCTTAATGCCGGTAAACCAAACTTTAATGTCGATAGACAGTTTAACAGTTAATTGCAGTACCAGTAAAGTTTAATGCATCAAATAGAAAGACAAATAACATACACAACACATAACACAGTTATTTGTACGTGGAAACCCTGTAAGGGGAAAAACCACGGTGGGGAAACCTTACCCACAATTAGATGATACTACTACAGATAGTATGTATGTACAATTTGGAGTCTACACATGCAGAAATGCCAACTGCCTAGAGTTCACTTCTCAAATACAAAATGGGAGTCACACTAACTACAATTGGATGGTTAAATCCAATGATAATGTATTGCTTAGAATAGAATCTTTATATGATGGATTCAGTACAGGTTAAGCTTTGATATGCCTTCTTCAAACCTTCCTTCAATCTTGAATGATGTCTACATGTATAACTCTACTTATATTCACATATACCTTATTACAATCCTTTTCCACACTCTACCACACAATCTCATAAATGAGATCCTACATATATATCAAAACCTAAGACCAAATGAGTAGGTCAGCTCACTAAGATATTACAATAACATCAATTACAAATGAATCAATATCCGATGCATGATGTGTTACTACTTATCAAATTGTCATTAGTTTTATATCCAAAGTCATTCTATATATTCTAGTTGGTTAGCATTACCGAATCATGCAGTCGGTACACACAAAGAAGTCGGTATGAATAGTCTAGTCAGTTACAAAAGGAAAACAGTCACAAAGCCTAGTATACATCGAGCTGTCTATCGAGTGTTATTTCATGTCTACCGAGCAGTAAAGATAATACACCTAGTGAAACATGTTACCATCTTCATCTAACCTGGACACACACGTGAAAACGTGTTACAAGATCGAGGCACATAGAACTGTTATCACATTGAAAATTGCACATATAGATTTTTTATAATTTTGAGGTCATCTAACCAATGAAATATTTTGCATGGTTATTCATTTGAGAAATCATGTTTGTAAGATCGAAGCAATGAATCAGATCACCGACATAAGAAATCTATTTATACAGTATGAATTTAGGGTTAGAGAGATATGTGAATGAGAGAAATATGTGTGCATATGTGTATGAAGCAAAACTTATGCGATACATGAGAAATCACAGAGTATTATGACTATTACAGAGACACAGAGGTCACCGAGAAAGTTTTTAGAGAACAGTCAAAGAACAGAGTAAACAAAAGGGTTTACTGAGTTACTTTATGAGTTACCGAGGTATGCTATAGGCAAGGTAATCTTATTTTGAGCACATAGAATCTCCTACAACATTTCAGATGTAAAGTCGTAGATATTTGTAAAGTCTTATTGTAATATTTTGAAGTTGTAAGAGAAACCTTTAACAGGGTAAAAGACTCTAATCAAGTCTATAAATTGTAATGCCTCTAACCAGATGCAACATTTATATAAAGTGTTGTAAAATCCTTTAGCAAGGTAGATCTAACAGATCTTGTTACTCCTAAAAGGGTAAGCTATCAGAAATAGCTAAATATGTAGCTCTAACCGAGCACTCTTTATTATTGCAGTAGTGAAGTTGTGGGTGCCATCCCCACCGCAGTTTTTCTCTCTAACCAAGAGTTTCTGCGTAACCAAAATATATGTGTTATGGAGTGAATCATGTATGATTGTTACTTATTTGTTTTAGCTTTATGTTATATTACAGCAGTTTTTTGTTTATGCATAACAATTGGTATCAGAGCTTGAATCTTGGAAATGGGCTTAACTGCCTAAAGAGAAAGATCTTATCAATGGAAGGCTACAAACAATCTCGAAGGATTGTGTATCTGCAAGAAGACTTGCTAATCAAGTGATTGTAGACATGAAAAGGCAAATGCAAAAATCTCTGAAAGTGAGAAGAAGATTATCTGATGATTTGTAGGACTCTCAAGAGTTAGTGGAACAAATTGAGACATCATCTGAGAACAGTATGTCTGAAGAGACTGAAGAAATGATTGGGCAATTGAAAGAAAGGAACAAAGCACTGGCTGATCAACTAAAATCAATGAAAAGAGAACATGAACATTTCAGCACATAGATGACTGAAAATCTTGATGCATTGAGGACAACTGAGGACAAAGTAAGAGATCTAGAAAGAGAGAAACAACAACTTGAAGTCTTAGTATTTGATAAGGATGATGAAATCATAAGGTTGACTGGGATTCAACAAAATCTGTTAGATCAACTAGGTTATGCACATCATGAAGCAAATCTGAAAGATGATGAGAATCAAGCGTTGAAACTTGAAGTATCAAGGTTATTGAGCAATGAACTTGAAACAGAGAAGAAATCCAAGGAAACACTGAAGAAGAGTTATGAAGCATCAAAGATGTTGGATTAGCAACTGAATACAAGACGACCCTACAAAGAAGGAGGACTCGGTTACAAAGGAAAAGACTCTATCAAGAAGGGAATCTGCACTATCGAGAGAGAAGAATCATCAAAGTAAGTTGGAATCAAGAAGAACATCAAAAGAAAGAAGTCTATTTACAACTACTGTGGAAATCAAGTTCATACTGCCAACATGTGTCAAATCAGAAAAGGTAAGCAACCAAATGCCACTAAGACCAATGGTTATTGTTACAATTTCAATAAATATGGTCACACATCTAATCAATGTAGGACAAAGTCTGTTAACAATTATCAGAAGGCAAAATTCAAAGGGTTTTGTAAAAACTACAATATATATGGACATAGTACCGAGAAGTGTTGGTTTAAGCAAAAGAACCACATGTGGTCTGCACACCGAGCAAATACTAGAGGTTACCGAACTCACACAGATCCTTACTGACAATATTCTACAGTACCATGGGATTACAATACAAGGATATGCTGTGAATGTTGTGGAAGATATGGACATATAAGTGCCAACTGCTTTATAAGGTTTGGAATGAACAACTGAAGATCATGGAGAAATCCTGGTATGGCATGTTTTCATTGTCACAAAGTTGGACACTTGGCTGGAGATTGCAAAGATCAACCTAGAGAAGACACTGAGGAAATAAAAGAGAAATTAAAGATGATTTGGAGAAAGAAGGAAATTGTGTCAAATAAAGAAAGCACCTTACCTACCGAGTTAGGTGCTCCCACTCCAAATTAATCGTTAAAGGTGTGAAGGGACTGCATTCTCACAAGGTTAAATCTTAAACACTTCCTATTTTAGTATGTACTGAATTCAAAATCTGCATAGTAAGATGTAGTAGTAAGTTTGAAATTCTATCAAAGTCTTTTGGAGTACTTTATAGGAAATCTGTCAAGTCGGTGAATTTAGGAAGCCTATCAAATCGATATATGAAGGAAATTTGGTTACTCAGTTAAAGCGCAAAAAGGGAAAGAAAGTTAAGTAGAACCGAGTGCATTTAATGTCTTTGACCTAACTTGCACGGAGCCCGATAAGGTTTATTATGTACTTAAAGCATTCTTCGAGGTCATTTTCATTCACAAAGTTTTTGAGAAGCAAAGCAGAGCGAATCAAGGCAATCAAACCATCTTCAAAGCGAAATCTAAGGTATTTACATCAAATCTCATCGCATTGCTAAGCTGGTTTACCAAACTCATTAAGTTGTTATTATCTGCTAAGTGTGAAGTGTTTGCCGTTTGTTAAGTTCTCAAACCCTAAGGTTCCTATGCCAATTTTTATCTGAAATCAAAATGGCACCTAAGATCCAAGACCCCATTGTTGTCAAGAATGTAGAGAAGCCCTCACTAAAATACTCTTTGACTCCCAAAATTGCTTCTGAACTAGATGATAAAAATGCCTTTTCACTCATCCCGGATCGAGTCTTGTTAGTCGAGGATGTGAGATTCTTCACCAAATGCTGTGTTGAAGAACTCAGTCATGTTGAGATCAAAGATGCATATGATGAATTGTGCATAGATGGTAAAATGGATAGCAAGTACGAGCACATCAAAATCAAGGGATTGACTGAAGCCCTAACCTATCCCTGTGTGTTCAAACCCCAGTGGGTCAAGTTTGTACTAAGCCAAGCGCATGATGATTTCATGTGGCTACAAGAGCAACCATTTAAGATCACTAAAGAAATCATTCATCTGATCACCAGTTATCCTATCTATGATCATGCCCGAGCACAGAAAATGATATCACAGAAGGAATTGATCAGTTTGACTAGAGTAGAATCTGATTGCAGAGGTCTGAAGTTGAACAATGTCACTGATCCTAAACTCAAATTTGCCATTAGAGTAATTGGTTACTGTTTCTTCCAATTGGCAAGGGAAAATAGTGTACCCTGTGCAGTAGTGGACTTAGCATACAGAATTGTTAAGGAAGGCATGATAATTGACTTATGTGAAGTATTATTGAAGAATTTTTTTGAAAATCTAAACACAATCAGGAAGCCGAAGAAGAACAACTCGACAAATACTCTAAAATTTGGATCACTACTTGTATGTATGTTTTTCTACTTTGAGAAGTTTTTTCCAACAGTCAGTAAAGTTGTTTGGGAACTACGTTGACCAATCACCCATTAGATCAATGACTTCATCAAGAAGTTAGGTGATAACTTTAATGATATAATGGATGATTACTTCAGCAAGTTCCAAGAGAAAATGCATAACAGGTACCAGATTCCACCCCAGCTAGTAGAAAAATACAAAGATGAAATATGTTTTGAAATCGACACCGATTATTGTTATGTGAATGTTGTGGAACCGAGGACTCAATCTTTGTCACCTATGGGTTACGAGATTGATTTTGATATCACACAACAACAAATCGATGCATTTCTAACACTACCAAGGCATACTACCGAGTTGAGGTATGGAACCTATGAAGAGGTGAAAGAAAAAGTAAAGATGAGCATTGTAGTACCCAAAGCTACAAGGAAGGCATTGAAGATTATTAAGGTATTATCTGAGAAATTCGGAGAAGATTCTTCCTCCACACCTGTCAAAGGCATTCTAGCCATCACCGAAGAGGAGACATAAGCCCAAGAAGCAGCCATAACACTTAGCACCGAATTGCCTAAGGGAAAAGTGTTAAAGAGAAAGAAACAGGACACTTCAATGGCCCTACTGACTCCTCCAACAAAGAGACCTAACACAAGGGCATCTGCTGCATCACCGAGTAAGAAACAAAAGACTATTGCCATTCCTAAGGTAACTAGAACTTACAAGAAATCTACTTGGAGACTCATTTTGCCAAAAGAGTCGAGTGATACCGAATCTGAAGATGCAAGTAAATTTCAGATTGTGAAAAGCAAGAAGGTAGATGTACATAGTGTAGAAATTTTTTGTAATAATCTGAAGGAATATGGTGGATTTGGTGGATTCAGATTTGTCAAATATGAATCCAGATCTGCTGATGAAAAAAGGCAAATTGAAGAAGCTGTCATTTGCACACTTCTAAAATTTTGAGTGGTCCCATTAGAAGTATGTAATTCTATTCCTAAGGAATTATATGCACATATTGAAACTAGATGGCAATATGCCCTAGACTCGGAGAAACAAATCAGAGAAAGAAGTCTGGTGCATCTCTTTCCTGATATGTCGATTGATGAAATAAAAGAACATCTGACAAATAGCCAAACTCAATTTACAGTAAAACAAAAGGCCTTGAAATTGATGAATGGCCTATATATAGAAGTGGAGAAGGAAACAAAAGAGCAATGGCAGGACATCTTTCAAAGAAAGAATGATGGTGAACAATCTACAGTGGAAATAGTCGATGTCACCGACCAAGAGCTTGATGTCACCGACCAAGACCCTGCTGACACCATTCAAATAGATGAAGATATTATGGATGCAGAGGCACCTGAACAAGAAATGATAGAAGGCAATGCTTATGCAAAACTTGTCTCCAGTGAATCTATTTTGGAACAAGTTCAGCCTTACCCACCGATCAATCAACCTGCTACAACCGAAGCTCCTTAGGATACAGATGAAGGCATTGAAGGTCAAAAGTCTACAGCAGAAGGTACTTCACAAGAACAAACCTCTCAAGCACCTTCTAGCATGAAAAATGTTACAGCTGAGACACCAAGCACTGAGACACCGAAGGTCACTACCGAGGCTAAAGAAACTGACCAAAGTGTTGTCTCTACCAAGCAACCTACTGAGGGTCCTCAAGCCTCTCAAGCTATTGTAGTGGTTCACCTGGTGAAAGGTAAAGAAAAGAAGTTGAAAAAGCATAGTTTCAAAATAGATTTATCGAAACCGATAGTGTTACCCAATGTAGACATCTCAAAATTGAAAGGGCAAGCACTCACTGAATTCGGTGAACTGTGCAAAGCAAAGGCCGAACAAGAGAAGCAACCGGCCATACAAAAGAAGAATAAAGTACTTCAGAAGGTAAAGACCTTACTATCAGATATGCTACCTTTAGCTACAGTATCAACTGATGCAGCCATCCATATTCAATTGGATGAACTCCTAAATTAGATTGAGACATTTGGAGTAGATGCATCCGAATACTTGAGCAAACTAAAAGACAAGGAGCTAACTGCTAAAATTATAGAGGAAGTACAGAAATCCATTGCTGTTGGCAAGGTAAAACTTGCCAAATTTATTGTTGAGTTGTCCCCTCAACTCAAGCACGTTCTTTCATTATTTCATAAACTCTGCACATTTTCTTTATTCATTAAGGACATTAAGAATAAAACAGAAGCAATTGAGAAAGAGATCACTGATCTCTCAAATAAGTTGACCCCCGAGCCCAATTCAGTTCAAAATTTTTATACTAAGCTACAACAGCTCATGGCTCAACAATTGGAACTGAGGAATGAAGAACACAAGATCAGGATGGACATAATGACACTTCAAACATTATTCCTTCCTCATCTTTCATCCGTTCAAGAACAGCTCAATCGAGCCACTTACCTCTCTACTACACAAGAGGGAAGCACTTTAGATGGCTTAATTTCATTATTGGCTAATTTTAATGCACATAATTCTTTAATGGACAATGTAAAGGATGCACTCTCTATCACTCTCACCGAAGCCAAGACAAAGTACAAATCCATTTTTGATCAGTTGCCACCTCCAAAAGGTAGCTAAATTTTGATGTTTGTCAAAAAGGGGGAGTATATCATCAGAGTATTGATCAAATAGCATCAAAGTACATAGGGGGAGTGTAGTATACAGGGGGAGTATACCGAGCAGAATGAGCAGAATAAGCAGAGTATCCAAGAGCAATGAACCGAGGAAAGAACAGTGATTACAGAGTATTGATCACCGAGCACACATAATCAGAGTTTTGAATAGCATATTGATAAGGGGAGTATATTTGATTATACTATTTCATTGACTAATGTATATACTGTATGTTTAGTCAAATTTTGTAAAGTATACAAATTTTTGAGTAATGACTTTGAAAGTAGTTTTGTCAAACATCTCAACTAATGTCAAAAGGGGAGATTGTTACTACTTATCAAATTGCCATTAGTTTTATATCCAAAGTCATTCTATATATTCTAGTTGGTTAGCATTACTGAATCATGCAGTCGGTACACACAAAGAAGTCGGTATGAACAGTCTAGTCGGTTACAGAAGGAAAATAGTTACAAAGCCCAGTATACACCGAGCTGTCTACCAAGTGTTATTTCATGTCTATCAAGTAGTAAAGATAATACGCTGAGTTGATATACACCAAGTGAAATGTGTTACCAGATTCATTGAACCTGGACACACACATGAAAATGTGTTACAAGATTGAGGCACATAGAACCGTTATCGCATTGGAAATTACACATATAGATTTTGTATAATTTTGAGGTCATCTAACCAATGAAATATTTTGCATGGTTATTTATTCAAGAAATCATGTTTGTAAGATCGAAGCAATGAATCAGATCACTGACATAAGAAATCTATTTATACAGCATGAATTTAGGGTTAGAGAGATATGTGAATGAGAGAAATATGTGTGCATATGTGTATGAAGCAAGACTTATGTGATACATGAGAAATCATAGAGTATTATGACTATTACAGAGACACAGAGGTCACCGAGAAAGTGTTTAGAGAACAGTCAAAGAACAGAGTAAACAGAAGGGTTTACCGAGTTATTTTATGAGTTACCATGGTATGCTATAGACAAGGTAATCTTATTTTGAGCACATAGAATCTGCTACAGCATTTTAGATGTAAAGTCGTAGATATTTGTAAAGTCTTATTGTAATATTTTGAAGTTGTAAGAGAAAACTTTAACAGGGTAAAAGACTCTAATCAAGTCTAT